>NC_135722.1:55499818-56112268 GCF_964656455.1 Halichoerus grypus
ATCATCAGAAAAATGCAAATTAAAATAACAGTGAGATCCCACTATACATCTATTAGAATGGACAAAATCCAAATACTTTTGAGGATGTGGAGCAATACGAACTCTCATTCATTGCTGCTAGGAATGCAAAATGGAGCAGCCACGTTGGAAGACAGTTTGGTGGTTTCTTGCAAAAACTCAGCATAATCTCACCATATGATTCAGCAGTGATGCTTTTTGTTATTTACCCAATAGAGTTGAAAAATTATGTCCACACAAAAATCACACAGATGTTTATACCAGCTTTATTTATAATGCCAATACTTGGAAGCAAACAAGAAGTCCTGTGGAGGTAAATGGATAAACTGTGGTATTTCCAGACAATGAAATGTTGTTCAGTACTAAAAAGAAGTGAGCTATCAAAGTATGAAAAAACAAAGAGGAACCTAAAATGTCTATTAGTAAGTGAAAGAAGTCAGTCTGAAAAGACTACATGCTGTATGATTCCAGCTCTATGATGTTCTGGAAAAGGCATATAGAGACAGTGAAAAGATCAGTAAAAAGATCAGGGCCGCCAGGAGTTTGGGGGAGGGAGAGATGAATAGGCAGAACACAGAGGTTTTTATTTTATTTATTTATTTATTTATTTTTAGCACAGAGGTTTTTAGCACTGTGAAACTATTCTATATTTCTATGATACTGTAATGGTGGGTACATGCCATTATAAATTTGTCCAAATCCATAGAATGTACAACACCAAGACTAACTATAATGTAAACTGTGGACTTTGGGTGATAATGTTGTTTTATTGTAGATTTATCAGTTGTAACAAATGCACCTCTAGGGGAGGCTATGCATGTGGGTGAATGGGGGTTATATGGGAAATATCTGTACCTTCTGCTCAGTTTTGCTGTGAAATGAAATCTTGTGTAAAAAGAAAAAGTTGTAATAATAATATAAAAAAGTACTATATACCCTTTATCAAATAGAGAAAATAACCACAGAGGAGGAAAGTGAAAGTATTTATCCAATTAACTTTAAATGTTATTTTCATTATATGTCCCCAGTTTGAAAACAAAAGATAGTCAATGAAATCTTGAACCTTACTTTACTAACTTTATTTACTTTTATTTATTTATTTACTGTTTATTATTGGTAGTGGTATGAGTATACCAATTCTAAAGTTATTTTTATATGCCTTTTAGGATTAAGCAAATGAGGAAATTTATAGAAATTATATTGTTGGGTGAGGATTCTCATGTGGAAGAAAGATATAAATTTGGATGGGGGAAGATAAGGAAGGAACCCTGTGGTATTAGATTGGAGTCAGGTATCAGCATAATTAAAACAAACAAAAAAGATTTCACATGTTTTATCTTCCAATAAAATCACATCTTACCTTCCTGGAAGCAGTGAGTATTAAATAGCAGCAAACACATCTAGTGTTGAGGTCTTGGTTTCTAAAAATCTTTCCTACTGAAGGAATGAAGATTTCTTGGAGAAATGATCGTTTCTGGGATGAGGCAAGGAGAATACAAGATGAGTCTGGCACATCTTGTCATGCCAGAAAGTAAGAAAATGTCCAAAAAATGAGGGAATCATGGCAAAATAACACAGAGGGCAGTTGGCCAAGCCAGGACAATTTGAACTTCCAAATGAAAAATGACAGAATTGGGTTACAATACATGGTATGAAAAAAGAATCCACAAGTTTGTACTGATACTAACAAGCAAACAAACAAATGGTATGGGAAGGGGAAGCTTTTTTTAAAAAT
Source organism: Halichoerus grypus (assembly GCF_964656455.1). Taxonomy (NCBI): domain Eukaryota; kingdom Metazoa; phylum Chordata; class Mammalia; order Carnivora; family Phocidae; genus Halichoerus; species Halichoerus grypus. The sequence continues at coordinate 55,501,572 of NC_135722.1, forward strand.
TTATTTTTATTAAGATATAATGTATTATTGTATAATTGTATAATATATATACAATATAATGTATATTGTATAATAATGTATAAGATATAATATATGTACAAGTCGTAGACTTGTACCCCTGAACAAATAATACATTATATCTTAATAAGGAAATGGTCCAGTGTCATCAGTCTTACACAATTCACAGTGCTCACCATAGTACATACCCTCTCCAATGTCCATCACCCAGCCACCCCATCCCTCCCACCCCCCTCCACTCCAGCAACCCTCAGTTTGTTCCCTGAGATTAAGAGTCTCTTATGGTTTGTCTCCCTCTCTGGTTTCGTCTTGTTTCATTTTTCCCTTCCTTCCCCTATGATCCACTGTCTTGTTTCTCAAATTCCTCATATCAATGAGATCATATAATAATTGTTTTTCTCAGGTTGACTTATTTTGCTTAGCATAATACCCTCCAGTTCCATCCATGTCATTGCAAATGTCAAGATTTCATATTTTTTTTTGATGGCTGCATAATATTCCATTGTGTTTATATACCACATCTTTATCCATTCATCTGTTGATGGACATCTAGGCTCTTTCATAGTTGGGCTGTTGTGGACATTGCTGCATAAACATTGGGGTGCATGTGCCCCTTCAGATCACTACATTTGTATCTTTGGGGTAAATACCCAGTAGTGCAATTACTGGGTCATAGGGTAGCTCTATTTTCAACTTTTTGAGGAACCTCCATACCGTTTTCCAGAGTGGCTGCACCAACTTGCATTCCCACCAACAGAGTAGAAGGGTTCCCCTTTCTCCACATCCATGCCAACATCTGTCATTTCCTGACTTGTTAATTTTAGCCATTCTGACTGGTGTGAGGTGGTATCTCATTGAGGTTTTGATTTGTATTTCCCTGATGCCGAGTGATGTTGAGCACTTTTTCACGTGTCTGTTGGCCATTTGGATGTTTTCTTTGCAGAAATGTCTGTTCATGTCAGTGATTCATCAGTCTTATAAAATACCCAGTGCTCATTATGTCACATGCCCTCCTTAATGTCTGTTACCCACCTCCCTCCCCTCCAGCAACCCTCAGTTTGTTTCCTATGATTAAGAGTCTCTTATGGTTTGTCTCCCTCTCTGGTTTCTTCTTGTTTTCTTTTTTCCTCTCTTCCCCTATGATACTCTGTTTTGTTCCTTAAATTCCACATATAAGTGAGATCATATGATAGTTGTCTTTCTCTGATTGACTTATTTCACTTAGCATAATACCCTCTAGTTCCATCCACATTGTTGCAAATGGCAAGATTTCATTTTTTTTAATGGCTGAGTAGTATTCCATTGTATATATATACCACATCTTCTTTATCCATTCATCTGTCAGTGGACATCTGGGCTCTTTCCATAGTTTGGCTATTGTGGACATTGCTGCTATGAATATTGGGGTGCAGGTGCCCCTTCAGATCACGACATTTGTGTCTTTGGGGTAAATATCCAGTAGTGCAATTGCTGGGTCATAGGGTAGCTCTATTTTCAACTTTTTGAGGAACCTCCATACTGTTTTTCACAGTGGCTGCACCAACTTGCATTCCCACCAACAGTGTAAGAGGGTTCCTATTTCTCCTCATCCTCACCAACATCTGTCGTTTCCTGACTTGTTAATTTTAGCCATTCTGACTGTATTTCCCTGATGCCGAGTGATGTTGAGCACTTTTTCATGTGTCTGTCGGCCATTTGTATGTCTTCTTTGGAGAAATGTCTGTTCATGTCTTTTGCCCATTTCTTGACTGGATTCTTTGTTTTTTGGATGTTGAGTGTGATAAGTTCTTTATAGACCTTGGATACTAGCCCTTTATCTGATATGTCATTTGCAAATGTCTTCTCCCATTCTGTTGGTTGTCTTTTGGTTTTGTTGACGGTGTCCTTTGCTGTGCAAAAGCTTTTTATCTTGATGAAGTCCCAATAGTTCATATTTGCCTTTGTTTCCCTTGCCTTTGGAGACATGTCTAGCAAAAAGTTGCTGCGGCCAAGGTCAAAGAGGTTGCTGCTTGTGTTCTCCTTTAGGATTTTGATGGATTGCTGTCTCACATTTGGGTCTTTCATCCATTTTGAGTCTATTTTTGTGTGTGGTGTAAGGAAATGGTCCAGTTTTATTCTTCTGCATGTGGCTGTCCAATTTTCCCAACACCATTTGTTGAAGAGACTGTCTTTTTTCCGTTGGATATTCTTTCCTGCTTCGTCGAAGATGAGTTGACCATAGAGTTGAGGGTCCATTTCTGGGCTCTCTATTCTGTTCCGTTGATCTATGTGTCTGTTTTTGTGCCACTACCATACTGTCTTGATGATTATAGCTTTGTGACAGAGCTTGAAGTCCAAACTTGTGATGCCACCATCTTTGCTTTTCTTTTTCAACATTCCTCTGGTTAGTCGGGGTCTTTTCTGGTTCCATACAAATTTTAGGATTATTTGTTGCAGCTCTGTGAAAAAAGTTGATGGCGTTTTGATAGGGATTGCATTGAACATGTAGATTGCTCTAGGTAGCGTAGACATTTTCGCAATATTTGTTCTTCCAATTCATGAGCATGGAATGTTTTTCCATTTCTTTGTGTCTTCTTCAATTTCTTTCATGAGTATTCTGTAGTTTTTTGAGTACAGATCCTTTGCCTCCTTGGTTAGATTTATTCCTAGTTATCTTATGGTTTTGGTGCAATTGTAAATGGGATCAATTTCCTAATTTCTCTTTTTTCTTTCTTGTTGTTAGTGTACAGAAATGCAACTGATTTCTGTCATTGATTTTATATCCTGCCACTTTACTGAATTCCTGTATGAGTTCTAGCAATTTTGGGGTGGAGTCTTTGGGTTTTCCTCATAAAGTATCATGTCATCTGCAAAGAGTGAGAATTTGACTTCTTTGCCAATTCAGATGCTTGTCTGATTGCTGAAGCTAGGACTTCTAATACTATGTTGAATAGCAGTGGTGATAGTGGACATCCCTGCCGCGTTCCTGACCTTCAGGGAAAAGCTCTCAGTTTTTTCCCATTGAGAATGATATTCACTGTGGGCTTTTCATAGATGGCTTTTATGATATTGGGGGTATGTACCCTTTATCCCTACACCGTGAAGAGTTTTAATCAAGAAAGGATGCTGTACTTTGTCAAATGCTTTTTCTGCATCTATTGAGAGGATGATATGGTTCTTGTTCTCTTATTAATGTATTGTATCACATTGATTGAGTTGCGGATGTTGAACCAACCTTGCAGCCCAGGAATAAATCCCACTTGGTCGTGGTGAACAATCCTTTTAATGTACTGTTGGATCCTATTGGCTAGTATTTGGGTGAGAATTTTTGCATCCATGTTCATCAGGGATATTAGTCTGTAATTCTCCTTTTTGGTAGGGTCTTTGTCTGGTTTTGGGATCAAGGTGATGCTGGCTTCATAGAAAGAGTTTAGAAGTTTTCCTTCCATTTCTGTTTTTTAAAACAGCTTCAGAAGAATAGGTATTAGTTTTTCTTTAAATATTTGGCAGAATTACCATGGGAAGCCATCTGGCCCAGGACTGTTGTTTGTTGGGAGATTTTTGATTACTGCTTCAATTTCCTTGCTGGTTATGGGTCTGTTCAGGTTTTCTATTTCTTCCTGGTTCAGTTTTGGTAGTTTATACATCTCTAGGAATAAATGCATCCATTTCTTCCAGATTGCCTAATTTGTTGGCATATAGATGCTCATAATATGTTCTTATAATTATTTGTATTTCTTCGGTGTTGGTTGTGATATCTCTTTCATTCATGATTTTATTTATTATTTACTTATTTACTTATCTTTTTGATAAGTCTGGCCAGGGGTTTATCAAATCTTATTAATTCTTTCAAATTTTTTTTAAGATTTTATTTATTCACTTGAGAGAGAGCGAGAGCACAAGCAGGGGAAGAGGCAGAGGGAAAGGGAGAAGCAGACTCCCCACCAAGCTGGGAGCCTGACATGGGGCTCGATCCCAGGACCTGGAGATCATGACCTGAGCTGAAGGCAGATGCTTAACCATCTGAGCCACCCAGGTGCCCCTTATTAATTCTTTCAAAGAACCAGCTCCTAGTTTTATTGACTTGTTCTACTGTTCTTTTGTTTTCTATTTCGTTGATTTCTGCTCTGATCTTTATTATTTCTCTTCTCTTGCTGGGTTTAGGCTTTATTTGCTGTTCTTTCTCCAACTCCTTTAGGTGTAAAGTTCCATTATGTATTTGAGACCTTTCTTGTTTCTTGAGAAAGGCTTGTATTGCTATATACTTCCCTCTTAGGACCGCCTTTGCTGCATCCCAAAGGTTTTGAAGAATTGTGTTTTCATTTTTTGTTTCCATGAATTTTTTAATTCTTCTTTAATTTCCTGGTTGACTCATTCATTCTTTAGTAGGATGCTCTTTAGCCTCCATGTATTTGAATTCTTTCCAAATTTCCTCTTGTGATTGAGTTCCAGTTTCAAGGCACTGTGGTCTGAAAATATGCAGGGAATGATCCCAGTCTTTTGGTACTGGTTGAAACCTGATTTGTGACCCAGTTTGTGATCTATTCTGGAGAATGTTCCATGTGCACTTGAGAAGAATATGTATTCTGTTGCTTTAGGATGGAATGCTCTGAATATAACTGTGAAGTCCCATCTGGTCCAGTGTGTCATTCAAAGCCCTTATTTCCTTGTTGATCTTCTGTCCATTTCCGTGAGTGGGGTGCCAAAGTCTGCTACTATTACTGTATTATTTTTTATGTGTTTCTTTAATTTTGTTATTAATTGGCTGCTGCCTTGTTAGGGGCATAAATTTTACAATTGTTCTTCTTTTTGGATAGACCCTTTAATTATGATATAATATCCTTCTTCATCTCTTAAAAACAGTCTTTGGTTTAAAATCTAATTTGTCTGATACAAGGATTGCCACCCCAGCTTTCTTTTGATGTCCATTACCATGGTAAATGGTTTTCCACCCCCTCACTTTAAATTGGGAGGTGTCTTTGGGTCTAAAATGAGTCTTTTGCGGGGCGCCTGGGTGGCTCAGTTGGTTAAGCGACTGCCTTCAGCTCAGGTCATGATCCTAGAGTCCTAGGATCGAGTCCCGCATCGGACTCCCCTCTCGGCGGGGAGTCTGCTTCTCCCTCTGACCCTCCCCCCTCTCATGCTCTGTCTCATTCTTTCTCTCTCAAATAAATAAATAAAATCTTTAAAATAAAATGAGTCTTTTGCCGACAGCGTAGAGTCTTGCTTTTTTATCCAGTTTCTGATAACCCTGTGTCTTTTGATTGGGGCATTTAGCCCATTTACATTCAGAGTAACTATTGAATATACCATACTTATATCATTTAATATACCATATTGTAATTATCTGTTTACTTTCTAACTCTCCCCTAATGTTATTTAGTAGTTAAGGGGGAAAGTGGCAGAATATGAGGTTGGAGAGATTAGGCAGCAGCCAGATCATGCAGGGCCAGAGTAAAGAGTCTGGATTTTATTCTAAGAATGTAACATGATCCTATTTATGTTTTTAAAAGATCACCATGACTGCTTTGTGGAGAATGGATTGTGGATGGTAAGAGTGCCAGCTGGGAACCTAGTTAACAGACTGTTGCAGTGGCGCAAGTGAGAGGTGATAGTGGTTTAGAGTAGGACAGTGGAGACTGGAGAGAGGTAGATGATTCAGGACATATATTGGAGATAGTGCCTTTAGGGCTTATTAATGTGTTAAATGTGGGAGTTAAAGATTTTCAGATTACTTTCTAGGTTTCTAGTTTGAGCAAGTGTCTAGAGAGAAGATCTGGCATTCTGTTTTTATTTATTTATTTATTTAAAGATTTTATTTATTTGAGAGAGAGAATGAGAGAGAGCACATGAGAGGGGGGAGGGTCAGAGGGAGAAGCAGACTCCCTGCTGAGCAGGGAGCCCGATGTGGGACTCGATCCAGGGACTCCAGGATCATGACCTGAGCCGAAGGCAGTCACTTAACCAACTGAGCCACCCAGGCGCCCCTGGCATCTGTTTTTATTATGTTGAGTTGAAATGCCTGTTAGACATTGAATGAAGGTGTTAACATATATGAGATTGGAGTTCATAGCGGGGTTTAGGCATCATTGTCCTAATGTTGGTATTTAAAGCTGTGGAAACTGATGAGATCACCCAGGAAATGAATCTAGGAAGGGAAGATGGCCAAAGATTAATATAAATACCATAAGTTCATCACCCAGAGGTAGAACCTGGCATGCAGACATCTTAATAGGCCACTATTTAAAATTTAACCGTTTTAAAATTAGTTGCCCATATTTGAGAGTTCCCATAGAAATCCAAATCTTTGGGGCACCTGGGTGGCCCAGTCAGTTGAGCATCTGCCTTCAGCTCAGGTCATGATCCCAGGGTCCTGGGATTGAGCCCCAAGTGGGACTCCCTGCTCGGCGGGGGTCAGGGAGAGGGGGGTCTGCATCTTCCTCTCCCTCTGCCCCTCCCCCCACTCATGCTCTCTCTCGCATTCTCTCTCTCTCAAATAAATAAAAACTTAAAAAGAAAAAAAAAGAAATCCAGGTCTTTGCCTTCTCTGAATAATTAGAAGATGCAACATCACGGGGCGCCTGGGTGGCTCAGTCGGTTAAGCGACTGCCTTCGGCTCAGGTCATGATCCCAGGGTACTGGGATCGAGCCCCACATCGGGCTCCCTGCTCGGTGGAGAGCCTGCTTCTCCCTCTCCCTCTGTCTGCCGCTCTGCCTACTTGTGCTCTCTCTCTCTCTCTGTTAAATAAATAAAAATCTTAAAAAAAAAAAAAAAAAAAAAAAAGAAGATGCAACATCACTGAACTTGTATGTCTTCATGGGAGCAATCAGCCCAAGCTGTTCTTCTTAGAATGGTCTGTATATTTGACCACAGTCTCTACTGTTCCCTTATTGTTCTTCACTTAGCTATTTTACTCAAATGCCTCTCTGGGCATTTGAATTTACAGCCCCTGATTTAAAGATTTTTTTTTTTTTTTTATTAGAGAGAGTACAAGCAGGGGGAGTGGCAGGCAGAGGGAGAGGGAGAAGCAGGCTCCCCGCTCAGCAGGGAGCCCAATGTGGGGCTCGATCCCAGGACTCCGGGATCATGACCTGAGCCGAAGGCAGACGCTTAACCGTCTGAGCCACCCAGGCGCCCCTACAGCCCCTGATTTAGACCTTAAGGATAGAAGGAGCCAACAAAGGAACCTAGGAAGAAGCAATCATGAGATAAGAAAACCAGGAGAATAGGGCATTACAGAAAACTAGGTAGGAAGGTGTTTCAATTATTAAATGCCACTAAGAGATTGAGTAAGATGAAGACAGAAAAGGGCTGTTGTTTTTGGTGTGAATGGGTTTGAGGAATAGATGGGAAAGAGAGGTGAGGAAGTGGAGGTAGTTCTTTTGAAAACTCAGGAAAGTGAAGAGGTGTAGGTAATGGGGCAGAAGGGTGGCTTTTGGAGATATTAGCGAATATGTGAACAATCCATTAGAGAAGTAGACATTAATGATGCAGGAGAGAAAGGTGATAATAAATTGAAGATTTAGGAGAACAGATGATATCCTAGAGCACAAGAGCCCAATTGTGGGCTTGTTAGAAGGAGACATGCTGCTTCAGGGAGGGGAGGAGAGTGTTGGTCCTGAGGTAATGGCAATATGGAATACTGATAGATAAAAATGAGAATCTTCAGTGTTCACACAGAGCCAGAGAATTATCTTAGGCTAAAGATTTAGACTAAATATAGACTTTTATTCATTCATTCAAAGAGAGAGGGGGAGACAGGTGGGGGGAGGGGAAGAGGGAGGAGAGAGAATTTTAAGCCGTCTCCATGCACAGCATGTAGCCTGACGCAGGCCTTGATCTCACAACCCTGAGATTATGACCTGAGCCAAAATCAAGAGTTGGTAACTTAACCAACTGAGCCACTCAGGTGCCCCTAGACTTATATTTAGACTTACAGATTTATATAGATTTACTTAGATTAAATATCGATTTTGGAATTTAATCTGTAAAAATCTGATACTTTTCTTAAAGAGCACATAATAGTCATATATAGTCTCATAGTATTGAAAGAGGAGAATATTACTTTACATTTTATAGGTGAGAACTGAGGGTCAGACATGTGGATTTAAGATTGCCCATTGAGCAGAACTGGGGCTTCACCCCCTAGTCATCACGAGTTCCAGTCTTACACTCTTCCTGACATACCCTTATCTCTAACTTACTGACCTAAAATCTAAGTGAACTAGCCATGTACTTTAATCTTAAGGGAACATTAATTGATTTTTTTTATCAGGTTTTAGCATTGTGGTTGGGAGAATATGCTTACTAAATTTGTTTTTTACCACCTTTGTGATTCAGAATTTAAAAGGGAAAAAACAAGTTCCAAAACTGATTTGGAGATTTTTCTTTTGATAGCCTTCTTAAAACTACAGAAAATATGTTCTGTTGCGAAAAAGATAATATTGAACATCTGCAGAATATTTTTTCCTGTCTTTTCCTGAGTTGAATAATAAAACTTGAAATCATACCTTGCCCTCATTTCTTATCTAATGAAAATAAGTTTGAGTCTTATATATGTGCCTTATATTTCCATATCTGACTTTTGAAAGGATTTTATTTGGTGCCTCTAATTCTGTCTTGATTCATATTCTTACCACAGAATAATTCCTTCTTAAGTTTTGGATCAGCCTTGACTCATTAAAGTTTATACACCAGAAACAGTAGTTTCTGAGGAATAATTTCTAGATAGCTGTATCTTGTCAAGACAATTTAATGACAGCCTTAAATTACAAACTTATTTTTCACTTTAAGATTCATATTCATAGGGGGCGCCTGGGTGGCTCAGTCGGCTAAGCAGCTGCCTTCGGCTCAGGTCATGATCCCGGAGTCCTGGGATTGAGCCCCACATTGGGCTCCCTGCTCAGCGGGGAGTCTGCTTCTCCCTCTTCCTCTCCCTGCCACTCTGCCTCCTTGTGCTCACTCTCTCTCTGTCAAGTAAGTAAAAACAGTCTTTTAAAAAATATATTTAAAAAGGATTCATATTTATAAATAAAGTCTTTAAAATAAACTACATAGATATTACTAATTTTGGTGGGGTTTTAAAAATCGTTCTTTTGCTTTTGTGACTTATTGAGATTTACAGCTAGAAGGGTTTTTACTCCCTTTTCCCCCATTAAAGCACATAAGCACATCATAGTTTTCCCCTGGATCTGGGTATAGTCAGTATGATAAATTATTTTAAGAGACTCAGTTATCACTGTTAATCCTCTTGGTCTCATTTTCCTGTTATATATATTTGAAGGTTTTATTTTTAAGTAATCTCTACACCCAACATGGGGCTCGAACTCACAACCCCGAGATCAAGAGTACCACGTTCTACCGACTGAGCCAGCCAGGCACCCCTCATTTTCTTTCCAGTATTTTAATGTGTCTGGAGAACATCTGGGTTAACCATTGATTAGAGGGGAGGTGACCAAAATGCTTCCTGAACTCTCCTTTGATTTCTTGTGAAATGTGGGCATGTGGCTGAGTTTCCTATCTGGCTCACATTAGAGGCATGCTTTGGGGTATCCTAGTTTATTTTTCTCCTTCCCTTTGCAGACCACCTCCTGCCCTTGTTTCCTGTGCCACAAGTTTCCGTAGGTCCTGGGCACAAAACCACAATTTCATCCTTGACTAGTCCCCTTACTCCCCCTCTCAGAACTCCCATATCCCTTAATTAGCCGAGTCTTCAGGTTCTATCTTTGTGATCTCTAGAATAGCTTCTTTCTTTCCATTTTTGCTGTCATCATTCTAATTGAGAACCTGTATTTTTTTTTTTTTTTTCACCTAGACTTCTCCTTACTAACTTCACAGGTGGCATGGGACACCATGCATTCTTTTCCTAAGTAAACGTTCTGTTCTTTTGGATATTTGCTGCCCTACAAAATTCTGATATTTCTCTTAATTGCTTCCAGGAGTAGGTGTGACAGAAGGAAAGGCTTTAGGGCAGACGGACTTTGTTTCTAATCTGAGCTTTGCCACTTACTAGCTTTTCGGTATTTCCAGACATCACTTTCTTCCTGTACAAAATGGGAATAATGTGAGAATACCTTGTAGATCTTTTGAAACGACTGGAGGTAGAGTGTATAAAGTGCCATGCCTGGCACTGGTATTACAGGTGCAAACTAAAAAACACTATATGTGCTCCCAGCTCACCTTTCTGCCTTATTTTCTGTTCCTGATACTCAGTCCTATTGAATGAAATGCTTATTCCTAAGTATTGTCCACATCTCCATACCTTTACTCAAACTGTATATATGTTCTCCACTTGTATCTTCTCCCTCGCCTTATCTGCCTACAAATCTCTCTTAAGTTCTATCTCAAATGTCATCTTGTGAGGCAAGCCTTTCTGTTCTTATTGTCCACATTCTACCCAAATAACGTTTTTTCCTCTTTGGAGCTATTTCCCCTATTATTTTTTCAATTCAGGGACATTCCTTACCACCCTCTACTACCAATACACATACTCTAATGTGAAGTGCTGGATCATTGAGGAGGAAGAAAAAAAATCAACCAATTAGCAAGTACTTAATAAGTGTTCTTTATATTTTCAGCACTGTGCTAGGTTCTGGAGATTCTTTAGTGAACTATAGAGACCTAGATCATGCCTTTATGAATCTTAGAATTTAAAAATGATCTTTGGCTTTTGATGTTCAGCAAAATCATTGGCAGGCTTTTAAAATACGGGTACCAGAGTATCCACTAAATCAGGATTTTCTAGAACAAGGGCCTCTAAGTAAAATAGAATTCTCCAAATCTGATAACTACTGGCCTAGCCAAACACTATTTCTTACATGCCCTGTTATGGTTGTCTTAATGGAGGAGGAAGCAGAGGAAGATTTGACTTAGGAGGTGACATTTAAAATGGATATGGGGTATACACTGAAGTATTAAGGGTAAAGGGACATATGTATCCAATTTACTCATGGTTCATAAAAATAATTATATATGTACACATATATATACATACATTTATATATACACACACATATGTGGATATAGATATCAAAATGTTAGAAATGGTGATTCTGGGGCACCTGGGTGGTTCAGTCCATTAAACGTCTGCCTTCGGCTCAGGTCATGATCCCAGGGTTCTGGGATTGAGCTCCACATCAGGCTCTCTGCTCAGCAGGAAGCCTGCTTCTCCCTCTCCCACTCCCCCTGCTTGTGCGCTCTCTCTCTCTCTGTCAAATAAATAAATAAAATCTTAAAAAAAAGAAATGTTGATTCTGAGTAGAACATACACTGCAGTTTACTATTCTATAAACATTTCTGAAGTTTGAAATTGTTTGAAAAGAAGAAGCTAACAGGAATGAGCAAAAGTTAATTGGATCTAGAAATTGTGTAAGATTTCGTGGGTTTTTTTTTTAAGGGTTTTTTTGTTTGTTTGTTCGTTTTGTAATCTCTACTCCCATCGTGGGGCTAGGACTCACTACCCCAAGATCAAGAGTCTTATGCTCTTCCAACTGAGCCAACCAGGTGCCCCAAAGTTGTATAACATTTCAATAACCAGAGACACAGATTATAGGATTGGAGGCAGGGTATAAGTATTCCAGGCTGAAAGGACAGGGTAATCACAAGACCAGCAAAGGCAGAGGAGACTAGAAGTTGATAGTGTGAGATAACAGACCAGTCAGGTAAGCAGTCAGGTGTGACTGAACTACAAGCTGCAATAAAAGAAATGAGTAGAGCCAGATTATGAAGCTCCATGTATGCCTTGCAAATTTAGTCTCTCATTTAAACTAGTGGCTGCCAAGTAGAATACTCACAGCCCAAGTGGTAAGGAAAATGATCTGTTGAAGTGCACCAAGAAAACTTTGTAACTTCTATTTGTATATATGTTACCTCTTTCTTTACCTCATCTAAATTTCTATTTTATGTGTTTTAAAAAATATGTAGTATCTTAACACAGTAGTGTATATACAGTTTGTAAATAAATATCATATATGAGGTTGCTAAAAATTTTTTTTTGTTGCTATCAAAGTTGAGAGACCACTCCTTTAGACATTTTCCTGCCTTGTAATTAGAGCAATATTTTTAAAAATGCAAAACTGATTATATTAGTCCCTGTATGTATGCATTTGTATATGTGTGTATACATACATTTGGGTATATGTGTATAGTTTTTCAACAACTTAGTCTTTAATACAAAGTCCAAATCTGAATCAGATTTTAACATGACTTTAAATGCTCTTCTTAGTCTGCTGCCTACAAATCATGCCAATCTACTCACTGACTGGATCCCTATTCCAACATTGTTCATGGTGTAAGCCAAGTTCTTTCAGTTTTTTTAATGCACTACCTTGACTTTACATCTGCAGGATCCTTCTACATAGAATGGTCTCATTTGTTTAAAAAAAAAATCCTTTTACTTGCTTAACTTCTGTTTATTCTTCAAGCCCGGTCTTATGTGTTACTTCCCCCAGTAGCCCTCTTCTGACTCCCCAGATGAGGTTGTAGTTCCTGTGTTCGGAAATGGCCCCTTTCATATTTTTAATGGCTTAAAGTTCTGAGGACAGGAACCTTATCTCTCTTGTTCACTCATTTATCCCAGAGGAAATGCTTGGAATGTTGTTGAGGGCCCAGTAAATATTTGTTAAAAAGGACTTGGGGTTGTGCAGCAGCAGGAACTCTCATTCATTAGTGGTGGGAATGCAAAATGGTATAGCCACTTTGGAAGACAGTTTGATGGTTTCTTACAAAATTAAGTATACGCTCACCATATGATTCAGCAGTCACACTTATTGGTATTTACCCAAAAGGGTTGAAAGCTTATCTTCACGCAAATACCTGCACACAGGTATTTATAGCAGCTTTATTTACAAGGCTGGGCTTGGAAGCAACTTAGATGTCCTTTAGTAGGTGAGTGGATAGGTAAACTGTTAGACCTTTAGACAATGAAATATTTATTCAGTGCTAAAAAGAAGTGAGGTATCAAACAATGAAAAGACAAGAAGGAACCTTAAATGCCTATTATTAAGTGAAAGAATACCTATTGCTAACTGAAAAAAAGCTATATACTATATGATTCCAAGTATATAATATTGTGCAAAAGGCAAAACTATGAAGACAGTAAAAAGATCAGTGGTTGCCAGGGTTCAGATAGAAAGAGAGATGAAATGGCAAAGCAAAGAGAATTTAGGGTAATGAAACCATTCTCTATAATATAACGGTGAATACATGTCTTTATAAAATTTGTCCATACCCAAGAGTGAACCATAAAATATAAGCTGTGGACTTTGGGTGATAATGATATACCAATGTAGGTGCATCAGTTGTAACAAATGTACCGTTGTGGTAGGGGATCTTGATAGTGAGGGAGGCTGTGCACGTGAGGAGGCAGAGTTTGTATGGAAAATCTTTGTACCTCAATTTTGTTGTGAACCTAAAGCTGCTTTTAAAAAGTCCATTAAAAAATAGACAAGTCTATAATATAGAGCATTCTACAAGAAAAAAAGAGGGGGGCATGCAGCCGTCATTAGGGAAATGCCAATCAGAACCACAGTGAATACCACTTCAGTACATTAGGATGGCTATAATCCGAAAGACAGCCAATAACAAATATTGGGAGGATGTGGAGAAATTCATATATTGCTCATGGGGGTGTAAAATGATGCAGCTGCTTTTGAAAAACACTTTGGCAGTTCTTCAAAATGCTAAACACAGAGTTATCATATGACCCACAAATTCCACTCTTAGGTATGTATACCCAAGAGAAATGAAAACAAGTCTGCACAAAAACTTGCACGTGAATGAGTTCACAGTAGTGTTATTCAGAATAGCAAAAATGTGGAAAAAACCTAAATGTCTATCTTAGCTTGAGCTGCCATAACAGAATACCATAGTCTGGGTGGCTTGAACAACAGACATTTATCTCTCACAGTTCTGGAGGCTGGAAAGTCCAGGATTAAGGTGCTGGCTGATTCGGTTCCTAATGAGATCCTCTTGGCTTGCAGACGGCTGCCTTCTGCTTGTCCTCACATGGCCTCTCCTGATGCATGCAGGCAGATTGAGAGTGAGGTCCTATCTTTTCCTCGTCTTCTCAGGACACTCATCCCATCATGGGGGCCCTACCTTCATAACCTCATCTAAACCTAATTACCTTCTAAAGGCTCCATGCCTAATACTATCACATTTGGGGTTACAGCTTCAACATATAAATTGGTGGGGTGGGGACACAGCATGCAATTTGTAACAAGGTCCATCAACTGGTGAATGGATAAATAAAATGTAGTAAGTTCATAGAATATTCTTCATCCATGCAAGAAATGAATTATTGATATATGCTATAATATGAATGAACCTTGAAAATAATGCTAAGTGAAAGAGACCAGACAGAAAAGACTACATATTGTATGATTCCATTTATAATAAAAGTCCAGAACAGGCAAATCTATAAAGACAGAAAATACATTAGTGGTTGTCTAGGGCTAAGGAGTGGGGAGATTTGAGTAGAAATAGGGAGTGACTACTAATAGATATGAGATTTCTCTTTGGGTTGATGAAACTGTTCTAAAATTAGATAATGATGATGGTTGCGCAGTCTGAACATTTAAGAACAATTGAATTGTGCATCTTAAATTAATTTTATAGTATGTGAATTATATCTCAATAAAGCTGCTAACTTTAGCAAAAACTGATGTTTGCTTTAAAGCGGCAAAATAGAAAACATTGTGTAGAGAAAGGTGATGCTCTTCTATACATTTCTTTGCATTCTAAGTAGATTGTTGAAGTAAGTTGTAGAGATCTCTGAAAATCAGACTTTTACTGCTATATAATAAAGAGTACAAGAGCATATTTGAAAAGGTTTGGACAAAAACAGTTCTTGAGTAAAGCACGATTAAGTGGCCAGTCTACTTTTCAGAATGAATAGTCATCCCACTGCATTTTATTTTTTTTATTTCATAGTATATTATATGACTTTAACTCACAGAGTTTGTGGGCTCCCCCTCCCTTCCATTAATTTACCCACCTTTGCACTTTCTAATTTCTCCTTTGGAAAAAAGACATCAACCATTCTGCTTCCTCATTTCTTTTTCCTTTTTTTTTTTTTAAGGTTTTGTTTATTTATTTGAGAGAGAATGAGCGAGAGAAAGAGAGGGCACGAGAAGGGGCAGAGGGAGAGGGAGAAGCAGACTCCCTGCTTGAACAGGGAGCCCAATGTGGGGCTTGATCCCAGGACCCTGGGATCATGACCTGAGCTGAAGGCAGATGCTTAACCGACTGAGCCACCCACCCCTGCCTCCTTATTTCTTTAGTAAAATGAGTGCAGTAACTGTTTACTTCTGTCATCTCATGTTGAATAGTAAAAAATAATGTGATAATGTATTTAGTGATTTTTTTTAAAAAAAAAGCAAGAGTAATGGGGCACCTGGGTGGTGCAGTTGGTTAAGCCATCAACTTTTGGTTTCTTTTTTTTTTTTTTTTAACTTTTGGTTTCTGCTCAGGTCATGATCTCAGGGTCGTGAGATCGGGCCCTGTCTTGGGCTCTGTGCTCAGCTTGGAGTCTTGAGGTTCTCTCCCTCTTCCTCTGACCCTTCTGCTTGTGCTCTCTCTTTCAAATAAGTAAATAAATCTTAAAAAAAAAAAAAAAAAAAAGCTAGAGTAACAAGGGACACTTGGGTGGCTCAGTCGGTTAAGCATCCAACTCTTGGTTCTGGCTTAGGTCATGATCTTAGGGTCATGGGATCAAGCCCTGTCCCGGACTCCATGCTCACCTTGGCGTCTGCTTGAGATTCTCTCCCTTTTCTTCCTCCTCTGCCCCTCCCCCCACTCGTGTTGCACATGCGTGCTCAAATAAAAAAATAAATAAATCTTTTTTTAAAAAGTAAGAGTAACAAATTTTTGAAATTTTTCTCAAGTGGCTTTGTACAAATTATTTAGTGACACCTCCATTTACCATGTTTGTTAGGCCAACTCTTATACATCCTTAAGGCTAACGCCCCTGGTTTCTTTTCTCTTCCTTCATAAGTGCCCTCTACTGTTCTCCTATGGTACTCTGTATATCTCTTTATCATATCTCTACCTACTGGCATCTTATCTGCCTGTCTCTTCCGTTAGACTATATGCTTTATTAAGGCCAATGATTAGATCTTATCTTTGTAACTGTAACTGAATTTGGCAAATAGGAGGTGCTCAGTAAATGCTTGTTGAATTGAACTTAATGTAGAAGCCTTTTTGTCAGGTGTAATAGGGACTGATAATTTGGTCAGCTAATTTTTAAAAATTCAAAACAGAATTATTGTAAAATTATGTATATACCTACCTTAAATTTTTTTTTAATTAAAACATAGTTAAATAATCTTTGACAGTTATTTGATATATGGCATGGCTTTGGGATCCTAATTATAGTTCTACTTAGCTTTTCTCGCATTAAAAAACAAAAATTTTTAAAAACCCTAAAATGAAAATAGTTTATTTAAAATAGAGGCACTTGGGAAGAACTTTGAGACCTAAATATGGAATCTCTAGATTTTTACTATTTTTCTCAACCTAACAGGTATCTTACCCACACTTAATTCAACAGCAATTTTTATTAGCAACTCTCTTTTATTGAGTCTGTTTTAAGCATTTTAAATAGTTTTTGTAGAAACAGCAGCTCACTTTTTGCAATCATATTTCTGATAACTTAATACAGTGGCATTAACAGGTTTGGGAACAAATATAACTGTCTGGCTCTTAGTAAGTATACAATTCAGCTATTTGGATAAATGTGCAAGGAAGTACTAGAGTAGCTAACTAGCTGTAAGCATTATCCTGTAATGTTTAAGCTGTAAAGCTTATCCTGAGAGGCAGTCTCTCCTTTGCTGCCCTGTCCACCACTCCCTTGCGGTGTAGTCAATAAACTTCTGTCTCCTTTAAAAAAAAAAAAAAAAAGCTTATTCTGAGTATCAGGTAGTATATTTTACAGAAGGAATGGAGACTATTGATTAATCCAGTAAGTCCACTTAGTGGAAGGAATTTATGAGAATTTATACTGTACTTGGGGTTTTTTTTTTTTTTTTTAAGATTTTATTTATTTATTTGAGAGAGAGAGAATGAGAGAGAGCACATGAGAGGGGGGAGGGTCAGAGGGAGAAGCAGACTCCCTGCTGAGCAGGGAGCCCGATGCGGGACTCGATCCAGGGACTCCAGGATCATGACCTGAGCCGAAGGCAGTCGCTTAACCAACTGAGCCACCCAGGTGCCCGGGGTTTTTTTTCTATACCAAAATTTCATCAATTATAGAACTTATGCAGAGTCTGCTGTATCCTGCCATAGATTTCATAAACTTTGTTCTTAAAATTCAGTGCTTTGCATTGTCTTATTATCTTCTCACGTCACTCTGGCCAGCCCCAAAGAATTTCATGCTAATCGTCTTTTTTTATTTGTTTGTTTTAATTTCAGTGGTAGGAATGGGATCCTGGTGCTTCCACATGACTCTGAAATATGAAATGCAGGTCAGTAATAACAAAATTAACTAAATGCTTCCTTCTCTTCACCCAGAGACACTTCAGATTTGAGGGAAGAGTACATTACTAGAGGGTGCTATTGATATAAGAGACCAAAGGGAAAAAAAGAGATTACAAATCTCTGGAGATTGTAATTTAGGCCAGAGGATTCAAACTGACTAGGTGGAATAAAGAGGCGAGCAAATAAGTTAGCTGTCCATAGAGAAAACAAGTGACAGCACTGTAGCTTTTGTCCTCCTCTGTGCAGACATGCATAATGTTAGAGCAGGATTAGAGAGTACAGACCCCTGGAGACATTTTAAAAAGACAGTTCACTAAGATAATGTATTCTTCGATGCCTGTATTTCCTCATGTCTCTTTTATGGCATGCATTTGAATGGATGATTCCTCTAGCTAGCAAAATTTTAGAGCTATGCAAGGATTTTTATTTACTGTCCTTACTCTAGGAGGCCATATATCTAGTCCTCAGTCTTTTGACCTCTTTATTTCCAATTGCTAACCCAGAAACTCATGGAACAGCACTGTCCAGTAGAAATATCATATGAGTATGTATGTAATTTAAAAAATTTTGGTAGCCACATTAAGAAAGGCCATGTTAAAAAGAAATAGGTAAAATCCATTATAATAATATATTTTATTTAACCCAATATATTCAAATATTATTTCAACATGTAATCAGTATAAAAATTTATTAATGAAATGTTTCATGTCTTGAAATAAGGTGTATATCTCAATTTAGATTAGGTTTATTTCAAGTGCTCAGTAGCCATATAAGACTAGTGGCTGCTAATTGGACAGTGCTATTCCAGAAGGATCTGTGAATTATTAATTACAGCTATTTAAATGTATAAGAATTAATTCTTAGGATTGATTCTGATATTCAACACATATTTATAATAAATAATAAAAGACTAGAGAACTGTTTAAGATTGAAGGAGACCACAAAGACATGACAACTAAATACAATGTATGATTCTGGACTGGATGGTTGTGTGTGTGTGTATGCTTACATTTATGATATTATTGGGACACTTAGAAAACTTAAATGAGGTCTGAGGATTATATGGTAAATCAATGTTAATATCCTGACTTTGTTGGTAGTATTGTGGATACATAGGTGAATATCTTTTTATTTTATAGATTTAATTCACATGCCATAAAATTAACCATTTTAAAGTATGTAAGTTAGTTGTTTTAAGTACACTTACAAAATTGTGAAGCCATCACCATTATCTAATTACAGAACATTTTCATCACCCCAAAGAGAAACTTCATGCCCATTAACTGTCTCTCCTCATTACTCCCTCCACCTCGCCTCTGACAAGCACTAATCTACTCTCTGTCTCTGTGGATTTGCCTATTCTGGACATTTCATAGCAATGGATCCTACAGTGTGTGACCTTTTATGTCTGGCTTCTTTGACTTAGGCTGAATAATATTCCATTACATAGATATACCACATTTTGTTTATTCATTTATCAATTAATGGACTTTGGGTTGCTTCCACTCTTTGGCCTTTATGCACAATGCTTCTATGAACATTAGTGTGCAAGTTTTTGTGTGGATATATATTTATTAGAAGTAGAATTGCTAGGTCACCTGGTGATTCTCCATTTAACCTTTTTTTAAAAATTTTTTTTAATTTTATTTTTTTGCCTTTAACCTTTTGAGGAGCTACCAGACTGGTTTTCAAAGTGGTGGTACCATTTTACAGTCCCACCATCAATTTTCTCTATATCCTTACCAGTACT
The DNA here is from genome assembly GCF_964656455.1 of Halichoerus grypus. Taxonomy (NCBI): domain Eukaryota; kingdom Metazoa; phylum Chordata; class Mammalia; order Carnivora; family Phocidae; genus Halichoerus; species Halichoerus grypus. Next base: position 55,520,795 of record NC_135722.1, read on the forward strand.
GGTGATTGTCCTTCCTTTTGATTATAGCCATCTTGCTGGATGTGAAGTGATATCTCATTGTGGTTTTGATTTGCATTTCCCTAGTGACCAGGGATGTTGAACATCTTTCATGTGCTTATTGCCCATTTGTATATCTTCGTAGGAGAAATGTCTGTTCAGATCCTTCTCCCATTCTTAAATTGTGTTATTTGCCTTTTTATCATTGAGTTATAAGAGTACCTTATGTATTTTGGGTACTAGACCCTTACTGAATACATAGTTTACAATTTTCTTCCATTCTGTGGGTTGTGTTTTCATTTTTTTAATAACATCCTTTGAATTTTCGGATCAGCTTATCAATTTCTGCAAAAATTATCTGGGATTTTGAAAGGGATTCCATTGAATCCACAGATCACTTTGGAGAGTATTGCTTTCTTTATTTTTTTCTTTGTATTCACTTCTATTTTGCATATGATCTACAATAAACATTATTTTGGTAATAAAATATTTAAAAACTTAAGTTAGATGATTTTATGCTAATTTATAACCTTATGAAGAGTATTGCTATCTTTAATATTGTCTTCCAATCCATGAACATAGGATGTCTTCCCATTTATTTAAGTCTCTTATTTCTTTCAATGATGTTTTATAGTTTGTGTGCAAATCTTGACTTCTTTTGTTAAATGTATTCATAAGTATTATAGTTTTGATGGTATTGTAAATTGAATTTTCTTAATTTCGTTTTTTTGATTTCTCAAGCCTAATTTATAGAAATAACAATGATTTTTGCATATTGTTATTGTATCCTGCAACATTGCTGAGCTTGTTTTTTCACCTGTAGTAGTTTGTGTGTGCATATGTGGATTTGTTAGGGCTTTCTGTGTACACAATCATGTCATATGCAAATAGGGATCGTTTTATGTCTTCCTTATCAATTGGATGCCTTCTACTTGTTTTTCTTGCCTAGTTGCCCTGAATAGAACTTCCAGTACACTGCTGCATAGAAGTGGAGAGAGCAGATAACCTTGTTTTGTTCCTGATCTTAGGAAAAGAGCTTTTAGTTTTTTACCATTAATTATAGAATTTGCTGGAGTTTTGTGTGGATGCCCTTTTTAAATCTGAGGAAGTTCCCTTCTATTCCTAGTTTGCTGAGTGTTTTTATCATGAAAAGATGTTGGAATTTTCAGATTTTTTTTTTTCTGAATCTCTTGAAATGACCATGTGGTTTTTCTCCTTTATTGTATTAGTATGGTCTAGTACATTGGTTCCCATATGTTGAATCAACCTTGCATTCCTGTGATAAATTCCATTTGGTCAAGGCATATAATCCAAATGAATATCTTTGTAGGAAACATGCACTAGAGTACTTGGGAATAATGGAACTTCATGTCAGCAATTTACTCAAACGGTTCAGAGATAAAAAAAGTTTTTTGTATTGTCCTTCAAACTTTTCTGTACCTTGAAGTTGTTTCAGTTATTTTTTTAATTAAAAAAATATGCATCTTCTTTGACTCCAGTAATTGCGCTCCTAGGAATACTTCCTAAAAAAGTAATCAGAGACAGGGAAAAGATGTTTTATAAGTATGTTACACATGTGAGAGTGTTACACGTGATAAAGATTTTTAAATGATCTAAATGTTTAACAAAAGGGAGATTGTTAACATATACTGTGATATATCTATGTGTTGAAATGTACTGTTGCCATTTAAAATAATATTTTGAGGGGCGCCTGGCAGGCTCAGTCAGTAGAACATGTGACTCTTGATCTCAGGGTCGTGAATTCGAGCCCCACATTGGGCTTACTTTAAAACATACAATAAAATAAAGGAAACATGATCTCTGGTTGAGTACCTTTAAAAAATAAATAAATAAAATAATATTTTGAAGACTATTGAAATGGGAAAATGTTAGACAAAACTTTATGTAATGTGATATCAATTTTATAAACAATAAAAAAAAGACTGGAAGGAAATACATTTTGCCTCACTTCTTTTCCTTTGTTACAAAGTTTGTAATCTGTGGCTCAAAATGATAATAACCCCCACCCACCCATAAAATATCCTTAAAGTCCTTGCCCCTTGCTTTCTGAGCAATATTCAACTCTGATCAAGCTCAATTATCTGTGTATCCTGTGCCTGAACTGAGTAGCTAAATATTGCTCATAGAAATTATATCCCTTTGTTAAATGATCTCACTTTTAAATTATTGAACAAAAATCTCGAATAACCACTCAGTGCCATAAGACAGTACTGTTACATTTCCCTGACAGTTTCAATTTCCATTCTCCAGAACTATTATTTCACACTTGCTGCTCTTTTTAGATTTCTTTTTATATCTTTTTTGCCTCATATCCCCTTCTCCTCAGTGATATCTTCAATATTTCACTAAGAATATAGAAGAAGTTAGTAAGAAACTGCCTCATCTTTTTACCACTATCATCTTCCTCCTATTATTGTGGAAGAAATGTCCCAATTCCTCTCAAAGACTCAAGCCTACAGTTACATACTCCAGCGCAGTCACTTGCTCCACCAGTCTTTAGAAAGTCACTATACTCATTCACTGCTATCAGCTTACACACATACTCAAATAACTCCCCTCCTTTAAAAATTACTTCTCCCTGACCCTGTGTCCAGCTATTGAATCATTTTTTGGTTCCCTTTCATATCAAAACCACTTGAATGTCTCTGCTCTGTCTATGCTTACCTCCCTCTCTTTTCCTCCCGTTCCAGTTAGGTATCCCTTCCCTTCATTTCATAGAAACTGCTATTGTCAAGGTCACCAGTCACCTTCATCTTGCTAAATCCAGTAAATACATTTCTATCTTATTATTTGACCTCTCAGTAGCATTCCACACAATATTTGCTTTTTTCTTTGTGGAACACTTGTTTGGGCTTCCCACTTTTCCTTTATATAAAAGGAAATTCCCTCAGCCTTCTTCCTTACCTCACTGGACACTCTGTGTGTGTGTGTGTGTGTGTGTGTGTGTGTAGTTTTATGGTTTTATTAAAACAAATATGATATGCACATAAGCTATCTATTCATTGTCTTCGCTGTGCAGCCTGGCATTGGGATTGGTGACTCTGATGGCCAGCTGGGCTGCTCTTTCCACAATGGCTTTGTGGTTCTTAGAGGAGACATTGTGAGCAATCTCTGCACAGTAAGATTTGTTGCATGTCAGCACTTCAAGCTTCTTTTTTGTTTTTTAAGATTTTATTTATTTGAGAGAGAGAGAGAGTACGCGTGCACACGTGTACACAAGTGGGGGAGGGGCAGAGGGAAAAGGAGAGAAGCAAGACTCCCTGCTGAGTGCAAAGTTGGCTGAGGGATCTCGACCCTGAGATCATAACCTGAGCTGAAACCAAGAGTCAGATGTTTAACCAACTGAGCCACCCAGGCTCCCCAGCACTTAAAGCTTCTTGATGTTGTGGACTAGGAACTTCAGGAAGCCACTGGGCAGCTTTGTTTTCTTGTTGTTCCTGTAACCAATGTTGGGCATCAAGATCTGGCCCTTGAATCTTCCGTGTACCCTATTGTCAATACCTGTGGGTTTCCACCAGTTGCACTTAATTTTCATGTATCAGTCTGAATTATGCCAGATGAACTTCTTGGTCCATTAAAAAGTTAATGATCTTGGGCTTTACCAGGGGTCTGAGGGCAGCCATGATGCAGAGTAGGAGATGGCTGCCACCTCTGCAGGCAGTGCTGAGGAAGAGGGGGCCCTGGCCACTCTTTTAGTCCTGGGCTACCTTCTCTATATTCTCTCCTAGGTGATCTCATATAATATCATGATTATTATATTTATGCTGATGATTTCAAAACATCCGTCTTCAGTTCTAACCTCATCTTTGAGCTCTAGATTTGTATAATCAACTATATGTTTGACATACCACTTCAGTGTCTAGTAGAAATCTCAACCTTTAATATGGGCAATATGTAATTCTTTATTTCTTTTTCCATACCAGTTCCTCGCCTAGTAGCCACTGTGATGCCATCATCCACCCAATTGCTGAAGCTAAAAACCTAGAATCATCCTTATTTCTTTTTTCTCCTCATTCCTCACATCACATCTGTTAGCCATTCTTCTGGTTTTATTTTAAAAATATAACTGGAAAATGTGTTCTGTTTTCACATTGCCTACCCTTGTGTAAGCCATCACCGTCTCATTTCCTGGCTACTGTAATAGTCATCCATTGCCCCTGCAGCCATCCAAGATAGTCTTTTAAATTTTAAATCAGATCGTATTGTTCTTCTGCTGAAAACTCTCCCAAGACATCCATTTGCACTTAAAGTGAAATTTAAATTCTTTACTATGGCCTACTTGATCTGGCCTTGGTCTAGTTCTACAACTTCAGTTTTTACTCTTCCTCTGCATTGTTTACTACACTTCAGTCACACTGGCCTGGTCTCCCCCAACTAGAATGTAAACTTCTTGAGAGCAGAGATCCCACCTGTCTTAAATACCACTGTACTTTAGCATATAGACTAGCGCTGGCACATGGCATCTGCCCAATAAATATGTAAATGGAAGGGAGGAAGGGCGTAAGGAGGGAAGGAAGGGCGTAAGGAGGGAAGGAAGGACATTTAATTAAACACATGAGTAAATAACTAAAGAGGTGCATTAAAGTATTAAATAGTAGATATCCCTGGATTGTGGGATTACAGGGAATTATATTTCTTTCTCTCTTGCATTTCTATGTTTTTCAGATTTTCTGTAATAAACATGAAATACTTTTTTTTTTTTAAGATTTTATTTATTTATTTGACAGAGAGATAGAGAGCACAAGTAGGCAGAGGGAGAGGGAGAAGCAGGCTCTCCACTGAGCAGGGAGCCAGATGTGGGGCTCAATCCCGGGACCCCAGGATCATGACCTGAGCCGAAGGCAGCCGCTTAACCGACTGAGCCACCCAGGTGCCCCTGAAATACTTTTGTAATAAGGAAAATACAAGTTTATGCTTGCTTTAAAAGAAAAGAGACTTTAAAAGAGTCCAAACGTGTTCTGGAGGAGTAGTAATGATAATAAGCCAATCTGAATACCCTTCATCCTAAAGCAGACTACCTTCTGTTCTTCGGGGGGTGGGTATTTAATTCAGTTTTGAGTTTTATTTATGTGGCAGATTATTGTATTTTCCAAAGATGTTAACACCAATATATCTCATCCCACCTGCTTTTCTTACAATGTGACACTGACTCTCCTCAAGAGGTGGGATCTTTGTTCCTTGCCCTTGAATCTGGGCAAGACTGTTACTGTGGTGGACATGAAGCTATATGACTTCAAGGAGTGAGTCACAAAAGGCAATAGAGCTTCTTCCTTATCCTTAGTCCTGGGATGCTTACCCTTGGAAGCCAGTCAGCCATGTGGAAAGGCCATGTATAGATGTTCCTACCACAACCTCACCTGAGGTCCCTAGGCTGCAGCTGCATCAACTGCCCAGAACTTGAGTGTGTGACTCTTCAGATGATTCCAGCCCCAGGCTTTGAGCTGTCCCAGCTGACCCTGAGTGAAGGAGAGATGAACTGCTCCCTCTCAGTTCTGCTCAAAATGCGTGTTAATCAGCAAAATATATATTGGTATTTTAAGCCACTGAGTTTTAAGGTGGTTTGCTACACAGTAACAGAGAACCAGAACAATATACAAAACATATCTACTCCAGTTCTATGCATATGGCTACCTCTGACATTCCCTTAAACACATATTTTCTAAGACTTAGGTAAGTTTTTAAATTTCTAGGATCATTCCTGTTGTCCATCATGTAATTCCTAAAACAGTAACCCTGGAAGGTAGTGTGTGTCTGTCACATATATAAAGAAGCAACTGCATGAGTGTGCTGAGACAAGGATAGACTAAGTATCTGAGTTCAGGAGGGGATAGGCTCCCCTACTGCGTGCTGAATAGATCATGACAATATTTCAGTTCTGAGGACTGACCTGGTTTATGTTCAAATGAGAAACACCAGAATGGTGAAAGAACTAAAACTCTAGTCACGATGATTGAGGGGAAGGAACTGGGAATATTTCGCCTGAAGAAGAGAAGACATGCCGCTCACTCAGCTGTACATACCAGACTCTCTCAGTTCTATGCATTTTTCATGTCTGGCCCTATTGCACTTCCCTCTCTCCCTTGGACAATTTCTGTTCATCCTTTAAAGTCTTAGCCAAAGCGGCAGCTCCTCTAGGAGGCCTTCCATGGCCCCGGGGTTGGATATGTACCCCTCATATGTTCTTCTACAACCCTCTGTGCTTCTCTGTTACTGCCCTTATCTTTTGTTTTATAAATATATTTATATCTTTCTTCTGTATCAGAATGTGAGTTACCTAAGAGCAGGGACTCTCTCTGGTTGACCTTGGTGTATCCCATACTTTTAGGGCACATAGCACTACATAAATGTTTTATGAATCAGTGTTTGAAGGGTTGACATGTGAAAAAGATTCAATTTATTCTTTGTGGTCCTAGTGGCATTAAAAGTACAGAGACATCTTGCTCAACATCAGAAAGAATTTTCTGAGCTAGTAGATGGTAAGAGCTTCCTTCAGAGATCTTGAGTCCCCTGTCCTTGGAGGTGCCCACGCACCTGGACAAATACTTTCATTAGTTCAAAAATTGGTACCTGGGCAACAGGTCTGCATAGGTAAAAATGATATAGTCCTTTCCTCAAGGAATCTGTGGTCTCGAGTGAATCTACCTGGAGTGAAGGTAATACGGTAGTGAATGCAGTGGTAAAGGGACCTACAGTATCCTATGGAAATGGAAAGAGAAATTATTTAAGGAAGGGAGGTGAGAAAAGGGGTTTCACACAGGTGACTCAGATACATGTTTGAGTTGCATCTTCAAAGATGAATAGGAATTTGCCAGGCCAACTCAAACCTACAGAGTTGAGAGGATGTCTGGCATCTCAGGGCACTGCAAGTAGTACTTTGTAGTTGTAGCCATGGATGGAATGGGAATATGTGGTGATGATGGGGACAGTTCTAACAGTGATAATAGCTAACATTTGTTACATTATTGAGTACCTGCTCTGAGTAGGCATTGAACTAAATTGTAAGAGATATGGTTTGGGAAGCTAACCAGAGGCCAGATCTAAGCCTTTTGGACTTTATCCCCTGTAAGCCATTAATAGATTTGGAGCAGAAGTGGGACACACTTTGATTTGTATATAAACTTAATTGTTGGTAAGATTGTTACCAAAATAACACAGCATTTCAATAGACCAGATGGCCTTTGATCCTGAGGTCTTTGATTGTGTGCTTTATCATTACTGTAATACTACTCTATCAGCTTTGGGGACAAATTATACAGATGCCTTATTTCTTGCCTCTTTGGGTTCTACAAAGTTGTGGTTTTATGTGCTTGCCCATCTGGATAGAAATAATATATGACCCAATTTCCCAATGATTTAGGAGGGAAGAATCCTCAGTATTGAAGGACTTTCTAAAACAGCTTCCCCGAGTCGTTGAGCGTCTGCCTTTGGCTCAGGTCATGATCCCAAGGTCCTGAGATCCAGCCCCGCATCGGGTTCCCTGCTCCGCAGGAGGCCTGCTTCTCCATCTCCCACTCCCCCTGCTTGTGTTCCCTCTCTCACTGTGTCTCTCTGTGTCAAAAAATAAATAAAATCTTTAGAAAAAAAAAACTTCCCCATCTCTCTAATTTAAACATAAAATGGTTGTGAATATTCCTTGAAGGCTTCTTGTCTCCTTTCAGGATAAAGTTGTCTCAGCTATGTTAATCCATTATTTTTTATGCACAGTCACTGAAGCAAAGTACGAAATGACAGTGCTGCCACTTACTAGACCCTGGTGGTCAGTGAACCATTTCACCAACCTGAACTTAGCTGATTGTAGCTGTAAAGAAATTGGAGGCCCATTCTTTACTTCTGCCTAAACTGAGCACAAGCAGATATTGACATTCTGTCTTAAGAATGATTTGGAGCTGGGGCGCCTGGGTGGCTCAGTCGTTAAGCGTCTGCCTTTGGCTCAGGTCATGATCCCGGGGTCCTGGGATCGAGCCCTGCATCGGGCTCCCTGCTCGGTGGGAGGCCTGCTTCTCCCTCTCCCACTCCCCCTGCTTGTGTTCCCTCTCTCGCTGCATCTCTCTCTGTCAAATAAATAAATAAAATCTTTAAGAAAAAAAAAAAGAATGATTTGGAGCTTAGATGGTATTTTCTTCAGATTTGTTATTGCTAGGTGGCTGCTTGGACTCCAGTTCCGATTCTGCTACCACTTTGCTGGCTGTTTGAGCATAGATATGCCACTTAATCTTGCTGAGCTTTTGTTTCCTCATCTATTCTAATGGATTTAATAATACCTATAGGAGTATTGTGAGGATCAATTGATTGGCATCATAGGATGCCAATGGATGACACATTGAAAGTGTCATCATAGGATCTGGTAAATAAGTGTTTAATAAGTATGAGTTTCCTTCCTTTTTCTTTAGCCAGTTAGAATGTCTGAAACCACCATTATTAATTGTTAGTGATTCATTCCTTTGAATACTATTATCTGTGCCTCTGTGAAGGGTAATATTTTAAGCTATTACTCCTTTCTCATGATTAATGTGTCACATCCTTTTGGCAGCTAGCCAAGAGCAATGCATTTGGGAATGGGTTTGAGGCAAATATTAGAGAAGGAATAGAGACACTAGGAGTGGACTTCAAGTAAGGGGTGAAAGGTGCCAAAGAACAATTTAGAATCATAGAACTTTAATATTAGAAGAGATTTTTATTTTTTTAAAGATTTTATTTATTTATTAGAGAGAGAGTACAAACTTGGGGAAGAGGGAGAAGTAGGCTCCCCGCTGAGCAGGGGCAGGGAGCACAACATGGGGCTGGATCCCAGGACCCCAGGATCATGACCTGAGCCAAAGGCAGACACTTAACTGACTGAGCCGCCCAGGTGCCCCTAGAAGGGATTTTTAAAATGTAGTCCAATCTACAAATTTTATAAATGGAAAAACAGCCTAAGAGAGGTGAAGTAAATTTACTAAAAGTTACACAGAAAGTTAGAGACAAGATGAGGACCTACATTTTGTTTTATTATTTGTGTTTCCTTTACCTATCTTAGGACATTGTCTTGCATTGCTGGTGGTTGGAGTGTAAAAGCTTCAAGTTTTTAGGAGACTTCTCCCAGATTTTATCTATTCACTCATTCAACTCATTCTTTTTTGCTTTCACTAACTGACATATATACAGTTATTGATAATCCTGGGGTGGGTAAAGTTAAAGGCAATTTTTAAATTTCTTCAGCCATGTGGAATTTTTCTTTGTGTTCTTCTGCTTTTTCTAAGTATTCTCTACTGAGCATATGTTTGTTATTAGAAAAAAGAAGTAGATGCTAGTAAAAAAAATGTATTCATCCTTTTCTCATAAGTAAAAATAAATATATTTATCCTAGAAAATAAAACCAAAGAAAAATGTGTGTTCACCTATAATTTTCTTTATAATACAAAAACAAAAATTGCTTAAGTGCTAGGTAATTAATGTAAGCTAATTCAGACTTTATAATGTAAACAACAGATATTCTGGTTATAAATATTACCCTTCTTTCTCCTTTGCTCCCTATCTCAATGAATGGAACCACCTTACACTGAAAGCCCAAGCCAAAAACCTGTGATTCATCTTTAATTTCTCCTGCTTTCTCGCTTCTGAAAACACTGAAAGCTCAAATACATCTAGCTCTAGCAATCTGTACAACCACGACCTTAATCCATTATCTCCAATCCAGATTTCTGTAACTGTTTCCTAATTGGTGTCCCTACCTCCCCTATCCATTTGTCACACGGGAACAGAAATACTGTCCCTACAAACAAAACTAATTGTTTTCATTCTTTGAGCATTGTTTGCTAGGCTTTGTGCAAGTGTTAGAGATGAGACATGTAAAATGCAGTCTCTGCCCTCCAGAATGCATGCCACTTTTTTTTTTCAGATTTTATTTATTTATTTGAGAGAGAGAGACAGAGATAGTGAGAGAGAGCACAAGTGGGGAGGAGAGGGAGGAGAGCGAGAAGCAGGCTCCCCGCAGAGCAAAGAGCCCCATGCGGGACTCGATCCTAGGACCCCGGGATCATGACCTGAGCCGAAGGCAGACGCTTAACCAACTGAGCCACCCAGGCATGCCACTTTTTAAACATCTTTAATATTTCCCCTAGGTCAGGCTCATGAATTTGCACCACAGGCTGCGATCTGGCCCCTGCCTTCCTCTCTAGACTCCTCTTCAGTCACACACCCCACCCCCACCCTGGAACTCTGCTCTTTTACCAGTCATAATTTTGCTACTTACGGTTTTGAAATAAGACTTCTTTATTTGTATCTCCCAGATTTTAAAATCCATGCCCTTTTAACATATGCTCAGTTCAATTTAGTTTCTCTAAACAAACAAGCAGCCAACACCCAGAGTCCAGACTTTTCTTCTGAGCTACAGATTTGTATTTCTAGTTGCCTGATTGACATTTCCACTTGGCTGTCTCACAAGGTACCTCAAATTCAACATGTTGAAATTGTTCTTGTAATTTTCTCTGTTTTCACAATCTCTGTAAACTGTACTGTCATCAACTGTAGTATTTAGGCAACAAACCTGGGAGTTATCCTTAGGAGTTTCTTCTCCCTCACCTTTGTATCAATCAATCACAAATCCCTGTTTAATTTACTTCCTGAATGTTTCTCAAGTCTAGTCACTTATATCTATTCCCAGTTCTGTGACCTTAATCCAAGTAGCAACTTTCCTTGGCCTGGACTGCTGTAACCTCCTAGGTAGCCCTCCCACAACTATGCTCTTTCCCTGCAGAACACTCCACACGCACCTGATCTGGCACCATATGTTCATTATTGTATTAGTCAGCTGGGGTTGCCATACAAAAATACTGTAGATTAGGTGGCTTAAACAATAGACATATATTTTTTCATAGGTCTGGAGGCTTGAAGTCTGAGATCAGGGTCCCAGCGTGGTTGGGTCTGGTGAGAGCTGTCTTCCTGGTTTACAGGTAGCCACTCCTTTTGTGTGTGTGTGTGTGTGTGTGTGTGTGTGTGTGTGTGTTAAATGACCTTTGTTTGTTTTAATTTCAGTATAGTTAACATACATGTTATATTAGTTTCAGGTATACAATATGGTAATTCAGTAGTTCCATATATTCATTCATCCTCCCACCCACCTCCCCTCTGGTAACAATTTGTTCTCTATAGTGAAGAGTCTGTTTTTTTTTTGTTTTGTTTTTTGTGGTTTTTTTTAGATTTTTTTTTTTTTTTTTTTGTGAGAGAGACAATGAGCGACAGAGAGCATGAGAGGGAGGAGGGTCAGAGGGAGAAGCAGACTCCCTGCTGAGCAGGGAGCCTGATGTGGGACTCGATCCCGGGACTCCAGGATCATGACCTGAGCCGAAGGCAGTCGCTTAACCAACTGAGCCACCCAGGCGCCCCAAGAGTCTGTTTTTTGATTTGTTTCTCTTTTATTTTTTTTCCCGTTGTTTTCTGCTTTCTTAAATTCAACATTTGAGTGAAATCATGGTATTTGTCTTTCTCTGACTGGGTTCTTCCAAGCTCTCTGGTATCTCTTCTTATGAGGGCATTAATCCCATCATGAGGGCCCCTACCCTCATGACCTCATCTAATCCTAATTACCTCCCAAAGGCCACATCTTCAAATACCACTGGATTGGGGATTAGGGTTTCAACATGTGAATTTGGGTGGAACACAAACATTCAGTCCATTATAACTATATTTTCTTATTTTTTGTATTCTTGATGCTCTGGCATCTGGAGCCTCACTGACTAGGGAGAGACTGTCCCTTCCAGGGGTGGCCATTTCTTAGATGCAGCAAATAACTCACCCTGGACGGCACCTTTCATATTCAGACTAACCAATCCAGAGCCCGTACTTTAAACTACCTTCTTTTTCTGACTCTTACACTCCAGGAGACAGTATTCTTCTGCTCTGATCACCCCAGGGCCAGGTACTAGACAACTAAAGATAGCCCCTAGACCCTAGAGCCTGCTGAAATTATTCGAATTAGCCAATGCTAAGCCTGATTGCCCTCTCTTACCTTGCCTTTCTCTGGGAAACCACTGTAAAGCATGTCATCCATGCTTTCCCCTTGCTCATTCTGCCTCCTGACTGATGCTGGTGCTTTCCCGTGTGGCCCTGCTTGGCATGGGATGTCGCTTCTTAGGAACTGTGAATAACTATCTTTTCAATGGCAGTCATCTCCTGATCTGTTGGCCTCGCCATACCTGAAAAATAATAAAACCTGTATTTTAAACACACTACCACCACCACTATGAACTGAATTGTGTCCCCTCAGAATTCATATGTTGAATCTCTAGTCCCCTGTATGACAATATTTGGAGATGGGGCCTTAAGATGGTCATTAGGTTTAGATGAGGTTATGAGGTGGGGTTTTCATGATGGGATTAGCACCCTTATAAGAAGAGACCAGAGAGCTTGCTCTCTCTCACTCTCCACCATGTGAGAATACAGTGAGAAGGCAGCCATCTGCAAGCCAAGAAGAGAAACTTCACCAAGCACCAAATCTGTGCCATCATCTTGGACTTCCTAGCCTCCAGAACTGTGAGAAATAAATTCTGTTGTTTAAGGTACCGAGTCTGAGGTATTTTGTCGCTGCCCAACCTGATGGAGACCGCCACCTAGATTAAACCTTTTCAGTGGCTTCCCATTGCTTTTAAGATAAAATTAAGAATCCCTTTCAGCCTAAAACATTTGCCTGATTTATTTGCTGCTTATTTCTCCAGTCTCATTTCATATCCTTTCTCTTCATCATTAATTAAGCTTCAATCACAATGGACATTTTTCAGTTTTTTATTTTTTTTATTTTATTTATTTATTTTTTTTAAAGATTTTATTTATTTATTTGACAGAGAGATAGAGAGAGAGCACAAGTAGGCAGAGAGAGAGGGAGAAGCAGACTCTCCACTGAGCAGGGAGCCCGACGCGGGGCTCGATCCCAGGACCCTGGGATCATGACCTGAGCCAAAGGCAGCCGCTCAACCGACTGAGCCACCCACGTGCCCCCATTTTTCAGTTTTTTAAATTCCCTTCCTGCAAGAGGACCTTTGCACATGATGTTCCCACTGCTTAGGGGTTCTCATCTTCCCCTCAGTCCCTCTTTACCTTACTCATATCCATATTTTCCAGGACTCAGTTTTTGTGTCACTTCTTTAAGGAAAATCGTCATGACTCTTTACATGAGGACCCCTGTTTTTTGGTCATGGTACTCTATACTTTTCCATCATAGCACTTATCATAATTGTAATTAAATATTTATTTGTGCAGTTAACTGTCTAGTGTCTTTCACCCTGGCTAGATTGTCAAGCATCATGAGAGCAAGGGTTATCTTGTCTCCTGCACATAGCATAGTTCCAGGCACATAGTAGGTGCTTAATAAATATTTGTCAAATGAATGAATAAAAGAATGACAACAATTATTTCAACTGCCTTTATAGATTGTATAGCTAGACCTATGGGATAATATGGAGACAGCAGATCTATTTATGTCCTATCCTCCAAATACATGAATAGAAGATCCCCCAAAATGGGCCATTTAAGTACCTCCATACTACATTGTGGAAAGGCCAAATAATGACACAAATATTTTGCTAACACATGAAAACTGAAATAAAGAAGATATAAATGCAAAAGATGTTTAATATAAAGCCAGGAAATTGTGGTTCAGACTTTTAAATAGAGGAATCTTCTGTATTTCATAAACCTTGTGACAGATTTATCTGCAGTATATTGTGATACCATGCCAACTTTTTTGAACATGTGAAGGTGATTCAAGTGAAAGGTTTTGGAGGCAACATAATGTAGAGGTATGCTCCAGAGTCAGTTTAAAATCTGGCTCCATTACTTACTAGCTCTGTGACCTTGAACAAATTACTTAAATTGTCTAAACCTCAGAGTTCTCATCTTGGGATGGAGATAATAGGACCTACCTTAGAATTGTTGTTAAACTTAAATGAGATAATGAATGCAAGACACTTAACCATAAGACCCTGCACATATGCTGCTATTTCATTATTCCAGTAATTTATCAGAATATATTACTTTGTGTAAACTCTCTTCCTTCTTCCTAGAATGTATTTCTCTACCAACCCATTTCATTTCCTGCCACCACCTTCTCTGGCTTCTGTGTCCCCCTTCTTTTGGAATCTTTATATTTAATCACATGTTTTTCATTTCCCTCCCTCACTGGACTATGAGGACATTGACTGCATCTTGTTTTCATTATATCCTCAGCAACTAACACATTGCCTGGTACATAGTAGATATATTATTAAATAATTAATTAAATGCATATCTAGTGAATAAGTAAATTCTATAGGATTGGCTTAAGGATTAGAAATAACCTATCTGCAACATTTAGCTAGTGTCTAGCTTGTAATTTAATACATATAGCTATTATTATTATTGCTAATAACAATATTTTTCAGAAACATATGTTACTTAGATTAACTAAATGACTTTCCCAGCCATTAATACCCCTTCTTATATATATTAGCAGATATTTTATCCATCTTAGGTGTTCTAGGAAAAGGGAAAATGCAAAAGAATATTGATAGGACCCACAGACCAATAGATGGTAGACATCATTCTTTCCTGGAGGTATGATATCATAGTTTGTGGCACTGAATGATCTGAGTGGTCCAGTGAGTCAGGCGTCCTGCTTAGGTGTGTACATTAGGATAGATAGATGGACAAGCTTGTTTGTTCAATGACAGTAAACCAACCCCTATAAGCAGAGGGCGGGGAAAGGTGAAAGAAAGAGGCAGGCCACTCCTGGTTGGTAGGTGGCAGTTTTAATAAGCAGAGAGTACCTATATACAAGGCTTATCTTGGGTGGCAGCAATAGGTCCCCCACCTACCCACCAAATCTTTTTTTTTTTTTTAAGATTTTATTTATTTATTTATTTGACAGAGAGATAGAGAGAGAGTACAGGTAGGCAGAGACGTAGGCAGAGGGAGAGGGAGAAGCAGGCTCTCCGCTGAGCAGGGAGCCCAATGCGGGGCTCAATCCCAGGACCCTGGGATCATGACCCAAGCGGAAGGCACCCGCTTAACCAACTGAGCCACCCAGGAGCCCCTGCCCACCAAATCTTAAAAGTTTGTAAAGAGGCCTTAATTTGGTTTAGTCAAGTATAACGTACAGGTGTTTTCAACACCACATCACTATCTCAAGACTCTGTCCTTGGAACAGCCTCTGGGAACAAGAAAGACAAGCAGAACTCCTCTTCCAAGGATAGCAGGTGAGGAGCCTCCAATCGCCTGGGTCCAGCTCACAGGTCAATTGATGGTCACGTCCTTTCAATGACCTTGCCCAACACTCAGAGTAATTAGATGTTAAATATATGAAAGAATTAGTAAAAGATATTAGATAATAAGAGGTGACTGTCATAATCATTCTGATGTTTTATTTTGATTTGTATAATAATTGCACCTCTACAATATTTAAGTCCTCTTATCTTTCTTTGTTTCTTATAGCTATTGGATGAACTCCCAATGATTTATAGCTGTTGTATATTTGTGTACTGCATGTAAGTACTTATGTTTAAAATTCAGTTGTTTAATATATTTTAAAATTCATTTTCACCTCATAGTAAATTAAGTAATATAGTTAACCCTGTTACATTATACTGGGAGATTGTAATAGTGTAAAAGGTTATAAATTCTGTGATCTCCCTGTGGAGTATAATCTGTCGAAGTTATAATAATGTTGTTTATTAACTTTTATGATCTCAAAACCCTAGGGCCAGTTTAAATATTCTTACTTCAATTTGACTTGTATAATCTGCCTGTCCTTGAGTTATAAATGTAGATAAAAATTTTATATATTATGCCATAAAAATATTTATGTACTTTGTACCTGTAATTGTGGTAGGTATTACACAAATCATCTCTAATTCTTTCAGTTGTGCAAGATAAATGGGTATTATCCCCATTATATAGATGATGAAGTGAAGCACAGAGAGATTTAGTAACTTGTCTAAGGATATAAGCAGAACTTATGCTTAGGTGACTTGCCTAAGGCCATGTAGCTGGTAAGTGTCAGAGTTGGAAATTGAATTACAAATTTAATAAACTTACCTTCTAAGTATGCGCTTAATTCCCTAGCACTAGTACTTAAAATT
Organism: Halichoerus grypus; assembly: GCF_964656455.1. NCBI lineage: Eukaryota > Metazoa > Chordata > Mammalia > Carnivora > Phocidae > Halichoerus > Halichoerus grypus. The sequence goes on from NC_135722.1 coordinate 55,536,901, forward strand.
TCTCTAAACTCTTTATATGATGGTTATCTCTTTTCAATATGATCATTAATACTAGCTCAAGTATATTTTCTTCTTCTTCTTCCCCCTTTTTTTTTTTTTTTTTTTTTTGAGAGAGGGTGGGGAGGCAGAGGGAGAGAGAGAATCCCTAGCAGGCTCCACACTCAGCACAGAGCCTGATGTGGGCTCGATCTCAAGACCCTGAGATCGTGACCAGAGCCGACATCACGAGTCTGATGCTTAACTGATTAAGCCACCCAGGCACCCCAAGAATATTTTTTTCTAAAGATATCTAAAAATCAGAATCATTTGAGAAAATATATTACTTAAAAGAGCTCATCTGGGGGCACCTGGGTGGCTCAGTCGGTTAAGCATCTGCCTTTGGGATCCAGCCACGCGTTGGGCTCCCTGCTCCTCAGGGAGTCTGCCTCTCTCTCTCCCTCTCTCCCTCTGGCCCTCCCCCTGCTCTTGCTCTTTCTTTCTCTCTCTTTCAAATAAATAAATAAAATCTTTAAAAAAAAATAAAAGAGCTCATCTGAAACTTTTTCTGTAAAGGGACAGGTAGTAATTATTTTAGGTGTCATGGGCCTATGGTCTCTGTTGCAGCTCTTCAACTGCTACGGTAGCATTGAAGCAGCCATAGATAATATGTAAACAAATGAGTGTGACTGTTCTGGTAAAATTTTATTTACAAAAACAAGCTTGGGTCTTTGGGCAGTAGTTTGCTGCCCCTGATCTAGAAAAATACTTTCAGGTGAGCTTTTTTAAATGAGTCATCAAGTCGCAGAATTTGAAGGTAAAAGAGATCTTAGAAATCATCTGGGCCAACCACCTTTCTGTAGAGATAAGGAAATAGGAGTTGGGTCCAGTTCCCACAGCCAATTAATGAGTAAACTGAGAACTCTCCTGCTGCTTCTACTAAAACATAGGTTCAAAGGTTGGATACCTAACCAATGGTCAAATATTTGTTCATATTTCCTTATTTACTGAGTATTTGCTAGCCTAGTGATTAGATACATGAGAAAAAGATTTTATCCCTGCACACAGGAGTTCACAGTCTGGTTGAGGAGACCCATAAAGAGACAATTATAATAAAGTGATATTTTCTGTAATAGTGTGCCTTAGTCAGGGATGGCTCATTGCAAGATTTAGAAACCTACTCAAGCCAGCTTGAGTTAAGAGGAATTTATTTAAGGACATGAGGAAATTATATGAAACCCAATAGCAGGAAGTACAGCCTTACTACAACTCAAGGGCAGCTTCTCTCTCCCACCCTTTTTTTCTCCATTCCTTCTTCTCTGCATGGTCTCGTCTTTGAATTTGCTTTATTTTTCCCTCCATGCAGATCACTTCTCTGCTCATTCATCTTCTCGTCCATTCAATTTAGCTGCCTAAATGTCAGCATCAGACTTTCAATCCATAAGGCTTTATACTTTGACTCTCCACATTTAATTGATTCAGTCTCTGACTCCCAAACTCCCAAGTTTTCAGGAGAGAGCTTCTCATTGACCCAGTTTAAGCCAGGTGCCTTCTCCTGATTTCCCCAGCCTCTTGGAGGCTCTAGGTGGTGCAAGTTCCCTGAGATAAGAGTTTGGGTGGGAGGAAATGATGGGCATCACTAGACCCAAAGGTGTGTCTACAAGTGGTAAGACAGCATTCTATTTGTTTTACTAGTTATATATTCTAAAATAAGTTTCTTTCTTTCTCTCTTTTTTAAAAGGTTTGAATGTTTCAAGATGAAGAACTCTGTAAACTACCATCTGCTTTTTATTTTAGTTCTATTCAGTTTAATAGTGACCACAGTAAGTCATATCTTGTTTCTAACAGATTAAGCATGTGATGTGGATTTGAGAATTGTCAGGGTATAGATAGTACTAGAAATGTGGGAATAGATGAACTGGCACAGAGATAGCATGAACCATTAAGATGACCAAAGATGCAACCCTATGGAACACTTCTTTTTTTTTTTTTTTTTTAAAGATTTTATTTATTTATTTGACAGAGAGACAGATAGTGAGAGCAGGAACACAAGCAGGGGGAGTGGGAGAGGGAGAAGCAGGCTTCCCGCCGAGCAGGGAGCCCGATGCGGGGCTTGATCCCAGGACCCTGGGATCATGACCTGAGCCAAAGGCAGATGCTTAACGACTGAGCCACCCAGGCACCCCCACTTCTTTTTTTTTTTTTAACAGAGTTAAAAAAGAGTATATTGTTCGATATTCACAGCCTGTCAGTTTGCAAACTTTCATAATGCCTCAAGATTTCAGTAAGAGTCATCACTTTTAAAAAAAAAACTATATACATTCAAGGTATAAAACATGATGCTTTGATACATAGTGAAATGATTACTCTAGCCAAGCTGATTAACATATCTTCTTGTGTGTGTGTGTGTGTGTGTGTATGTGAGAGAGAGAGAGAGAGATGAGACCACGTGAAATCTATTCTCTTAGTAAATTGCCAGTATTCAACCCAGTATTAACTATAATTACCATGCCGTACATGGGAACACTGACATTTGAGGGTCAGGTAGAAGAAATGGAGCTAGCAAAGGAGACCTAGAATAAGTAATCAGAGATATAGGAAAACAAGAGAGCCCAATATAACAGAGTACAAAGAGATTTCTAGAAGGAATAACAGTATTAGTTGCCTCTGAGAGGATGAGTAAAATAAAGATTGAAGTTTGACCTATAAAAATTTCAATTAAAAGACCCAAGTGACCAGGGCGCCTGGGTGGGTCAGTTGGTTAAACGGCTGCTTTCGGCTCGGGTCATGATCCCAGGGTCCTGGGATCGAGCCCCACATCGGGCGCCCTGCTCAGCGGGGAGTCTGCTTCTCCTCACTCTCCTTCTGTGCTCTCTGTCTCAAATAAATAAATCTTAAAAAAAAAGAGAGAGACTAAAGTCCAGAGAGTTTTAGTGACTTGCCTGGCCAGCCAAGTTTATATGGAGAATTGGTGGCAGAGTCAAAACTGGACCCCTTTGTAAGTTCAGAACTGATGTGGTCAGAATTACAGGCTTGGGAGTCAGTCAGATCTGAGTTTGGACCAACACTGTTACTTAATAACTGGGAACCTAGGGCAAGTTACTTAATCTCCCTGCGTTAATTTGCTCATTTGTAAAATGAAGATAATAACAGCATACATTTCATATTAGTTGTAAAAATTAATACCTGGCACACAATAAGGACTCCATAATTCTTTTTTTTTTTTTTTTTTCATTTTATTTTTTAAATTTAGGACTCCATAATTCTTTTGCCTTAAAAAAATATCTTTAAGAGGCATGTCCTTTTGCATTTCTTTTATTAATAGCAGTGGTAATATGAAACTATGCAAAGGGAAATTAGTATTTTGAAACAACACATTTCAGAGATGAAAAGCATTCTTCCTTACTGGGTTTAGAGTTACAGATATATAGTGTCTCATATACATCTTACTATTAAAGCTCTATGGATGCTTAAAGGAAATAATCTGCTCTTACTGTGTGATGGTAGGAACTTCCTCCCAAAATAAGAAATTTTGTAGCTGAATTGAAAAATTACATAAAATTTTTGTGAGGTCAGCTCTACATTAAATGAGGATATAGAGATATCTAAGCACAGCGTTTGCTGTCAAAGAGATGACTGCCTTGCAGGGGAGAGAAACAAACCAATAAATTATATGATGTTTATACATGGTCAGTGAGGGCACAAAGGAGGGTGAATGGCTGCTCCTGCTGAATGGAGAAAGGACCAGGAAAGGCTTCAAGAAAGAGGGATAGTTTGAGCGGGATCTTAGAAGATGAATGTTTGCCAGCAGGGGAAGATTTCTGAACAAACTAAAGAGCAGCATGTTTAAAGATGTGGAAGCACTGTACTTTCTGGAGCCTAGGATGAAAAAGGGACAAGAGGAGAGCAGTGAGGCCAGGCAGAAAGTCAGGAGTGAAATCATGGAAAGCTTTGAAATTTGGACTTTGTCTTGTAAGTGATGGGAGCCATTTCAGGATTATGATTTGAATTTTGATTCCTCTCTACCATGTCATTTTAAAGGCATACTCCTACAGGGCAGTAAATGCATGCTAAAGCCTAAATAGGCATTGAACTTAATCACCCAAATGATATTGGAGCCTAAAACTAGGATATGTGTAATTGGGAATGCATTTAGGTGATGAGTTATGCATCTAGGTGAGTGTGTTAGAGGTTTTGGAAGTAAAAGAAAGCACAAGAAATTTGTTTTAAATGTTTTCAGTTACTGAGCATGCATTATATGCTAAATACTTTCATGTATTTTATTTAGCTTATTATTCCTCACCACTGTTACTCCCATTACCCAGATAAGGAAAAAATGAGTCTTTTGGTTAAGTGATTTGCTCAAGGTCTGTAGCAAGTAAGTGGCAGACTCTGAAATTTATCACCTGTCAGTCCAGTGTTCTTTGTGTTGTAGAAAAAATGTGTTATAGACATTGTCAACAGAACATCTTCACCCCTCCTAACTGTGTACCTTTGCCCTTCCTTGATGCTGATGTAGAAGCTAAGAGGCCAGAGTAATCTACTATAGCTTTGAAACATTTAGTTTACCATGGTAAAGCTAGCACTGGGGGAGACCCACCTGTAGGTACTAGCCATTCTGTGGCACGCCACCTAATCTGATTGGTTTTACATGGCTAGAGTCAGATCTAAGTAGCAGGACTAGGGAAGCAAGAGAGGTTTGGGATTTGCAGAATGGTTGGAATAAGTTTTCTTCCCCTTCAATAACGCACTTCATTCACATGTGTTTCTTTTAATATTTTGTAGGTTTACCTTAAGGTAAAGGAGCCTATATTCCATCAGGTAATTTTAAAAAATTATTACACACTTGATTGTTTAACAGTACTTGCCTGCATTGTGTTTCCCTTTCTGGTAAATTATATGTGATACAGTTTCTGAAAATGAAATGGTAGATGTCCTATGAAAGTGTTTAAAACAGAGTTTGCAAACTCAAGTGCCTAAAGGATGCCAATGCCCAGGCCCGGCTGGCTTTGGTAGTCAGTAATGCACGTGTAGCATTGCTCTTACAAGAAAAAAAGAGAAAGCATGCATGCACATACACATACAAGGTCCTTTTTATGACATTATTTTCTAGAAAAGATAGACTGAAAATTCCTTGAATATTTCCCCTCCTAATATTTTATGAGTTTTTTAATGTGGGAGGTTATTTACATTGAGGAAAGCAGACATAGGAAACTTTGCTGTAGAAAATAATGATTATCCCATAATGAAACCAGAGGAAAATAAAGTAGCAGACCCTAAATAAAGAGAGCCATTGTTAATTGAGTGCTATCATGTGCCTGGTGCTATGACCATTACTGCACAGACTCTAATCTCCCCAGCAGTCCTACAAATCAGGGATTACTGTTCACATTTTTTTTTTTTTTTTAAGATTTTATTTATTTATTTGAGAGAGAGAGTGAGAGAGAGAAAGAGCACAAGAGGGGGGAGCAGGAGAGGGAGAAGCAGACTCCCTGCTGAGCAGGTAGCCCGATGCGGGATTCGATCCCGGGACTCCAGGATCATGACCTGAGCCGAAGGCAGTCGCTTAACCAACTGAGCCACCCAGGCGCCCTACTGTTCACATTTTAAAGGAAATGAGCTCAGAGATACTGAGAATTTGCCCAGCAGTTACACAGTTATTAAGGGGCAGAGCCAGGATTGTAACCTAGATTTGTTTGACTCCTATCACAATTCTTTTAACAAACTAGAAAACAAACAAACAAACAATAAATAAGGACACATTTCAGGAGTATCAGAAGCCTTGTAGTTTTAGAATATTTTGTGCTTTTATAAAAAGTAAGTGTTCCTGTATCTTTTTAAACTTAAGCTAGATAATAATCATCTAACTGAAACCGGTTTCTTAAATTCCAAAACTACATTATTGTGCCTTGCTTTTCTATAGGCGAGTCTAAAGTCAGTATTACAAGAGAGGACATCCTCACTTTCCTGTTTATTTTAGCTTGAAGTATGTCATTATGGAATTACCTCTTTATTTAGAAAGATTTATTGAGGTGTGCCTGGGTGGCTCAGTTGTTAAGCATCTGCCGTTGGCTCAGGTCATGACCCCCAGGGTCCTGGGATCAAGCCCCACTCCCTGCTCAGCAGGGAGCCTACTTCTCCCTCTGCCTGCTGCTCTCCCTACTTGTGCACTCTCTCTCTCTCTCTCTGTCAAATAAATAAATAAAATCTTTAAAAAAAAAAAAAAAGATTTATTGACACACTGTAGAGGATGAAGTTTATATGAAGAATACTTCACTTTTATAAATTTCTTATTTGTCTTTATAAGAAAGAAAAATCATAAGCACAAAAAAACAAAATTCGGAAATTTGGGGTTAATTTTTGTTAGTTTATGATCAATTTTCCATTTTGTGTTTTAGACCTATTTTACAGTGTGTTTATGTAATAAAAGTAACAAACTATTCATCTAACTTCCCATGCTGCAACTCTCATGTGTTTTTTCAGTAATACATATTTTCTTTTCTGTAGATAGTGGTAAATGTTTGCTAATAGGAAGGGAGGGAGGGAGGATGAAAGCTTACAGCTATGGGTTATATACTAGGCCTCTCAGGAGGGAAGTGAAGAAGTAGAGGAATGGTAGGGGGAAGTGGGTAAGTAGTCTGAAGGTAGAAGACATTCATTCATTCAACAGATGTCCACTGTGTACATTCTCAGTACCAAATTCTGAGGTTGAAGTTGGAAATAGGCAGTGGAGCAAAAATTTCAGTATCTAAAATCAGGCAGACCTGGATTCAAATCGAGTCTCTACTTACTAACTGTATACCCTGGACAAGTACTCAACTTCTTTGAGCTTTGGTTTCCTCATTATTCCACAACCACTTTTTAAAGCCTTCAGTATGCCAGGTGCTGGACTAGGCATAAGAGAAGTACTAGTGAATAAAATAATGGGGTCTCTGCTCTTGAGGAGCTCACTATACTGTATCTCTAAAATTGGTATAATAATCTCCTAAGGTTGTCTGAAGATTAAATGAGGTGATGCTGGGGTGCCTGGCTGGCTCAGTCAATAGAGCATGTGACTCTTCATCCCAGGGTTGTAAGTTCGAGCCCTATGTTGGGTGTAGAAATGACTTAAAAATAAAATCTTTTGAAAAATAAGATAAATTTAAAAATAAATGAGATAATGCATATAAAGCCCCTACCACATGGTAAGCAGTCAGTAAATGTTAACTAATATTAATAAACCAAGGCAAGTAAGACATGGTTACTGGTCTCAAGGAGCTCACTGGATAGATAGACTTGTAAAAAAAAGTATTTATAGTATAGTATGTAAAAGCAGTGCTAATGTAGACAAGGGTGCAGTCTGTCTGCTTAGATGACTCAGGATAGGATTACAAAATATAACTATTGCATATAGCTAAATTATTACTTCCTCTAATATTGAAAAACAAAATAGGGAAGATGGCCTACTATTGTAATACAGTAGTATTTCTCGCTATTTGTAATGTTTTATTTGAAGAGGTCTTTGCCCCAAAGTCTAATCTGGAATATTCTTTGCTGTCCTGTTAAGTAATTAGAATTGATTTTCTTCTTTTTAAAAAAGTAAGCTCCACACCCAACGTGGGGCTTGAACTCACAACCCTGAGATCAAGAGCTGCATGCTCTACTGACTCATCCAAGCCAGGTGAGCCAGGTGCCCCAGAATTGATATTTTTTATTTATACTTAATGGCTTAAAAAAAATCTATTCCTAATTAGTTTCTGAGTATCATTCTTAAGAAAAGAGAACTGCTTTTTCTGAGAATCTTCTTTTTGTCTAAGTTTGTGGAATATCGCTCTCATTCTTTTATATCACTGTTGATCTTATATGCAGAAATTTGGAAAAATTGTTTTGAAATTTGTAATTAGAAAAATTGTTTTGGAATTTGTGGCTAAATTTACAGTAAGTTTCAAGATCTTAGAAATAATGGAAAAGGAGGGAGGAGCAATGTTATCTAATATAAAGGAACTCTGGCTTGAGAGTTTGGAATTTTGATTTCTTACCACTTTGATTTCTTAAAGTTTGGAATCTCAATTTCTTGCCACTTTGTTATCCATGCACATGCTGTGCCTGTTCTTCAGTTTCCTCATTATAAAATGTTTAAAACAAGGAGAGGTTTTCTTTCAACAAGGATAATATAAAAATACTACATAAGGTAAAGCACAAGGCAATAAATACGGTAATAGTGTGACAATAAAGTACATATGAAGGTGTAAGATTATGGGGTTAAGTTTCTGCCTATGATAATCACAGAAAGCTTCTGAAAGGAGATATTTGAGTAGGGACTAGATAGATAAGTGGTGGTGGAAGGAAAGAGTTAATAAACACTTTAAAAGTATCTGTCACAGCCAGGATGATTGTCTTGTTAACCAGATTAGCTTCCCTGAAGGAGAAAGTACTGATTAACAGTTTTACTTTACTGTATTAAATCCAAGGTGATCCACACATCTCCAAAAGAGAGCCAAATACTATTTATTTAATTTGATGGCCTTGCAAAGGGTAATACTAGAATCATATGCCAGCCACATTCAGTAGAAATACTAATATATTTTAAGTAAGAAAGCAACAACAAAAAAGGTATACATGAAAATAGGTTAAAAGAACTTTTAAGAAGTTAGTGAACCTTCTTTAAGCCAATTGATTAATCAATAATTGGATATCTCAGATGAGATTTAAAATCTTCCTGCCAAAGTAGATGTCTCCTAGAGATTATTTCTAGACAGGACACATCAGTATTTTACTACTCTCCCTTCTAACTTAACCCTCAAGGTTTTTAAGAAAGAATGTATTATATAAACAGATTGAAAAACAGGAACTTAAGCAGATTTATTTAAATTTTATTCTGTTATTTTTTTTAAGGACTTTATTTATTTGACAGAGAAAGCACAAGCAGAGGGAGCGGCAGGGAGAGGGAGAAGCAGGCTCCCCGCCGAGCAGGGAGCCCAATGCAGGGCTCGATCCCAGGGCCCTGGGACCAGGACCTGAGTCGAAGGCAGACGCTTAACCAACTGAGCCACCCAGGCTCCCCCTGTTATGTTTTATTTGTGCCATTTTATCACAAATTAGGGATATAAGGAACTTACTATGTATGCACACTTGGAAAAGAAGCTGACATTTTTTAGTATCTGCTACGTGCTGAGTATTATATATTCTTTCATATAGTTTTTTTTAAAGATTTATTTATTTGACAGAGAGAGAGAGATAGCAAGCGAGAGAGCACAAGCAGGGGGAGGAGCAGGCAGAGGGCAAAGGAGAAGCAGGCTTCCCGCTGAGCAGGGAGCCTGATGCGGGGTTCCATCTCAGGATCCTGAGATCATGATCTGAGCTGAAGGCAGAGGCTTAACTGACTGAGCCACCCAGGCACCCCTCTTTCATATAGTTTATATAGATTGACTTACCTATTATCTTACTAAATATCAATAAACCTGTATAGGGGCGCCTGGGTGGCTCAGTCGTTAAGCGTCTGCCTTCGGCTCAGGTCATGATCCCAGGGTCCTGGGATCGAGCCCCACATCGGGCTCCCTGCTCCGCGGGAAGCCTGCTTCCCCCTCCCCCACTCCCCCTGCTTGTGTTCCCTCTCTCGCTGTGTCTTTCTCTGTCAAATAAATAAATAAAATCTTAAAAAAAAAAAAAAAAAACCTGTATAGAAATTACCATCTTCATTTTATTTTGTTTTATTTTTTTTGAAGATTTTATTTATTTACTTGACAGAGAGAGACACAGAGAGAGAGAAGGAACACAAGCGGGGGGAGTGGGAGAGGGAGAAGCAGGCTTCTAGCAGAGCAGGGAGCCCGAAGCGGGGCTCGATCCCAGGACCCTGGGATCATGACCCAAGCCGAAGGCAGACACCTAATGACTGAGCTACCCAGGCGCCCCACCATCTTCATTTTATAGGTGAGATAACTGAGAGCCAGAAAGGTTAAATAATTTGTCCAGTGTTTCTCACCTAGTCACTAGCAGTGCTGAAAATTGAACCCAGGTCTTTTTTATTCCAAAGCCCATATTCCTTCCTTTTTTTTTTTTTAAGATTTATTTTATTTTATTTATTTGACAGAGAGACAGCTTTTATAGCTGGACATATTGTTGGCTAAATAAAATCAGTCTTCTATTAAGACAAAAAATAAATAAAAGGAGAGATTGGATACTGAGTGGGTCACTAGCAGGGTCTGCCACAGATCCTAGGAGAGAATCAGAATGTATGGGGTGGAGGTACTTGTGGAAAGAAGAAAATTAATTTGGAAAAGCCTCAGTGCACTGCCAGAGAGTATAGGTTCAAACTTACCTATTATTTGATGTGTTTAACAGACTCCTTGAACAATCCATTCCCCTTGACTTCTGTATGGTGATGATTCCTAAATCTCGTTTCTTCAGCTTAGATTTTTTCTTCTAAGATTTAGACCCAGATATCTAACATCTGTTCTCAGAGATATCTACATGGATATCTCACTGACACCTCAAACTCTGAACATATCTAGAAATGAAATCACCATTTTTCTCTCCAGTATTTCTTCTCTTTCTGTATTCCCTAACCCAAGGAACAATTTCACCATGCATCTAACTGCTAAAGTCATAAACCAGGCCATTGTTGACTTTCCCAACTCTTCCCACCTGCCATATCAAATTATTATCAGTCCAAGCCCTAAATAGCTCTCTAATCTGTTTCTCTCTATTCCCACTGATATTACCCTGGTTCAGGCCCCATTACCTAGGTTACCTGTCATTGGTTGGTTTTCCATTGGTTTTGACTCCCTCTAATTCATTCTCCATCCAGCAAGAGAGGGACATGAGTGATCATGTTGCACTATCACTGAAACTTCCATTGACTTCCCTTTTTTATAAGGTAAAGTTCAACTCAACATGACTTGAAAAGCCAGACTTGACCTCTGGTTTTACCTTTCTGACTTCATTTTTCCCACTCTTCCCTCCAGCAATATATTCTAGACATACTTTCTTTTTTCCTATAAGCAATGTCAGTTACCTTCTTCCAGCTCCAATCGCTCTCTCTCTCTCTCTTTTTTTTTTTTTTGAGAGAGAGAGAGAAAGCACGTGCACAGGGGGTGGGGAGGGGCAGAGGGAGAGGGAGAGAGAGAATCTCAAGCAGGCTCCACACCCAGAGCACACCTTGACACAAGGGCTTGATCTCAAGACACAAGATCATGACCTGAGCCGAAATCAAGAGTCCAACACTTAATTGACTGAACCACCCAGGCACCCCTTTTCTAGCTTCTCTTAATAATATTTCAGTGATTATTAATGATGTTTCTAGTAATGCTTCAATTATAAAATTAAAAATCATATCCTCCATAAAAGTCTTTCCGATCTGCGTAAGTCTAGGTGGCTTTCATATATGCTTACAAAGTACTCTGTACAGTCCCTGTCACAGAGTTTAAATACTACATTTTTAATTGCCTGATTACTTACCTCTTTCCACACTAGGTTGTAATTGCTGTGAGGGCAGGGATCATGCCTTCCTTGTTCACCATTAGAGCATCATGGCTGCATTTGTGGATTTAATCTGGCAGTCAGCCTCTAATCAGGTTTAATCTAATGCTGTGTTTACTTAGCTCTGTAAAGGGATACATGGTAGAGAATACAGCAGGTATAACATTTTCATCTTATCAGGAGATCCAGAGCTATTTATATGTACAGATTCTTTTGCCCTCTCATCCACATAAGTTATGTACAGCTGCCAGGGATGAGAGCTAAGTGTTGTGGAGGTCATTATAACACATAGAAGCTACAGTCCCTTTTTCCTACCATTCTTTATAATGAGCACCTTTCATACTGTACTCATGCAGGCCCAAAGCCTCCAACCTAGGTGCAGTCCTTCACAACCAAAGCAGACATAACATTTTCCATTTATCTTAACTCTTGTATTCAAGGCTGGGAGACTGAGGTCATTCTTAACCAGGCCTACATCAAGACGATGCTTGATATTTATCCTTTACTCCACACCATTATATCCTCAGGGTCTAATACAATGCTTAATAAATATTTGTTGGAGTCTACTGTTACAGAGAGACTACAAGTAGTAGGCAGGAGTCATATCAAGGCTTTATAAAAGAGTCCACCTGAAATATAAAGATATAGAAAGGTTGAAAGTGAAAGTATGGAAAAGCATATATACCATGCAAACACTAAGCATAATTGTGTTATATGTATATGTGGTATAGTTGTTTTATTACAGAACAAAATAGACTTTAAGGGAAAAACATTTCTCTTGTTAAGAAGGGTTTATTTCATAGTGTTAAAAATACTCAGTTCATCAGAAAATTGTAATAATTTAAAATTTCTATGTGTCTCTAATACATTATAATGTCCCAAATATATAATGCAAAAATTGACAGAACTAAAAGAAAAAAATAGACAAATCTATAATTTTAGGTGATTTTAATACATACCTCTCAGTAATTGATATAAGATGTAAAATATTTAAACAGCATGTTTAAGAAACTTGACCCATGGGGGCTCAGCCAGTTGGGCAGCCAACTCTTGATTTTGGCTCAGGTCATGATCTCAGGGTCCTGGGATCCAGCCCCATGTCAGGCTCCCCACTCAGCAGGGAGTCTGCTTGAGGATTCTCTCCTTCCCTCTCCCTCTACCCCCCTCCCCGCTCATGCACTCTCTCTTTCCCTGAAATTAATTAATTAACTAATTAAAAAGAAACTTGACCCATAAGCCAAATGTAAAATACTGCATCCAACAATTGCAGAAGCACATTTTTTTCAAACCCTTAGAGAACATTTACAAAAATTGACCATATACTTGCCCATGTACCATCTTAAATTTCAAAGGATTAGAATCAGAATATAATTTCTAACTGTAATGCAATTATGTTAAATATAAGTAATATAATTCTAAATAACACATGGATCAAAGAAATCATAGATATTGGAAAGTACTTTGAATTGAATCATAATGAAAATAAATACATGTTACAACTTGTAGGACTCTCCAAAATTAATATTTGGAGAGAAATATCTAGCCTTAAAATGTGTATACCAAAAAAAAAAAAAGAGGAAGAAGAAGAAGCAGAAAGGCCTAAAAGGGGGAGTTTGGGCATATATTTCAAGAAACAAGGGAAAGATAAAAAGCAAAAATGAATACAGTAGAAAACAAATATACTATAGAGAAAATTAGCAAAGCCATAAGTTGCTTCTTCAAAAAGACAAGTAAAATTAACGTATATCCTTAGCGAATTTGATCAAGGAGGAAAAAGGCAAGCACAAGTAATATCAGAAATGAAAGGGGGAGATCACATCAAATCCTAGAGGCATTAAAAAATTAATTGAATATTATGAAGGACTTTATGCCATTAAATTTAAAGTTGTATTTTTTTAAGTAGACAGATTTTCTAGAAGTATAACCTGCAGAGACTTAATAAAGAATAGAAAATCTGAAATGCCCTATAACCATTAAAAGTAATTGAATCAGTAGTCAGAAATCTTCCCACAAATATAACTTCACTAGAATATTCAACCACACAGTAAAAGAAGAAATAATGCCAGTCTTAAACAGATTCTTATAGAGAACAGAACAAAAGGGACAGATGCTCTCCAACTCATGTATGAGGTTAGCAAAACTTTAATACCAGTAAGAACAGTAGGAAAGAGTTAAAATTAATTAGGCAGAAGTCCTAAGCGAAATATTTGCAAACCAAATCCACCACACACACACACACGATAAAACATCATGCCTAAGTTGGTTATATCCCAGGAGTATTAACTAGTATCAGAAAATCATATTAATGGGGCGCCTGGGTGGCTCAGTCGTTAAGCGTCTGCCTTCGGCTCAGGTCATGATCCCAGGGTCCTGGGATCGAGCCCCACATCGGGCTCCCTGCTCCGTGGGAAGCCTGCTTCTCCCTCTCACACTCCCCTTGCTTGTGTTCCCTCTCTCTGTGTGTCGCTCTCTGTCAAATAAATAAATAAAAAATCTTTTATTTATTTATTTATTTATTTATTTATTTGAGAGAGAGAGAATGAGAGAGCGCAAGCACATGAGAGGGGGGAGGGTCAGAGGGAGAAGCAGACTCCCTGCCGAGCAGGGAGCCCGATGCGGGACTCGATCCAGGGACTCCAGGATCATGACCTGAGCCGAAGGCAGTCGCTTAACCAACTGAGCCACCCAGGCGCCCTAAATAAAAAATCTTTAAAAAAAAAAACCATATTAAAACATTAAATGACAAAAGTTGTGTAATTATTTCAAGAGATGCAGAAAAAAGTATTTGATAAAATATATTAATTCATTATTTAAAAAAACAGCAAATTATAAATAAAAAAGATCTTCTTAATCTGATAAAGATTATTTTAAAAAAAATTTTTTTTAAGCCTACAGCCAATATTACACTTAGTCTTGAACCAGTGAAAGTTTTCCCTGAGCATGAATTAGCAAAGCTTGTTATCAGCAGTTCTATTCACATTGTACTGGAGGGTTTGGCTTGCTTAGTTTGGCAGGAAAAAGAAATTAAAATTATTAAGTTTAAAAGAATGAAATAAAACTATAAATATCACAAGTGATACACAAATGTATACATAGAAAATCGAAAGAATCTATAGATAAATTACTAAAATTTGAAGAGATTTTTAAAAAGTCACATGATATAAAAACAGTGTACAAAAAATGGTTGTATTTATATATATAAAACAGCATCAAACAGGTAGAAAATATTTTTGAAAGTACTACTTAACAATAATCATCTAAGTATATGAAGTACTTTGGACTAAATCTAACATAAATATCTAAGACTTATAAATGGAAGAAGTGATAAAACATTTGAAGACATTAAAGAGTACCTAAGTAAATGGATAATTATGCCATCATTACAAGACACAGACAACACTAATCATTTATCTTAAAATTAAGAATTTGGGTTCATCAAAAAACATCATGAGTGAAAACATAATGCTATAGAGTGGACTAAGATATTCACAACACAACACAAACAAATAAACAAAAAAATATATTTACAGCACATATTACCAAGTGAAGACTAGTATAAAGACCTCCTACAAACCAATAAAAGTAGAAGACCCAATAGAAAAATGGACAAGAGATTTTAAGAGATACTTAACAAAAGATTGTGTTCAGATGGCCAATAAACATGTGAAATGGTGCTCAATCTATAAGTCATCATGGAAGGAAAAATTAAAAACACACTGAGATGCTACTACAAACCCAACAGAATGGCTAAAATGAAAAAGACTACAGTATCAAGTGCTCACTGCAAGGATGTTAAGCAACCATCATACACTATTGGTGGGAGTGTTAATTGGCATAACCACTTTGGAAAACAGTTTGTGTAAACTACTAAAATTGAAATTATGCATACTGTGATCCAACAATTTAGTTCCTAGGCTTAGGGTTGAATAGAAATCTCTGAACATGTATACCAAGAATACATATTAAAGTGATTATAGCAGGGTTATTATAGATATCTAACATTGGACCCTAATGTCCAGCAGCAGTAGAATGGATATATAAAATAACCATATTCAATGCAATGGGAAAAAGTCTCTTCAACAAATAATGTTGGGGAAAACTGGACAGCTATTTGCATAGGAATGAAACTGGACCACTGTCTATATCATACACAAAAATAAACTCAAAATGGATTAAAGACCTAAATGTGAGACCTAAAACCATAAAAATCCTAGAAGAGGGCATAGGCAGTAATTTCTCTGACATTGGCCATAGCAACATTTTTCTAGATATGTCTCCTAAGGCAAGGGAAGCAAAAGCAAAAATAAACTGTTGGGACTACATCAAAATAAAATGCTTTTGCACAACAAAGGAAAAACCATCAATAAAACAGAAAGACAACTTACTGAATGGGAAAATATATTTGAAAGTGGTATATCCAATAAGGGGTTAATATCCAATATATAAAGAATTTACACAACTCAATTACAGAAAAAACAAATAATCCAATTAAAAACTGGGCAGAAGACATGAACAGACATTTCTCCAAAGAAGA
Organism: Halichoerus grypus; assembly: GCF_964656455.1. NCBI lineage: Eukaryota > Metazoa > Chordata > Mammalia > Carnivora > Phocidae > Halichoerus > Halichoerus grypus. The sequence goes on from NC_135722.1 coordinate 55,552,868, forward strand.
TCTACAGATGGCCAACAGACCCATGAAAAGATGCTCAACATCACTCATCATCAGGGAAATGCAAATCAAAACCACAATGAGATATCACCTCACATATGTCAAAATGGCTAAAATCAACAATACAAGAAACAACAGGTGGTAGCAAGGATGTGGAGAAAAAGGAACCCTCATGCACTGTTGGTGGGCATGCAAACTGGTGCAGCAACTGTGAAAACAATATGGAAGTTCTCAAAAAGTTAAAAATAGAATTACTGGGAGCTCCTATCTGGCTCAGTCAGTGGAGCATGGGACTCCTGATCTCAGGGTTGTGAGTTCAAGCCCCATATGGGGTGTAGAGATTACTAATAAAATAAAATCGTGAAAAAAAAATTAGAATTACTGTATGATCCAGTAATTCCACTACTGAGTATTTACCCAAAGAAAATGAAAATATTTTTTTTTTTTTTAAGATTTTATTTATTTGCGAGAGAGACAATGAGAGACAGAGAGCATGAGAGGGAGGAGGGTCAGAGGGAGAAGCAGACTCCCTGCTGAGCAGGGAGCCTGATGTGGGACTCGATCCCGGGACTCCAGGATCATGACCTGAGCCGAAGGCAGTTGCTTAACCAACTGAGCCACCCAGGCGCCCGAAAATGAAAATATTAACTTGAAAAGATATATGCACCTCTGTGTTTATTGAATCATTTTTTACAGTAACCAAATTATGGAAGCAGCCCAAGTGTCCATCCACTGATGAATGGATAAAGAAGTGGTATATATACAATGGAATATTACTCAGCCATAAAGAAGAATGAACCATTGCCATTTGCAACAAAATGGGTGGACCCAGAGTATAAGGCTAAGTGAAATAAGTCAGAGAAAGACAAATACCATATGATTTCACTAATATGTGGAATTTAAGAAACAAAAAAAAAGAAAAAAGAAAAAACAGACTCTTAACTATAGAGAACAAACTTATGGTTACCAGAGGGGAGGGGGAAGGGAGATGGGTGAAATAGGTGAGGGGGATTAAGAGTACGCTATGATAAGCATTGAGTAATGTATAGAATTGTTGAATAGTGATTCAACAATTGTGATATTGTTGAATTACAATAGTGATATTGTACACCTGAAACTAATTTAACACTGTTAATTATACTGGAATTAATAGGACAAAAAAAAGAATAAAAGAACGTAACTGAATTTGGAGACAGGTCCTTGAAAGAGTTAAGGTAAAATGAGGTCATATGGATAGGCCCTAATCCAATATGACTAGTGTCCTTAAAAAGAGAGATTAGGACACAGTTATATACAGAAGAAGATCATATGAAGACATCAGAAAAAGATGACCATCTACAAGCCTAAAAGAAAGTCCGTGAGAGGAAACCAAACTTGCTGGCACCTTTATCTTGAATTTCTAGCCTCCAGAATTATAAGGAAATAAATTTCTGTTGTTTAAGCAAAAAAAACCTAAAGTAATTTTTGCAATAATTATTACCTATTCATTGAAATAGGTCCCTCAATATTAGAAGGATATAACGAATAAAAATAAAATATGCTTACTCAAATAATACTAGTTTTATGAAAATTATTAGTAAATATTTTTAGTTTTAAATATTTTAAATGAAACAATTATTAAATAAATTATATTTAATTTATTAGGCATTATTAATTATTAGATACAAATGAAGTAGATATTAAATAGCAGTGAAAACTAATACACCACAGCTCATATAACAAGTTGAATTAGCTCACAAACATAATATTGAGTAAAGGAAGCTTGACACAGATACTACAGGGTTCCATTTATAATGAGGTTCAAAACAGGCAAAATTGAACTCTAATATTAGAAGGCAGAATAGTGGTGAATCTTGGGGAAGAGAGGATATAAGGCTTGAGAGGTACGTATTGAGGTTGATTTATGGTATGCTGTCAATGGTCCATTTTTTTACTTAAAAGTCAAAAAGTACAAACGTACTTGTTTTGTGATAATCATCAAACCATGTTTATCTTTTGACCACTCGTGTGTGTGTGTGTTCAGTTTTAAAAGTTTTTTAAACTTAAAAAAAGGAATAATAAAATGATAAGCAACCAGATGAAAACATAGGTTTGAACAATAGAGGACATCAAACAGCCAGTAAACATAACATACAGTGTTCAACCTGTAACCTGGGAAATATATGTTAAAAACCTCATTGATTGACAGAAATTTAGACATCTGACTATATCATAGGTTGGTGAGAATGTAGCACAAAAGAAACATATATTGGTTGGAGTAAAAATTGATAAAACCACTCTGGAAAACAGTTCAGCTTTTTTAGTTATTTTGATAATACATATAACCTCTGACCTGGCAGTTACACTCCTGGGTACATCCCCTAGATAAACTTGTGTACATGTGCACTAGGATATGTAAGAATGTTCATAGCAGTGAAAACTGGAAATAACCCCAAAATGTTGAACACAAGAATGGGTAAATACGTTGTGGTATTTTTACCCATTTAAATAGTATTTAATATAAAAAAATGAATGAAATATGGCTATATACACAATGTAAGTGAATCAAAAAACACGATGAAAACAAATGTGTGCATTATTATTCTATTGTAAATTAAAATTCAGTTCTATTAAAATTCAAAAAACAGTATTTAGGAATTCATATTTAGGAGACCAGTTTAAGTTAGTAAATATGTAAAGAAAAGCAAAATATGTTTATTATAAAAGACAAGAGAATGGTTTCCTCTAAGAGGATTGGGAGGGGGATTGGGAAGAGACACATGTAGTACTTCTGGAATGTTAACAGGTCTGTTTTTGACCTGAATGGTACTTTCCCAGCTATTGACTTTATGAATACTTGTAAAGCTGTACATTTCTATTCTATGCAATTTTTAAATAGTATTTCACACTTTTAAAAGTTAAAATTTCCCACTAGGTTCAATTTTCCTGGTAGTGGTACCTATCCAGTGCTCAGTATAGAAGAGAAAGAGTTGATGGAGCCAAGTCTAGGAAGATGTGGGAACATACAGAATAAAGAACACGGGAATATATTAACATCAATCAAAAAGAAATGGGCATCTCTTTGGAGATGAGGAATGAGAGAAAGAATGTAGGGAGAAATTGCATATGAATGCAGAAACAATTAGGAGGAGAATTTTAAAAGAGTTCAGGGGGCATCTGGGTGGTTCAGTCAGTTAAGCATCTGGCTCTTGATTTCAGCTCAGGTCATGATCTCAGGGTTGTGAGTTTGAGCCCCATGTCAGGCTCGAGCTGGGCACGGAGCCTGCTTAAGATTCTCTCCCCCCCCCCGCTCCGTCCTTCCCCTCACCCCCTTCTCTCCCTCTCTAAAAAAATAAAAATAGAAGAGTTCAGATTTATACTGTTATAAAATGGGAAATAGAATCATTTGCTGAAAGTGAAGCTAAAGAAAAAGGAAGGATCTAGGGAGTGAGGCAAAATTAGAGCATCTGTTCAGATTTTACCAGATATTTAAAATTTCATGTAACCATTCAGATTTAAAACTGGCATAGGACTTCTGATATTGGTTATTCAGAAGTAGGCTCTTAATTTTTCCTCAAAGATCAGCATGACTCTTAATTATATAATTATACATTTAAAAAAAATTCTGGGGGTGCCTGGGTGTTGGCTCAGTCAGTTAAGTGTTTGACTCTTGGTTTTGGCTCACATCATGATCTTATGGGTTGTGATAACGATCCCCCGATCCTCTGAGAGGGGCTCTGTGCTAAGCAGGGAGTCTGCTTGGGGATTCTCTCCCTTTGCCCCTCCCCCTACTCAGGCTTTCTCCCTCTCTCTCTAAAATAAATAAATCTTTCTTAAAAAATTCTGTTCTTTATTTAAGTTTTTATTTAAATTTCAGTTAGTTACCATACAGTGTAGTATTAGTTTCAGGTGTACCATATAGTGATTCAACACTTCCATACAACACCCAGTGCTCGTTACAGCAAGTGCCCTCCATAATCTCCATCACCTATTTTACCCATCCCCCCCATCCACCTCCCCGCTGGTAACCATCGGTTTGTTCTCTATAGTTAAGAGTCTCTTTCTTGGTTTGGCATCTCTCTCTCTCTCTCTTTTTCCCTTTGCTCATTTTTTTAGTTCCACATATGAATGAAATCATACAGTATTTGTCTCTCTGATTTATTTGCTTAGCATTATACTCTCTAGCTCCATCCATGTCATTGCAAATGGCCAGATTTCATTCTTTTTTATGGCTGAGTAATATTCTAATGTGTGTGTGTACATACACACACATATATGCATATATATATACAGTAATACACACACACACACACACACACATACCACATCTTCTTTATCACTGAATTTTATAAATTTAACTACAGTATGTCTTGGTGTTGGCCTGCTTTTATTGATTTTGATGGGAGTTCTCTTTGCCTCCTGGATTTGGATGTCTGTTTCCTTCCCCAGATTAGGGAAGTTTTCTGTATTATTTCCTTACATAAACCTTCTTCCTCCCTTTCTCTCTCTTCTTCTGGGACTCCTGTGATGTGAATGTTATTACATTTGATGGAGTCACTGAGTTCCCTAAGTCTAGTCTTGTGATCCATCATTCTGCCTTCTCTTTTTTGTTCAGTCTCATTATTTTCCACAATTCTGTCTTCTATATCACTTACTTGTTCCTCTGCTTCTTCCATCCTTCTGGTCATTACATCCAGTCAATTTCGATTCTCAGATATTGCATTTTTCATTTCTGCCTGATGGTTTTTTAGCTCTTTTGTCTTTGCAGTAAGGGTCTCTCTGATGTTTTCCATGCTTTTCTCAATCCCAGCAAGTATCCTTATGATTATTGCTTTAAATTCTGCATCAGGCATATTACTTACATCTGTTTCGATTAGATCTCTGGTTGTGACCTTTTCTTGTTCTTTCTTTTGGGATGAATTCCTCCATCTTGGCATTTTGTTTAGGTCTTTGTCTTCTCTGTGTTAGAAAATCCTGTTATGTATACTGATTCTGTGAGTAATGGCTTTATGAAGAAGAGGTCATATAATGTCCAGGTCCTGGCACTTCAGGAAGTGTCTCTGGTATGTGCTGTGTGCACTCTGCTGCTGTGTTTTGGCTGCTCTGTCCTTCAGGTCAGTTGTCTATAGAGGCTCTCCTTGCCTGCAGTGGACAGTGTTTGGACCTTGGCCAGAGTGTGGCAAGTTTTAACAAGGTGTGCTCTGGTCTGCTTGTTAAATGAGACCTGATGCCATTTCCACTAGAACTAAAGCTTTGCAGAACTGTTTGGTTAGTAGATGTGTTGTGTGTGTGTGTTGGTTGGGGGGGGGGTGGATTGTGATTGTCTTCTGGAGAAGGGGCCCGCTGTGCTGGTCCTTAGGCACACCTGCCCATGAAAAGCAGTACCAGAATAGTATAGACAGATTGGACCTGGTGTAAGCATTAGGCAACAAGTGCTGTGCTGTTTACTAAAGTTGGTTTATGCTAAGGGGTAGGGGAGGGAAATGGTGCCAGCTAGCTCCTTTGTCCCCTGGGAGGGTAGTCCACACTCATTACTCTCAGGAAGCCCTCCCAGAAGAGGGAATAATTCCCCTTGTGCGTCCTGTGTGTCTTTTCAATCACTGTTTTCACACTCTCTGTCTCTAGGTTGTTAGCCTGCCTGGAGCAGTACAGTGCACTTTGGGGTCTATCATAGCCAAGCCTGCTCACTTTCAAAACTCCAAACTTTAGGTACCTGGTGTGGCAGGGACCCATGCAGGGCTTCTGGGTGAGGGTCACAATGTGCTGGGACCAGTGCAGGTTTGACCCAGAAGGGCAGCCGCACCAGAGCAGAAGCAAAGCAGGCTAAATAGTCAGTGTCCAAATTAGCCACCTTCAGCAGGTGTCTCTGGGCCTATGGTGAGGGAAAGGGGAGCAAGATGGCACCTGTTGGCTCCTTTGTCCCTGGAGTGGCAATGCCACCTCTCACAGATGCACTCCAAGAAGAGGGAACAGTCACACACACCCCTGCCATGTGCCCCAGGTAATCCTCAGATCACGCCTTCTGCCCCAGAGACACTTGCCTGCCTTCTCTCCAGGAGCAAGGCAGTGCCCTCGGGTCTCTAACCCAAACAAACCTGCGGACCTCCAAAACTCCAGTCTTTGAGCCCTGCTGGTTGCAAAAACTTACGAAAATCAGCCCCTCTCATCTTCCCAACCAATAGCTTTGGGGAGGTATTCTCCTGTGTGTATCACTGTGCACTCCTTTCTCTCTCACCTTTCTCCGCGACCAGGGCTCCCTCCCCTCTGCAGCACCCATGAGGTCTTTCTCCCCCAAACCATGTCTCCACACATCCTACTTTCCGTAATGTGGCCTTCCCTCTCCTTCTAATTGTGCAGTTTGTTGTATCAGTCCTCAGGTTGATTTATTGGGTACTCACAATGATTTAATAGTTACTTAGCTGTGTTCGAGGGACAAGGCAAGCCTAGGGTCCTCCTACTATGCTGCCATCCTAGCTCTCCCTCTATATACCACATCTTTATCCATTCATCAGTCGATGGGTACTTGGGCTGTTTCTATAATTTGGCTATGGTAGATAATGCTGCTATAAACATTGGGGTAAATGTATCCCTTTGAATTAGTATTTTTGTATTCTTTGGGTAAATACATAGTAGTGCAAATTGCTGGATCGTAGGGTAGTTCTATTTTTAACTTTTTGAGGAACTTCCATACTGTTTTCCATAGTTGGCTGCACCAGTTTGCATGCCCACCAACAGTGCATGAGGGTTCCCTTTTTTCCACATCCTTGGTACCACCTGCTGTTTCTTGTATCGTTGATTTTAGCCATTCTGACAGGTGTGAGGTGATAGCTCATTGTAGTTTTGATTTGTGTTTCCCTGATGATGGGTGATGTTGAGCATCTTTTCATGTGTCTGTTGGCCATCTGTATGTCTTCTTTGGAGAATTGTCTGTTCATGTCTTCTGTGCATTTTTAACTGGATTATTAGTTTTTCAGGTGTTGAGTTTTATGGTTGTTGTTTTTTTAAGATTTATTTATTTATTTATTTTAGAGGGAGAGAGAGCATTAATGGGCGGGACAGAGGGAGAGGGAGACAGAATCTCAAGCAGTCTCTGCACTGAGGATGGAGCCCAATTCGGGGCTTGATCTCATGACCCTGAGATCATGACCTGAGCTGAAACCAAGAGGCCGAAGCTTATCCGACTGCACTACCCAGGTGCCCCAAGTTTTATAAGTTCTTTGTGTATTTCGGATACTAACCCTATATCAGATAAACAATTTTAAAATTTGTAAGAAACCACAAAAGACCCCGAGTAGCAAAAGCAAACCTTGAAGAAGAAAAGCAAAGCTGGGGGCATCACAATTCCAGACTTCAAGTTATATTACAAAGCTGTAGTAATCAAAACAGTATGGTACTGGCACAAAAATAGACACATAGATCAGTGGGATGGAATGGAAAACCCAGAAATGAACCCACAACCATATGGTCAATTAATCTTCGAAAAAGCAGGAAAGAATTTCTACTGGGAAAAAGACATTGTCTTCAACACATGGTGTTGGGGAAACTGGACAGCCACGTGCAAAAGAATAAAACTAGACCACTTTCTTACACCGTAAACAAAAATGAATTAAACATGATTAAAGACCTAAATCTGAGACTTGAAACCATAAAAATCCTAGAGGAGAACACAGGTAGTAACCTCTTTGACATTAGCCATAGCAACTTCTTTCTAGTTATGTTTCCAGAGGCAAGGAAAACAAAAGCAAAAATAGACTGTTGGGACTTCATCAAATAAAAAGCTTCTGCACAGTAAAGGCAACAACAAATCTAAAAGGCAGCCTATGGATGGGAGAAGATATTTGCAAAAAGTCTGTTCTTTAAAATGTAACAAAAGATAATCTTTACATTTTATTGAGAGGGCTATTTTTGTAGGTAAAATATACTTCCTTTGCCAAAGAATAATGATTTTACTAACTTCATTTTTCCTTTCTTATTCAGGTCATGTATGGAGTGTTGGTCTTCACATTAGTACTTCGATCTATTTATATTGTTACATGGTAAGTGGTTTGGATCAACAGTATGATTACATTCAAGCAATAAATCTATAGCCTAAATTGAAATAACACATAAAACCCAACTCTAGCAGTGATATTGATAGAAAACTTTAGGCCAGTATTTATTGTGGTATAAGATAATAAATATTAGTTCTTTAAGCAAGGTGTTAATTGGCATCCTGTAAAAACAAAAGTTCCAACATTAATCTGAGGAAAACTGTATGATGGCCTCCTTTTGAATATTTGTAGTGTACATTAGTATATTGCCTTGAAAAATCCCTACAGTAAAAAATTGTTTTTGTTTCTCAAACTACTTGACTCAGAACCCTTCTTACAATACACTATTTAAGGAAGACAATGTCAGAAAGAATCAGTACTCCAGAGAGATGATTTAGGAAATAGTCATAATCTTTATAGAGGTTATGAAGATTAAATAATAAATATTCATGTGAGTAATTTCCATGGGACCTGGCCATACAGCATGTGCCCAATAAATAAATAATATGATTTATGGGTTTATCCTTTTTTAATTAAGCTTTTTATTTTGAGGTAATTGTAGAAGCACGTGTATTGTAATAATAGAGATCTTCTATACCCTTTACCAATTTTCTCCACTGATAATGTCTTGCAAAACTATAGTACAACATTACAACCAAGATTTGACATTGGCAGAGTCAAGATACAGAACAATTCCATTGGCACAAGCATCCCTGTGTTGTCCTTTTATAGCTGTACCCACTTCTCTCCTACCCCATCCTCTCACCACCTATCCTTAATCCCTGGCATTCACTAATCTGTCCTTCATTTCTATAATTTTTTTATTTCAAAAATATTATATAAATGGAATCATACAGTATATATAATAACCTTTGGGATTGGCCTTTTGCACTCAGCCTAATTTACTGGAGATAAGTTCATGTTGTTGAGTGTGTTGATAGTTCATCCCTTTCTATTGCTGAGTAGTATTCCGTGATATGGATGTACCACAGTTTAACCATTGACCTATTAAATGACATCTGGATTGTTTGTAGTTTTTGACTATAAAGAATAAAGTTGCTGTGAACACTTGTTTATAGGTTTCTGTGTGAATGTAAATTTTCCTTTCTCTGGAATAAATGCCCAAAGTGAAATTGCTAAATTGTATCACGGTTATATGTTTAGTTTTTCTCAGAACTGTCATACTGTTTTCCAAGGTGGTTCTACCATTTTACATTTCCACCAGCAGTGTATGAGTAACCCAGTTTCTCTGCATTCTTGTCAACATTTCGTGTTGTCACTATTTATTTTAGCCATTCTTACAGGTATGCACTAATCTCTCACTGTGGTTTTAATTTTCATTTCCCTAATGTCTAAAGATGAACATATTTTCATGTACTTATTTGCCATCTGTATATCCTCTTTGTTGAAATGATTGTTCGTGTCTTTATCCATTTTCTGATGGTATTGTTTCTCTTTTTTTTCAGTTGAGTTTTGAGAGTTCTTTATATATTTTAGATACTAATCCTTCATCAAATATGTAGCTAAAATATTTTCTCTCTCAGACTAAACCTTGTCTTCTCATACTCTTCAGAGTCTTTCATAGAGCAAAAAAGTTTTTAATTTTGATGAAGTCCAATTTATCAGTTTTCATTTTATGGATCATACTTTTGGTGTCACATATAAGGACTCTCTCCCTAACCCTAGATTTTATCCTGTTTGTTTGTTTGTTTGTTTTCTAAAAGTTCTGTATAGTTTTACATTTTACATTTGAGTTCATGATTTATTTTTAATTAATTTTCATATAAGGTATAAGGCTTAGGTCAAGGTCCATTTTTTTTTTTTTACCTATGAATGTCCATCTGCCCCAGGACCACTGGTTGAAAAGGCTATCTGAAATTTCTCCACTGTATTGTTTTTGCTCTTTTCCTCAAAAATGATTCATATATATTTGTGTGGATCTATTTCTGGGTTTTTTATTTTGTCACATTGATCTGTGTCTCTGTCCCTCCACCAGTGCTACACTCTTGATTACTGTAACTATATATAAAACAACTCTTCAAATCATGTAGACTAATGATTCCTCTCAGTTCTTTTCACAATTGAAAAGAGGTGTTTAGGTTCATTTGTCTTTCCATATAAATTTTACAGTATATATTTAAATATGTGTATATTTAAATTTTTTGTTGGGATTTTGATAGGAATTGTATTAAACCTGCATATCAATTTGCAAAGAATTCACATCTTTACTATGTTGAGTCTTCCAGTCTATAAACACACATGTCTCTCCATTTATTTTGATCATCTTTGATTTTGTTCATTGACATTTTAGAGTTTCCATTTCTTGAGCAATTGTAAATGGTATTTTATTTTTAAATTTGGGTGTCCACATGTTCATTACTATTATATAGAAATACAGTTGGTTTTCTTTATGTTTATCTTGTATTCTGCCACCTTGCTGAACTTAATAGTTTTAGAAGACTTAGAGATTCCTTGAGATTTGCTGCAGATAGGGACAGTTTTTACCACCCTTTCTAATGTATGTGCTTTTGATTTCTATTTTTGCCTTATTCTCTCTAGAACTTCCAGGACTATATTGAATAAGAGTGGTGATAGTAGATATCCTTGCCTTGTTTTCAGTTTTAGGGGAAATAATATTAAGTCTTTCACCATTAACTCAAGTGCAGTGTTAGCTGTATGGTTTTTGTAGATGTTCTTCATCAAGTTGAGGAAGTTGTTCAATTTCATCAGACATTTCAATATCAGTTGATTTGATCGTACGATTTTTTCTGCAGTCTCTGAGTATGGTGTTATTACATTGATTGATTTTCAAATATTGAACCATCTTTGTATTCTGAATGAACCCCACTTAATCATGGTATAAAATTGTTTTTATATGTTGCCAAATGATACTTGTTAATATTTTGTTAAGGATTTTTACATCTATAATCATGAAGGATATTGGTTTATAGTTTTATTTTTTGTTTCACAGTTCTCGAGGCTAGAAGTCAGAAATCAAGGTGTCAGTATGGCCATGATTCCTTTGAAACCTGTAGGGGAATCCATCCTTTACTTCTTAGCTTCTGGTGATTTGCTGGCAATGTTTGGCACTCCTTGACTTTTATCCACATAATTTCTGCCTCTGCCTTTGTTATGCCATGGTGTTGTCCTGTATTTCCGTGTCTTTACATGGTTGTTTTCTTTTCTTTTTTTTTTTTTTTAAAGATTTTATTTATTTATTTGAGAGAGCGAGAATGAGAGAGAGAGAGCATATGAGAGGGAGGAGGGTCAGAGGGAGAAGCAGACTCCCTGCTGAGCAGGAAGCCCGATGCGGGACTCGATCCCGGGACTCCAGGATCATGACCTGAGCCGAAGGCAGTTGCTTAACCAACTGAGCCACCCAGGCGCCCCTACATGGTTGTTTTCTTATAAGAACATCAGTCATATTGGTTTAGGAACCCACTCTATTCCAGTATAACCTCATCTTAACTAATTATATCTGCAATGACCCTATTTCCAAATAAGGTCACATTCTGAGGTACTGGGACTTAGGACTTCAACATATCCTTTTTGAGGGGAAAAATTTAACCTACAGCAGTGCACCCTGCACCACTTAAAATATGCATTTTATATGCATTTATAACTACATCAGACAATATTATGGTTTTTGCCCCACCATAAAACATAATTTAGAAACTCAAAGGGAAAGAAAAATATATTATGTTTATTCATATTTTTACTCTTTCCTTTTTCTTCCTCTCTAACATTCTAAGATTCCTTCTCTCCTCATTTCTTTTCTGTTTAGAAAACTTCCTTAGCCATTCTTTTAGGGTAGATCTGTTGGCATTATATCCTCTAGGTTTTTCTTCATGTGAAAATGTGTCTTGATTTCTTCTCTGGTTACAGAATTCTAGGTTGACAATTCTCTTTCAGAACTTGAAAAATGTTGTGCAACTTTTCTCTGGCCTTCAGGTTTTCTGATGAGAGATCCTGTCATTCAAATTTTTTATTTCCTGTAGTATAGGAAAGGTGTTGCTTCTCTTTCACTCTTTTCAGGATTTCCCCTTGTCTTTAGTTTTCAAAATTTTGTCTGTGATGTGTCTTCTTGATGTGGATTTCTTTGGGTTAGCTTGTTTGAGGTTAGCTTAGCTTCTTGAATCTGTGGGTTTATAGTGGGTTTTTTTTGTTGTTGGGAGGAGTTTTTTTGGCCAAATTTGAATGTTTTCAGGCATTATTTCAAATACTTTTTCAGCCCTGCCTTCTTTCTTCTCTCCTTCCAGGACACCAATAACATGAATGCTAGATCTTTTGTTATAGTCCCACCTTCTTATGACCTGATGAGGAAGGAAGTCTAGACTCCCCACTCAGTCTTTGCAGCATGGATGGGGGTGAGGCTAGAGTTTTTTCTGGGGTGTTTGGCTATAGAATAGTAGTTACTATGTAAATTTTCACTCTTACTAGGCTGCCTCTTTTCTGGTCATTTGGCTAGAGAGAGCAGGCTTTTGTTAGGATTTTTTTTTTTTTTGTCTGTACCTAGTGGCATTTCTGGGTTGCTAGCATCTTCAGTTCCAACTCTGGGATATATGAGGCAAAAAGAAAACATATGGAACTTATCACTGTAGTGTAACTCAGGTCCCAAAGTCTCTAGCCAGTTGGCCTTCTCCACCTTTCAGAGTCTTCTTATGTTTGTTTTTATGTAATGTTCAGGATTTTTAATTACACCTAGTGGGGAGAACAGGGAAAAGTGTGTCTGTTTCATCTTCCCAGAAACAGAAGTTCCTAATTTATTCTGCTTTTAATCTAGGCACCTTAGGGAAGTGTAAAGAAGCATAAAATACAGTTCTTGCCTAAATCAAGTCCAAAAGATAAGATACCAATGCTTCTAGAAACACAAATGACAGATCTGTAAAAAGTGTGTAATAGTGGAAGTCCTAGGAGATAAAACATCTTTCTTTTATCTGTCTTGCCACAGCTTCTTTTGGTGATCATTTCGTTTAATATTGTTCATGTTTACCTATCTGTCTTGTCCATCTAGATTATGTTTCTTGAAGTCTTCGTTATCATGGTAACCTCTGGAACTCAGAATAGTGCTTGTCAGTAAAGATATTTTAAAATCAGATTGAAACTCTAGAACTTGTTTTTTGTTTTTGTTTTATTTTGTTTTTTACTCTAAAAATATATATCTGAAAATTTCTTTTGTAACAAAACATCTAGAAATTGTGGATGAAGCACAACAAACATCCTTTTAAATGCATAGCTGAACTCAAAAAAATGTAAAGAAAATTCTAAAGCATCAAATGCAAAGAAGGAGTTGAAAACTAAACTGACAAATGAGTTCTGAGATCATGAGCAGTTATGAGGCACCTTGTCTTTTAGCATTAGTTTTAGGTAGGAAAAATGACTCCCCTCTGAATTTGTAGTCACTGTTCTGCCTTCCCACAGATTTTGGATTCAAATACACATTACCTTTATTGTTTGGGAAACTTCAAGGTGTAAAATTATCTTAAACTGATCCGGCATTCCTAGAGCTCCAGTATATCTGAGAGAAGCAAAACCAAAGTATCTTTAAAGAAATGTAGTTTCATGTAAGCCCCTTAGGATTTCTGCAGATTGGATGGAGATCAAACAAGTGTGCCAATCAATTCCAAAACCAGAGGAGGAAATAAACTACCATAAGTAAAAGTCAGGAGAAACACAAATCAGTAGAAATAAACCCCCCAAATCAGATGCTGAAATATAAAGTAACTATTTAGGAAATATTTAATGAAATGAAAGAGAAAATGAAAAGGTGACCAAGGAACAGGAGATTATCAAAAGTGAAATTCCAGATTTGAAAAAGAATCAATGAACTTCTAACATTAAAAAATATATATTGAAATAAAAAACTCAGTGGATAAGCTAAAAAGTAGATTAGACACAGATGAAGAGAGAATTAATTAAATTGGAAGGCAAGTCTAAAGAAATAAGCCAGAAAGCATTATAGAGAAATAACACTTCTTATTGCAGTTCCAAGGGAAAGAATAGCAAAAAATTGGGACAGAATAGATACTCAAAGAGATAGTAGGTGTAATGTAGATGCTAGAAAGCTAAGAGCTGTATTTCCCTTATTTCTTTTGCCGATAAGTTTCCAGATACATTCAGGTTCTGCCAATCACATGTATTCACATAAGATTGAATTCAGAACCAAGTTAAGTGGGGAAGAGAAATGGTAGTATGTAAGGCATTCGTTTACTAGAATGGATCTAAGGTGTGCATCATGGCTCTGGAAACAAGTGTGATGATAGCTTCCTGATATGAATTATAGCTAAGGTTACAATATGATGCTGGGTGAAACAGTGGTCCAGAGGCCTCCGAATTCTTTGGCTTCCTAAATGTGAAAAAGAAAAAAGTTACTTTGGCAAGATAATTCTGTGGTAGTGTTCATGAGTCATTCCTAGAGAGCCTAATCCTTGCTCATTCATCATTTTGGTTGGAATTGAATATTAAATTCTTTTCTGCTCTAAATAGAGATATTATTTGCAGTTGAATGTAGAAAAAGCATACTGAAATTGCTGAAATCCAAAGAGAAAGATCTTACAACATCCAGAGATAAAAGATATATTACTAACAAAGGAATAGTCAGCAACAGACTTATCAACAGCAACAATGGAAGCCAAAACACAGTAGACTATTATCTTCAAAATGCTGAGAGAAATTAACCATCAACTTAGAATTATATACCCAAATATCTTTTAAAAACAGGGACAAGATAAAGACATTTTAAAACAAACTTTAAAAATGGAGAAAGTTTACCAATATACCTCACTAAAAGACTTTCCCTTTAGGAACTACTTTAGCTGGTGGAGAAAAAATGATAAACCTGTGGGATTATCTGAACAAAATATTGTGACTGTTTAATATCCATTTTGATATATTTTTAAATGAAACTAAAGTGGTGGACAAAATAATATGAGATACAAGAGGATAATCTTAGTTACATAGTTCCTAAGGTCCTTTTTATTTTGGAAGAAGGTACAGACAGTGATTGATTTTAGATTTTACATGTGTGTTTTTGATAACCATGAGAAACAGTAGTTGATTTTGTAGTGACTTTCAAAAACATGAGGGAGTAAATGGAATTATATAAACTGAATCCAGGGGCACCTGGGTGGCTCACTCGTTAAGCAGCTGCCTTCGGCTCAGGTCATGATCCCAGCTTCCTGGGATCGAGCCCCACATCGGGCTCCCTGCTCAGCAGGAAGCCTGCTTCTCCCTCTCCCACTTCCCCTGCTTGTGTTCCCTCTCTCGCTGTGTCTCTCTCTGCCAAATAAATAAATAAAATCTTAAAAAATTAAAAAAAAAATAAACTGAATCCAAAAGAAATTAAGAAAAGAATGGTAAAAAGGGAAGCAGAGAGAAGTCAGAACAAATACAAAGCAGAAACTAAAGGGGTAGAAATAATTCAAAATATATCAATAATCACAGTAAATATAAATGGACAAATCTAAGCAATTAAAAAACAAAAACTCTCCAGCAGGGAAAAGAAATCCAGCTATGTGCTATTCATAAAAAGCATGATTAAAACATAAATACACAGTACATTGCACACCCACCACAAAATATACATAGCTTAAGAGTTGTATCTCTTTTCTCAGCAGGTACCAGTTGTAAATAGGAATGAACTAGGAGCCAAAATGTGAAACCAAAAATGAAGCAGCTATGTGTAGTTAGTAATTTCTAGTTTAAATTGTAAGGGAACATTGTGGCTTCATATGTGTTATTTTATATTGTACTTTTCCCATCACTGATGGTTTGGACTTTAATAAAAGAAATTCCATAGTTTTTAATATCACAAAATGAGAATATTTCAACAGTTATATTCTAGAAAGCAATATACTAATTGAAGTGAATGCTTATATATATTAAGATATAGCCTTAAACCTTTGTCTCCATGCCTAACTGTCAAATGATTAAAACTATTATCGTCAGCATGCTGGACCGAGAGGTAAACACTGAAGTGGTTAGAGCAGGTACTGATGCTCTCAGTGTTCAGCACTATATGTTTATGCTACAAAAGTGCCATACTAGACTCTAGCTAGCTAGTACTGCTGCATTATGTAACTCCAAAGAGGAAGACAGGACTTGATTAACTAAATGCTTGTTTAAGATACTGTTATTATCCTTGGCTTGGATATGTCATGCAGCTTTATGTGGCTATTTTCATTTACTTAGCATTACTTTAATACCTTGAGTGGAGAGCCAGACATTCTCTTCACCTGACTAGCAATGGCCATTTAACTGCAGTAGGAAAAAGCAAAAAAACCATTTTGTATGAAAATTGGTGACAACTGGCACTTAAGATCAGTAGAGTTGTTTATTCTTGGTGCTTAAGATGCTGTCTGCCCAAAGCTCTGAAAGACTTTAAGAAAGAAAGTAATACTTACTATAATACTACTGAGTTTTCGTAGAATTATTACATTTGATAATAAAACCACCTGATTAGTCTCAAAAAATCCACCTAAATACACAGTACTTTTAAAAGAAAAGGGTATAAAAACAATATGTGCCACACAAATACTGACTAAAAGAAAGTTGGACTAGCTATTTTAATAACAAAAAAAATTAAAGCATTATTTAAAACAAATGTGTTTGCTACATTATTATTAAAATATTTGATTTACCAGGAAAAAAAAGGCAGTTCTAAACCTTTTATGGAAAATTTTAAGCAAAAATTGACAGAATTACAAAGAGAAGTATATCAATGCTCCATCATTCTGAAATATTTTAACACAGTAACCATATGAACAAGGATATAGACAAAATTTGAATAATACAATAACAAGTTGATGTAATATATTTAAGTTAAAGAAGCTTGGTCTTCTCAAGCATGCATGGAGTAGTTATTAAATCTACCAGACACTAGTTTTAAAGCAAGGTTCACCAAACTTTAAAGTATAACATGTTCTCTGACTATAGTACAATTAGTCAAAACAGGATTAGTCAAAATAGCCCATATATTTGGAAACTTAAAACCACACTTGTAAATACAAGTAAGAAAAAAAAAATCACGGTAGAAATAATACTTAAAAAGTAATCATAGTGAAAGTACTACAAATCAAGTACTACAAAGTACTGGTTCTTAGAGGGAAATTTATGCCTTAGATGTTTATATTAGAAGTAGAGAAACTGAAGAATAATGAACTAAGCATACAACTTCAATAATTAGAAAAAGGATCAATAGAATCAATCCACATAGAAATGAAGAATGGGACTACTAAAGGTCAGACATTAATGAAAAGAAAACATATAATATTAAAGATCAACATCTTCAATCTAATTTTGCTCCCTTCTCGAACCCTACTAAAACTCCAACAAAGGAATTTATTTATAAAGCATAAACCCACAAGAAGACTCAATAAAATTTTAAAAGCTGAAAAATAGATGGATTATGGCTAATCCAAGAAAGCCGAATTTTAAACAAAGAACCTCCAGTTTACATCAGAATTTTCTCAAGTATCAAGTATCAAGCATTAACAGCAACAGACAGTTTGGAAAAGCAGATGGAAGTGGGGTTTAACATAAAGAGGACTGGTTAAAAGCCTTAAGAAGCTGTTAAATGCTTACATCCCCTCACCTATTCCATACCACTGAATAACTGCAGGAGCCTGTAGGTTTATTCTCTGGTAAAGGTGAGCAATGTCTCTAGATTGGGCTTTGCCAGACACAACTGAGCATGTGAATACCATGGTGAAATCAGAGAAATTGGATGACCTTATGCATTTTGAATGTTGAATGTAAAAACTTCGCAGAAAATTGAGAGAATCTTCTTTTAGGGAATATGAGAAGCCTAAAAGATCTAACGATACTGATTTGGGGGTTCCCTAACAATTGGCGCAGCAAAATAACCCTGCAATAAAGGTTACTAGTCTAAGGGCCTCAACCACATGCTTAGAGCTTGTGGTCATCTTTTTATTTTCCCATTCTTAAGAATGAGGAAACCGGGGCGCCTGAGTGGCTCAGTCGTTGGGCGTCTGCCTTCAGCTCAGGTCATGATCCCAGGGTCCTGGGATCGAGCCCCGCATCGGGCTCCCTGCTCGGCGGGAAGCCTGCTTCTCCCTCTCCCACTCCCCCTGCTTGTGTTCCATCTCTCACTGTGTCTCTCTGTGTCAAATAAATAAAATCTTTAAAAAAAAAAAAAAAAAGAATGAGGAAACAGTGCCAGACATGATGAATGCATCCAGTATGAAAGAGACCAAAACAAATAAGGGGGAAGAAAATCAACTTAGAACAAACAACTTATGCATGAAGAAGAAAACTTCAAAAATAACAAAACAACAAATATCATTAATCCATTCATATTTCTAGAAATATACTATATCTGTGAGTCAAGAGTAGGATGCAGTATAAAAAAAAACATTCAGAGAATCTCCACCACCCCCCCCCCGAAGATACTAAAAATACAGTAAAATGGAAAACTGAAGTGAATGGTTTGAAAGCTACAGTTAAAGAAGCCACTGGAATTCCTTCTCCAGAACACACATTGTGATTGCATTATGGCCCATCATCCCCCATCCACCAGTAAGAATCTACCACAGGAAAGGCACTAAACCCATGGTGTGGTCTAGAGTAAACAAGATAGCATGAGGCCTCAGGACCCTTGGGCCCACTCATCACCACTGCTGTAGAAACAGTGAAGTGTTTCCTCAAGTCTGTGGGCTTCACAGCAGAAAAGGCAGAAGCACACGCACACACACACACACACCTGGGTGCCATCAGGATGATGAGAAAGAAATGGAGAAGAGACTCAGTATTACTGGGCCAGATACAAGAACCAGCATAAAAAAGGGGAGGGGACAATGCAGATAAAATGGAAGAGAAGGGATCATTACCAAAATTACTTAAGAAAATATCCTGCAATTGAAAGACATGAATTATTACATTGAAACAACCCACTGGCTATTCAACACAATGGGTAGAAATAGACCCATGCCAGTTTCAGAATTCTTGACAAGGAAGATTCCACAAGTTTGTAGACTTAGAAGGCAGAAATACATACAAAGGATCAGGAATCAGAATGGTTTGTGACTTATCAAAACAAAACTGGCAGCTAGAATTCTAACTTAGAATCCTGCAGCCAACCAAATTATCAACTCATGTATTTGAGTTCTCAAAAAAAGTTATAGTCCATAAACTATTACTCAGAAACCTACTGAAGGATGTATAATGAGAGAGTAAACCAAAAAGGAGGAAGACATGAGATACAAGACATAGGAAATCTAACATTGAGAGAGGTAAAGGCAATTCTCAGGGTGAAGCGGTAGGGAAAGAATTTCTCAGATGATAACTATACACTAGTCAGGAAGGTAGTCCAGAATGAAGCAGTGTGACTCCAGACCCAGATATGTTGAGGGCCTTCTGTATTACACATTCTCATACCTGTTAATAATGGGTAGTCTGTCCCCAGAATCTTATCTACTTAGCTTGTAGGGACCATGTGCTGATGAAATTCTTGCTCTCTCCTCTGTACCCTGCTGCCTGGATAACCAAAGACATTCATTTCACCCCACAGAAGAATTTTGCTTTGAACTACTGCTGAGAGCTGAAGATTGGCCCTGGTAAGTAAGCTTAGATGCAGAAAATAGAGAGTACCCTACTCCCATTGATCATATTCTGTTACATCTCAGCACCTGGCCCACACTGCAGCCCTGCCAGATGCCTTCACTGTGTTGAGCCCTGTGTTTCCTGGGACTCATTCTTGCCTCCCCTAAATGGGGTTATGATAAACTCTGAAAAGCTGAAGACAGACTGTGATTCTCTTAACCTAATCTTCTCTGAGAACCTTTCTCAAACAGTGGCAATAATGCTTTTTCCATGCACAGCCAGGTTTGTGCTTTCCTGGTGGTTTTTAAACTACCCTTTTTCATTCATTTATATACAAATACTTACAGTTAAAAATAAGAAAATATTTGAGAAAATCTATTCTTGTCGTTCACCATACTTAAAAAAAAAGTACATGAAGATAGCAGTAGATTTAGAAAGAGCATTCTATAAAATTCAACAGCTATTTACAAACTAAAAACAAAATAAAACCCTTTACAAATTAGTAATAGACGGGAACTTTCTTAACTTGTGAACTCTACAGCATCTAATACATGTAGTAATGAAATGTTTAAAAAAAAGTTATCTTTAAAATGATGAATAAAACAAGAATATCTATTATCACCACTTCTATTCAACATTACACTGGTTGAAGGCTTGTCCAATATAGTATTTGCAAATTGCATGATCATGTACAGAAAATGTCATAGGACATGTACCAAAAAACTACTAGAAGTAGTTAGTTGGAATTCAGCAAGGTCATGAAATTCAAATGAATATTCAAAAATCATATTTCTATATACTAGCAGCAAACAATTGAAAAGTGAAATTTCAAAAATACAATTTCCAGTAGCACCAAAAAAATCAGATGTTTAAGGATTAAATTTAGCAACTGTATGTAGGACCTGCATATGGGAAACTACAATGAACAGTTTTTTGCTGAGAGAAATTAAAGAAGACCTAAATAAATGGATAGATAGACCATTTTCATGGATTAGAAAACTCAGTATTGTTAAGATGTCAGTTCTCCCCAACTGATCTATAAGTTTAATGCAATCATAATCAAAATCTCTGTGGGCTTTTTGGTAAAAATTAAGAAACTGATTCTGAAATTTATATGGGAATGCAAAGGATCTAGAAGAACTAAAACAATTTTAAAAAAGAATGACACAGGTGCCTGGGTGGCTCTGTCAGTTAGGCGTCTGCCTTCGGCTCAGGTCATGATCCAGGGGTCCTGGGATCGCCCTGCTCAGTGGGGTGCCTGCTTCTCCCTCTCCTTCCACCTGCCCCCCCATGCTCCCACATGTGCTCTCAAATGCATAAATAAAATCTTAAAAAAAAAAAAGAATGACAAAGAGGACTTACACTCCTTGATTTACTCTGTGCTGCACTAATCAAGACAATGTGGTATTGTCTTGATTGAATGAATTGAATTGAATGATTGAATGAATTGAAGAATGAAATATAGATCAATAAAACATCCAAAAGTAGACCATTCATCCATACTGACCTGATGTTAAGTAAACATTCAAAGGTAATTCTGTGGGGGAAAGGATAATCTTTTCAATAAATTGTGCTGAAACAACTGGATATTCTTATTTTAAAAATGAACTTAAACTCATGCCATTATAAAAGTTAATGCCATTACAAAAATTACTAGAATTGAATCATTTCCTTAAATGTAAAAGCTAAAATTATAAAACTTCTAGAAGGACGTATAGAAGTCTCTGCAGCCTTTGGTTAGGCGAAGTTATTAAATAGGATACAAAAAACACAACTATAATGAAAAAAATGGATAAATTGAACTTTATCAAAATAACAAATTTTTTTCTTCAAAAGACGTTGTTAAAGTGAAAGGCAAGGGGCGCCTGGGTGGCTCAGTCAGTTAAGCGTCTGCCTTCAGCTCAGGTCATGATCTCAGGTTCCTGGGATCGAACCCCACGTTGGGCTCCCTGCTCAGTGGGGAGCCTGCTGCTCCCCCTGCTTGTGCTCACTCTTTCTTTCTCTCTCTGTCAAATAAATAAAATAAAATCTTTAAAAAAAAAAAAGTGAAAGGCAAATCACAGATTTGGAGAAAATACAAAATATATATCCAACAAAGGACTTAATGTTTAGACTATATAAAGAACTCTTACAACTCAATAAGAAGGCAAATAATTTTTTTAAACATGCGAAGATTCAACAAACTATCAAAGAAGATACATGGATGGCAAATAGCACATGAGAAGATGTTCCACAACAGTCATTAGGGAAATGCAAATCAAAACAACAGTGAGATACCGCTGACACCTACAACGTACAACTAAAATAAAAAAAAAAAATACCCATGTTACACCAAGTGTCGGTGAGGATACAGAACAATACTCATGCACTGCTGGTGGGAGTGTAAAAGGATCCCGTCACTTAGGAAGGCAGTTTAACAGTGCCTTAAGAAGTTTAACATTCACCTGCCGTTCACCTGCCGTACAATACAGCTATTCCTCTCCTAGCTTTTTACCCAATAGAAATGAAAGCATACGTTCATACAAAAACTTACTTATCAGTGTTCATAGCTGTTTTATTTGTTATAGAAAAAAATGGAAACAACATAAATGTCCACCAACATTTGGACAGATAAACAAGTTGTGGTATATCCATACAATGGAATACTACTCAGCGATTAAAGGAAATGAAGTATTGATACACATAACAACATGGATGAATTTTAAAATAACTGTGCCAAGTGAAAGAAGCCATACAGTGAAGAGGATATACTGTGTTATTCCATTTATATAACATTCTAAAAAATGCAAACTAGCTTTTTGGATGCTTTGGAGATGATGGATATGTTTATTATCTTGATTGTAGTGTTTCATGGATATATACAAATGTACCGATCAAATGTACACTTGAAATATATTCAGTTAAATGTAAGTCAGTGATACATCATTGAAGCTATAAAAATATATAAGCTACTGTTCTTATTTTGGGTAACTCACTAAGCTTCAGTTTTCTTATCAGTGAAGTGCAAAGACTAATACCTGCCTTATAGGGTTTATTTGAAGATTTTATTCATTTGCTTGTGTATGCAGTTGACTGTGGTGCCTGCCTGACCCAGAGCAGGTGACTCAATGTTAATTCTGTTCCAGCACCCCCCTGCCTCTTCCAGGGGACTGATAAAGTTATTGGGGGCCTTCAGTTTACTTTCTTGAAACACTTAGCAGTCTTAATGGCATATTCTTTCTCATTTTTTTAATGGCTAAATGTAATAGGCAAATGTATTAGAGAATTTAATAGATAAGTTTGCTTTTAATACTAATGAAAACCAGGCACCTGGGTGGCTCAGTCATTAAGCGTCTGCCTTCAGCTCAGGTCATGATCCCAGGGTCCTGGGATCGAGCCCCACATCGGGCTCCCTGCTCAGCCAGGAGCCTGCTTCTCCCTCTCCGCTTCCCCTGCTTGTGTTCCCTCTCTCACTGTGTCTCTGTCAAATAAATAAATAAAATCTTTATTTTATACTAACGAAAACCTTTCCTTCTCATGAAAGCAGTAGCTTCAAGCTCTGATCGTCACATGACTTAACAAAATTTCAGTTTGCTTTCTTTTTTTTCCCCACAGGGTTTATCCATGGCTCAGAGGACTGGGTTATACATCCTTGGGTATATTTTTAATGGGATTTCTATTATGGAACATAGATAACATCTTTTGTGATTCACTGAGGTAAGATATATTTTCAATCTTTAAGAAATATTTTTGGAAGCAATCTATTAAGCAGAAAATTTCATAGGCATATAGAATTATTAGTGCTATGAAGTGAATTTTTCCCATTGTTGAAGTTAAATTCTGAGAATACTTGCTTAATTAACCTAAAAATTTGGACCTAAGACTATTACATAGTATCTGTAGGGATTTTTGTGTGTATGCATCACAGAATTACAGAGTTGATTAGATGTTAATTAGGCCTCTGAAATCTGCCTAATCTCCTGTGTTGAAAAAATACTAATTTGTAAGAAGCATATAAGATACATGCATATAATTTTGTACTTTAATATACTTAATGTTATTTTCTAAGAAAGGCAAGTGTTCCTTTTACCATCTTGTCAGCAATTTTGTATTGACTAGAGTTTGAATTTTGGGTCTGTGGACCTTATCTGTCACTAAGATAAATATCTTTCTGGACCTCAATTTACATAAAATGAACATGTTGAAGAGGTTAAACTAGTGGGTCCTTCCAACTCAAAATTCTGTGCCCTAAAGTTTTGCATAAACACATATATTGAAAAGCACCAGAGAGAGGCAATCAGCAAAATTCAGATTGTGGGAAATCTACAGGATAAATGGCAGAGGGGGTAAAAAAGGGAAGAGGAACATAGAGATTAAAAGAGACTTAAGGGGCGCCTGGGTGGCTCATTCGGTTAAGTGTCCGACTCTTGATTTTGGCTCAGATCGTGATCGTGGGCTGGTGAGACGGAGCCTGTGTGTCAGCCTCTGCGCTCAGCCAAGAGTCTACTTGGGAGTCTCTCTGTCCCTCTGCCCCTCCCCCTATGGGCGCACTCTCTCTCTCTCTCTCAGGAAGGAAGGAAGGAAGAAAGAAAGAAGGAAAGAGAAAGAAAGAGGAAATAAAATATCTAAAAATAAATAAGAGACTTAAGAGATATACTGTATCAACCAAATGCAGAGTGTTCATTTTTTTTAAATTTTAATTCAAGCCAACAAACTGCAAAACAAAATTTTAAACTTATGAGAATTGGAACTTTAATCAGTAATTGAATATTTTATGATATTAAGGGATTATTGTTAATATTTTATATGTGAAAATGGTATTATTATGTTTTAAAGAGGTTTTTTTAAGATTTATTTATTTACTTATTAGAGCAAGCACGAGAGGGAGAGGGAGAGAGAATCGCAAGCAGACTCCATGCTGAGTGTGAAGCCCTACTTGGGGCTTGATCTCATGACCTTGAGATCGTGACCCCAAGATCACAACCTGAGTGGAAACCAAGAGTCAGTCACTCAACCAACTGCACCACCCAGGCACCCCTTTAAAGAGGTTTTAATCTTTTAGAGATACATACTGAAGTATTTAAAGTTAAAATGATACAATATCTGGGATTTGCTTCAAAATATGGAGGGGGAGAAGTAGATGAGAGTCTAGATGGTTGGCTGTAAGTTATAATTGTTGAAGCTGGATAATGGGTACGTTATAATTTTGCCCACTTTTGCACATGTTTGAAGTTTTCCAAAATAAAAAATTCAATAAGTAAATATATATTTTAAATGTACACAAACAAACAAGTAATATACCTTGCTTAGAAAACTAAGTTCTGAATGAGTGGTTCTGAATCCATATTACCCAGCAGAAGCCCCATTAGAGCGTTTACACTGCTGAGATAAGTCATCCTCCTCTGGGTAAGAGCCACTAAGAAATAAAGTAGGTTCTTAGAGATGGTAATTGTCTCAAAAACTCATGGGATATCTAGAGAAATAGTTTTACATTGATTTTTTTCCCTTCTAATAAATGAGAATATTACTATGGTACACAATCGAAAGATGTAGAATTTGAGACTCAGCTGCGCCTTGGCTGAGTGACTTGGGCAACTCGGTCTCTGAATTTTAGGTTGCTCATCCGTAAAGCAAAGCTAATAATAGCCACCTCAAAGACTCACTATGAAGTGAAATAGTATTTACAAAAGTACCTTATAGACTGTATGGTGCTCATCAAGATGATGATTGTGTGTAGGGCAAGGAAAAGCATGTATCTGGTTTCTTGAGTGAATAGCTAAGTAGACCAGTGTTTCCCAAATTGTGTTCCAGGAAACACTTGTTCCATAAAGTGTTAGTAAGATATTACTTGAAGAAAGGGTTCTGTCCATTAGTACATTACCTTAAAAAAAATGAAAATAACTCTTGTATAGTTCTGATAGGACTTCTCAAAGCCTTCTTTCTATTAATAGGCATTGCAGTTTCCAAGAGAGCAATAAACTATGTACTATTTTCTATGTTTTCTTTGAACACAGAATCATTTCTTCATGGAACTTCTGCTAGGAACACTATTCCTCAAAATATACTTTGGAAGACAATATGCAGACTACAGCAGACTTAAGGAAATTAAATAATTGCCCTATCTGAGAATAACATTTCAAATTGCTCAAAGGCTGTCAGCATTAGTTGTTAATATTAAAAAAATAATAATACGGTGATTTCTTTCCCCCTCTTTACACAGGAACTTTCGAAAGAAGGTGCCACCTATCGTAGGTGTTACCACACAGTTTCATGCATGGTGGCATATTTTAACTGGCCTTGGTTCTTATCTTCACATCCTTTTCAGGTAGGAAAGAGAGAGTTTTTTTAGCATAGTATTGAAGTATTTTTTTTCCTTTACCCTTCAAATAGGATGTTGTAAATATAAAATGTCAGAGACAAAAATCAGGGACTTATGTTCTAGCTTTGCCTCTGCCCCTGGGTGACCTTAAGCAAGTCCCTTCCCCTCTCTGAAGCTTAGTTTTCTCATCCTTTTCTTTTTTTAAGGTTTTATTTATTTGTCAGAGAGAGACTGAGCAAGCAGTGGGAGCGGCAGGCAAAGGGAGAGGAAGAAGCAGGCTCCCCACTGAGCAGGGAGCCCGATGCAGGACTAGATCCCAGGACCCTGGGATCATGACCTGAGCCGAAGGCAGACCGACTGAGCTACCCAGGTGTCCTTAGTTTTCTCATCCTTAAAGTGAGATAGTTGTACTAACTGACCTCTGACACATGACCTACATTTTAAGTAATCATTCATCTCCTTTTTAGAGCAAGTAGAATGTAAACATTTCCATTTCTTTATCAAAATATTTTGTTGTTGTTTGTCAACATATCTTTGTTTATAGAGAACAAATTTAGAGGGGAAAAAGCAGCCAGATCCCCTAAGTAGCAGACTGGGAAAGCACGTGTATCAGAAGTTCCCAGCTTAATTTGTTCCTTCCCTGAGATAAGTTGGTTGCCAGTTTTCTTCCCTTGCTCAAGAGTCTGTTGGAGGTTAATCATTTACAACCAAAATGAAACTAGAATTCTCTCTGATCACACTATTCAAATAATGCCTCCATATCATTCTCCACTTACCAGGCTTTATTGTTTGCCCCCACCAGCTAGACTTAAAGTTCCTTGAGATAAGGGACTTTATCTTATTCACTGCTACCCTCTCAAATGCTTAGAACAATAGCTATCAGATAGTAAGCACTCAGTATATATTATTAAATGATTTAATGAATGAATGTGTACCTATTGATCTCTTTTTTTTTTTTCCTAAAGATTTTATTTATTTATTTGAGAGAGAGAATGAGAGAGAGAGAGCATGAGAGAGGGGAGGGTCAGAGGGAGAAGCAGACTCCCTGCCGAGCAGGGAGCCCGATGCGGGACTCGATCCTGGGACTCCAGGATCATGACCTGAGCTGAAGGCAGTCGCTTAACCAACTGAGTCACCCAGGCGCCCATATTGATCTCTTTACTAGGGGGTCAGAATATGTTTAATCTCAAATTCTTCTCAAGAGTTGAGAGAGCTGAAAAATTTTAGAAAGGGGAAGAAAATTTTCTTTTGAACCAATGTGAAAATTTACTCAACTGAAATTTGTAGAATACTTCCTCAAAATAACATTTGCATCTCAACTCTCTGGAGATCAATTTATTTAGGGAATGTGAATTATCTAAAATATAACTACCTAAAATTAAGCTGGGATTATAGAAAAAGAACTTCTGGGCAGCTAAATAAGAATCATTGAATTCATGCTCTGAAGAGCTCAAGGTTATTAGTCATGGAAGAGCTCTTAAACTCTGACTGTGAGTATATTTATTTTACTTTTTGCAACCTGTTACTACATTGATTATTTGGATTCTCAGCCCATAGCACATTAGAAATAGCTAATTTAAAAGGGAAGGGATAGGAAATGTTTGAGGAAATTGAAAAATGATAGAAGAGGAGAAATAATAACTATAAAATGAGCCTGAGAATTATAAACTTAGCACCTTAACACTGCCCAAGAAGTCCCGAGGACATAACTGCAGTGTAATACAATACAGTCGTAAAGTTCTATAATAAATAAGAAGTGAAAGTATACTCATCATATGCTGTTTTTTAAACGTTAGGGTTCCCACTTTCCCCTTCCCTTTTTCACCTTCCCCTTTCCGTTTCCCTTTCCCTTTCGCCTTCTCTCCTCCTGGTATGGAAACCCTTCAGGGAGGCGGGGTACTGAGCGGGGAGAAGTGCTGTGCCGTGGTGGCCGCTTTCAGTGTGTGAGGAATGAGGAAAGGAGGTCAGATCCGGTGGTGATGGGGAAGTGGCTGCTGTGCAGTTCAGGGAAGCAGAGTGAGGAGGGGAAGGGATATGGCAGGGTGTGTGGAGGAGGTGGCTGGAATTAGGAAATGGGTTACACTGAACAAGTAAATTCATTGATTAAACAATAAGTAAATATATTGGAGATTACAAAAGCCCGATTTCTCCACTGTCTCAGAAGGGATTTACAAATATGGAAAGAGGGAAAGCTAGATGGAATCTTGAGGGGGTTAGATTAGAATTTAAATTATTAGGGGCGCCTGGGTGGCTCAGTCGGTTAAGCGTCGGACTTAAGCTCAGGTCATGATCTCAGGGTCCTGGGATTGAGCTGCGCATCAGGCTCTGCTTAGTGGGGAGTCTGCTTCTCCCTCTGCCTGCTGCCCCCTCCCCCGCTTGTGCTCTCTCGCTCTCTCAAATAAATAAATAAAAATCTTAAAAAATAGTATTAGTATGAACTCATGAGTGTGTGACATCAACATAAATGTACACATAGATATGGAAAAAGTTAGATGTATGTGTGTTGTATAAGTTATATATGTATACATGTGCTTACACATACATGTATTGCTTAGCTCTGTGAACCCCTGTGAAGGCTGAAAGGCAAGCTTTGGCCTTCTAAACCTGAGATAGTGTGAATATCAAAATTAAATAGCAAGAATTTCAAGTTATAACCCTTTGAATAAAATGACAATCTATGAGTGCATACTAATACAAATAAATGAGAAGGGAAGCTCTTCCTTACAAAAGAATGCCCCATAACAAATGTAGAAGAGGGCGCCTGGGTGGGTCAGTCTTTAAGCGTCTGCCTTCGGCTCAGGTCATAATCCCGGGGTCCTGGGATCGAGCCCCGCATCAGGCTCCCTGCTCAGCGGGAAGCCTGCTTCTCCCTCTCCCACTCCCCCTGCTTGTGTTCTCTCTCTTGCTGTCTCTCTCTCTCTGTCAGATAAATAAGTAAAATCTTTAAAAAAAAAAAAAAATGTAGAAGAAACATTACCATTTGGCAACCATCTTAGAATAGTTGATGTGTATTATTTATCAATGGATGCTCTGGCTGATAGATGGAAGTATGATGAGGAACACATATTGGTGTAATTTAGAATATCTCCACATGAAATACTAATACAAAGGGGGAAATGGTGACTTTACAGTGAAGAAAACTGGCAGCAACCAACTTGACCATGCATTTAAGGTTAACATTGCCATGACAGAGCAGGTCATTATGGTATGTCTCCTGATAAAATACACTGAAATGAGCTCAGCATCATTTCTGTAGTATTCCTGCCAAATATGCATGGCCTAGGTCTGGTTATGAGGAAATATTGATGGACCTATGTTGAAGGTCCTTCTACAGAATGCAAGTCCTATACTTTTTAAGACTATCAAGTTCATGAGACAAGAAAAGACTGAAGAACTGTTTTAGTTAGAAGAAAATTGTAAGATATGAAAACCAAATGCAGTGCATGTTTCTAGATAGCAACCTGGATCAGAAAGGAAAAAAGAGAAATTATTGGGACAGTCAACAAAATTGGAATGAAGGGGGCGCCTGGGTGGCTCAGTCGTTAAGCGTCTGCCTTCGGCTCAGGTCATGATCTCAGGGTCCTGGGATCGAGCCCCACATCGGGCTCCCTGCTCAGCGGGAAGCCTGCTTTGCCCTCTCCCACTCCCCCTGCTTGTGTTCCCACTCCCCCTGCTTGTGTTCCCACTCTCGCGTGTCTCTCTCTGTCAAATAAATAAATAAAATCTTTTAAAAAAAAATTGGAATGAAGTCTTGAGTTGGATGTTAGTATTGTATTAATTTCCTGAGTGGAAGGGTTGTATTATAGTAATTTAGGACACTGTCCTTGTTTTATGGTGATACACATTGGAATAGTTAGAGGTGATGGGCATCATGTCATTCAGACTCTGTAATATATACACGTGTGGGTGTGCAAAACAAATGTGGTTAAATGATAACAATTTGGCATCTGGGAGATGGGGATATAGGAATTCTTCATATCAATCTTGCAACTTTCCTGTAAGTTTGAAACTATTTTTAAATTAAAAAAATAAAAAAGGAGAGGGGAAGATATGACACCATTTGGCAACCATCTTAGAGATAGTTGATATGTATTATTTATCAATGGATGCTCTGGCTGATAGATGGGAGTATGATGAGGAACATCACCTCCAGATGATGGTGGGGGTGAGGGGGTTGAGATATTTAGTGTAAATAAGCAAATAGAAAACTGATCATCTAACTGGTAATCAAAATACCTTCTAAAACAGTAGGCTATCCATGTTTGTGAAAAGGAGAGGGCTAAATATACATATATGCTCATAAATACTTAATTATCTTTGTAAGGGTATATGTTAACTGGTAAGTACTAGCATTTCTCTCTGGGCTAAAGGTATCAGGTAGGAGACAGATCTTTTTCCTATGTACTCTTCCAAATCTTTAACAAATGATTATATTACCTATTTTAAAAAAAAATTTTAAATAAAACAATGAGATTTTTTATATCCATTAAGTGAGCTCTATAGTATTTTGAAATTTCCTTCTGTATTCTTTCATTGCAGTGAAATGCTATCATCACACATTACTTGTCAGTGTAAATTGATGTAACCCATTTGGAAAGAAATTCGATACATGTGTTTGTGAAAATAAAATATTTATATTTTTTATCCCAGTTATTATATTCCTTGGAATTTATCCTAAAGAAAAAGGAAAATGAAAATGTGTGTGTAAACTCAAATATGTTTATTACAGTGTTCCTTAATTAGCAAAGCAACAATAATGATAGAAGAAAAATAAATTACCTAATAGGGTAGAATTCTAAATTATAGTATATCTTTTATTCAGCCATTTAAAATTATAAATGTGAAAATTTTATAACAACGTAGAAAGATATTTGGATTATTTGGATTTTTAAATGAAACAAACAGACTAAAATCATATGTAGGTAATTATTAACCCTGTGTAAAATTAATTTGTATAGGGACAAGGGTTAAAGTAAATACAGAAAAAAATGAAGCATTTTGACTATATTCGGTGGCAGGGTTTTGACTTACTTTTTTTGTTTTGTTTTCTATTAATGTTAAAATGTTTTACTTTGATTTTTTTTTTTAAGGAAGCAGAGAAGATAGAATATGTTTTAGACATATTTCATCCTAAATAACTAAAATAAAAGAAGCTTGGATATTCAAGCTTCAGTTATGGAAATTTTGATTCTTTGGGTACCTCATTGAATGAAGCATGCAAATAATATTTCAGAGGGATGATTTGAGAATTTAATATAACACATGTGCCTTTTAAGACTTAAGTACTGTACAAATGTTTGTTTCAAACAGAGTTAACACAGGGAAGTAAAAATATCTGACCTTGGAACTTTGCTCCATCACTTCATAACTGTGTAACAATCTTGAGCCAAGTGATTTACTTGCCATATGCACTGATTTAGAATCCAGTCTCATCTTCAGAAGTTACTTATTCTAAAGGCTCCTGTGAGGAAGACTTTCATTACCTTCCTGATTATCTCATACCTGTATTGTAATCCTTGTAGAGCTGATATAACTACTTCCAAAACATTCTAAGAATACTCTAATCCTTGCTACCATTATCTTCAAACATGAAACTGGCAATTATGATATGAATCATCAAGTATGAGTGGAGTGCTCCCTACTAAACTACAAACATCCTGAGGTCACAGTCCGAGTATTCATTTCTGTCTTCCTTACCATCTTACCAAGTGTTCTGCATAGAGTAGCTGCTCAAAAACTGGTTGCTGGGCGCCTGGGTGGCTCAGTGGGTTAAGTGACTGCCTTTGGCTCAGGTCATGATCCCAGAGTCCTGGGATCGAGTCCCACATCAGGCTCCCAGCTCAGGGGGAGCCTGCTTCTCCCTCTGACCCTCTCCCCTCTCATGCTGTTTCTCTCT
This sequence comes from Halichoerus grypus, assembly GCF_964656455.1. NCBI lineage: Eukaryota > Metazoa > Chordata > Mammalia > Carnivora > Phocidae > Halichoerus > Halichoerus grypus. The sequence goes on from NC_135722.1 coordinate 55,584,627, forward strand.
CTCTCTGAAATAAATAAATTAAAAAAAAAAAAAAAGGTTGCTAAATGAACAAAGAATCTACTAGGATTGCTTTTTTTGTGTGTATACAGAGGCACTGTGGTTAAATTTGTCAGTAAGAAAGTTTGTATGAATTAAAAATCAATCTGAAGAGCTTTCCCCCCCTCCCCTTTTCTTTCAGTTTATATACAAGAACTCTTTACCTGAGATACAGGCCAAAAGTAAAGGTAAGTTCCCTTCCTAGGGGTGGGTGTGTATGGGTGTGTGCATGCATGTGTGGATGTGTTAGGAGAGGTTTGGTATTGAGAGGATGGGCTACAGGTGGAAGAAGGGGATGGGGTGGAAAGGTAGTAGACAGAGTACAAGCTTTGGAACCAGATGCTCTCTAATCTTGAACCAGGTCTTCCACGTACTGCTCTGTGACCTTGGGCAAGTCTGTTCTCTTTAAGCCTTAGTTTTTTCAACAATAAAATGGAGCTGTCAATAGCTACATTAAGAATCTGAGACGATTTTTTTTTTAAAGATTTTATTTATTTATTTGACAGAGAGAGACAGAATGAGAGAAGGAACACAAGCAGGGGGAGTGGGAGAGGGAGAAGCAGGCTTCCCGCTGAGCAGGGAGCCTGATGCGGGGCTCGATCCCAGGACCCTTGGATCATGACCTGAGCTGAAGGCAGGCGCTTAACGACTGAGCCACCCGGGCGCCCCAGAATCTGAGATGATTAAAATGCCCAGCTCCATGCCTGACAAAATAGAAGCTTAATCCATTTAAGTAAATTAAATAAAAATAATTTCTGAGATCTGGTGCAAGTCTGGAAAGACTATGCCATACTCAGGCTACTAATACCAGGATAGTTGTTAGCACACCTAGCTCATTGGTTCTTTTTCAGGGATAACATGCAGCAGTTACCTTCTTTCATTTTGTCCTAACTTGTTTCCAAACAGTTTCTCTTCGGAATCTGGCCAGTGATCCTGTTTGAGCCTCTCAGGAAGCACTGATGATTATTCCACCACGAAAACAAAAAAGCACCTACCATAGACCTGGCCAAATGAATAAGCAAATCCTTAAAGATCTACACATTCAAATATATTATGACCATCGGAGTAAAGGAGTGACTTTCTGAGTAATGCTGCCGGTCACACAGAGAATAAGGAACGGGGCTTGTTGGATGTTTAGCTTGTGTCTTTATCTCATTGTTCTTCTCCTCCTCACCCTCACCCTAAGATGTTTAAAAAGAAACAGACATGATGTGTGTGTATACACTTGAATGCTGGAAAAATGAGGCTTTTCTTAACAGGTTAACAGTTTGTGCGGATCATAGGAAATTAACGTTTTTCCCTTTTTTGATAAGGGTTGCATGTGAATTATACTTTGCTTAAATTTGATTAAATAATCAAAACAGCTAAGTATTGGCAAAACCCCATATCCAGATGGCCAGCTGTGGAACCAGCACTTAGCGGTGTCAGCCTTGATTTATATTCTTGTCATAGTAACCTCATGAATGGTTTTCCAAGGTGAAAAAGAGCTGTCTGTGGGATTCTGATAGTTCTTCATTGTCTGCCTTTGTGCTAGTCAGTATGTCATAAGCAAGCTCCAACCTGCTACTAGGTTCCATATTTGCCGTATCCCAGATTTGCAGTGGGCTCTGGGGTTTCTGTGTGCAGCACAGCCAATCAGAGTGGGTGGGTCACCTTGTAATATTTATGAAGACCACGAGGACCCCTGTAGAATATTATAGCTCCAGCCAGTTAAGGGTGGTTTCTCAGTTTTCTTTGATCTTTGCAGATCTTTAAGTTGTCACTGGTTTTATGGCTAGGCAAACATGATTGGTGGTCTGGCCTACCCCCCATATTCCATCCTCTTCACCTAACTTATTTGAAGTTACCAGTGAATGTTGTTACAGTCCGACTTTTTAAATTATGCCATTTTTTTCCAGTTTTCAGAGAGGCTATGATTATGCCCAGGGAAATGTTTCAGGTTAACTAGAGCTAAAATGATCAGGATCCTATTTACCTAAAGCTTATTAGAATATCTGCCACTTCATTTTTTGAAGGAACTAGATACAAGAGTTGAGAACAGCTCTAACTTCCTTGAACTTGTAACAGAACTCACCAAAATTAAAGTGCTAAGAAATGGCAGTGAAATACCATTGTAAGGCAGCTAGTTCTAATTTGGGTTTGAATGTATAACAAATTGAATCACTTTTCACAAACATAACACCTGTCTGGAGTAAAAACCTGATTTCACCCCTTTGCTGATGTATCACCATATTTGTAGCTCCATACCATTTAGCATTTTTGCAACTTTTTCCTGCTCATGCATTATAAAATCCAGATTGTTTTTACCACATGGTGACATTGACCCAGATTAAATCCTGAAGCTACAACTTCAAAAGGAAAATCTTTTTTTTTCTTATGCAAAGGTATGAAACACTCCTGTCATTTCTCCAGTATCCAGTAAGTCTCCTTGGTACAAATTTAAAACCAATACAAATTTTGTCATTTTTCTTCACCTACTAGCCTTAGTTTTAGTCGAAGTACTATTTTCCTTACCTTAGCATGCCAGCATGCCATTAGGCAGATAATTCTGCCTACTTTTATGATCTTCCAGCAAGAAAAACACTTGCCAAAACAAATCTAAAGAACTTTGGCTGTGCCTTAAGAAAATCTAAATCTAAGCCGTTCCAACACACAGCCCATAAGACTGTTCTTTTGCCACAAGATTCTGACTTCTGGCTACATTTCAGTGTAGATACCTAGGCTATCAGCCATCTTACATTTTTTTAATGAGTTCATTTGTTTCACACCATTGTCTTTTTGTACTTTTCATTCAAGTTACACTTCTGTGTAAAGAATTTATATATGGCAACAAAGGCACAGCTTCTTGACAGTGCAGCTAGGTGTGATGCAGCTGAGTTTCTGTGTGTCACAGTCAGATGAGATGTGGAGACCCTCCCCCCCACCACCACCACTGGCGCTGGGGTCCTTTTCAGCAGCTTGCTGAATGAGCAGTTGTAGTCACTTGAAGAAAGTTGTCCAACACCTCAGTGGAGAAACATGGGCACCACTGGATGGTTTGTAATGCTGTGGCCAGTTCTTCAGAGACCCTTGTTTCTGCTGTGAAAACAGCAACATGAAAGCAGAAAGCATTTTAGAAGTGTTGAACAGAAAGCAGAGACTGAATCCAGACTCTTAACTCTCCAGGTTAGTCTCTGCCTCACAGTGGCTGTCTTTCTAGCAGCCTAAGTATTTGCTCACTCAAGACTTTGTTTCTGTGCCATAGTGAGTATTATGGAAATACTGCTGACCTTCCGGATATCACTAAATTGACTTTATTTCAATGGCTTTATTTTTCCCTTCTAGGATTCTGGGTGGACATTATAGCTTGAATTACTACCCCCCCCTTCCCTTTATTTTCTTGGCAGAAAGTTTGTTTACATATCATCTAATGTGAAAGGTGCTCCTCTGTGGGTCCTATAGCAAATTATCTTTCAGAAAATACTAATACCTTAAGAGGATATGAAAGAAGCAGTTTGCTTGCACATCTTAATATCCTGCCATCTTCACAGAAAATTGAAAGCAATTTGACTCTTTTTTTAAGGAAAAACTATATGAAAGGTGGTTGTACTAATCTGGTTGGTCACTCTACCCACCCCTCCCCACCTTGGTGCTTTCATGAAACGTTGCCAACACCTGAATTGATCTCCTTTATCCTTGTGATATTGTATAAATTGATGATTGGTGATAAATTGATGAGAAACATTAGGCTTTGAATAATTTACAAATGAGAACCCCAGATAGTGGTATTTGGTATAGCAGAATTAGATAAAATATTATGGTTTACCCTAAATGCACAATTTCCAGGACTGTTAAACTAGGCTTTCCTTACACTAAGAAGGTTTTTCTTATACTAAGGAGAAGGAGGTAGGAGTCAATATCAAGAGACCAAAAACTTTAGGTACACAACGCATGAAAATCTTTAAATTCCTGAAAAAACTAAGTTCTATTTTTTTTTTTTAAGATTTTAAGTAATCTCTATATCCAATGTGGGGCTCAAACTTACAACCCAGAGATCAAGAGTCATGTGTTCTACTGACTGAGCCAGCCATGCGCCCCAAAACTAAGTTCTGTTTTAATGCCAGTTCCTTCAGAATTTAGCCAATGCCCCTTAAAGTATAATGATTTAGCTTAAGGTTTTCTTTTCTTTTTTTTTTTTTTTAAGATTTTATTTATTTATTTGACAGAGAGAAACACAGCGAGAGAGGGAACACAAGCAGGGGGAGGGGGAGAGGGAGAAGCAGGCTTCCCAACGAGCAGGGAGCCCAATGCGGGGCTCAATCCTAGGACCCTGGGATCATGACCCGAGCTGAAGGCAGATGCTTAACGACTGAGCCACCCAGGCGCCCCTAGCTTAAGGTTTTCTTATGAGTCCTATGGGTTCCATATTACTTTGCTCTTGAAAAAAGTAATTTGTTGCTAAGTTGAACAGTTTTAGCTCTCGATTCCACATTTACATGACGGAAGAAATTCTTTTAACCCTGTGGTTTATGATGTGCTACTGGATAAGTATTTATATAAAACCGATATTTGAAAGAGAATCAGTTATAATTGGAATTTGTAAGTAAGTGGCAATTTGTAGATCTACCTGTGTCTTACATTTTGCATCTTATCAGTGCCATAATATAATTAGTTTAGTGACTTTGTCTTGTTTTTCAGTATCTAAAATTACAGCTTATTCATTATGCTGTAAACATTTGGAAATAATGAGTAAAATTTGGCTAAAAGCTAAACCCCTTTGTAGAGGGGGCTGTAAAGTGAAAAAAAAAAGTCACAGCCCACCTGAATGGGAAACTTCAATGCTGTTTTTTAAACTGTTGGACTTCCTTTAAGAATAAGGAAACTTAAATGTCTAACTGTAGTTGCTAGATGAGACGTTGCCAGTTTTGCTGAGGTTCATGTGAGCATGCTATTTGACTTAACATTTTCTCCTGTTGGGGAGGAAAAACCTCTCTTCTACCCTCTTAGATCCAGTAGTTGGGGGCCTGTGAATTAAACTGATTAGCAAGAGAAAATGTAGATTTTTTTTCACATCTGTACACAAGAACTCAGAGAAAAGCAGGATTTGGGGCTCATATGCCATCTTAATTAGGGGAGGGGAGAAAGGGCACTTAGGGGAAAACAAATGGCTTTCAGAAAGGATAAATGGGCCCTTAGGAGAAAGAAGGGAGGTATAATAGTTTTGTGACAATGTCTGCTTAGTTGTGGTACCAAAAGTCCCAGGGAGAGGATTTGTAACAGTTGAGTTCATTGGGGGAGATTCTACTTTTAGGCAGATAAAGGGAATTCAGAAAAGCCTCTTCCTGCATCTGTAGATTCTCAATGCCCTTAGCTCAAAATAATTGTTATGCCACAGTGGTGTATTCTGGACTCCTTTATTTCCCCCATCTAAAACTTCCCAGGGTGTTTCAAGGAGCAGAAGCTGAGATAGTGGTTGTGGAGAAAAGATTCAGGTTAGAAGGTGGGAGGTAAGAGATACGCAAAGGGAAAGAGGCATAAATTTATGGAGAAAGAAAAGGAAAAACAAAAACTAATAGTTGAAACGGATTATAAACTCAGTTTCTTGAGTTCAGAGAGCAGTCAGTCCAGATGATTTCTACATGTTGGTCTTGAAGTGTCTTTAGATGGCAGAGTCATCACGATGGTAGTGGTAATCTCACAGTCATGGGCATCTGGAGCTCAGAGGACCATGTTCTGGTGAACTTCCTGAGTGGCCCAAACTGTTGGGATAAAGCCTTTAAGGTTCCCTTCAGCTTGCAGGGCTTTAAGAAACAGGCAGTTTTAGTTCTTAATGGTGCCAAGTCAGGAGGGTGGAAGAAAGTTGGAAAAGTTAATTACTGACAAAATGCACAAGATGGCAGGATTCAGCTTTCAAAGAGGTGAAAAAAGCTCAAAGACAATGAACAGGAATAGAATCTGATAATCCACAATGGTGGGTTATAGTTTTCTATTGAAACATAAAATTTATCTGTAATCACCCCCACTTTTATCAAAGATAATTGAGGTAAGACTATTTTTGTTTGCAAAGCAAGTCTGGTCTCGTCAAACTTGGCCTGATGGGGTTTTTTGTTTTGTTTTGTTTTGTTTTTAAGATTTATTTATTTATTTATTTATTTGACAGAGACACAGCGAGAGAGGGAACACAAGCAGGGGGAGTGGGAGAGGGAGAAGCAGGCTTCCTGCCGAGCAGGGAGCCCGACGCGGGGCTCCATCCCAGGACCCTGGGATCATGACCTGAGCCGAAGGCAGACGCTTAATGACTGAGTCATAGCAAGAATGGTAATTGACAACATAGGCCTTTTTAAGTTTGTTTTACTGGAACTTTTATTAGGAATCTCAGATTGGACTTTTTTTTTTTTTTTAAGATTTTATTTATTTATTTGACAGAGAGAGACACAGCGAGAGAGGGAACACAAATGGGGGGAGAGGGAGAAGCAGGCTTCCCGCTGAGCAAGGAGCCCGATGTGGGGCTCGGTCCCAGGACTCTGGGATCATGAGCTGAGCTGAAGGCAGACGCTTAACGACCGAGCCATCCAGGCACCCCATCAGATTGGACTTTTAAAAGGCTCAAGGCTAGGAGAATTTGCCATCAGACTTCATTTGCAGTACCCACAGATTTGGATGAATTCCTTCTCAAGGTCCCCAAAATACCTTAAGTTTTCTGGGCCTGCCAGGAGGTAGCCTTCCTTACTCACCTATAAGGCTGGGAATCCTGTAAACCAGGTGCCAGGTGGATTTTCCAGGAAGGTTTTATAAGCACTGGCTCCTTAAAGTCCACCTTAGTTTCTTAAACCTGGTCATCTCTGATGCTATGCACACCATTCTCACACATGACACTCCAGTCAAAGCCTAATATAACCAGTGTTTCCAGTTGTGTCCTGTTACAAGAAAAACAAATTCTTACTGAACTTACTCAAATAACTATATTGCCATGAAAATAACATTCAGGGGCGCCTGGGTGGCTCAGTCGTTAAGCATCTGCCTTCAGTTCAGGTCATGATCCCAGGGTCCTGGGATCGAGTTCCGCATCGGGCTCCCTGCTCTGTGGGAAGCCTGCTTCTCCCTCTCCCACTCCCCTTGCTTGTGTTCTCTCTCTCGCTGTGTCTCTCTCTGTCAAATAAATAAAATCTTTAAAAAAAAAAAAAAAAAAAAAAAACCATTCAGTAAGGGTTTCCAAATTTTGGATGGATCAGGCAGGGAGAAAAGATAAATGTTTCATTTTTGTTTACAAAGACATAATCTACTAAATTGCTATGTTATAGATAGCTTAAGAGAAAGGGGGTTTCTTAAACCCAGAAAATGAAACATTAAAGAACCAGCAATATTCTGAGCAAAGGTCATAGAAGAAATCATAATCATTCTTTATCAGTCTACTCAGTGCCATATGATAAATTCAGGTGTTTCTTGATTTGCAGTTTTATGAACCTATGAGCTTTTCTATTTGTTCTAGAAATCATTAGTCCAGGGTATGATCTTAAAATTACCTAAACAATGACATCAGAAACCTGTACCCCAGAGTAATGCTGTAATCTTACTGTGGGTCCCTGAGACAATCTTCTGTTGAAGATTAAACCTGCAGCTGATTACAAGAGTTTTCAGGAAAACATCAGAGTAAAACAGTATCTATGAGTGACAAAAGGCTTTAAATGGCCATGATTAAAGATTTGATGAGAGTTCTTTATAATGCAGTTGACGAGGAGATTTAGTTGTCTCTGTGACATTCAACATTTTAAGATAACTGGAGTTATGATTGGTCACATTCTACCAGGACATGGACAGCTATGACTTTGACAAATTTCCAATAATCCAAGAAACTGTGTACTTTTAATAGGGAATTTCACCCTCTAGCTTTGCATCCATATACTATTGAGCTCATTTCTTAAAAAAAAAAAAAAATTATAAATAAATGCATTCAATCATAGCCAGTTTGCCCACATGAATAAGATATTCCCCCCCTTCTTTCTCTCCCCTCCACCCCCTGCCCTCTTCTGCAGACCCTTTACAACTTTATGCCCATGTGGGATTTTGTCCTTTCCTCTTCCTCATTCTGGAACAACCTTTAAACAACCTCTGTGCAACTACTTGAGGACAAAATTGCTCTTCTTTTTTCCTTAACGAAAACACATCTTTCATTTCTTACAGGCCTTTTGAGATTGCTTCCCTTCTTTATTTTTTCTAGTATTTTTCACTTACATGTATTGATTAGCATTTTTAACCCTTAGTAACCTTAATTTCCAGTGAAAATGAGGAAGTCATCAGTTGTGAACTGTCACATATCAGCATTCTATAGATTAGCACATTTATGAATGTACCACTTCAAATCCAGATCTACATGTTTCTTCATAATACAATTTCTTAATGTGGTGAAAGAACATGTTTATTAACAGGCCCAAATATCTTTAGTCAAAATAATCTTTAAGTCAAATATCTTTAATCAAAAATAAGTCAAAGTAGATAAACTTATGTTAAGTAATTAATGTTTCAGTATTTTATTTTATTTGGAAATGACCTAGACACAGATACAAAGAACTGCTTCATTTGAAATTCAAACTGAAGATAAAACCCTGGCTTGGGACCATAAACTTTGATGTTGGATTTGACGTTGGTTTGACATCATTGAGGGAAAAGTGGAAAACATGTAAGGGATAGCAGGTTTCACCAAGCAACAATTCTTTCCCTGGTAGGCAATCAGAGCAGCTAAGGAGAAGACCGAGCACTAAAGAATGTAAGCAGTATTGTTAGCTACAGAATTTCTACTGTAACAGACATACACTTGGCCATTTGCAATAAGCAGTACCAACCCCCATTTTAATTCACTTTTAATAGCCAGTATTGTTTCACAAGACCTTCCTTTATTATTAAATCCAGGAAATTACTACCTGTTTTGAGTGGCAGCTATTGTAGAAAATGATCACAAGAGTATTTCCTCCTAGCCGACCCTAAAAACAAAAAATTTATCACAGGTAACCTAAAATTGCCCCACTCTGTTTAGCTCAGAAGCTGTCGATATTATAGCAGCAACCACAGGTCACACTTCGCTCACAACTCCTTTTCAACCCTTCTTAACAAGACCTGCTTCGTTGCTTTAAAGAATACAACGCTGATACTTGAACTAGATTTAGTCACTGGTAATTTATTCACAAAATTGTCATAAAAGAAGCTTTATTTGAAACTTGTGGCAGCGTCTTTGCAGAACATCACTTTTACATTGAGTTTGGAGAAGTAACTAAGATTGCAGCAGAGCACATTTCTTAGGGAAATCACATAAATATAAGCACGTAAATATAGTTCAGTACAGATACTCGTTTTGAGATCATCTGCACCTTAAAATGATAAAAATGTTTTATGATCTATGGCTCTAGACCGGGGGTTGGCAAACTACAGCCCACAGATCAATTCAGTCTGCAGTTGTATGGCCTGCGAGCTAAGAACAATTTTTACATTTTAAAAGTGTTGTTTAAACTTACAAAAAGAAAGAAGAAAATGCAACAGAGATGTATGTGGCCTGTGATGCCTCAAAGATTCACTGTCGGGTTCTGAGAGTTTGCCGCCTCTTCTCTAGGTCTTCAACAGATGAACTCCGTAATGCAAGCCCAGTGTAGTACTTGCCACTGCGCTTCTCTGCGGGATGATTCCAGTGTGTATTCATCAGAAAGAAAATATTTTATACATTTAACACTTTTATACATTACATATACAAATATTTTATACATTATACACTTCTTTGTTGAATGTGATAGGATTTGTGTTTAAATATTTACACTATAAAATTATTTCTTCATACTAGTTTTACTAGATCATTAATGGCCTGCTGCAAAGTGCCTAACCTTTGAATAAAATTACATGATTTTGTTTTCATTATGAAGGGAATTACATTCCATACTGTAAAGTCCAAAAATGCTAGTTGCATTCAGTTTTTAAGTTGACTTCCAAAAAGCTGAGATCTTTTGACCATCTTTCCTCATGCCATATAAAATGTGTCATGTGGCAGTTGTCAGGGAACTAATAAGCCATCACAGTCATGGGTACTTTTTTTTTTTTTAACTTTCTAAAAGGAAAAGTTCGAAGTCCTTTCCACAATTAGTCCTTGTTTCCTTTTGGCTTTTCTTTTTAGAGCTAAATTATTTAATACCAATTAATTAGTGAGTCTGTTTTAATAAATAGGTATTATCAATTTCTGTTTAATGTATTGATCAGGCATTGTCTACTGTCCAGCATTTCCACACATTTAATATTTCTGAGTCGTTAATGTGGCCAAAAGATAAACCGTTCAAGCTAATCTTAAGGTTCCTAGTTTCATTTTGGTGCAGATGTTTGTTCTACTAGCAATTACTTAATAAACATAGGTTGTACTGGATCTTTATGAGGAACTAACCATTTTCAGGTGATCTCAGATCTGCTTATTCACTTTTTCTATTTGATTTGCCAGTGCCACAATCATTTTTCTAGAAGATAGTAGAAATATGTATTTTTATCTAATCTGCTATAACCTAGGCTATATTTCATTACTTCTCTAGGTGAAAGTATTAAAAATGATAACTGTTTTGAAATAAGACTTCTGGTAATGTTTTACCCTGGTTTATATTAATATATACATTTATATAAAGGTAGGGCCACCGTGTTTAGTTGCACAGTCTGTGCACTGCACAAGGCACCCACTTGAGGGAGGGGAGTTAGTGGAGGCCGAAATCTAACCTGTGCTCAGCTTGTCAAGGTATGTGCCTTGGTAGGGTTGCATCTTGGGACACCTTTTTTCAGCTTCTAGGTGAAAGGGTCTGTATAAGGCCAGCAGCAGTCCTGCTCACAGGGAGGATCTTTATCATTAGAGTTTTGAACTATAGTGCAATACCTTTCTACTCCAAGCCTAGGTAATTTGCAAAGCAAAAGCTAAAACATTTATGATCTATAAGTACACAGCATTCTCAACTTTAGGAGGTCCGGAGTAAACACATGAACCCTACAGCTTCAAAACAGAAAAAACATACTGCACGAGCCGTGGTATGTCTGTGGTTTCTGTCTTTCGCAATGGCCAAAGCACTATCTGCAAGATGTAAAACATAACTAGAATTTCCCACTCCTCATTCAGTAATCCAAACCATGGCTTTTCAAATATTAGTTTTCCTAGCCAAACCCTCTGGAATGGGTAGTCTGAATCACTGCTGACCATATGGTAGATAGGTCAACTAGTTCCTCCTTTGTATGTCAGGAAGGGACAGCCTTGCCTGAATCAACAGGCTGCCAACGAATACAAGCAAATTTGCAAAGTGATTTGGACTCTGCTTTGTAAAAGTAAGGAGAAAACAGGTTGGGATTGCTTTAATTCCACCTCAGAGTAGTTCATGCCTTTCTAAAGCTACCCTGCCACACACACCCTCCAAACACAGGCATTCACCATTTGAGTGAATTTCTATTGAGCTGATGGGGCTTAGCTCTAGCATGCCGGGGGTGGGGTTTTCCCCCCACCACCCCCCAGCTTTTTTTTTTCTTGCTTTAGCCCTGGACTGGAATACAGGTCTACCTAGGTGCTAGAGAAAGCAGGACCTGTCTCACTTGGTAAGCCAGCCTCGCCCCAGAATAGGGCTGATTCTCAAATGTGGAGAAAGCATAAAAAGAGAAAGGATTCGTTTCTCGAGCCTTGCTATGTGGGAACCATATGGCACTGTGCCATCCACTCAGCAAACTTTGGAAAGCTATGTCCATATTAGGTGCTAGGAGCAGATGGAGAACAAGACATCCTGCCCTAGGCACTTACACTCTAGTGCCCACCAAGTAACTACCAGTTACATTTGGGGTGAGTGTCATGGAGGGAGGGAACAGAGAGCTTTGGGAGTGTGCATGAGGAAACTGGAGAAGGGGACACTTCTCTAAAGAGGAATGTTATGTTAACTGAAGGGTGAGAGGAGTTAGGAAAAGAAAGACAGGCTGGTTACAGCAGAGAGAGCAAAAAGTGAGTGTCTGGGGAGATGAGCAGGAATCAAGTCACACAGGGCTTTCAAAGCCACGTTGAGAACCTGAATTTGGAAAGCTCCTGAAAGGGTGGAAAATGGACGAAAGGGAGCCAGTGTGGGTGCAGGGATAGAAGATCAAATACATCTGAGTTAAATGGGAAGCAGCAGATTGGGGGTGAGTTCGCAAGTAAGTTTGGGAGTCATTGAATGTGAAGACAGAATCCTGGTGGAGAGCTAAAAGGTAGTAAAATACTGTGGATCTGGAGCTCAGCTGAGCAATCTGGGTTGAAGACAGAACTCTGAGAAAAACATACATGATACTTCAAGCCATGGGAGTAGAGGAGATCATGGAAGGAAAGAAGAGGGTCTCAGGCTGAGTCCTATAAACCAAACCATTTAAGGGTTAGGTAGAGGAATTATGAAGGGCAGGGCACCTCCAAACAAAGAGAATCACCACTCACTTGGAAAGGAATCTGAGGATGAGAGCCTGTGTTCTAGTTCCTCAGGGTCTGTGTATGGCTAGCTCTGTGCTCCACGTGGTATGTGGGGCGGGGGGGGGGGCAGTAGCCCGGACCCAACACCGCCCTGAGGCAGCAGGCTCCCAGGGGAGCCCATTGGCATTAAGTCCTGACAGGGTACAGTTACATACCTCATGTCCTTGGTGTCTGAAGACCTGGGTTAGGATCTTGGGCCCCCACTGAAGAGGTGTCTGTAGCCAAGTCACTTAACTTTAAATGTTGGATTCTGGATCTGTAAAATGTAGGGTTGTCTGAAGGGTTAGCACCATGGTGTAGCATGAATCTAATTATAATGGGCTTTCTGAATAGGATCCTTCCTGTAAGAATGTCTGTCCTGGGCCTGCCAGGGGTATCTCAAAACTTGTAGACAACCCTGAGGAGTCAACCTCTCTTCCAGGTCCCTCTCCCATTGACCAGTTTGACCTGGAACAAGGGGCCATCCAACTTTCCTCCCCTTCCTGGTCGTCAGATGCCACCTTGTGCTCACAGAACCTGTTTGTCTTGGAGATGGGGACAGGTTCCTCTGCCTTATCTCACTCCAGTTTTTCAGACTAGGGTGTGGCGGAACAAGCACTGGACTGAGACTTTTTACAATAGATTAAAACATCTACCCACTGTAAAGAGGCAGGCTGGAAAGGAGTTAAGATTGTTATAACTCCACCTCTGAACAGTACACACATTTCTGAAGTCACCCTGCCACAGATATCCACTACATATATCTCACTAGGTTCCCCCCGGCCATTCCAGAACCTTCCTAGAGCGGCCATAGTTGCCTGTCCTAAAGTCTTCATTTTACTCCAATAAACTTACCCCATCTTAACTCTCTCGCCACTTCAATTCATCCCTAAACTTCCCAAAAGACATTTCTGCTAAGGAGAAAAGATGTGTTTTTAGGGGACTTAAAATGAGTTAACAACATTGTCATTCTGCCCACCTGGGTGGTGGTCGGCTCCATGCCAGGCCTTGGACTCTCAGCCATGAGTGCGACAGGAGTTCTCAGTCTGGGAAAAAAATCCAGCCAGGTCCCTCCCTGGGGCTGTACTCTTGCCTTCCTACGCCCCAGATTTAATTGGTGCTCCCATCGTCTCTCAGCCTTCACCTGCCAGTTTCCAGGAAGTCTGGGCTTCCCTAATCCTCCAGCTATCTCTTACCATCCCCATTGAAACCTATACTCAAGCCCCGTCCCCCCTTTTCCTTCTTCCTACTACCACTCACTTCCCATTCATCCTCATCCCACACTCTTCTTTCATCCAGTTACTCCCCACGGACCCAGGACCCTCTAAATTAGCAAGAAGGACAAGGAGCTTGAGAGGTGAATGCTCTCATAGAATATCCAATAAAGCACCAATCTCCAAGGACACCAGCCTGCCATTCTGACAGCCCCTGCCCAGTTTAGGCTGGGCCATACCTTGCTCCCAAGCCTATACCCCACTCAGCATCTGCCTCTGGGGTCCCCACCTTCAGTCTCGCCCTCTCCAGACACTGTACCACCATTTGGGCTACTATAATGAACTCTTGAAAACAGAGATTTGTCAAGACTTTCAAAGGACCAAGTTAAAACTCCAGGCATGGCATTCAAAGCCCTTCCCAGGGTACTTCTAATCTATCTGTGTATCTTCAACTCCCAATATTTACCCCTCCAACCACATTAAGCCTGAAATGTGTCCCAGACACGTCCTGTTTATTCCCACCTCTGTAGCTCTGCCCAGGAGTGCCCTCTCCTTGGCTACTGGCAAAACTCCTTACCATCCCAAAGCCCATGTGGCAGGTTAAATATGGCCATCAATTTTTACAGTGCCTCCCCAGTATCTGGGCTGGTCTTGTGACTCTGACCAACAGAATGTGGTGGGAGTGATATAATGCAAGTTCTGAAGGTCAGGCCTCAGAGGCCTTGTAGCCGCTGCCCTCACCATCTTGGAACCCCAAGACCACCATGCCGTGAGGCAGCCCAGGATGAAGGAGCACAAAGAGTGCGAGGCCCGGCTGTCCCCAGCTGACCCATTAACTGACTAGAGCCACAGGAGCGAGCCCAGGCGGGCCCAGCACAAGAGGCCCCCAGGCCACCCGCAGAATCTTGAAAAATAATTGATGCTGGTTGTTTCGAGCCATTACGTTTGGGGTTGGTTTGTGACACAGCACTAGATAACTGATATTATCCAGTTCTAATGTGAAGTCTTCCTTGGCTCGCTCAGGTTCCCTTCTCCAAGTTCCCTCTCTGTGTTTTGTATGCATCCCACCCCTTTATAAATATTCAATATCTGGCTCTCCCAAGAGATGGTGAGCTCTTGAGGACCAAGACCGAGTCTGATTGACCACTCACAGTGATAATGGGATGAAGCCCATGATCGTTTGCCAAATAACAGTATGCTCGGATGTCATTAATGCCTTTAGAAAATATGCCTGTATGAACATTTTACATACAATTTCCCCAACAAAGATTTCAGAGCATATCCTATATTTTTAAATTTTTTTAAAGATTTTATTAATTTGTCAGAGAGAGAGAGAGAACACAAGCAGGGGGAGGTGCAGAGGCAGAGGGAGAAGCAGGCCCCCCGCTGAACAAGGAGCCCGATGCGGGACTCGATCCCAGGACGCTGGGATCATGACCTGAGCTGAAGGCAGACGTTTAACCGACTGAGCCACCCAGGCGTTCCCCAGAGCATACCCTATGTTAACAGAACAGGCCCCAGGCCCTGGCGTTGCTCTCAGTCCAGCAGGGAGAACTGATCATGAAAATACAGCATTCAAGCGATTCCATCAGGCATAGTGCCGGAGAGGCCAAGGCAGTCGTGGGTGGAGTCAACAAAACCGGAAGAGAGAGCATTTAGCTCATCACAAAGGGTAAGCTGTCACTGTAGGAAGCTTGTACCTGTCCCCACTTCACCTTCCCTCCAAGGAGGATGGATGTCATGGATTGGTCAGATTCAAGAATATTGAACCAAGCCCAGTCCCGGGGGTGGGGCCTCAGCTTGTGAAAAGCAGGGTGTTGAACGTAGGTCCCAGTCTGGGGACGGCTCCTGTCTATTTCTTCTCTCTCAGACACTCGAGGTAAGACGGGGGCTTGGGCTGCTTCCCATTGGTGAGGAGGTGCATTTTCTCCCCCTCCCAGCCACCCCTCTCCTTAGAGGGGGAAGCAAGAACCAGAGGAAGGACAGGGAGAGAAAGGAACCAGGACAAAACTTCCGGGTTAAGGTTCCATGCTTGGAGTTGGGGCCAAAAGTAATAAAAAATTTGTTTGCCTGCCATATCCACTGTGCATGTATTCCCCAGGAATACCTTAGGGTGGTAGGGGGCTGGTGGATAACCCAGGAATCTGTGTTCCATTCATCCATCTCGGCATGAAACCAGAGGAGGGAATAACCAACAGAAACTTTTCCTGTTCCTAGAACATGAGAAAGAGAGTCCCAGGCAGAGTGAATAGCATTGCAAAGGAAAGGAAACATACGCATGGAACAATAAATGGAGAAAGAAGTGACAGGGTCACAAAGGAACTTTATATGATCCTCTTCTGCCCCATAAACATTTCTGTGTTAGTTAGTTGCTAATGTTACTGTAGTACCCACTTACTGCATGCCATGCAGGGGTCACCTTACACAAATCAAATCCTATTATCCTCCGAGGCACTGAGATAAATGACTTGCCCATGTTCCCACAAATGAGGAATGTGAGGCTTGAAAGGGTCACCTACGTGGCACGTATGGCCTCTTTTACCAACTTAGTTATTCAGCAGCCACGGTAACAAGGACACGTTGAATTGAGCTCGTACCAGGTTTCCTGCAGGAGGTGGTGCTTGAGCTGAGTCCTGAGGGATGAGGGATCAGGGCCGGCAGAGGCCGTGAAAGCCTAAGGTGTGAGGACTCCAGGCGATCTGGAAGAGTGCACTGAGAAAAGGGGGAAATCCAGCAAAAAGAACTACAGAGGACACCCAAAGCTCCACAGTGTCAGCATCCAGGAACACAGTTCCACACACCAGCACCACCCTCAGGAACAGGACCCGGCCCAAACTTTTCCTTACTCATACCAAAAGGTGGCTCTGATTCAGCTTCCTGGATCAGCTTTATCAAAGTAAATGCAAGTTTCCTTGAGACAAGAATTACTGTTGCATTAAGACTGAGACGAGAGGCGCCTGGGTGGCTCAGTCGTTAGGCGTCTGCCTTCAGCTCAGGTCATGATCCCAGGGTCCTGGGATCAAGCCCCACATCGGGCTCCCTGCTTGGCGGGAAGCCTGCTTCTCCCTCTCCCGCTCCCCCTGCTTGTGTTCCCTCTCTTACTGTGTCTCTCTCTGTCAAATAAAAAAAGACTGAGATGATTTTTCTTTCTAGAAATGATTCTGGGCAGGGAGAAAGAAGATAGAGAATGCCTCCTGATTGCACTGAGGGATGAGTGTTAACCTTCTCGATTTCTCAGTTGAAACTCAAACACAGATTCAGGACTTGACACAAATTCCCACAGCTAAAGCAGTTGAGACTCAGGCCCAGTTATTCAGACTCCAAATTCTGTTCTCATTCATTTTTTAAATCTTTCATTCACTGAAAAAAATGTGGCCTGCCGCAAATGTGCTAGGCACAGGACAAGCCCCTGAGCCTAGAGCGATGATTAAGTAGACTTAGACCATCTCGCTGTCCCTCCCGTCTCAGTGCATCAAACGCTGAAGCAGGAATACACTGAGAGCTACAGGAGCCTACCTCTAGTATTTCTAATGGGACTGTGATTGCACCAACACTTCTACAAGGATCTCTCACTTTTTTGGGTAGTTATTGGCACTGCCATTATTATTATTATTTTAAGATTTTATTTATCCATTCGACAGAGAGAGAACACACAAGCAGGGGGAGTGGCAGAGGGAGAGGGAGAAGCAAACTCCCTTCTGAGCAGGGAGCCCAATGCGGGGCTGGATCCCAGAACCCTGGGATCATGACTTGAGTCAGAGGCAGATGCTTAACGACTGAGCCACCCAGGCGCCCCATGGCACTGCCATTATTTCACTGAACACCTGCTTTGTGCCCGTCTTGTGCTAGACATTGTGCATAGACTACAATACACAAGCACTAGAGCACAATTCAATCTAGTAACACCTACTATATGGAAATGACTCAATCTGAAAATATTTATTGAGCATATACTTAGGCCAAGTATTCATTCAACAAATATATTTTTTTAAGATTTTATTTATGGGGCACCTGGGTGGCTCAGTCGGTTAAGTGGCTGCCTTCGGCTCAGGTCATGATCACAGGGTCCTGGGATCGAGCCCCGCATCAGGCTCCCTGCTCAGCAGGGAGCCTGCTTCTCCCTCTCCCTCTGCCTGCCTCTCTGCCTACTTGTTCCCTCTCTCTGTCAAATAAATAAATAAAATCTTTAAAAAAAAGACTATATTTATTTGTTTGACTGAGAGAGACACAGCAAGAGAGGGAACACAAGCAGGAACACAAGAACACAAGAGGCAAAGGAGGGAGAGGGGGTCCATCCAGGCAGGGGAGCTCCAAGGCCGAAAGAGCTTTGTCAGGCTAAGGCTGGTGGCCAGGGCAGGGGGCTGACAGTAGGAAGCTGAGGAAAAGAGCATGAGGTGTAGCATGAAATCTGCACGGGTCACAGGTAATCCAGCTACTGTGGAGGAGGGATCTACTGAGAGCATGGAAGTATGTGGAGAGACCGAGCGGGAGGCTATGTCATCTGAGCAGCCAATGCTAGTTTGGATTAGCCTGTTGATAGCGGGAATGGAAGTGGACAGGTTGATGAAACATTTAGGGATTAAAATCAACTGGGCTTGGGTGGGGGGATGAAGACAAGGAGGGAGTCAATCACGGTTTGGGGCATGAACAAAAAACACAGTGGGTGGTGACACTCTGGGACAACTCTGGGGATGGAGATGAGAGGTTGCACCCGGAGTGGCTGTGGGCCACCACGTGGAGCTGCTAGGTAATAGGTGGCTGGATGGACATATGGCACTGGAGCTCGGAGGTCCTCAGGCAAAGGAGATATCTAGGACAGAGCCTGGGCACCTCCCACTATTAAAGGTGGAAAGAGGAGGAAATGAGCAAAGGGAATTGAGAGACATGGTTAAAGAGGGAGAAGGAAAGGCAGGAGAGAGTAGCATCTCTGAAACAAAGCAGAGTGTGTTTTAAGGACAGAACCCAGTGTGATGGGATTCACAGGGAGTCAATACAGGAAAGGCTATTGTGATCTGGAGTTTGTCTTTCTTCATGAAAGCAGGGCTTGAGGTGCAGCTGGGCAGGTGCGGGGAGTTAGATACACAGCAAAGAAGACCTGATTTGGCATGTTTGGGGAACAAAATAACGCCAGGCAGAAAGAAAAAGAAGTGGGGCCAGAGGAAGTGGAAGAGGTCATAATATCAGTGCCACTCGCTGATTGGCTACTTTATGCTCATTTAATGCTCCCAACAACCCTGCAAAGTAGGAATCTACTAGCGCTTTCTTTTCTTTTCTTTTTTTAGAGATTTGATTTATTTATTTGACAGCGAGAGAGGGAACACAAGCAGGGGGAGTGGGAGAGGGAGAAGCGGACTTCCTGACAAGCAGGGAGCCCGATGCGGGGCTCGATCCCAGGACCCTGGGATCATGACCTGAGCTGAAGGCAGACGCCCAACGACTGAGCCACCCAGGCGCCCCTCTAGTAACCCTTTCTTATAGACAACACTCAGCCCTAGGGATCAGAAGTGACTTGTTCAAGAGGATACGAGTAAGTGGGGACACCAGAATCTGACCTGGGTCTGAGTCCAATGCTATCACCTCATGCTTCCTTGACTAGGGTGGTAAGGGGGGGAAATGGATCAGAGAGAGTCAGGGCTGACAGGGATGGAGAGGAGGGAATAAGCACAGAGAGACTGGGAAGCAGGAACTCAAGGATATGGAGCATGGATATAAGTGGAATGTGGGGAGAGCCCGGGCTTCTGGTTGGAGCAACTGGGTGGATGGTGGTACCATTTGCTGAGGTGGAAAAGCAGGATTAGAATTCCCGGGAAGATGAAGATTTTGACTTTGACGTGAGTCTGCTCCGCCTAGGTGGCATGGGGAGATGTGGAGAGACAATGAGATTCTAAAGGTCAGAGCACTCCAGACCGTGGGAGACACGAGATGCTTCCGTGTTATCTTGAATTGTGGTTTCCTTTGACCTTGTAGCAGCAAAGTTGAGAAAGGCCTGGTTCGTGATGGGGTCAGAGTGTCCTTCCACTGATGTCAAACATGACTCCTGGTTCACCTCTGACTCGGTTTCCCACACAGATGGCTTCTCCCTGCCGCAGGTCCCTGAATCCTAAGACTCTGACCCTCGTTCTGGTGGGTGTGAGTTTCTTGGCCCTGCACCTCTGGTTCCTCCAAGCCTCCAGGTCCCAGCGGAAGAAGATGTGGGATGGCTCTACGGAGGCTGCCCCTGCGGCCCCTGCGGCCGTGCAGCCGTCGGCGTTCAGTTCAGGGTCCCCGTGTGTGGCCAACGACTCGGTCAACGCCACGGTCGACTTCGAGCAGCTGCCCGCACGCATCCAGGACTTCCTGCGGTACCGCCACTGTCGCCACTTTCCCCTGCTCTGGGACGCGCCAGCCAAGTGCGCGGGCCGCCACGGGGTCTTCCTGCTGCTGGCGGTCAAGTCGTCGCCCGCCAACTACGACCGGCGCGAGCTCATCCGCCGCACGTGGGGGCAGGAGCGCCGCTACCACGGGCGGCAGGTGCGCCGCCTCTTCCTGCTGGGCTCGCCCCCGCGCGAGGACGCCGAGAGCGCAGGCCGCCTGGCGGCGCTGGTGGAGCTGGAGGCGCGCGAGCACGGCGACATGCTGCAGTGGGCCTTCACCGACACCTTCCTCAACCTCACGCTCAAGCACCTGCACCTGCTCGACTGGCTGGCCGGGCGCTGCCCGCACGCGCGCTTCCTGCTCAGCTGTGACGACGACGTCTTCGTGCACACCGCCAACGTGCTCCACTTCCTGGGCGCGCAGCAGCCCGAGCGCCACCTCTTCGCCGGGCAGCTCATGGACGGCTCGGTGCCCATCCCCGACAGCAGGAGCAAGTACTTTGTGCCCCCGCAGCTCTTCCCCGGGGAGGCCTACCCGGTGTACTGCAGCGGCGGCGGCTTCCTCCTGTCCCGCCACACGGCCGGGGCCCTGCGCGTGGCCGCCCGCCACACCCCGCTCTTCCCCATCGATGACGCCTACATGGGCATGTGTCTGAAGCGCGCCGGCCTGGCGCCCAGCGGCACCAGGGCATCCGGCCCTTCGGCCTGCAGCTGCCCGGCGCCGCCAAGTCCTCCTTCGACCCCTGCCTGTACCGCGAGCTGCTGGTCGTGCACGGCTTCGCGCCCTACGAGATGTTGCTCATGTGGAAGGCGCTGCACAACGCCGGGCTGATCTGTGCCCGGGGCCGGAGGGTGTCCTGAGGACAGGCGGGCCGTACGCGGGAGGGTGAGCCGCCTCCACATCTGACGCTTTCCGTGCTGGGAATGCATCCTCCCTGCTCTGGATATCTTCGACCCCACCCAGCTCCGTGCCCCCGAACCCCAGCTACACACTGGAATCGCCTGGGCGGCGGTGGGAAGGGCCTGGCTCCTGGCCCCATCTCCACAGTTCTGACTATATCGGCCTGGGGTGTCCTCAGACATCTGGGTATTTCTTAAGCTCCTCAGATGATCCCAATGCGCAGCTAGGAATGAAGCCCACTGGGCAAGGGATGTGTTTTAACCCTCCAAACCCAGCTCCGTTGCCCCCTGGAGGAGCCTGCGGGCGGCCCCTGCACTGAGCCCGTGTGGGCGGTGGAGTCAGGATCCAGTGTCACCTGTTGGGTGCAGTACACGGGTGGTCGTTGTCATCATTCGCTCTGGAGTGAGTACAGATGGAGCTGGACTGACGGTCAGCAGATGGATTCCCTTCCCCCGGAAGTCAGTTCGCACTGGGGACCTGGAAAACAACCAGGTCAGAGCCTGGGGGGGTCTGACAGCCTTCCTCCCACCCAGTTCTCTCCACCACTCCCTCACCCCCCGACACCTCTGTGAGGTCAAAATCCCCACTGTGCAAAGTGGGAACCTGACACTCAGTGAGGACAGTGACTGATCCAGGGTCATGTGGTCATTCCCAGTCATCCCACCGCTGTGGCCCCCTCCACACTCACGACCCCAGCTAATGGCCTCTTCTAATAGGCTTGCCCATGCACACCTGCCCCACCAGCACTTACTCCCGGGATCGGGGGTGTGCGCGGGGTCACAGACAGCCTCCTCGCCAGGGTCTGGGCCTCAGGGTTGGTCAGCCTTGGGGAACCAAGCCGGGGGTTCAGGGTGGGATCAGTGTGGGGGTCAGTGATGATGAAACTGTGAAAGACGCTGATTGGGAAATCTGGACAGTATTTGGACGTGTACAGAACCGTGTTGGGGGTGGGGAATCCGATTAGTAGCCTTGAGGGACAATGATTAGAGGGTGTGCAGGGGTGACTGGAGTCTGCCGCGAACATCAGCTAGGAGGCTGGGGAGTCAGTGATCAGGACTGAGGATCAGGCTGTGGCCCTGACCTCCAGGAGCTGTCAGCCATCTTGGCAAAGTAGGAAAATAAACGAAACAGCTTCAGGGTGAGGCAGAAATGTGTATCAAGGGGCGCCTGGGTGGCTCAGTCGGTTAAGCGTCTGCCTTCGGCTCAGGTCATGATCCCAGAGTCCTGGGATCGAGTCCCACATTGGGCTCCCTGCTCAGCAGGGAATCTGCTTCTCCCTCTGCCTGCCGCTCCCTCTGCTTGTGCGCTCTCTCTCTCTGACAAATTAATAAATCAAATCTTTGAAAGAAAGAGAGAGAGAGAGGGAAGGAGGGAGAGAGAAAGAGAGAAAGAAGGGAGGAGGGAAGGAGGGAAGGAGGGAGGGAGGGAGGAAGGAAGGAAGGAAGGAAGGAAGGAAGGAGTATTAAAGTCCCAGCTGTGGGAGACGACAAGAAGGACACAACTTCAAGGAGGAAGGAGCCCGGGTGGGAAGTCAGGAGGCTGACCAAACGCCTTCCCTGCCCTCAGGACAAGGCCCATTCCTCCCCGCTGGCGGACTCGATCCGGGCAGAACCACAGGCAGTCCTGCTTTTCGGGGCTCCCTCCTGCCTCTGAGTCTCCACACAAGCTCTCATCCCCTCACAGGAAATGCCTTCCAACCGCCACCCCCCCCCACGTCGCTCGCATCATTTAGGAGGTTACAGCTGTCCGCCAAAATCTGCTGCCCCCTCCCTAGCCTACACTGCCCAGCTTCCGTGGCAAATAGGCATGGCCCTGTGACCAGGCTTTCTTAGATGACAGTGGACACCATGGGGAGCGCACCTGAACCCTGCCTCACCTGTGCTCACCCTCCCCTTCCCCTGGATTGGAACATGGTGGGCCTGTGACCCAGCTCTGACCTCGCAGATGAGGCCAACACTCCAGGCCTACCTCCAAACAAACAACTGCTCTACCCAAAATGTCAATAGTGCTGAGGTTGAGAAACCTCTTTTTCTCACTGCAAGGACCCAGAGTCTACCCTGAATCTCCAACAGGCCTTCACCCAACTCCTGATGCGTATCCAACTGCCTCGGTGGTCACCTCAGCTTGAATGTGCTGCAGGCACGTCTCAGGCCTGCCCCCTCGCCCATGTCCCCATCTCAGTAGATGGCACTATCATCACCTCATTTGCCCACACCAGAAGGTGGGAGGTGATGATGCATCTCAAACTCTCCTCCTCCCTCACAACCCATCTGGTCCATCACCAAGTTCCATTGATTTTACCTCCAGTCAGTTCTCATCTGTCCATCTTCTTCTCCATGGCGCCAGTCTGGCCTGGGTTACCACGAGCTCTCAGGTGGGCCGGAGCCTCCTAGGGATCCACTCTCCACCCTACAGCAGCCGAAAGGCAGATCTGGTCATAATTTGGCCCCTCTCAAAATCTAGCCCTATTGCCCTCGGATAAAAAGCAAATGCTTTCTGGGACTGGCAGTTTGACCTGCATTCCTTTGACTTCTCCTGCTTGATTTCTCACTCTGCTGGGGCCTCTTGAGGTTCGGTGCACTCTCTCTTGCCCCTGGGCCCTCCACCATGCTGTTTCCTTGCCTGAAACATTTTTCCACTCTCGCTTCATTTTTTTTAAAGATTTTATTTATTTATTTGACAGAGCAAGAGCACAAGAAGGGGGAGTGACAGGTAGAGGGAGAAGGAGGCTTCCCGTGGAGCAGGGAGCCCAATGCGGGGCTTGATCCCAGGACCCTGGGATCATGACCTGAGCCGAAGGCAGCTGCTTAACCAACTGAGCGACCCAGATGACACAGCTCTTGCTTCATTTGATATAATCTTCAGATACAAGGTGAAATGTCACTTCCTTGGAAAAGCCCTTCTCAACCCGCTAGTCCTGGGACACAGAGCTTCTCAACATGGTGGCTCCTCACACTCTACCTTGTTCTAGCTCTGAATTCCCCAGAACCCTCCACATCTGCTCTTGTGCCCGGAAGAATGCTGTTAGTTTCCCACAGCTGTGACAAACTACCACAAAGCTGGCTGCTTAAACCCATGCAAATTTATTCTCTTATAGTTCTGTAGGTCAGAAATCCAACACAAGCTTCACGGAGTTAAAACCAAGGTGTCGGGGCACTTGGGTGGCTCAGTTGTTAAGCGTCTGCCTTCGGCTCAGGTCATGATCCCGGAGTCCTGGGATCGAGCCCCACATCGGGCTCCTTGCTCAGCGGGAAGCCTGCTTCTCCCTCTCCCACTCTCCCTGCTTGTGTTCTCTCTCTCGCTGTGTCTCTCTCTGTCAAATAAATAAATAAAATCTTTAAAAAAAAACCAAGGTGTCAGCAGGACTATATCCCTTACTGGAGCTCGGGAGAATCCCTTTCCTGGCCTCTTTCAGCTTCCTCCATCTTCAAAACCAGCAATTCTGACTCCTGCTCTTCCTTCTACTTTTAAGGATCCTTGTGATCACATTGGGCCCACTTGGATAATCCACTTGGATAATCCAGGATTATCTTCCGATTTTAAGGTCAACTCATCAGCAACCTTCATTCCCCCTGCAACCTTACTTCCCTTTTCCCTTGTAACCTAAACTGTTTGTGAGCTCCAAGGATGAGGGTGCAGACGTCTCTTGGGGATCATTATTCTGCCTACCAGTGTCCAATAAATATTTGTTGAATAAATGAACAATGATTAAATAATAAACTACAATTAATGAATGAACATATGTTCTTCCTTCACACAGACCTCCCTGAGGCAGACTGTCATGCTGAACAATTACCACGAGTCCTGAATCCCCTTCACCCTAGCTGCCATTTATCAAGGGCTTGTAACAGACAAGAAAACAAGAATGCTGAGGCCAAGAGAGGACACCTTCCTTATTCTCTAGGAAGTCTGACTTCTGTGCTTTGACAGCTTCCTCCTATTTTCCTGAAAGCAGATAGATTATCCCCACTTTATAGGTAAAGAGATTAAGACTCAGGAACTGTACAGCTCAGAAGGGTTGGAACTCTGTAGTTATGGGACTGCTGTGTCACTCTGGATCCTGGTCACCCCTTCTCTGAAGCTGAGCTGCTCTGGTCACCAGGCCTAGCAAAGACCAGCATCCCGCAGAGCCCTGGCGCCACCTCGTGTGCTGTCATCTGGCCCTCACCCCACCCGGCTCCTCAGGCTCTTGCGCCCCAGGGCCGCCAGGGGGCGCTCCCCGCACACGGTTTCTGCGGGGAGGCTGGCGTCCGGTCCCTGGGTAGGTGAAAATCTGGGGGGGGGGGGGGGAGTGCTTCCAACAACCGTTACCCGACAGGTGGTAATTGACAAGGACCACATAAGCAGAGAAAATGATGGGCCTGCCTCACTCACAGACACGCTTGCGAAATCCTACATAAAATGCCTGCAGATGGAGCTTGACAATATGTAAAACGGGAAAATGTATCAGCATCTGGATGGGTTTATCGCAGAAATTCCAGGTGGGTTTATTTAGCATTAGAAAAGCAATCACCACGTATGGATAGAAAAGGAAGATCTGTCAATGTGGGACATCATATCAAAAGAAATATATCTCTGGTGCAGGAGAAAAAAATGGATAAAATTCAACATCCATTTGTGATTGTTTTTTTTTTTTTTAGATACAGAGAGAGAGCGCAAGCTGTGGGGAGAGAGAGGGAGAGAGAATCTCAAGCAGACACCACGCTCAGCAGGGAGTGGTGGTGGAGCTGGACCTCACCATTCTGAGATCATGACCTGAGCCCATACCAAGAGTCCACCGCTTAACCAACTGAGCCACCCAGGAGCCCTAGCCATTTGTGATTTAAAAAAAAAAAAAAAAATCTTTGTAAAAGTTGAAAGCACTTCCTTTAAGATTTGGTACAAGACTAGATGTGCCCACCATCACCACTTCTGTCCAAGACGTGAGAGCACAGCAAGGCAAGGTAAAGATTCAAAGATACAATGACTTGAAAAAAAAAAGAACATGATCAAAACCTGAGGTCCAATCAGGTCCAATTTCCCCTCTCTATAACAAATTAATGCCATACTCCCTATCCTGAAGTGAAATTCGTGGATAATTTAATCTGTCCACACATATATTTTCTTTTTTTTTTTTTAAGATTTTATTTATTTATTTGAGAGAGAGAATGAGATAGAGCATGAGAGGGGGAGAGTCAGAGGGAGAAGCAGACTCCCTGCTGAGCAGGGAGCCTGATGTGGGACTCGATCCTGAGACTCCAGGATCATGACCTGAGCTGAAGGCAGTTGCTTAACCAACTGAGCCACCCAGGTGCCCGTTTCTGGATGGTTCTTAATAAAATCCAGGATACTAACAAAATACAGGCCATGTTTCAGAGAGTCATGGGATTAAGAGCAACTGAAAGGTAATCTTGTCCTCTGTATCACCATTTTCCATGTGTCTGCTGGAAGTCCATTGTGACCTTCCCATTTCCTGCACTCTCAGGAGAATACCATTAGCAACCTCTCCCAACCTGAAAGTTCTGAGTGTCTGACTCATCTCTCTCCCTATAATCCTTGGCTACAGTCCTCCCTACAGCCTCTTGGCTAGATGGGAGTAGGGGAACTTGTAGACATGGTTATTTGACTCTTTCCCCCAAGACACCAGCCACTCCCCATGCCAAGGGGCTTCCTTTAGGTTTCTCAAACAATAGCTAGCCAATTAGATCTGCTGAGATTTTTGAAAGAAATTATTATTATTGTAAGAGTTTCACCTGGGAACCCTTGTTACTCACAGAAGCAGTCAAGATAAGGGTGTTCTGGACTGGAGCAGAGAAGATTCTGTGCCCAGGCTCTGGTGAGGTGGGGGGTATGGAGACCTGCAGAACTATGGAATGGGCGGTAGGTTAGCTTTGGGGGACAAAAGGCTCTTCCAAGAGGCGTTGAAAGAGCTGCCCTGTGAGGGAATGAGCTCCCAGTTACAGGGGGATGCAAGCGGAGATTGGGCTAGCCAGTCAAGGGGTCTACAGAGGTGGCTTTTCCCTGGGGGAGAGAAGAGGCGGAGGGGGAGGAAAAGGGCACAAGAGTGGGTAGGTGTGGATCCCAGTTCTGCCATTTTCTAATTGTGTGACTGGGGCATCTCCCTGAGGCTCATTTCTATCATCTGCGAAATGGGCCTAATGAGGGCTCCTGCAGAGGCTGGCTGTGAGAATTTAATGGGAAAAGCACCTACCCAGCAGGCCCTGGGACGGCACCAGCCGATGACTCAGTTTATGAAAACTGAGTGCCACCAGAGCATCATTAGAGCCTCACCCCTTCCTCAAGCTTGCTGGGAGACCAGGTTCTTCCCGGCTTGTCTGCAGACCATGCACAACTCCCCCCTCAACAAGAGCAGGGCCGGTGCCTCCCCGCACCCCCAGCCAGGATGGGTGCCCTGGACAGGTCACTGTCTCTCTCTAGGCCTCTCTCCTCATCTGTCAGAGAAGGTGGGTACCACCAGGGATGGGCTCAGAGTGGGCCCTCGCAGTTCTGACCTTCTGGAATGCCTGGGCTTCTAACTAACCATGTGTACATGTACAAGACCCAGTGTCTTCACAAAATGAGGGGGTTGGACTGGATGAACATAGCATCAGCTGAACTGTGCCGAGCACTTACTCTGAGCCAGGGGCCCCTCTGGGGGCTTCACAGGGATGGCCCATTTAATTCCCACAACCCCATAATGTGAAGGCTACTAGATTGATTTTGTAGGAAGCAGAGAGGTTAGGTGACTTGCCCCAGGTCACACTGCTGATAGGAGCCCAGGCAGTGAGTCCTGAGTTCATGCTTGGGATCACCATATGACACTCTTCTTGTGGTTCCAACACTCTGAAAACAAAAGGGGCACCCAACATCCACTGTTTTTACAGGCTGAGGCAAATGTTTTCTCAGACATGACCCAACACCCTGCATGATGGGGCCGTATCTGGCCCCACGATTTGCCTGTACCTGATCATCACGGAAAGGGGCTAGAGGACTTGCCTGGATCACACAGCCGGTAACGGGCAGAAGGAGCCCTGGAGCCACACCCGCCTGGCTTCCCCCAGTATTACCGTCTTCCCCAGAATGAGCCTCAACCTCACAGGGACGGAGGCCAAGACTCCACCACTGGCTCTTAAGAGAGGCAGCGAGAATTCAGGGCCAGGGAGGAAACACAAACAACAGGGTGGGAACGCTGAAGAAGGGGGTGGGGCCTCGGAGTGGAGAGGTGGGGGTTGGGCTCGGGGATGGAGGCCCTGGCTCTAGAGGCCTGATTATCAGCACTTGCCTCCCGGAGAGGGCAGGAAGAGCCTTCCAGACAGCCGGAGAGCGGCGTGAACCAAGGGTGGGGGAGGCGGCGGCCTCGAGAGGAGCCTGGGGTCTGGGGAGGCTGCAGCCAGGGCACAGGCCGGGCAATGGGGTGTGAGTGGGGGAGTCAGGCAGAGGGGCAGTTTTGGAACAACGTTCTGTGGGTGGCCGGTCATGGCTGCGTCTTTGAAAGTCTCCCTTGGCTGGAGAGGGACTGCGGGGGGGGGGGGGGGGGGGGGAGGAAGTGGGGCTGGAGCTGCACCCAGCGGAGAAACATCTGGGAGGTCTGGGACAGAGATTGTGAGGTGGTGGCCCGGCGGTCTGAGTGCCTGAGAGGTTAATGAGATCATTAACCGAGACTGAGAACCCCGGTGAGCGGGCCGGAGTTTCTCCATCTGCAGAGTGGGCTGGCACAGATCAGAGAGGCAGGGCTATCCAGAGCCCTGCGCCCCTACTGTGTGCCGCGGTTGGTCATTGCACACACCTTCTCAACCTCACTGCAGACACACGCCACTGCTGTGGCAGGCCTATCAGAGCGCGCGGAAACGCTCACTATGGGCCTGGGGCCAGCTTTCCGCATCCGACCGGGGCCTTCCTGCGTGTGTCCCCACGGGGGCTCTAGGTTCCCCCTCCTCATCCCCAACCTCGGACATGGGGAGGAGATGGGCACTCGCCCCTTCAGGTTCCTCTTTTCTCAGCCCCCTGTTTTGGCCCCTGCAAGATGCATGCCCAAAGCTCGGCCGGCCTGCAAGCCTTCCGCGGCGCTGGCACACAACCCTCGGGCAGAGGGGGGTTCGGCCCTGGGGGCGCTCCCGGAGATGCTCCATGGCGGACAGTGCGAGATTTGGGACGGAGGGAGGGAGAGCCGGGGCCTGATCGAGCCGAGAGGGGTCGGGCCGAGCCGCGCTGGCCCCGAGTCCCCCTCCTACCCCCCAGCGGGAACTAGGCGGCCACCTCCCCGCCGCTTCGCCCCGCGGCACGGCGCCAGTTCGCCTGCGCAGCAATCCGGGCCCGCCCGCCCCGCAGGAGACCACGCCTCTGTCCCCAAATGGGCGGAGGCCGCGGGGCGGGGCGGGCCGCTGCCCGGGAGTCCGAGCTCGCGCCCCCACCCCAGGCCAGCCCCAGAGGGATCCCCGGCCGGAGCCGGAGGCCGGTGCTGCCCGGGTTCCCGTGCCCGCGCCGTGCCCTGAGTCCGAGTCCGGCCCGAGCCGCTGCGGCGCGGCAGGTAGGAGGCGCTGCGCAGAGGGAGGCGTGTGCGAGCGCGCGTGTTCGTGTGTGTTTCGGAGGTGTGTGTGCGGGTGCAGCGCCGGCCGGTGCGTGCCCGGTGAGCACGAATCAGTGTGCGGGTGCGCTGCCCGCAGGCGGGGGAGGAAGGAGGTGAGCGTGGGCCTTGAGGCCCGGGGCGGGGGCCGGGGGTTTCGACGATCCGCCCCCGCCCCCGGGGCTACTGCCCACCCCATCCCCACCCCGCGGCCAGGGGTCTCTTCCAGCTCCCCCTGGGTGGGTGCTCCGAAGCCAGATTCTTAGTTCCGACGCGCTGAGGTTTCACCCTCGGGACTTGACTGTCTCTTCTCTTCCTCACAGTTCCCCTTTCCTGTTCTCTTCCCAGTCCTCCTCCATCCGTTCAGTTCCACCACCCCACCTGGATGTCCGCCCAACCCCGGCCCGGGAAGCTTGGGAAAGGGGCAGGGCCAAGGCGGATTCCCTTCCCGACCCTCCTGCCAGGTTGGATAAGGGCCTTTTTTCTGGGCTGCTGGGCTTGGGTGAGTCAGAGGGGCCGGGGGAGGCGGGAGCTCTGGGAGAGAAGGGATCTTGGGCTTCTCTGATCCTGCCTCCACCCCCAGAGTTGGGGACCCGGGGAGACCCGCCTGGGGTCCAGAGGTGAAGTAGAACAGAAGATCATGAACAGGTGCCAAGTCTGTCCAGGTTTCATTTCCTGTGGTGGGATTCAGCCCCAGCCCTCACTGGGATGTGAAGGGTGGGGCAGAGGGAGAAGTCAGCTACCTTGTCTCTCAGGACTGTGGAGTCAGCATTTGAACCCGGGTCAGCTTGGTTCTCAAGTCAGAATCTTCTTCCTGTATCAGCGTTGGAGAGTGAAGTGCTGAGGCCAACTATTACTAATATCCTAGGGAGGGAAAAATCTGGGAAGACTTCCTGGAAGAGAGGAGTTTGAGGGTAGGGCTCAGCCAACCCTGAGTGTGAGGCCTCCTGGGGGAAGCCACTGTGTTCTCTTGCAAGGATTGAGACCTCTCAGGATCTTTGGGCCTGGTCCCTGCTCCTGGGGTAGGGGTGGGGAGGCCTGGCTGAGGAGACTGGGCAGGGTCGGGTGGACCCAGCTGTGGCTGCTTCAGGCCAGGCCAGAGCTGGGCGCTAGGACAGTGAGGTGCGGTCACTGCCCCCTGAGCCTCCCTTCTGACTGGTGAGGCAGATGGGTAAACATATAAGCCCCGGCGCATGTACCTAGTGCTGGAGCCCAGCGCAGGGACCTGCCTGGGAACTGGGGGAGATTTCCCTGCAGAGAGAGTGGTGCTGGGTCTCAAAGGCTGAAAAGTTCACCAAGCAGAAGAGAAAGGGCATCGCAGGTCCAGGGAAAAGGCCTGGAGGTGGGAAGCGGAATGATAGCCCCGTGGGGAGGGACAGTAAATGGTCAGATGTGCGTCTGAGAAGTGTCACCCATCTCTGGCTCTGTGTTGGCTGGGTTACTGTGGAGGCCAGTGAGGAGGAGGCCACAGCAGGCAGAGGCCCTCTCCCCCCTCCCCTGCCTCTCCTCTGCCCCCCACCCAGGGCTAGGGGATCTGATAGAGATTCCCCTTAGCAGGGGTGGTGTGAACGGGAAATGCGCGGGGGCCGCACAGGGACCTGGTGCAGAGGGAGCGTGGGTCGGGGAGCCCCTTTTGAGATGGGGCCACCATTGGGGAAAGTCAGTGAGATGGAAGCTGGCTGTGGGAGGACTGTGGGCTCTTGGGGGTAACATCCAGGACACTGCTCCCAGGCCTCTGGCTGCTTCTGCCTTCCCCACAGGCTCTCAGGACAGCCCTGAAATTCTGGTCCCCGAATAGGAGGCCCCCTCGGAGCCCTCAGAGGGCACCTAGAAGCCTCTTTCCACCACCTCTCCTACCTGCGGGGCCTGGCTTTGTTTGCAGGCTTCTCTGAGCCTGGCTCTGCCTTTGCCTGTGCCCAGGGATAAATGCTGCCTTATGACAGGGGTTCAGGGGACGACGATGATGATGAAGGTAGATCGTGTTGCTAAAAGTGCTGTACTAAGTACGCATAATGGCTATCAAACTGGTGTTTGATAGTTATTATAATTAACAGTACAGTTGATCCTTGAAAAACACGGGTTCGAACTGCACAGGTCTACTTGTACGAGGATTTTTTTACAGTACAGTACTGTAAGTGTATTTTCTCTTCCTTATGATTTTATTTTATTTTATTTTATTTTATTTTATTTTATTTTATTTTATTTTATTTTATTTATTTGACAGAGAGAGACATAGCGAGAGAGGGAACACAAACAAGGGGGGTGGGAGAGGGAGAAGCAGGCTTCCCGTGGAGCAGGGAGCCCGATGTGGGGCTCGATCTCAGGACCCTGGGATCATGACCCGAGCCGAAGGCAGATGCTCAACAACTAAGCCACCCAGGCGCCCCCCCTTATGATTTTCTTGATAACATTCTGTTTTCTTTAGCTTAGTTTATTTTAAGATTACAGTATATAACACATAACGACAAACAAGATACGTGTTAATCAACTGTTTATGCTATCGGTTAAGCTTCTGCTTAACAGTAGGCTATTAGTAGTAAAGTTTTGGGGGGAATCAAAAGTTATACGTGGGTTTTTGTCTGTGGGGGGATCTGCACCCCTAATGCCTGCCCCAGCCCCACTGTTGTTCAAGGTCAACTGTAATTAACAGTTGGTATCACTTAGTCCCTTCTTCCCTGCGGGATACAGCCCACAGTAAGGAGGGGCCAACTTTGGGAGAAGGATAAAAGGAAAAAGGTTTTCTCCCATTGAAGTGGAAGTGCCCCCCCACCCCGCCCCCCTTCACCAGGTGAGGAGAGCTGTGAATGGCTCCGAAGCCCTGAGTGGGTGGTCTTGCTGTCTATCTGCCCAACCAAGTCCCTGGGCCTCCCAAAGCCTCCTATCCCTGAAGGGTCATACAAAAAGCTTGGCAGAGGGCCTTGAGCTACCCCGGCTGCAGAGGGCAGGTCTGCAACTCCCTGCCCCAAGCAGCTCCCCAGCTCCCCAGCTCCCCAGTTGGCTTGGGGCCTGCACAGACAGATGGGGAGTCTGTCCATCCAGAAGGGGAGTCAGTCCAACCTCAGCTGGTCTTCTCACCTCCCTCCCCCTGCACGCATATCCTCAAGTATTCTGAGTGCCTTTAGGGCCCCTTCCCTCCAGCCCTCAAGTCCCCCAGGGAGCTCTTTTGCCCCTTCGTGCCTCGCCCTTGCTGCTCAAAACAGTTCTTGACTGGCAGTGGTCCCCCAGGCCTCGGCTTCAAGGCCTCCCTGGTTTTGTAGCTTCTCCTCCCTGGGTTGATGGTGACACCCTGGGATTGCCTTCAGTTAGGCCAGGCTGGGCCGGGCTGCCGACTTCCCTTGGCCTCAGGCCCTGCTTTTCCCTGCTTACTAAAGGCAAAGTGGGCTAAGTCCTTTTGGGGTTTTAATCCAGGATGTTGTAGGAAGGCAGCCCTCAGGCTCCGACACAGGAAGCTAATGGAATGTGAGCGGGGCGTGTGGCCTTGCGGGAGAAGGGGCTAGCGGCCAGAGCAGATGAAGCCCATGTATTGGTACTCAGCTCACCATCTCTCATGGGCTGTGCTCGGGGGCTGGCCACAGGGCCTTGCGTCCTGGGGGACAAAAGGCAGAGAGCCTGCCTGCCGCTGGATGACTTGTGCCAGTCACGGTGAGGTGGGCCCCCAGTGGTTTGTGACCCCCAGCAGGAACTAAGACACGGAAGTTTGGGGTGACTTTGTTTTATGTTGAAGCAGTTCAGGGCGTCATAACTTCATCCTCGCTTGCTCGTGCACTCACTCCCTTGAGCAGGAGAGAGGCCTGAGGCCACACACATGCCTGCCCACGGCCTTCTCCAGGATTAGAATTTGTTTCCTCTGGCTTGAAACAACACCAGGTTATTCTCTTAGAGTTTTGGAGGTCAGCAGTCTGAATTGAGTCTCAGGGGACTAAAAGGGTGTGGGCAGGCCGGTTCCTTCCCGAGGCTCCACAGGAGACTGCTCCTTGTCTCTTCCAGTTTCTGGTGGCTGCCGGCATTCCTGGGACCGCATGACCCCAGTCTCTCTCTTGCGTTGTCCTCTTGCCTGGTCCTCTTCTGGGGTCACATCTCCCTCTGCCTCCCTTGTACAAGGACACCTGTGATCACATTTATGGCCTGCCTGAATAATCCAGGATAATCTCCACAACTCGAGACCCTTAATCATATCTGCCGAGTCTCTTTTGCTGTATAAGGTAACAGTCTCAGGTTCCCGCAGTTAGGACATTGGTATTGGGGGGTGGGGGCGTTAGTCAGCCTGCCACACGGACCAACTGCACTGTCATTGCAGGCCATTCTGCGAGATCCCCCTCCCGGGAGCCCATGGCCGCTGGCTTTCCCTATGCGGTCCCCCTCAGTGTCAGCCCCCCTCCCTACCCCCCCCCCAGCCCAGGAGCTTTTGTGGGCGGAGTCTGGGGCAGCTGCACCTTTGGCCTTAGGGCCCAGCCTGAGACCATGGTAGCCAGAGCTCAGGGCTATTTGGAAGAGCGGAACGTGCTGGCCTGTCCCCATGGGTTGCCCCAGTGACCGGACCCTGTCCTGCACTTGACAGTAGGTTAGGCCTTTCAGAGTTGTGTACAGCTCTTTGCAGACATTCATTCAACAAACCCAGTGCTGTGCAGGGTCACCTGATCCCCACCATCATCCTATGAGCGCTGGGGCCTGGTGGGAGCCCCATTTTGCAGATGAGTATGGCAAGGCCAGTGAGGTTAAGTCCTGCCTGGAGCAGAGGTGTGTGGGGAGCTGGGCCAGGAGAGCAGAAGACCTTCGTTGTGCAGACGAGAACTCTGAGGCACACAGAGGCTAACTGTCTCCTCACCTGAGGGTGAGGATGAGGATGCGGACGGGATGTTTGAAGGCTCAGATCCGTCCTCGGCCCGGGCGTTTGAGGCTGCCATGGGTGGGAACATGCCCGGGGGCAGAGCCGTGCACTGGTGCTGTGGGTGCCGCCAACTCCTTCCGCCCAGAGACACGGCTGCTGGTCCTGGAGGGCGGCGTGGGCCTCCCACTGCCCCAAGGAGAACCCCAGCCAGAGAGCCCCTGGCCTGCGTGCTGCACACCCTGCCTCAGTGTGGGTCTCCATATCCTCCCCACGGCCAAGGCCATGGCCCTGTGGGTCCTGCGTCTCTCTCAGCCGCTGCCTGTGTCCTGGCCTTCTCGCCATCCCGCCCCGCCGAGAGCCATGCGGGAGCCCGGCTCACACCGCCGCACACTCCCGGGGACTCAGCCTGGCTTTCAGGACTCTTGTAACTTGGCTACGGCAATGTTTCTATGCTAGCCCCCTCTTCTCTTCCTCTCCCCTGCTCCCCGTCCTCCAGCCTTGCCTAAATGGTTTCTTCCTCCCAGAGTGTTCCCTCCTCCTCCTAACCTTCCATTTCTACCTCTTGAAATCACAGCCCCCCACTTGAGATCCTGCTTAGATGCCTTCTCCTCCACGAGCCTTTTCTGCCGTCTGAATGGACCCGTGCCCTTTTAGAGCAGATCTCTCAACTCGGTACCGGGGGCCTTGTATCTCTCCTCCACCGGGCTGACCTCCAGGCAGAGCCCCGCCTGACCCGGCTGCCCCTTGACCAGGCACAGGGCAGGTGTGGGGGAAGGTTGGGACAG
This sequence comes from Halichoerus grypus, assembly GCF_964656455.1. Classification (NCBI taxonomy): domain Eukaryota; kingdom Metazoa; phylum Chordata; class Mammalia; order Carnivora; family Phocidae; genus Halichoerus; species Halichoerus grypus. Next base: position 55,619,725 of record NC_135722.1, read on the forward strand.
GAACGCCCACTGAGTGGAACTTCCAGGGGCTGATGAGCGGGTGGTCACTGTCATTGCTTGAGGGAGGGATGGAGGGTCAGGCAGAGCAGAGCTCTGAGCTGACACAGGCCCCTGGCTCGGTCCCAAATGCATCTCTTCCCTAGTCCCTCGGCCTCATCTGCAATGAAAATAGCTCATTTCTGAACTTGTGCAGGAGCTTGAGCTAGGAATCAAGCATCGGTTTCCCTGTCTGAGAAATGGATATCAGCTCGGCAGGTTTCCAGCTTGAATCTTGGAGGCATGTGGTGCTAGAAGCAGACTGGCTATTCGGGAAGCAGGAAAAGAGGCTGTCCTGGTGACAAATCCAGCAGATTGAAAAAAACAAGAAGTGTCCCTTTCCCCGACCACTCAACAGGGAGAACCTGTAGGCCAGAGAGGACAGGGGCTTGCTTGCCTGGGGCCACACAGCATAGTGGAGCCGAGGTGGCTTCAGTAACCTGATTGAGTCTCATTTTGTCAGGCTGTTTCCCTGTGGGGAGTGAGCTGTGCTCCGAGTATCACCCCCCCGCCGCCCCCGCACCCCCGTAGGACAGGAAACAGCCCCTGGCCTGGGGCGCTCAGCTGCATCTGCCCCTCCGTCCAGCACCTTCTCGGTGGCATGTAGTTCAGGGCCTGGAGCTCCAAGGTAGGGTGGCCAGCTGCCCTGGGTTTCTCAGGGTGCATGACCTTCAGTGCCCAGACCAGGTGAGCTCGCTGCTTGCCCTGCCTGGAGCCCATCCCCTGCCCAGGGAAGCCCCTGCCTGCATGAGTGTGGCTTATTCCTCAGTCCCAGCTTCTTGCTGTCCCCGCCCTCGGCCCAGCAGAGCCCAGGCTAGAATGCCCCTTTTGGAGGTTCCTCTCCCAGGTATGCCTGCTTGCTGAGATTCCTGGCCTCCTCATGACACCCTGTGGAGGGACCCAAGGCCCAGTGAGGAACAGCTGGGGGTCAGAGGCCTCGGGACTCAGCCAGGACCACACAGCTAGCCAGCCCAAAGCTGGCTTTTCCCTCACATGCTCTGCTGGGGGTTTATCAGCACCCCAGGACCAGAGAGAGGCCCTGTGCCCCAAACGTGCCTGGCCCTGCTCTCCAGGCCTTCCACAGCTGCAAGCATTGGGTGGCTTGCTTGGGTGTATGTGTTCCAGAAGATCACTGCAGCTGGGTAGAGACTGGATTAGACACAGGAACGATATGGGGAGGGGAGTGGAGAGGAAAGACAGGATTTCCCAGCCCTGGTGCCAGGCCGCCTGGCGTTGGCTGGAGTGACTCACTGGGCCTGGCCCTCTGGCTCTGCCTGCTAGAGCCCAGAGCGGGACCTGGAGTGTGAACCGGAGTGTGAACCGGATCGTGAACCGGATCGTGAACTGGATCTTGAACCAGTGGCCCAGCTCTCCCTCCTCACGCACTTTCCCTCCCCCAGCCCGCCATGCTTTTCTCAGCACCCAGTACATGCGGGAGGCCAAAAAACACCCACGGTGGCACAGAGATAGGCCTGGAGCTGGCTAGTGATATGGTAGCTGGGGGGGTGGGCAAGAGGAGAATGGGGGTGGGCTGTGGGAGAAAAGGGGAGGCATACATTGACAGAGCCAAAACCACGCAGACAAGCAGGCAGTCGCCAAACTCTGGGGCCCTCCCTTTCCAGGGCCCTCCCAGGCATCTGGCCTGTCCCCGCCTGGGCCGTGGCCTCAGCCCCTTTCCTCAGCAGCCGCCCCTCCGTCTCACCCCTCCGCCCCTCCTTGGCCGCCCTGTGCCCTCAGTAAGAGCCCAAGCCCGGCAGCCTGGCGTCCCAGCCCAGCAGAGCTGGTCCCGCCAGCGTCCCCCCACCCCCAGCCCGCTCCACACCCGGGCCTTGCAGCCCTCTCCAGCATCCCTCCACCTGGAGTGGGCCCTGCCTGCGCTCCCCCTGCAGGTCTGGCCTGGCCTTCAAGCCCTGCTCTGGTGTCATCTTGAAGAGACACCACCGTTCTTCTTGTCCCTGTAAACCAGCATGCAACATGCCTTCCTCCTGGGAGTGCTGACTGCTGAGTGTCTGGCTTCGTTCGTGGTCTGTGTCATGTCTGTCTGTCTGTGCCTCCCCTGAGACAGCCGTGAGGCTCTGACCCTCCTTGTCAGCTCAGGGCCAGCCCAGAACGGGGGTGTCAGCATAGATCACATTGGCATTGTCTGTGTCCCCTGAATTACGAAACGCAGCTGTGCGGCTGGTCCTTGACCATGTGGCGAAGGGGAGGGGGGGCCCTGTTGCTTGGCGTGGGGTGTAGTGGGAGGCCGAGGAGGGGAGATGGGGGGCTTTGGTTGCTGGGCTGTGGGTGTGGGGCATCCCTGGCTGCTTCGGCTGGCACTGGATGAAGCCCACTGTGCTGGGCCCGCGCTGCACGATGGGCACCCACTGTGGCATGTGGGGAGTCGCAGCTCACAGGAGGGACCCTCAGCAGGCCTTCCTGTGTCCTCCCTTTCACCCCCACAACTGGCTGCTCACCAAGGAGAGTTGTCTCCCTCTCCCGCAGCTCTAGAACCTGCCTTCTCTCCATTTACACATGAGTCTTGTCATTTCAAGTCCTGTGGCCTGCCTTCTGATTTTTCTGCTCTAGCCTTATACTTTGCTAGTGCATTCTCCGTGTGGCAGCCAGAGGGGTCTCAAGTCCCTCACCTGCTCAGCACCCTTCTCACTTCTCTGTCACCTCAGAAGGAGCCCGGTCCCTGGCCGGTGTTCCAGGACCCCTGCTGGGCTCGGTGAGCCTCACCCGTGACCTCTTCCCCACCCCCACTGCCGCTCTGGGTCAGCCCAGGTCCTTGCCCTGAGCACCATGCCTGCCCCTGGGGTCAAGAACATCTCCTGAGGTTCCTGGCTGGCACCCCCTTCTCAGAGAGGAAACTCTGGAGGTGTGTGCCCGGTTGGGATGTGGGGGGTACCACCCTCACCTTGTGGGACCCTCTTTTGGGTTGGAGCACTCCTGGTGTCAAAACCACCGCGTTCTGGAAGGAGGAGGAGGAGGAGGCCCGCAGAAGGTCACACAGCCTTTGTGTCCCAAGGCCAGGCCAGGACCGGGGCTCCCTCCCTGCTCCTCACCCTAGTTGTCCCACCCTGGGTGCCAGGCAGGACCCTCCAGAAACGGAGTGTCCGGCTTGACAGGGGCCCAGAACTGGCAGGATGGGGCTCACCAGATTCAGCCAGCCTTTCTTCCCAGGGCCATTGCGCTGGCTTTTTTGTTGAACATTTTTGAAAGCATAACTGCTCTGAGGAACAGCGCATAAATCACAGGTGCCCGGCCCAGTGAGCACAGCCTGGCAGCCTCCACCCAGATCCAGAAGCGGTGTTCTCAGATCCCCGGAAGGCGCCGCGGGCCCTGGCCGTCACTGCCCCCGAGGCTAGCCGCTGTCCTGCCTTGTATTCGGCACGGATGGGTTATGCCGGCTTTTCAGTTCGCTCTAAGTGGGGCGGCCGTGTTCTCCGCTTGCTGATGGTTACGCGGGTGCACTCCACCCGTGACGCTGCGTGCGCAGTGGTTCGCGCATTTTCATTGCAGGCTACTATTCCATCGCGACACCGAATTTATCCTGTCTTCTGTTGATGGCCATTGGGGCTTTTTCTGATTTTCAGGTATGACAAACACTACTGTGATAAACATTCTTGTACATGTTTTTAAGTGACTATGCGCATGCATTTCTGTTCAGTATATACTTAGGAGTAGAATTGCTGAACGATGCATTTTGTTCAGCTTTTTTTTTTTTTTAAGATTTTATTTATTTATTTGACAGAGAGAGAGACAGTGAGAGAGGGAACACAAGCAGGGATAGCGGGAGAGGGAGAAGCAGGCTTCCTGCCGAGCAGGGAGCCCGACGCGGGGCTCAATCCCAGGACCCTGGGATCGTGACCTGAGCCGAAGGCAGATGCTTAACGACTGAGCCACCCAGGTGCCCCGCGTTTTGTTCAGCTTTAATACGTATGGTCAAATGGTTGTGCAAAGGGGTTTTACCAGTGTATACTTCCACCACCAGTGTCGAAGGGCGGTATACGTAGGAGAGAGAGTGTGTGTGGTGTGTGTGTGGTTTTCACTGTAGCCATTCTGGTGAGGGTGTAGCGGTATCTTCTCAGGGTTTTATTTTATTATTTTTTTAAGTAGGCTCCATGCCCATGTGGGGCTTGAACGCACGACCCTGAGATTAAGAGTCCCATGCTCTGCCAGCTGAGCCAGCTAGGCGCCCCTCGCGTGGTGGTTTTAATTTGCATTTCTTTGACGACTCGAGGGTTTTTTCTTTTTTATTGGTCATTTGGACATGCTCTTTTTCTCATGTTTTCTTCCAAAAGCTTTATTGTTTATCCGTTTGGTTAGATTTGCAATCTTTGTGGCATTGTTTTTTGTGTATAGTGGGAGGTAGGGGTCAAGATGAGTCTTTTTCCATCTGGGTAAACCAGTCGACCCAGCACCATTCATTGAAAAGACCATCCTTTGCCCAGCGCACTGTGGTGTCGCCCTTGCCATAAACTAGGTGTCCTACTTGTGGCCTTTTTCTGGACTTTCTCTTCTGTTCTATTCTGTTCCATTGGTCTGTTTGTCTCCCCTGGGCCAGTACCACACTGTCTAAATTATTAGAGCTTTATGACGGGTCTTGTTAACTGTAGTGTGCCCCCCAGCCCTCCTCCTTCCTCCCCTGCACCCTGCCCTCCAGGGCTGCGGGTACCACCCAGGCTCCACCCACACCTCTGAACTTCATAGTTTTCTTTAAACCGACTTCCTTTTTCCTTAATATTTCTTAAAGGAAACTGTGCCTCCACTAAATGGAAAGTCATTACTACTTTGCACAAGTACAAGGCCGCTGGTAGTAAAGTAAAAACAACAGAAAAGCCATTGACTCTGCCAGGTGCTGGTGTCTGGTGAGGCCTGCTCTTCTTTTGTCAAGTGGGGGGCCGGGGCCACGAGGAATTAAAGGCCCGCTAGACCGAACCGAGCTCCCCCTCAGGGCAGTCCTGGAGAGAGCCCCGCACGGGCAACAGCTGTCTTCCTGACGGCTTCCCTGCCACGTCAGAGTACCCCCTCAAGTGCTCACGGCGTTAATCCGGGGCCCTGCTTTGGGAAGCCCCGGTGTGAGAGGGAGTCTGGAAGCTTGGGATCCAGCCAATAGGCTGCAGATTTTGGGCACTTTCCTCAGTGTTCTCATCTATAGAATGGAACGAAAACTCTCTCCTGTGTCTCCCTAGCTGTGGTGGCTGTAGCATGCAGGGAAGGCCCAGTGCTGTCAGCCCCCTGCTGCCGTTGGCTCAGTGTGACCTCCTGCAGGATGAGCCCTTAGCCCACCCCGTGCACAGCCTGGTGGTCCACACCACCTCCCGCAGGCCCAGGGAACATCGGACTAGGTTCCTGGAGGTGGGTCCACACCATTTCCAAGGTGAGGACAGAGGGTCTTGCAGGGCAGGCCCGGGGCAGATGCCACTTTCTTTCCCTGTCACCTGAGAAGCTATAACCAGGTAGGGCTGACAGACAGCCGCTCACAGGGGTTCACGACTTACCCGGGGACGCACAGTGCTCGGTGGTGCAGTCAGGGCTGGAGCTCAAGTCCGACTGACCTGCCAGAAAGCTGGTTGCTCTGAGCTCCCTGGTGAGCACTCTCAGGCCCTTGTTCTGCGCCCGGTCAGCAGCCCCGTGCTCAGTCCGCCGGCCCCACCGGGCCAGGCTGGGTCTGGATTACCTTGCACTTTCCTGCCACTGAGACTTGGCTCGAGCTGTTCCCTCTTTCTGGAATGGCCTTTGTCTTCTACTAAAGAACGGCCAGCTTCTGGGGCCAGGCCTTGCATCCCTCTTGGGGGAATCTCTGAATGACGTGTTCCGTGCTGCCTTGTGTCTTTCGGCCACACTAGACCGTGAGGTTCCTTGGGGATGGGGACCCTGAATTGTCGTTGCCCTCCTGGCAGGGGTGTGGGAACGTGGTAGGTGTACCCCAGACGCCAGCAGTGACCCCCGTCAGGAGCGCAGTACATTCTGTGCGGCGGTGTCTCCTTTGATCCTCCCAGAGACCCGGGCCTGTTAGCTTTCCTTCCAGACAAGGACCACGCAGACCAGAGAGGGGATGGGGCCTGTCCAGGGTCACACAGCGTAGGAGGACATTGGGAACTAAAGCCAGCACTCCGTAAATAGCTGGAGAAGGGCTGGCTGCTGCGGAGAGAGCCAGGGCGGTGGCCATGATGCCCCCGGGCACGGCAGGGGTGTGGGCACCCGTTGGCACCCAGCCAGCGGGAGTGGGAGGGAGGGGGAGAGCGAGAGGCCTGGAGGCCTGGCACAGCGGGAAGGGGCAGGCCCTGCCTTCAGGAGCCCAGAGCGCTGGTGCTGACCCCTTTGGTGGTCCCTGCCACTCTTTGAGCCTGTTTTTCCCACCCAGGAAGGGGTTCCTGCTTCGCCCCTGTCAGCTCTGTCAATACAGATTTACTTTGTCCGCCCCCCAGTGTTGGACCCTGGGGGTACAGAGAGGAGCCGGGGTGGGCCCTGCCCTGCAGGGGCCTAGGCTGGGCTGGGGGGATGGACAAGTCCTGTGCAGGTGGGGTACGATGTAATGGGTGTCATCACAGGGGTTCCAGAATTGCGGAGGGGAGGGGGCAGGGGGGAGGTCCTTGGGCTGAGCTGCGAAAGGTGACAGGGAATGCACGTGCGGAAGGAACAGTGTGTACGGAGGCCCTGCGTACACAGCTTTAGGGAACTGCTGGGGCTCTTAGCTCTAACTTGGCATGGAGAATGAATGGTAGGGGTGGGGTGAGCTGGGCGGGGGCGGAGGGAAGAGGGCAGGCTGAAGGCAGCCGGGAAGCTCGGACTTTCCCCTTAAGGCTGGCTCGCACACAGTGTGAAGATGCTCAGAAAGGAGAACTGCCCTGCTCCCAGCTCAGGCCCGGAGAGAAGAGCTCCCGGATTTGGAAGCTGGCTCTCCTGACTCTTGCTTGATCCACGGCCTTCCGTGGTGACGCCTGCGGCTACAGGGAGAGGGCAAAGCTCAGAGGCTCTTGACTCAGTGACCCCCATGGGGTTGTTGACCCAGTAGACGGAGTGGGAGGTGATCGTGGGGCCCTCGGAAGGTGTGGGAGGACAGTCACCATGAGGTGCCATGTGTACAAAGGCTGGGGCCAGAAGAGCCTGGCGTCAGCAGGCCAGGGGCAGCCTCGCTGACAGGGGTGCGGCTGGAGAGTGGCCGAGCTGGGGCGGACCTTCAGCCAGGCCTCGCCCCCGTTCTCCTGTCCCAGGCCCAGCCAAGCTTTCCTCTCTGCCCCCGCGCCCCTTCTGTCCTCCTCCGGGGAGCGTTCACCTGGCCCAGAACCCTCATTCTCCACTGGCCTGGCTGTGCAACCTCGGCCAGCTTGTTCCCCCTCCCTGGGCCCTCTGGGTTCTGAACATGGAATTGCTAGAGCTGATTTCTGGGATCCTGCTCTCAGCTTCTTTGATCTAATTCTTGCAGCTTTGATTGCTTCCTGAGCAGGCCCTCCAGGAAACTGTGACGCTAATGACTCTCCTGGGTGGCCCGTGCTGGAAGCCCAGGGGCTGGCTCTCTAGGCTCCCCTCTTCTCTTTCCCTCAGGCCTCCAAGGCTGGGAGGCTGGGTGGGAGGGGGCAGGGTTCTGGGCCTTCCTGCCAGAGAGGTTAAGTGGTTGGGCTGAGGTCACACAGCAGCGGGAGCAGGCCCAGCGTGGATGTGGGGCAGAAGGTGCAGCTGTCGTGTGTCCCCTCTGCTTCTCCTGCTTTTCCCTGCCCTGTCGAATCCCTCTTCTTTCCCTTCCCGTGAGGCTGGCTCAGTCGGGGTGTGTGGCCTTAGCCCTTTCTCTGCGCCACAGGGTCACTGGGCCAAGGTGGAGGCACCGAGGGATGTGGGTTCAAGTCCAGACTCTGCCATGGGACGTGGGCAAGGCTCCTCCCTTCACCGAGCCTCAGTTTTCTTTTCTGAAAAATGGGAGCAATGAAAGATTTGCCCAGCACTGTTTGCAAATGCTGCACGGGACCCTCTTGCCCCCTGGTGTGCACGTGGCAGGTGCCAGAGGGGTGGAGCTTCTCTCTTGGTAGTGAGAGGGGCTTGTCTCCTCTTCTTGTTCCCCTCCCTCTGGCCTGCTAAGCAATCTTCTCAGCCTTTGGTTAATTATCACGGCATCTTCCAGTTAGTAAAGCAACGTTGTGCCCGTTGCAGAGCTGGGAAAATGGGGACTCAGAGAGGTTGAGTGACTTATTCAAGGCCACACAGCAGGTGAGAGGTGCAGCTGGGACTGGCACCCACATCAGACTTGCTGTCAAACTTGTGTTCACCCCAGGAGCCAGCCTACCTTGCCTTGGTTTCCCTCAGCGGGGCTGGGAAGCCAGGGCCTGTGGCCCGGCGGGGTTGCAGTGTTGCTGCCCTGGGCAGGCCCCAGGACCAGCAGACCCAGAGGGTGTGGAGCTCTGCCAGTGGCCCAGTTGGAGTCTGAGATACGGGGGTTTTCGGTCAGATGCCCGGCTGTCTGTCTGAGCACGGGGGCTGTCGGTCAGATGCCCGGCTGTCTGTCTGAGCACGGGGGCTGTCGGTCAGATGCCCGGCTGTCTGTCTGAGCATGGGGGCTGTCGGTCAGATGCCCGGCTGTCTGTCTGAGCACGGGGGCTGTCGGTCAGATGCCCGGCTGTCTGAGCATGAGTCGGGGCGTCTCATGTGTCAAGCTGGCTGCTGATCCCCACCCTGCGCCCTCCTCCCAAGGCCTTCCCTGGCCATGTCCAGCCCGTGTCCCTTGTGTTTGGTGAGCACTCGGCTCCGAGCCCGAGGGGGCTGCAGGGAGGCTGCAGACGGGAACAGCCTCCTTCTGTGTCGGGCTCTGTGTAGGGGCCGCATGCTCCCAGGGAACCAGGCAAGCAGACCCTGCTCCTGGGGCTTCTGGTCTAATGGGTGCCTACGGTCCCGCCTCCTGGGACGGGGGTGTGGAGGGAGATGAGTTCAGTTTGGGATTGGTGCCTGTGGGTGCCTGGGCCCTCATCGGGGTGGGCGGGTTGGGGGCCCAGAAGAGGGGTCCAGGATGTATAATACAGGGAGATGGGAGTCATCAGGCAGGGAAGGTGAGCAGAATGCTGCTCGGTGCAGGGCCCCGGGCCCGAGAGGGAGAGGGAGGGCAGGGATGGGGGAAGGGCCAACCAGTGCCGCCGCCCCTTGGGGGCCCTGGATGAGACTGTTCAGGAGTGAGTCACAGTGAAGTCTGGGAAGCCTTCAGGGAGAGTCTGGCGTAGGAGATCTGGAGGCCATGGAGTGAGGGATGGGGGGCCTCAGGGGAGGTTAGGTCACTAGGATTAAGGAGCCACGAGGAGATGTTTATTCCAGAAGCAACGGGAAGAAGGCAGTGCTGGAGGGCGGACCTGGGGAATGAATGTGAACGATGGCCAGAGGGGGGCCCCCTCCCCATGGGGCAGAAACAGGCCTCTAGATTAAGTGGGGAGGGTCCAGAGGAGGGGAGCTTGGAGCCAGTGCCCCTGCTGTCCTGTGCGTGTGGCACCAGCCAGGGAGCTGCTGAGTCGGCCAGGAGTCTGACTCGGCCCTAGGAGGTCTAGGGAGGGCTGGCGACGAAGGAAGGAGCGGGCGGGTGTGGCCCGGGAGCCCCGAGCGCCTTGCGGGGAGCCCTGGGCCTGTTGGCTTGCAGGCTGGCATCTCCTCCAAGCATCAGACTTGGGAGCATTCAGGACGAGGCGTCAGGGCAGTCGGTTCCTGTCCCTGCGTGCAGTGGCAGCTGCATCTGTCCCCGCCTCTGAGCCTTGGCTCCTGGCCCGTGCGACGCGGATGAGGGTGCCCGCCTCACAGGGCTGCAGGGGGGGGGGCACCCCAGGCTCCCCTGACTCAGCGGGCGGCAGGTCCTCCAGTCTCCTCAGTAAGTGATGATCTCCCCTTCCTGTCATCCCAGGGACGTCAGGAGCCGCCCGCGTCCCCACCCTGCTGTCTGCTGCCTTGTCTCGGCCTCCCCTGCTGGGGCAGCCGCCACCATGTTCTCGTGTGTGAAGCCCTACGAGGACCAGCACTACTCTGCCCTGAAGCGGGCCTGTCTGCGCAGGAAGGTGCTCTTCGAGGACCCCAACTTCCCGGCCACCGATGACTCGCTGTACTATAAGGGCACCCCAGGCCCCACGGTCAGGTGGAAGCGGCCCAAGGTCAGTGTCTGGTCACGGTTGGAGCTGAGGCGAGCAGGCCCAGACCCGCCCAGTCTCCAGGGGACGGGGCGGTGGCTGGTCATCCCGAGCCCCCAGGTGGCCGGGAAAGTGGAGGGCCCTCCTGCTGTGGGGTCTCGCCCAGATGGGGAGCTGGGGAATCGCCCTCATCCTCGGGCCACCGCTGCCCGGCCAGGACCTTGCCCCCTCTCTGGGCCTCAGCTTCCTCGCAGGGAAAATGGGGCCCTCTGCCCTGCCACCCAAAATAAAACCCAGGGTGGTTTGGGGCTAAAAACGAGGCAAACGTTCGACTCTCGTACAACATAGAGTGACATTCAGGTGCGAGCTGTCTGCCGATTGTTGTAACGATTTTGAGATGGTCGTTTGCTGCAAATGAAAAGTACTCATGATGATGGTTAATCAATACTAAGAACAGCAGTAAGAGGTGACAGTGCCCTCTCGGGTTGTTGGGAGCATTCCGAGAGATGGCAGGTGAGTACGCGTGGCCGCGCCCAGCACCCCGCCCCCAGCGCCGGCAGCCGCACCATTACCGTTGAGGATGGCGAATCCGCGGCATCCGTCTTGCTGCTCCCCGTCCCGGCCTTGGTCGCTGACGCCAGAATGTGTCGAACAGAATTGTTTGGCCTCGTGACATGATTCCACCCTCTTTAACCCTGATCCCTGCGTGTGAGGCCCTGGGCCCCGGGCCACCGGGCGGCTGCTGGCTCTGAGCTGCTCACACAGGAGGGATGTTGGTGCAGGGCGCCGTGCTGTGCCCTCTGCCCATAGTCAGCGGAGGCATCTCAGGGTCGAAGGGGGGAGGAGGCACCGTGTGGAAAAGGCGGGAGACTTGAAACCCTCAGGCTTATTTGGGACATGGCAGGAGCATCGGGGAAGAGGGAGCCTGGGTCCTGGGTTCGGTGGGGCTGGTGTGCCCTGGGGCAGTGGGAGCCCGGGAGGGTGGTGGTGGGGGGGGGGCGCGAGGTTTTCAGCAGGGTGTGACGGGGGCAGATTTGCATTTTATGAAGTTCCCTCCGACCTCCTAGACATTTTGGGAAAATGGGATTCAGTTTTCATGTTCCTCTCCTAGGCTGTGACCTCAAGTCCCTTCCAACTCAAAAAATTCTGTGTGTTTTCTTGGACTGGGGTACTTGAGAGGTAGAGGCGCCGAGGCCAAGGCAGGAAGGCGCATGCCCCGATTGCCCTGGGGAGCCAGTAATTGAGCCAGGCTGGGACCCAGGAGTCCTGCCTGCCCTGGCCCTCTGCCCGACACCTCGGTTCTCCGGAACTCCCAGGAGCCTCCTGGCCAGGCCACAAGATTCCTGCCTCTCAGGCCCCCCGCCCCCACGCCTTCCTCTCTCTCCTTTGTCTGGTGGGTGGGGAAGGAGGCCAGCCTCAAAGGGCCTTTGTGAGGCCTTGGGTGTGCATGGAGGGGAGACACTCTCTGCCTTCCTCTCGCTCCACCCCCTTGCTGCCCCCGTCCTGCCCTCTGGCCAGCACGCAGACATTTTAGATCCGTGGCCCTGGAAGGAGGCTGGCGAGGCATGGCTGGGGAAAGGTGGGCTTGGTGTGGTGAGAGGAGGAAATGCCAATCTGCCTGGGCTCAGCAGCCCCCTGCTGTGTGATCCTGGAGGAGTCACCTGCCCTCTCTGGGCCCCTTTCCCTGCCAGTTTGGGAGTCCTGCCATGCTGCACCCTCCTTCATGGCCTTCCTCACTGGCGTGGTGTCTGGTCCTTTCTAGACACTGGCAGAGGAGGAGCAGACCCTCCCTGCCCTGCCTGGAGGCCGGTGACAGGCGGCTGGTGGTGGTTGGTGCTGATAGGGAGACATCTGAGTGCAGCCCATGGGTGGCGGTGGGGAATGGGTTCTGGGTTTGGGAGGCAGAGTTCAAGGCTAGGCATAGCTGAGTGGGGTGGGATGAGGAGCTGAGATGGGGTGGACCAGGGTGTGTTGGATGGTGCGTGTGTAAGCAGCGCCTGCTGGGTGGTGTGGGGCTCGTGTACTGGGCAGGCCCTCACCCCACGGTCAGGACGGCTGGTTGGTGGGGCAGGAAGTCAGGCCCGGCTTGCCTCAGGCCGGCGGGGCGAGGCCAGCCTGGTGGGGTGACCATTAACTCCCAGCTGCTTGGTCCTTGGCCAGTGGGATGGAACTTTGTCCCGAGGCAGGTGTGTTTCCATGAAGTCTTACTTCCTGGGGCTTGTGACCGGACTGTTGATAAACAGAGCAAAAAACTCCTTCTGGACAGCCCCTGGGAAGGCCGCCTTCACTCCATCACATCTCCAGCCCTTCTCTTTAGGTTGGTCAGTGTCATGGTCTCTCTGTTCTTGAGGATCTCCTCAGTCAGCCTCCCTCCCTGCTGGCCTTCCCTTTGCTTTCTCCCAAAATGGAATGAGAAGGCCGGTTTTTGAGCCAGATGGACTTGGCCCTACCTCCCAGGAGGGTCATGGGAGGTGTGACCTTGAACAGGCCACTTCCTCTCCCTTGGCCTCAGTTGCTTCATCTGTAAATGGGAAGACTAACTCTTGCTGATCATGGTTTCTGGAGGTTGAAATGCCCTGAGCTATCTGTGGTGTTACATATGGGAGGCGGATGACAAGCCGGCTCCCTCTCTCGCCCACCTGCTCCTTGCTAACCCTGTGCTGGGGACCCAGAGCTGGCCCTGCTGGAAAAGAGCCATCTCCTGTGGACTCTGCAGGTGGGGCCAGGCCTCGCCCACCTCTTCCCTCATCCAGGGCACCTGCCTTAGGCCCACACCCTCCTCTTTCCTCTGGGCTCATTGTTTCTTTTTTCCTTCCAGTTGGCTAAACCCAGCCTTCCCCACAGGCCTGGCCAGGGAGATAAGAGAAGGAGACTGTCATCAAGGCCTGTGACTCAGGGGGAACGCTGAGGGTGTGGATGTTTGAGGGACTTCCTCCTCTCTCAGGCCCAAGGCCTTTGCAGGGGCCCCTTTTCGTCTCTGTGGGGACTGAGTACTCCCTGTCCCATCCAGCTCTCTGCCTCCCCCCATGTCTGGAAATAAGTTTGCAGGTCCTTTGGTGGAGCCAAGAAGGGAACAAGTAGGGGTTCTACAAACAGACGTTGGTTTTAGGAACCCCCCCCCTGGAATTTTCCCCCAGTGGCCTGGTGTTCCCCAGCCCCAAGTTCTGGGCTCACGTTCATCATACCAGCATGTGGAGAAGACCCCACTCCTTGGCTGTGCTGGGATTTAGGCCCCTTTATGCCACAGAACAGGTAGTTTTGCTGGGGCCAGCCATCTGGGCCATTGTCCGGCCCAGGAACGCTTCCCTTCTGGGCACATGCTCAGGCGGCCTTACAGGACGGATTGCTGGGGGTGGGGGGAGCACGGGATGGCTCTTACTCCTGAGAACCTGCCCTTTTGCCTGTCCCAGGCAGACGGACTGCTTTCTTCCTGGGCCTTACTGTCCCCGGTTGTGTGGTCCATTCCTGCTGGGATCTTAGATTGCTGGGGGGCGGTGACAGATGAGCAGGGGGCGGGAGAGAAATGTGCCCCGGATCCGCTGTCTTGCTGCATGCCTGTTTGTACACGGGGCCTGCAAACCTGAAATTCTCGTTGTGCCCCGGAGGGAGATGGTTCTGGGCTATGCCCTGTGTCCGGTGGAGCTGGTCTGACAGGCTGAGGGGCCAAGAGGTGAGAGGTGACTGTGGGTGTAGATGGCCGTGCCCCAGAGAGAGGTTTGGAGCAAAAGAGCCGTCACTTCCCAGCCCTGGGGGGTGCCTTGGTCCGGGGCTCCCCGCAGATGCCTGTCTGGCCCAGTCCTGCGAGCCACTTTGCCCTCCCTTGCTCCCGGGGAACCCCCCCGCAGCCCCAGCAGCACCTGCCAAGGTCTGCTCCTGACACTGGTAGTGGGCAGAGTCGGGCCTGGCCCTGTGCTGGAGCTCGCAGGCTGGTGGGCGTGACCCAGAGTGTGGACAGTGATGGGAGGGAGCATGGTGTCGGGGTGGCGTGTGTCTCAGTACTGTGGCTGGATCCCTTCTGGGGGTGAATGTGGAGTCCCTGTTTCTTTCCAGAGCCCTCCCTACCCATCGGCCCTCTCCACGCCTGCTCTGTTGGTGTCCCTGCCTCCAGGCAGTCTCCTTTGATCTCTCCCTGGCTTCCTGCTGTCATAGCTGTGCTCACGTGGAGGGTCATAGTCAGGCTCGTCCTCCTCAGGGGCTGTGCCCTCAGGCTGGGAACTTCCCTGACTAGCTCTGTGCTCTGTGCCCGGGAGAGATGGAAGGACAAACACAGGTCTTGAGATCCTGGCCCTAAGGGTAGGTGAGCGTCTGGGCTGCCCCTGACCCCTCGGTCTCATTTTAGTATAGCGGGCACCCCTAAGCTGGGCTGAGGACAGGGGCGGGGTGGGGTGGGGTGGGGAGGAAGCAGGGTGGCTTTGTCTCTCATGAGTCCTAGCCCCCCGGAGGCTGTGGTGCTGCCTGCCCGAATTTGGATCTCACGTCACCTTTTCCTCTGTGGCCCCAGGCAAATGACTTAACCTCTCTGTGCCTTAGTTTCCTCATCTGTGCCAGAGCCCTGTTCTGGGTGGCAGGGCCAGGCTGGGATGGTCGGACCTGCCCCACAGGTTGGCCCCCGCGGTCCCTGCTCAGCAGGGCGGAGGAGAGCCCTAGTCAGGGAGCCCAGCCGACCTGGGTTCTGTCCCACTGGCACTTACTGCCATGTGACCTTGGGCGTCACTGCCTCCTCCTGGCCTCGCCATCCTCCTCTGCGGACCACCGGGCAGTCATGTCTCTCCAGCGCCTTGGCCGGGAGGATCTGAAGGGGAGGGTACTAGGAGGTTCCCTCTGCAGATCCTGGTGATGCCAGGCTGTGGCTGCCTCCCCTCCCATCTCAGGTGGGCATGTGGCTGGGATCCTCCAGATATGAAGCACCCCCCACTCCCGCCCTGCCTGCAGGGAGGCGGATGCTAAGTCATGGCTCCCTCGGGCTCCAGTGCCGGTCTGCGTGCAGGCCAGGGCCTGGGAGAGAAGAGAAGGAGGGCAGCAGGGAGGGAGGCGGGCTTCTTCCTGCCCTGCTTCCTGATAGCATGGCCTCTGCGTGTTTCCAGCCTCGCTGGGTTCCCGTGACCCGGGGCAGTATTACTCAGACCTGGGGCATGCCACAGTCCATACTATGGGGAGCTGTTCACGCCCTCAGGAGGTTGGGCCTTCAATCTGGTCCTCCAAACACTGGTTTTCCTGGGCAGAGGTGGCAACAGGAGTCCCAGACGCCTTAGTGAGAACCCGTAGCCCTTTGCCCCATTTTCCCTGCGGAGCGCCCGGCTTCCGTAATCCGTGGAGTCCTTACAGAGCCCTGCAGGGAGAGTGATCTGCCTCCTTTGCACAGGTGGGGAAACAGAGGCCGAGAGAGGTTGGGCCCCTGGCCCGAAGTTGCACAGCCATAAATGGGTCTTCCTGACTGCTACCTTCTGCTGGCTGCCTGTGGTAGGACCCCAGTAGCTCCCTGTGGTGGAGGCAGGCCCAGCTGTGTGTGGGCCATGTGGTTCAACCGCTCTGGGCCTCGGTTTGCTCATCTCTACAATGAGCACAGGGCCCACCTCTCAGGATCATGGTGAGGATGGATCATGGCACCAGCAGGATGCCAGGCACACGGAAGGCCTGTCTCAGTGTTCACCACCTCCCTCTCAGCTCTGTGGAGTGAAGATGCTTCGGGACACAGGTGGGCACCTGCGTGCCCCGAGCAGAGACCTGGACTGTGAAGGGGGAAGGGAACCGCCTTCATACCCAGCCCTGTCCCCGCCCGGCCCACCCGGCCCACACGGGCCACACGGAAGGCCCTCCAGGAGCGCTGCTCGGCATTGCTTGCTGTGTCCTTGACATGTCACTGCCCTTCTCTGAACCTTCAGCCCTCGTCCGTAAACTGGAATAACAGCCCCACAGTCCTCAGGTGGGTCGAGGGTCCAGTGAGACGGCCTGAGGCTGTGCCGGCACGGGACGTGGCGCGGTCAGCTCCCTGCTTCTCCCCTGCCCTTTGCCACTCGTTCGTTCCCTGAGTTTGCTCTTTGTTTCTGTCCGGGGCCCCCGCCCTCCTTGTGACTGGGGGCCCCTGAGGGTGGGCTGGTGTGGGCACTGCAGGGTTGCTGCTGCTGGGGGAGGGTAGGAACTGACCCTTTGCTGGTTGGGGAAGAGCACAGAGGGCAGGAGGAAGGGGGTGCCCCGGGGCCAGTCCCCCTAAGTCCTTCCACAGCATCTTTTCATCATCGAACCTCTGGCCCCTGAAGGGCAGACTTTTTCAGCCAGGGGAAGGGAGAAGGGCGTCCCAGGCAGCACCTGGGGGGAGCTGGATTTGGAGAAAGCGGCCACACAGGGGGCCCCCAGTCTGCAAGGGAAGGCGGGTGAATCTCCACACTGACAGTGAGGTCTCTGCTTGGCTTCTCTGCAGGACATATGTGAGGACCCCCGCCTCTTTGTGGACGGCATCAGCTCCCACGACCTGCACCAGGGCCAAGTGGGCAACTGCTGGTTTGTGGCGGCCTGCTCGTCGCTTGCCTCCCGGGAGTCCCTGTGGCAGAAGGTGAGGCCTGGGATGGGGCCCTCGCTGCCGGACGGGCGAGGTGCAGCCTGACTTTATGAACACCTGTGCGGTTGGTGGTGGTGGGGGGGTGACACCACGGCTCCCGGCATTGGCTGAACAGCAGAATCGCTGGCCCCTCACCTGCCGGCTTAGGCTCTCCAGGGCCGGGTGCTGGGAATCTCTGTAGCTCCCAAGGGCATTCTCATGTGTCCCCACCTGAACACTGGGGGCCCACGGTGTCCCTGGAGCCACCTGGCAGAATCTGCACCTGTGAAATGTGGAAGCTGCCTGAATCAGGTGCAGTGTGAGAAGACCCCACTAACTGGGGCTCAGGAGGCCCCCTGCCAGTACGTGCTGTAGAGACTTAGCCAGTCCTTGTCCTTGTCTTGGCCTCAGTTTTCTCACTTGTTCAGCGGGAGTAGTCCAGCTGGTTTTGTTTCATGATTCGTGGTTCCAAGTGCTGATGTTCTGGACCAGCAAGCACCAAGGGCTTAGGCTGGAAAGAACTGGCTCCGGTCGTGACACCTCGCCCTCTTGTGGCGGCACTCGGCAGTGCAGCCCTTTAATCCCACACCGAGAGCTCCCTTCCTGGGGAGGCGGGGAGGCTGGGGTAGAGGCTGGGGTAGAGGCTGGACTGCTGGTCTCTATAGAGTAATCCATCAGGACTGCATGCTGGGTTCCTGTGCTAGCAGATACCAGTCCCCTGCGCATCCCTGCCCTTCCTGCCCTTCCTCTGAGGAGCTAGCAGCAGGGCTTACAAGCTCTGGGCATGTCAGCCTTATGGCTTAGGTTGAAGCCCTTGCCTCACCATTTGGTAGCTTTATAATTAGCTCCGTTTACTCATCCGAAAAACTAGGATATGAGGGTAGCTCATATCTGAGACACTTCTCAAAGGGCCTGTGCAGTGCAGTGCCCAGTGAATGGTGGCAGCATTACCCGTGTTTTGATAATTAATATTCATAGAACATAATGGGTATTCCCAGGCAAGCAGGGAGTATCCCTCAGCCATCAGAGGGAGCTGTGCCCTTAGCCGGGGCTGGGACTGTGTTAGGTGCCCTACTCTCATGTCTTCTGAACGGGGGTGTGACCTTTCAAAGCCACCCCAGGGTGGGTATCCCTGGGATCTGGCTCCTGATGGTCCTGTGGACACAGGTGCTGGAGGGCCCTAGCAAAGGTCACTGCTGCAGCCTATAGATGGGGGTGGTTGTAGGATGTCCAAGCTGGAAAGGCCTCAGAGCGCCACATGCGGGATCATTTCACTCATGGGCCTCAAGGACCAGAGAGGGTTGGGGCCTAGTGCTGTTCTCTGGATGCTGTTCTCTGTCCTCGCCCCCCTGTCTCCAGGTTCCAGGCTCCTTCTCTGGGCCCAGAACTAGGTCCCCCAGCCTCTGAGCCCGTCCGCAGCTAAGTCAGGGCTCAGTCTGGGGCTGACGGTGGCACTCAGGGATCCTGTGGGGCTGGCCCTGTACTTCCCACCCTGCCCTATAATCCTCTGTTTACCTGTGGTCTCCCTTCTTGAGGTGAGCTCCCTGTGGGCAAAGCTGGCCCAACTATGTCTTCCCACTGAGCCCAGCAGGATCCTGGCCCAGAGAAGGCTCAAGAAAGTTTTGAGAACAGAGCCCCTCCCCAAACTGTTGGACTGAGCTGCTGGGCAGCAGCTCCCCGGCCGGCCCTCCTACCCTGTGCCTCCTGGGGCCTTCAGTGGGGCCAGAGCCTGGCCCACCGTGTCCCCTCCCGGGGAATGGGCTCGCTGGTCATTTGTAGGGAGGAGGCTCCGCCTGCTGTGTGTCCTGTCCTGGGCCTGGCCTTCGGCGGCGCCCTGGTACTCCATCTAGTGAGTGGAAGAAGGGGCCCGGGACCCACAGGCAGGAGGACTGTCATTGATGCTGTGGCGGGTCTGTGTTTGTCTCTGGGCCGAAGCTTCTGCCTGCAGGGTAACAGGGCACCTGGCCTGGCTGGTCTGGGGGCTTCAAGGGCCAGGAAGCTGATCTCCAGGAGCTCGGGTCCCCGGGAGGCTGGAGCAAGGTGCTCTTGGCTAATTGCACTCTGCCTCCTGGTGCGTCTGTGGTGACAGCTCCTGGGCCCTAGAAGGAGGTAGGGGGCCCTGGGGAGCTTATTACTGCCTTACCTCCCTTCCTGTCCCTGCTGACTGGGCCCTGTTTGTTGTCAGCCCTCGCTTTAGGGCCCGTTGCCCTGCAGGGCCTCCCCTGCCCCGTCCTGTTTTCTCCATGGAACAGGGGTGCTCAGCCTGAGCTGCACCCCCACGCCCCCCAACCACTTCACTCTGGGGATGCTGAACCTCAGGATGCTGGTACACCATGCCCTCAACACGCAGTACCCCCTCCTCCAGGAAGCAGGATGCAGCCTGGGGCTGATGGGCACAGGATTTGAAACCAGCCAGACCTGGGTTGGATGCTGGCTGGGTCCCTTGTTGTTGTGTGACACTGGGCAGGGAAGGTTCCTTCTCTGGGCCTTGGTGTAAACCTGACCTTTCTAGTCCCCAGAGTTGTAGGAGGGTGAACGGAGCCTGTGGTGGGGGAGGGTAAGCCTGTGGCATTTAGTGACAATATACCCGTGTTAAATCCCCTCCCTCCCCGCCTCTGGGTTCCCCCCCTGTCCCTCTGTTCTACAAGACACCTCTTGGCAGTGGGCCTCCCCCTCCTATGGGATCCCTGGTAGGGGCATTATGGTCTCCCCACCTCCTCTGTCCATGCTGTGAGGGCGGGACAGTGGACTTCAGGTGACCGGGTCTTGTGGACCAGAAATCAGGACGTGACAGTGGGGTGGAGCATTTGCCATCAGGCCTGGTTCCTTCTGGGCGCTCACCTCGCCCAGAGCCTGGTGCAGGCCCCGGCGTGGGGGCAGGCCCGATCCCTGCTCCGAGCCTCAGGCGCCCCTGGCCAGAGGAGGAAAGCTGAGTGGAAGTGAGTGCCTGGCTGTCTGAGAGGGAGTGTTGGGGGGTGGCCGGTCCTGGGGCGCGGCCGGGGGAGGCACGTGGTGGCAGGACTCAGTTCCACTTAAAATACTCCCCCGCCCCTGTTATCCGCGCAGCTCATGCCCGTGAGCTACAGAGTTCATTCGGCCCTGGTAACAGCACCAGCTGTGCCCCACACCATTCCAGACGCCGGGGACTGAAGGTGTGCACAAGTACTATGTCGCTGAAGGCTTGCTTGAGCCAGAAAGAACCAGTGTTAGGGTTTGCTATGTTTCCTTCTAGACTGTTTCTCCAGTTGGGGTTAAAGAGGCGTTTGTTTTGCTTTTCAGTACACAGTTTTGCAATCACATATGCAAGTTTGGAACCTGCTCTTCTCTGTTCATTCCTACGCCAGGCTTTAGTGGGTTTTCCCAAGGTGTCTGGTGGCCGAGCAGAGAGCTGCGGGTGGCACTGGGCCCAGCCCCACCCACAGCCTCCTGCCCCCTTCCTCTCCCCCCTTCCCTCTCGGGCCTCTCCTGCCCCGCCTGTCTGAGGCCCAAGCCCCGGGCGCCTTCCACCCTCAGCCTCCTCCTGCACGTTGGCAGCCAGCCCAGGCTGAGCCCAGGCTCTCCTCAGGGGCGTGCAGCCCCTGGGTCTCCCCACCAGTAGAAACCGAACACCTCCCCCAGCATCCTGCAGGTCCGGAGATGGGGTGGGCGTTCTCTCTTTCCTCAGTGCTGCTTCCAGAACGCACCCTCCACTTGGAAGCCCCTACAGGCTCATGCCGTTGGCTCCCCACGCCCCACAGCCCTGCCCACCTTGTTGCCAACCCCTGTGGACCATCTCCCACTCGGTCACCAGGGGCTTGGCACCTCTAATTTCCCGGCCTTTTCCACCCAAGTGCTGCTGTGTCCCAGGGATTACCGCGCCCGTGTGGCTGACGCCCTGCCCTCATCATCCTGGCCTCAGTTCCTGTTTGCGGCTCCATCAGACTTTACCATCAGCCGCCTCGGCCTCCTGCCTCCATGGCGGTCACAGCCCACGCCTACATCTGTCCTTCCTGCAGGTGTTCCGCCGAAGGACCAGTCTCCTTGGCCTCACCTTCCAGGCATGTCCCTCATCCTGCACTTCGACA
This sequence comes from Halichoerus grypus, assembly GCF_964656455.1. Taxonomy (NCBI): domain Eukaryota; kingdom Metazoa; phylum Chordata; class Mammalia; order Carnivora; family Phocidae; genus Halichoerus; species Halichoerus grypus. Next base: position 55,640,436 of record NC_135722.1, read on the forward strand.
CACACCTGCCCCTAAACCTCGTTTTGGCTTCAGTCAGTGTCTGTGTACTCTCCCCATCTGCACGTCTTCCTCTGGTTGTCCTTGGCCTTGGGCCCTATCACATCAGTTCTCTTCTCAGTGCCATTCATTCATTCATTCATTCAACAAGCATCTTCTGAGGGCCTCCTATGTGGCAAGCTCTGTTCTAGGTGCCAGCTTAACTTAACAGTAATTCCTCAGCTGTGTTGTTCCCTCTCCTCTGCAGGTGCAGAGTGAAGGGTTCTGGGAGGGTCAGGCAGACATCTCGCATCCTCTCGAATGCCCTTGGGGGATTGCCGCCAGCGACCCCCAGAACTGACCTCAGGGCTTGAGATACTATCTGCTCACATGCTCTGTCCCCGTTGGTGACCCCCTGCTGATCAGGTAGCCAAGATCTCACTGACTGATTTAGCGTCCATCTAGCAGTTACTGTGCTTGTGGTCCACTAGACCCTTTAGATTGTTTTCAGTTGTTACACTTTGGCCTGTGCCTCTGTCCTCTTCTCCGTGTGTGGCGTGTCATGGCAGCTTCCCCTCTCCTCTCTCCCACGCCCAGATACACTCACATACTCCAGTTCTTCCATTTACTGGAACATACTAGCCGAGCCCCCTGGTTCTGCCTCAGGCACTGCAGATGCAGACATCTGTCAGATTCTTCCTCAGCCTCAAGTCTCCTGGGGGAAACTGAGGCTTGATGCGGGTGGAATAAGTGCTGGGATTTTAGTGGGAGGAGACCCGGGCGTGTTGAGGCAGGGCCAGCGGGCAGGAATCCTGCAGGTCAGTGATTCTCACGGGCCCTGGGCCGGCAGCATCAGCATCCCCTGGGAGGCTGGTAGCACTGCAGATGGCCAGGCCTCGTCAGCCCTATTAAATCAGAAGCGCTGGGGGTAGAGCCCAGTGATTGTGTTCTGAGTCCTGCAGGGGATTCTGATGAGGTCTAAAGTTTGCGCAGGGGTTTAGGTGAGAGGTGGTGGTGGTGGCCAGGCCAGTCCTGGCAGTGGGGCTGGGCGGGAGGGCTCCCAGGTCCCTGGGAGGCAGAACGAGGGCCTTGGCTGTTGAGTGTGGAGGGGTGAGGCTGAGGTGAGGGCGAGCTGGCTTCAGGCTCTGGCTGGGGTGACTGCACATCTCCGATCAGCAGGACCGCTCCGTTCCTTGTCCCCCGTCCCTCCCGCCAGGGGGTCTTCCAGTCTCTGCAGTGAGCACCTGCTCCCCACCCCCTTCCCCTTCTCACTGCCCCGTGCAGGCTCCCTTCTTCACAACAAGCCCTTCCGAGGTCGTCAGGTCGTCAGGTCGTCAGGTAGTCAGGGCGGTTACCACAGCAGTTGACATCAGCAGCCTGGTCCCCGAGGAGCCTGTCGCCCTCCCGCCCGCGGGCCGTGCCTCCATGACTGCCTCTTGGAGGAGGAGAGAGGAGGCACTGGGGGCCTCCCACCCCCGTTTGAGGACTGGGCAGGGCAAGGAGGGGAGGGGCCGGGGAGGGCCGAAGGGTAGGCGGGGCGGCCTCGGGGGCCCTCCGGCCCTGGCGGCGAGGCCCCGGCACACCGCGCTCCCAGGCGGCCGCACAAGCAGCGGCGGCGGCACCCGGGCATGGCGGAGGACGGGCCGGAGCAGCCGCAGCTCAGCATGCCCTTGGTCCTGGACCAGGACCTGACCAGGCAGATGCGGCTGCGCGTGGAGAGCCTGAAGCTGCGCGGGGGGAAGTGCCAGGACGGCGAGAAGCTGCTGCAGCCGGCCGAGGCCGTGTACCGCCTGGACTTCGTCCGGCAGCAGAAGCTGCAGTTCGAGCGCTGGGACGTGGTGCTGGACAAGCCCGGCAAGGTCACCATCACGGGCACCTCCCAGAACTGGACGCCCGACCTCACCAACCTCATGACGCGCCAGCTGCTGGACCCCACTGCCATCTTCTGGCGGAGGGAGGACTCGGACGCCATGGATTGGAACGAGGCCGATGCCCTGGAGTTTGGGGAGCGCCTGTCGGATCTGGCCAAGATCCGCAAGGTCATGTACTTCCTCATCACCTTTGGCGGGGGCCTGGAGCCCGGCGACGTCAAGGCCTCTGTGGTCTTTAACCAGCTCTGACGGCAGCTCCTGGCTGCTGCCCCCTCCCCGTGCCCGCCCGCCCCGTCCCCTGCCCGCGCCCCCTTCCCCGAGGCATGTGTTTGAGGACATTCTTCTAGCTGCTGGCCTGGACTCAGCTTGCCCGGGACCCGCTGAGCCTGTGTCCTTCCTCCTCTCCTTTCCCCGGTGCTGGCACTCCTGCTCATGGGAGGAAGATGCAGAGGCCCTGTAGTCTAGAAGCTGACCCGACTGCCGCTGCTTCTGCTGTAGACCATGGAGGCCCGGTCGGGGCCAAGCATCTGCCTTCTCTCTGCTTCGTTGTCCGGAGAGCGACTCAGAACGAGAGAGACAGACACCGAGAAAGAGAGATCCAAAGCGCCAGCCGTCGGGCTTCCTCGGGAGACGGAGAGACGACGGAGCAGCCCCCCCTGGGGAATCCACAAGCCTTTGCTGCCCTCCTGGCCGCAGCGCCCTTTGCTGAAGTCCAGAGGTGCACAGTGAGCCTGAGGACCCAGGAAGGCACTGCTCCTGGCCCGGGCCTGGCGCGGTCCCATGACGCCTCAGGGGCCTCAGGACTTCAGGCAGCGTTGCCGTGGGGGCTGATTTGGGGCAGTGGGGAGCGGCTGACAGGCTCGAGGCTGCGCTTGCCCGTTCTTGCTCCTCTGAGGACTCCAGGAGGGAGAAGTGACAGGGACGGGACAGATGAAAAAGTCACATAGAGATGCATCTGTCTATACATGTGCATATATATTGAGAGAGAGCGTGCGGTATTCATGTGGCTGTGTTCCAGAGTATGTACCTGCCCTGCGAGCAAGTCGGATTTTAGATGATCTATTATGTATCGGCCAGCTGGCTCATGGGTGGCCCTTAGCAGGGGCTTGGTCAGGATGACCTTGGGGAGGGGGGCCTCCTGAGCTGAGAGCCTTTGAGGTTCATACCGTGAAGCAGGGAACAGCACAGTGAAGGGGTTTCCCTCTGCCTGGGGGAAGCAGGGTAGAGGGGTCCAGAGCCCTGGAGCTGGAAACATTAGATTCTTTGGGGCCTCAGGTGTCCCTGCTGGGATGTCAGGTTTTTTCCAGGTCCCTGGGCAGGAAAGGCACAGGCCCAGGGGGCACCTCAGGAAGTGCCCCCAACACCCTGTCTCCAGGCCAGCCCTGTTTTTTTTCTTTTTTGTTAGGAACAGGCCCATGACATTTTCCTCACGAAGCAGAGCCACTGAGCGCCGCGGGGCCCTACGAATAGACGAACCGAGAGACAGAGGGCGAGAGCCATCCTCAGTGGTTGGGGCTGCTGGGAGGGTGAGCCCCCACTCTGGAGGCATGCAGACAGGAGTGGGGTGTTGGAGTTGGGATTCTTTAGGTGGGGATTGGCTGTGGTCCTTTCTGACTCTCAGCTCTCGGGCCTGCCCATCTCGGGCGGGCTTGCCCGCCCATCTTCTCTGTTGACAGCTAGGGGTGTCCAGACTCCTGGAGATGGCCTTGCCCTTCACCTCTCTGCTTGACCTCCCCCCGCAGCTCGGGGGGCCCTCTTGGTGCAGACTGCCTGTACCCCCACCCTGAGCCACCACATCCACCCCATGCACTGTGTGTCCCCAATAAAGCCTCTGTGTCCCCACCTCGTGGTGTGCAGTCTCTCACCGCGAGCCACCCCTGCCCCTTCAGGAGCTCTGACAGCCCTCTCCAGCCCTCAGAGCCCTGAGCATCCCCTCCCGGGCCTTCTCCCGCATTCCCTTCAACTCCTCCTGCTGCTTTCAGAGATGAGGCCTCGAGCAGTCCAGGGACTGGCCCAAGGTCAGACATCAGGATGGAGTTTAGAACCAGGTCTCCTGACACCCAACCAGGTATTAACACCCCTGACAGTTTTTCCCCCGTGGCCCCCAGACCAGCGTCTGTCTGGAGCGTGGAGCCATGCTGAGGCCACAGGGAGGTGCCGTCTGGTCCAAGCCACGCACAATCTCCAGTCTCCCCCGACTTGTAGGGTGGCTGGGCAGGGGGCAGACAGGACAGGGAGTGGCATGGTTGGGGAGGGGTGGGGTTAGGCCCACGTCCAGGTTTCACTCAGCCTCTGTCACCAGTTTAATGCACATCCTCAGGCAGCCCCTGCTGACCAGATAAGACTGATGTCACCACATCACCTTAACATCACCTTAGTGCTCCACTTGGCCTTTCTCTAGAGCTCTTTCCCCTTGTCATCTCTCTGGAGCTCCCTCAGTTTTTGGACAGAGATGAAGAGGCCCAGAAAATGAGGCCATCTGCCTGAAGTCACAGAAGGCCTGGAGGGGCCAAAGGAGGGGTACGTGTGTGGACCAGGCTCTGGGTCTGCGGCCCCCTGGGGTGGGCAGGGGCAGTGCCCCACCCCTCCTGAGGGCCCAGGCCCGGGCGAGGCCAGCTTCTTCCCAGTGACCGAGGTCAGGTCCTGCTTCAGAGGCCACACTTGGGGTTTTGCTTGGGAATGACCCTTGCTTCGAAATGCTCTGCGCAGCCAGGTCTCCCTGCGCTGTCCTCCACCCCGAGCCCTCCCCAGAGCAGCTGCGGTCGCCTTGTTTCCCTTCCCCAAGCCCTGCCCTTCCAGCCCCGGCCTCCATCCACTCCTGAAGATGCCTTTGGAAGGGGTGGGGGCAGCAGAGCCCAGCCCTTCCACCCTTGCTCTCCTCCCTGCCTCTGCAGCCGAGACTGGCCGCGGGGAGTGCCGGGAGTGGGAAATGAGGACCCATTTTCCATGGAACCCACAAGAAACCATAGAGTGAAGAGACCTATCGTCTCCTGAGCTTCTGCCTCCCACTGAGGCAGTGGGTGCCGTGCTGAGGGGCCCGCCACTGACCACCGATGTGACCCTAGGCAGCCTCCCTGGGCCTGTTGGCAGGGGCTAATGATGGTGCCTCCTTGTAGGGCCCATGTGAAGCTTAAATGAGTTAATGTTAGTGAAACACTCAGGGCGTCGGGAGCTGGCACACGGCACCCTCTCTCCATTTGCTCATCGTGACTCTCCCGGTCACTGTAGACGCATGGTCTTACTTTGCAGTTATTCTGAGAGGAGTGTCCGCAGCACCGATTTACAGAGCAGCAGCGCAGGGTTCAGAGAGGCGAAGTGAGTTGCCCGAGGTGGCACAGCAGCCCAGTGCTTCTGGGAGCGGGCAGTGTGGGGTGGAGGGACGGGGGGGGCCCGGCTCTGGTTGGAGAGTGGACGAGAGGGCATGGATTCTCCTCCGCCATAATCACTGGGCTCGGAGTGGCCCAGCTGAGGGGATCTTTAGCCCCCACGGTGCAGCTGGGCAGCCTGGCAGGAGGGGGCCTGACCCAAGCCTGGGGTCCCACCCGGGTCTCTGAGCATCTGGCTGTGCCCTGTGGACAGGAATCCCCAGGCCCCTGCAGATGCAGCACGTCCTCTCTTCGGGTGGTGAGTGACGGGGCTCTGCGCTCCCGAGGGTGTGCGGAGTAGGGGTGGGGGGCCCAAGCTTCCTGGCCTCTTCCCGTCATGGCATCTGAAACCCAGGAATTTGAGACTCTTGGAATAAGAAGCTGAGAACTGAGTAACTTCAGATGCTTGGAACCAGGCACCCTCTAGTTTGGGGACTCACCCACCTGACTTGGGTAACACAGGAATTGCCCCCCTGCAGCCCTTCAGCCCTCAGCCCTGCTGGCCTTTTGCAGAAATGCCCCCAGCTGGCCCTCTGGGCTCCGGGGCAGAAATCAGCGAAAAGCTCCTTCCCCGTGCCACACCTGCACACACACTGACACTCACACACGATGCCCGTGTGCACACGCACATACACATGCGTGCTGCGTACACCCACGTGCACTGACATTCACGCACTTGCACACTCACACGGGCGTGTCCCACTGGCCAGAGTCCCAGGAGGGTTTGAGCCAGGAGCATTCCAGGCACCAGGGCCCCATGGCGCCCGCATCGCCTGAGCTTTCTGGGCTGATTCTGCAGTGGGTGCCGGGGGGGGCCTCCAAATCCCACACAATCCTTGCCTGGCTGCCAGCTCACCTAAGTAAGTGCGTCGACCCCTCAGGCCTCTCTTTTCCCATCTGCATGGGGGGCTGTTGTTGAGGTTTCCCCCAGGAGGGAGGCTGACCAGGTCACCTGAGCTGCCCACCAGCCCCAAGGTTTGCAGACTGTTGTGTGGGTGCACCCGCCTGTACTGCGTTCCCCAGCGGGATGACCCCTCACAGGTGCACAGCCCTCCGCGGTTAAGGCGGCACCCCCGAGGCCACTGTCCATCCTGGGTCTCCCAGCAGCCCTGGAGTAGGGGCGGCAGATGCCGACGCTGAGCAGCGGCCGGTCGGAAGCGGAGTCCGGGCCATGCAGTGTGGTTGGACACGTGTCCAGGAGTGGCTGCAAGGTCACCAGCCGGACAGGGCCTTGCTGCGGCTGGCACTTGGAGACTTTTCTTCCAGAAACACTTGCCTGGCTGTGGAGCTGGCCTCCCATGATGGGGGGGGGGGGTTGGGGGAGGGCGAGATCTGGGTCTGAGAGTGGGGCTCAGTGATCAGGGAAAGAGCCTGGGGGAGGGGCTGCCCCTGGGGAGCTCCAGACCCCGAGAGCCCAGAAGCTGCTGCTCAGCTCGCCCCTGAGGGACAAGGATGGGGACGGTACCGGAGAGGGAGCCAGGCGTGCAGATTTGCTTGGGGCCTGAGATGGGAGGCAGTGTTCGGGGGTGAGGCCGAGAGGGTCCACAGAGCCTCAGGGCTGTGAATGCGGGGCCAGGGAGCTGGGGGCCGTGGGGATGGGGCGTTTCAACTGGAGACAACATGGGAGGAGAGCGATGGCTTAATGCGCTCCCTTGTACCCCTCCCTCTGCCTCAGCAACTGTCAACTCTCCCCCAGTCTTGTTTCCTCTTATTCCCCCCCACGCCCTCCAGGCAACATGTCATTTCGTCTGTAAATATTTCCGGATGCATCTCTGGAGAATAAGGGGTCATCAAAAGCAAAACAAAACAGAAACAAAACTCTGTAACCGCAATCCTGTAACACAACTAAAATAATTTCACATTTCACGATAATTCCCTCATTGCATCAAATGCCCAGGAGGAGTTTTGGTTTCCAATTTCTGCCATAAATGTGTGTATGTTTCTTTAAAAATTTTATTTATACCATTAGTTTCAAATGTAGAGTTCAGTAAATCATCAGTTGCAGATAATACCCTGTGCTCATCACATCATGTGCCCTCTTTAATGCCCATCACCCAGTTACACCATTCCCCCACCCACCTCTCCTTCCTCAACCCTCACTTTGTTTCCTAGAGTTAAGAGTTTCCATTGGTTTTTCTCCCTCTCTGATGACTTCCCATTCAGTTTTCTCTCCCTTCCCCTATGATCCTCTGCACTTTTTCTTATATTCCACATGTGAGTGAAACCATATAACTTTCTCTGATTGACTTATTTCACTTATTTCACTTAGCAGTTCCATCCACATCGATGCAAATGGTAAATTCATCCTTTTTGATGGCTGAGCAATATTCCATTGTATATATATATATCAGATCTTCTTTATGCATTCACCTGTCGATAGACATCTTGGTTCTTTACAGTTTGGCTATTGTGGACATTGCTGCTGTGAACGTTGGGGTGCTCGTGCCCCTTCGGGTCACTGCATATATTACAAAGCTGTGACCATCAAGACAGCATGGTACTGGCACAAAAACAGACACATAGATCAATTGAACAGATAGAGAGCCCAGAGATGGACCCTCATTTTCTCTATTTTTTGAGTGTCTTCTATTTTATTGATTCCTGCTATCTTTATTATTTCCTTCCCTTTACTTGGGGAAAAATTTTTTTCTAGATTCTTGAAGTAGAAACTTCCTCAATATTAAACCTTTCTTTCTTCCATCTTTGGCTTGGTTTTCATGCTGTTGTTTCAAGTGTTCTCTCTGCCACGCACTTCCTGTAAGCTCAGACTTACCTTAGTGGTTTCATAAGGTTCAGGTACAAATTTTTGGCATGACTGCTTCATAGGAGACATTGTGTACTTCTCTCACGAGGCATGTGATGTCTGGTCATCTCTCTTCTTCGTGATGTTATAAGCCGTCGATGACCATTACTAAATCCATTATTTGCCAGTGGTTGTAAAATGGCGAGAGTCTAATATTCTAGTCTCTTCTTCATTTCTGCAACTCATCTCCAGATACAAACCTCCCTATTGGTTACCTACTGGGTACAGTTTGTGTAGAAAAGGCGGGATAAATCCCGATTGTTTCCCTTAATTTTCCAGTTTTAAAAAAACTGTCCTCCAGTCCCAGCTGTCCTCCAGGAGTGACTATTTGTTTTTGTATTGTTGCGGTTTCATAGATTGGAACGTATTTGATGTGTTTTCATCCATTGCAGTAATTATCCTTACTGATGCTGAGCTTGGCCCGTCTTTGGCCAGTGAGAGCCTCTTTAGGTTGGTTCTGGAATCCTTTGATGTGGCCCGAGGGTCCTTGGTTGCTGCCTTGATTCCTGGTACACTGAACGTGGTGTGGGAAGGTTTGAGTTTGTGTGCCTGTGTGAGCACACCTTCCTGGACAGTGTCTTCCTTCTCACTCAGGACCCTGCTGGTAGTAGAGGGGGTGTGGGATAAGAAGCTGTCTGTGCTGGCCCCACCGGCCATGTTGTAGAGGGGAAACTGAGGCCCACAGGGATCCCTGACTCAGGATCTCCAGGCCCTAGAGCCTCATTAGCTGCTTTCTGAGCCACAGAGGGCGCAGGGCCAAACCCCGGGTTTGGCTAATGATCCTCCTGCCTCCGCAGGAGTACATCCCAGCACCCTGCGAGGGCTCCTCTTTCTCCCTCCCCAGTCCCCGTGCAGTCCAGAGCTTTCAGAGCAGGAAGGAGTGAAGGAGGGTGCACTGGCCAGGCCAGTTTGCTCGGCTTCAGACTCCCTATCCTTCTGTGCCCTTGGGCAGCTTCTCGTTCCTCAGCCTTCCCATCTGTGCAGTGGGGATGATAAGCCACCGTGCATGTGCCCCATTTTTGATACAGCTTTCTGTCCTGAAAGCAAAGTGGGAGGGGATGCTGGGGGCTAGGGCAGAGACTGGCCCGGGAGGTTTTCGAAAGGACACAGAATTAACTGACAAGGGACCACCAGGCAGTATTGAATCCTTGCTGGGTTCCAGATGCTGTGCGGGCCCTGAAGCCTTGAGTGTGAATCCTACCTCCCTCACCGGTCCTCATGGGCAACGTTGGGCCAGCAGCTTCCCACGGTATTGCCCCAAAAGGTGGTGGGAAGGGCCAGGGGCGGCCGAGCGAAGAGCCCAGGCTGTGCCTGGCCCCGGGCAGGCCTCGCTACTGGCCGTGTGGCCCCTCTCATGGTGCTTGGCATTTTCATTTGCTTGGTCTCCAGTGTCTCACAGGGACCATTTGTCTTTGCCAACATCCCTGTTGATGGTAGGAAGTGTGTAAACAAAAGCCTTCTTAATGAGTGTGGGGGTTGGGGAATGGCTTTAGGCTGAAGAATCGTGCGCAGGCTTGTCTAGGCCTTGGGATTTACGGCCTCCTGATGCATCTCTGGCTCCTCGGCCTGGATGCCTGGGTGCCCACCCCCATCCCTGAGGGCGGGTTTTCTTCCAGAAGGAGCTGTCCATGGTCCCAGTGGGGTCAGCCCTCCCTTGCTCCCATGCTGGGGAGGGCCAGCAAGTTACCCTGACTCTAGGGTGAGGGGCTTTCCCTTGTCTGCCCGCCTCCTGCTGCCCAGATTTGCCCTGTCTGCTTGGGGGACACCCACAGCCAGCTCTCAGGACACCTGCCAGGAAGCTGCTGCTGGCCCTGCAGGTCGGGCCCACTGCTCCCTTCTCTCCACGCTCCCCATGCTCCCCATGTCAGCCTCAGCATTTGCCTCTTGAACCAGACTGGGGGCCTCCTGGGGGCAGGGACCGTGGCTGATTCACCTGGGTCCTAAGTGTCAGCACAGGCCCAGTACAGAGTGGTCCGCAGGTCACAAGACCTGGCTTCAAACCCAAGTCTGCCTGACTCCACAGTGTGTGTGTTTTCTAGCTGTGTGACCCTGGGCAAGTTGCTTGCCCTCTCTGAGCTTTAGGGGTATTTAGCTGTAAAGGAGGGATGGATGATAGTAATCTACGCATGGGATTATTGTGTGAATTAAACTGAGATAAGCCCTGGCAGTTATAGGTATGGCAACTGGCTTGTCCCAGATGTTCCATAAAATAATATGTAAAAATCAATGCCTGTGAATTTTAACACCTGTTTATCGAGCACCATCTCTGGGCCAGGCCCTGGACTAGGTGCCAGGCATACAGCAATGACCAGGCCCAATGCATCCCTGCCCTCAGAGAGCTAACGTTCCAGTGATAATAACAGAATTGAACAGAATGACACACACTTGTTTAATTATAATTGTGGTAATGGTCCCCGAGGAGAAGTGCCAGGGGCCATGAGTTGGACAGACGGGGGTCCTGGCCTGGTCTGAAGAGTCAAGGAGGGCTTCCTGGAGGAGGAGGTGGATCCTAAAGGACAAGTGAGAATCAGCTGGATGAAGAGGAGAAGGAAGTGCAGGTGCAAAAAGTTCCTGAGCAGAGAAAGAGCCCAGAGCAGGGAGCAGGGGCCGAGGGGGGTAGAAAAGCTGTCCCGGGAGCTGGTGGCTGGGCAGCGCACATTAAGGGTTTGGACTCACTTCCCAGGGAAGTGACATGATTGGAAAGATCACTGCGCTGCTGTGTGGGGTGACGGCACGTGTGGCGGCTGATGCTGTTACAGCGTTCTGGGGCCAGGAGGTAGGGGCTGCCCAGGCTGGTGCCAGGGGACAGCTGGGAGATGGATTTTAGCAGAATGTAGGAGCTCAGATTGGCCTGATGGGATGGGGCGAGGGAAAGGGAGGGGCCGGTGTGGCTGCCAGCTTCGGACTCAGGCTGGACTGGGTGGCGGCAGCACCATGCGCCAGATGGGAACTGGGAGGGATGGGAGGATGCAGAGGGAGGCCCGAGGAAGGGGGCGGGAAGCTCCTAGAGTCTTAGAGTGACAGTTGGCAGGAGCCTACGCCTAACCACTGCAGAGAAGGGAAACTGAGGCCCAGAGATGAGAAGCGTGCGCCCTAGTCCCACGCTCATTCATGGCAGAGATGGGGATGGAACCCAGTACTCCTTTCCGTTTTGATTCCCTCGAGGCACGCGCCCCCATGTGCTCAGGAAGCCGGATGTGACCCGCACTGTGTTCCTGTCCTGTCCCCTCCACCCAGGTCATCCCAGACTGGAAGGAGCAGGAGTGGGACCCCGAGAAACCCAATGCCTATGCGGGCATCTTCCACTTCCACTTCTGGCGCTTTGGGGAGTGGGTGGACGTGGTCATTGATGACCGGCTGCCCACAGTCAACAACCAGCTCATCTACTGCCACTCCAGCTCCCGCAACGAGTTCTGGTGTGCCCTGGTGGAGAAGGCCTACGCCAAGTAGGTGCCGGTGGTGGGCCGGCGGGCGGGGGGCGGGGGGCCGGCTCCTCGCAGCTGCTCCTGCAGCCAGCGCTCCCTGCTCGGAGAGGCGAGGGGCTCTTCCGAGTCACACAGCGCTCTCAGAGCCTGAGAACCCAGGGCGTGGCGGGGGGAGACCTGGCCTGACTGTCTGGTACCTGGTGTCCCGTTCTCAAAACCAACCCACACAGAGAGGAATGGTTTCTCCTTGTTCTACCTGGGAGGGCAGAGCCAGCACTCACATCCGGGTCGCTGGTTTTTTCCCACAGATCCAAGCTGCCAAGCCCTCCCTGGCAGCCTGGCTGGGATGTGGTATCTCAGAGCCCGGGCTGGTTGTGGAGGGTGGGCCCTCCCTGCCCATTGGGCTCCCCTTCGTCCACTCATCCATCTCTCTACCTGACTGTCTGTCCATCCATTCTGTCTCCACCGACCCCTCCTCCTGCTCTGTGTCGGGCCCTGGGTCCCCAGCACGGGCCTGAGCAAGGGTTTGCTGAACTGTGGAGGGCTTTGGGGCAGAGTGACCTGCTTAGGCCTCTGCAGGGCAGGGGCAGACCTGGGGCAGGAGGGCCAGTGGGGTCGGAGCCCAGCCCACAAGCTCTGTGGGAACCTCTCCCTGGTTCCGCCTCCCAGGCCCATCTGTTGCTTTCCTTCGACTGTGTGTGTGTGTGTGTGTGTGTGAAAGAGAGAGAGAGAGAGAGAAAGGAAAAGGAAAGACACCAACTTTCAACATCAAAAACAAATTCAAGAAAACACAACATTGAGATTCTGTTTTCAGTCCAAAGAAAGCAAAACTCGCCCCCTGGTGGTCACTGAGTCTCCCTGGTCCCAGCTGCAGGCCCCTCTCCCTTTCCAGGAGAGCCCCCAGTAGCGCTTCTGCTCTGGTCTCTATGCATCTGCTTATTCCAGCTTGATCGTATAAGTGGAATCGTACAGTATTTCCCCTTTCGTGTCTGGCTTATTTCTCGTAGCGTGACGTTCTTGGTGCTGATTTATGTTGTAGCATGTCAGCATGTCCTTCCTGTCTAGAGCGGCACAGAATTCCATTGCATGGATATGCCACATTTTGTTTCTCCATTCATCTGTCCATGGACTCGGGTCGTTTCCACCTTGGGCTGTGGTGAATGTACTGCTGTGAACCTTGGTGTGCAAGTATCCGTTCGAGTCTCTGCTCTCAGTTCTTTGGAATATATACCTGGGAGTGAATTGCTGGATCTTCTGGCAGTTCTATGTTTAAATTTTTGAGTGGCCACCGGACTGTCTTCCACAGCAGCTTCGCTATTTATGCTTGCTTGCTTTTTCATTTATTTACTTTTAAAATTGTAAAATGAATGCATGTGTGTTATAACAAATCCAGAAAATGTAGAAACCCAGAAAGAAGGTAATAAAAGCCGCCTGTACTCCTGCATATTCTTCCAGGCCTCTCTACTCCCCTTCTCTGTTTGGGGCCACCTGGGTTAACCAGGCTGCTCTTCTTCGGGAACCTTCACTCCCCTCCCCTCCAAGGCCCCGCCACCCACTCCTATCTCCCTCCCTTGTGCTCCCTGTGTCCTCTCCACACCCTCCCCGCCACTTAGCAACTCTTTTAACATCTTTGATGGCTCTTTTTGTTTGTAGGTTACCTTGCAAAACCTGTGTTGCTGTTTTGTAGGACACTGCAAAAGATAGATCAGTCGTAGATTTTCATAGATAGGTGCAGATTTTCAATTTATGTAATCTGTTTTGTTATATATCCCATTCTGCTGCTGACGTTCACCTTCAGCACTGCCTTTAAGACCCCCAGCCTTTTCCTAACATTCACAGAAGCCACAGTTGTGCTCCTAGCACCTGGTAGGTTACACGTAGTTGATGCTTAGTATTTTTTATTTTTTATTTTTAGTTATTTCCTAGTAATCTCTACACCCAATGTGGGGCTTAATGTTATTTATTTATTTATTTATTTTTAATTTTTAAAAAGATTTTATTTATTTGAGAGAGAGAGAAAGAGAGCATGCGTGCAAGTGTGCACAGGTGGGGGGAGGGGGAGAGGGAGAGGGACAAGCAGACTCCCCACTGAGCAGGCCTGATCCATGGGATCATGACCTGAGCCAAAGGCAGACACTGAACTGATTGAGACACCCAGGTGCCCCCCCTTAATGTTTTTTAAATAAATTATTGCATACTTTTTTTTTTTTCAAAAGGTTTATTTATTTATCTTTAGGGAGAGAGAGAGAGAGGGAGAGAGAGTGTGTGTGACAGGGCAGGGGCAGGGAGACGGAGAGAATCTTCAAGCAGACTCCCCGCCGAGCACGGAGCCTGACACCGGGTGTGATTACACAACCCTGAGATCATCACCTGAGCCGAAACCGAGTCGGATGCTCAACCAACTGAGCCGCCCAGACGCCCCTGCATACATTTTAAACATCACTGGAATCCAGCTGTATTGTTTTTTCAAACATACCAAGCGAGCACTAGCATTTTCCTGCCATAGGAATTCCTTTACATGGCTTCATTCAGCGGCCATCTCATGTCCCAGAGCACAGCTGCAGTGTTAGTTTCTAAAGTCAATTCCTTGTTGTTAGACATTTAGGTGATCTCTGGGTTTCTATTGTTATAAATAATGTGAATTATTTAGAATTGATGTTTCAAAAACATACATGAGCTTTTAACGCTTTTGGGAAGAATTGCTTGATTTCTGGACAGCTAATTTTGAGGGAAGGCTGCTAGGGCGAAGGGGAATTTGGGTGAGAAAATGGTGTGGTTCAGTGGGACAAGCGTTGGCCTAGAGACATGGATTCTAGTGTAGGCTCTGCTGTGACCTGCTGTGTGACCTTAGCAGTGTGCTTGACCTCTCTGGGTCCCCAAAATCCCCCCTACAAGGTGAGGGATTGCGACTGGCTGGGGAGCGTGAGCTGGGAATTCTGTCCACGTTGCTCCCCAGGCTGGCGGGCTGTTACCAGGCCCTGGATGGAGGCAACACGGCGGATGCGTTGGTGGACTTCACAGGCGGCGTTTCCGAGCCCATTGACCTGACTGAGGGCGGCTTCGCCAACGATGAGGCCAAGAGGAACCAGCTCTTCGAGCGTGTGTTGAAGGTGCACAGCCGGGGAGGACTCATCAGTGCCTCCATCAAGGTGAGACCACAGAAGCAGCCCTCCCCTTCGCCAACCCTTACTGGGGAGGGAGCTGGCTGTGGTGTCCCCGGCTCAGACTGGCTCCTAAATCTGCACCCTCAGCCTGAGGGGTGGAGGGGAGCCGTTGGGGGGTGCAGCTCTAACCTCTACGGTATGAAATGCCGTCCGGTTTGACCAGCATCCCCCCCTTTTATTTATTTATTTATTTATTTATTTGAGAGAGACAGAGATAGTGAGAGAGAGCTCGAGCAGGAAGGAGGGGGAGAAGCAGGCTTCCCGCGGAGCAGGGAGCCCGATGCGGGGCTCGATCCCAGGACCCCGGGATCATGACCTGAGCCGAAGGCAGAGGCTTAACCATCTGAGCCACCCAGGCGCCCCAGCATCCCCCCTTTTATGGGCATCTTGTACTGGGGCAATGGGTGTCTGTGCCTGTGAGGGTCCCTTCGTCGGGGTTTGAGGCATCACAAGCTACAAGGTGACCAGAAGGGGGGAGCGACCCCCTGCAGCTGGCACAGGCCCGAGTGCTTCAAGAGGATTGTCTTATTTCATTGACTACTCCTATTTCAGGTGGGGAAGCTGGGGCTCAGTGCAGACACCAGTGGGGTGTTTGTTGATAGACCAGCCCTCTGGAAAAATGAAAAGCCCTGATTTGTAGCATTTGCTGCTTTCTGTGGTGTAAATACTCCCAGCGTGTTGATTTCAAGCTGATGTTTTAACAGTTGCAGAGCTGAGCCAGTGCCAGTGAACCCCAGTACACCCCTGGGCCAACCCCACTTTAGGTCCCTGCCTTGACCCCACACGGCGGCTCCCTGGGGGCTTTGCGAACCGTGAGCTCAGTCCCTAACCACGGCCTCTGCTTTGTGTGGGGCTGCCATGCCTTCCCCGTCCTATAGGGGGCGGTGTGGGCGCGCTGCCCACCGGACCAGGCTCCGCCTGTCTGGGCACCTGTGTCCTCTTGCAGGCGGTGACAGCAGCAGACATGGAGGCCCGCCTGGCGTGCGGCCTGGTGAAGGGCCACGCGTATGCCATCACTGAGGTGCGCAAGGTGCGCCTGGGCCACGGCCTGCTGGCCTTCTTCAAGTCGGAGAAGCTGGACATGATCCGCCTGCGTAACCCCTGGGGCGAGCGGGAATGGAACGGGCCCTGGAGTGACACGTGAGGCCCAGGGATGCGAGTGTGGGCACGGACAGCCCCCGGCTGGGTGGGCCCCTGTATGAGAGCTTGGGCAAGGACAAAGGTGGGCTCCCTGGAGGTGGGGGCTGGGCCTTGAAGGATTTGGGAGGAGGATGACAGTAGACTGACCTTGCAGCGGGCGTGTGTGTGGGGGTGGGTGGGTGGAGGGTGGATTCTGCAGGGCGAGGACCTGGAGGTGGGGATAAGCTGATTCCTGTAGGGGACAGAGAGCCCCGCCTGGTGGTGAGTGGGGAAGAAAGCAGGGAGGGAGGCCACCAGGGGTGAGAATGGGGGTGACTGTTCTGTGTTCGGCTCATGGCCCTGGTGAAGCTAGGACAGGAGCAGAGCCAGGCCCCCAGTGAGGGAGCCCCCTCCCCTGAGGGTCATTCTGCCCTTGCCCCCAGCCTGTGGCTTTGCTCTCACACCTCCGGCCCCTGGCAGGGAGGCAGCCCACTGTTACCTGTGCAAGTGGCAGACAGGCTTTTTGGAGAGGGGTTGGGCCTGGCCCTGGGTGCCCCCAGCTACACCCACACTGATGGACGCCTGGTGCTGAGCTGGCCCTCATGCCTCCTCTCCCTTGCCAGGGAGGCCCTGGTGGGGTCTCTCCTCTTACATCCCCCCTTCCCTCCCCGTGTCCACATTCCAGCTCGGAGGAGTGGCAGAAAGTGAGCAAGAGTGAGCGGGAAAAGATGGGTGTGACCGTGCAGGATGACGGGGAGTTCTGGTGAGTGTGCTCTTGCCCCGGGTGGGCATCTGGGGCGGGGGTGGGGGGCTCCCGTGGCAGGGAGCACCAGAAGGGGAGGCCGGAGCCAGGGCTCGAGCAGATGCCCCACTGTCAACTTGCTCTGTGGCCTTGGACAAGTCATTCCATCTCTGTGAAATGAGTCGGGCAGTAATGGGCCCATCATCCCCATGGTCCCCACTGCCAACCTCAGGGGACCCTGAGCTGCTCCAGCGCCCAGCTCCTGTCTGCTGGAAATTGTACCACATGCTTTTATCGCTTTACTGAATTCCTACACTAACTGTGAGAGAGGCGGCTATTGTGAGATTCCCTCCCATCTTACACATCGGGAAACTGAGGCCAGAAGAGCTGTGAGGTGGCCAAGCACCGCCGCGTCCTCACTCGCTCCCGGGGGTGGCGGCTCAGAGCACTCAGGGTGGGTGGGCGGGTGGGCCAGCCAGGGGACCTGGCCGGCTCAGCAGCCCGTCATGGCCAGGATGACCTTCGAGGACGTGTGCCGGTACTTCACTGACATCATCAAGTGCCGCTTGATCAATACATCTTACCTGAGCGTCCACAAGACGTGGGAGGAGGCCCGGCTGCGGGGCGCCTGGACGCGGCACGAGGACCCCCAGAAGAACCGCAGTGGCGGCTGCGTCAATCACAAGGACACCTTCTTTCAGAACCCACAAGTGAGTGTGCTCAGGGACGCCCCCGGCCTTTGCACCATCCTGCGTGACCTTGGGTACCTCCCTGTCCCCCTGTGGGCTTCTGTGAGCCTGTTTAGTGGGGGGTGGATGGGCACGTTCGGGGGGTCCTGGGTGACCTGCAGATGATAAAGACGAGGAACTAAGGCTCTGAGGACTCACGGGTGTCTCATCCAGAGTTACCGGGATGTTTAGAGGGAGGCTGAGCCGAGGACTCGAACCCCTTGTTTCTACACCCACAGTGCTCCTCTTTCGGGAGGAGCTTGGCCAGGCTGGCTCTTCCTCAGGGAGGACATCTCCCCTGCAGCCTCCGTAGTCATGACCCTGGCAGCTGTTTAGTTCTCATGTGTGGTGTGCCTTCATTTGGCCCCGACTGCATGCAGGCTCGGAGCTGAGCATCCATGATGTCACCGAGTCCCCCCGCCCCTCCCGCAGGGTGGGCATCATAGGCCTGGGTCATAGATGAGGGACCGAGGCCCAGAGAGGTGCCGTGACTCACCCGGGCTCTCACCACTGAGCTGGGGCCTGGCTCCGGCCCAGCTTCTGGGAGCCAGCAAGCCCGTCTCTGGCATGGTCTTATCGCAGTGTCTCTCTCCCTCGGCCATCCCTGCAGTACATCTTTGATGTCAAGAAGCCGGAAGATGAAGTGCTGATCTGCATCCAGCAGCGGCCGAAACAGTCTACCCGCCGGGATGGCAAGGGTGAAAATCTGGCCATTGGCTTTGACATCTACAAGGTGAGGCCAGCTGGGACCCCTGCTGTGGGTGAGGAGAGTGAGGGAGCTGGATTTCAGGCCACCTGGGCCTGGGGGAGAACACTCTAGAACACTCTGGTCACCGACCTCATCCCGCCCTCTGGCCGCAGTGGCTGATGCCGCGGGCCGGCTGTAGCATGAGCCCTCTTTGGAACACCCAGAGGGCCCGGCCTGCCTGGGATTGGCTGCCCTGGGAGCTCTCAGCTTGATTTCTTCCCGTCCCGGACCCACAGGCTGTTTGGTGGATGGGAAGGGGAAAATTGCCGGTGGTCAGGCCACGCTCTGGGAGGCCCCTGCTGCTCCCTCTCTCAGGGCTCTGGGTCCCCCTGAGTTGGAGGCCCTGCTGGGCCCTGGGAGGAAGCATCCTGGGCAGAGCCAGGCAGACTTACCCCTGGCCTGGGGCCCGCGGCCCTCCTCAGTTGCGACACCCGGGCTGTGACCGCACACGTCGTAGCAGGACGCCACGGGCCCGCCAGACACCCAGAACCTCACGAGATCACATGGGTGCACTAGGCATGTGGGCTGAGTTGAGCCCCTGCGTTAGACGTGCTCGGTCATGTCATGACCGTCTGCGCGTGTCCTTGTGTCAGTACATCCGTTGTGTGCTGGAGTGTCGTGACTTTGACCTGTCGTGACTTCACGTGATATGGCTGCAGCTTATCCTGGCACTCGTTCCCGGAGTTGGCTAGCATGTCCTGGCAGCTGGTGACGTCATTTCATGGCCCCGGGCTGTCGTGTGGGCAGATAGTGATGCTTGGTCCGTCGTGAGTCAGAAACTCCCTGACGTTGTTACCAGGGGGGGTCCTGGTGTCCTCCTACTCCTCACAGCTCTGCTGAGATCTAATCCACACACCACACAGTTCACCCATTCAGAGCGTACAGTGACTTTTAGTGTATTCGTAGAGTTGTGCGACCATCGCCACCATTTTCGAGCATTTTCGTCACCCCGAAAAGAAACCTCGCCCCCTTTAGCCGCCACCACTGGGGCCCGTCCGCCTGCCCCGCCTGCCCGCGTCGCCCAGCCCCGGGCCTTGGGCAAGCACCCGTCTACCCCCGTCTCTGCAGATTTGCCTTTTCTGGGCACTGCGTGTACGTGGATTCCGCCGCGCCTTTCACGGCGGCGCGACGCAGCCGGGGGGCGGGGGCGCGGAGGGGGCGTGCGTGCGGCCCAGCCCCCCTCTCCCCGCAGGTGGAGGAGAACCGCCGCTACCGCATGCACGGCGTGCAGCACAGGGCCGCCAGCTCCATCTACATCAACTCCCGCAGCGTCTTCCTGCGGACCGACCAGCCCGAGGGCCGCTTTGTCATCATCCCCACCACCTTCGAGCCGGGCCACACGGGCGAGTTCCTGCTTCGGGTCTTCACTGACGTGCCCTCCAACTGCCAGTGCGTGGGGGCTGCTCAGGGCCGGGATTGGGAGGCCCGAGTCCCATACCAGGCTGACCCGGAATCTGCAGCCCAGGGATGCTACGTGTCTGCCCCAGGCGTGGAGCCCAGCCCTCCAGCCTCCCTGGGCTGACTCCGGCACCCATGGCCTTCCTTCTCCTCCCTTCCCCTGCTCCTCTGTCCCAGCCTCTCTTGGCTACATAAAGGGACAGTGTGTCATATGTGGATAGCACTTCACAGTTTACAAAGCTTTCACTCCCTTCACAGTTTACAAAGCTTTCACTCGTTTTACAAACCCTAAGTGGGGGGCCTGACCCCTCCATTTTACAGATCAGGGTTGGGGATCAAGGTTGGGGGTTGGTTTCCAAGGTCATGACGCCAGTGGTCGAGTTGGGCTAGGCAGACTGCTGGAGCCATGCCATCCCTGCTGGGGTGCAGACCCTGTGAGCCCCGCACTGCCCCCCCGACCTTGGCAGGTAGTCCCGATTCAGTGCTCCTTGCACCCACGGCACACCAGGAGGCAGCATGTATGGTGGGCTCAGGGGACCCGAGTCCTGCCAGTCCATGTTCCACCTCTGTCCCGCTTCAGGGCAAATCCCTTCTGGTGAGCCCAGTGCTTCGTAATCTGTAAAATGGGCATGGTAATAGTCACCTATCACCCAGGGCTTTGGGAGGATTACAAATAATGCCTGTAATACCCCAGCAGAGGGCTTGGCCCACAGCAGGTGCTCAGTAAATTGCTTTTCTCTCGGGGAGGATGGGGCACCCCTGAGAGAGAGCAGCAGGAAGCCCATGGCGGTTTGCCCAGGATGAGCAATGTCTGGACTAAATACTGCTCCCCTCCCCTTCCTCCCTCTTGAACCCCCCCCTTCCATCTCCCTCACCCCCTCCATCACCTCACCCCTCTCCCCCTCTGCCCCATCCCAGGGAGCTGTGCCTGGATGAGCCCCCCCGCTCCTGCTGGAGCTCCTTGTGCGGCTACCCCCAGCAGGTGACCCAGGTGCACGTCCTAGGGGCTGCTGGGCTCAAGGACTCCTCGACAGGTGAGCTCACCTGGGGAAAGCTCTAGGACCCACCTCACCGAGGAGGTACCCCATGCCCTCTAGCAACAGACACCCAGCCTCTAGAACTTTCCTCCTCTCACTCATTGGGCGAGCAAACCTTTCCTAACATCCACACTGGGCCCAGCCTTGGAATGAAACTGGGTGCTTGGAGAGGAATGGGCTCTGCCACCTACTCTTGGGCAGCTTCCGGTGTGGGGGGACAGTCAGACACAGGGACAGACCGCTGGGAGGCACGGCTTAGGGAAGGCTTCCTGGAGGAGGTGGCCCTTCTCCAGGCTGAGGAAGCATTAAGATATGCTGGTGAAGTGGATTAGGGGAGAAGAGTGCTCGGGGCAGGGGGAACAGCATGGAGGCCAGGGATGGCCAGCGTGCCCCCTCCTGTCTCTGAAAGTTAGGAAGTGAGTCAGGCTCCCTTCTCCTGAATATAGGAACTCTGGCTTCTGCTTTGGGGAGGGGAGCTCACCTCCCAGACATCTGTCCCTTTGGGTCCTGCCCCAGCCCCCACCATCACCCCATTGCCCCCTCAATTTCTCTAGGGGCCAACTCTTATGTGATCATTAAGTGTGAGGGGGACAAAGTCCGCTCGGCCGTGCAGAAAGGTACCTCGACGCCTGAGTACGACGTGAAAGGCATCTTCTACCGCAAGAAGCCAGGCCAGCCCATCACAGTCCAGGTGAGCCTGCCCCGTCCCAAAGGCCCCTCCTGGGCCCCCTGCCTGACGCTTCCCCACTCACAGGGGCTGGGCCCAGGAACACTACGTGCTGGTTCCCACTCTGTCCCTGACACAGTATGGCCTCGGGAATTCTCTTACCAGCCCTTTCCCGTGCCCCGGAGTCTGTGAGGTGGGTGCATTGGATTAGCTGGTGTGATTTAGAGACACAGCAGGGTCAGGCCAGGGACAGTGGTCACCTCTGCCAGTGGCTTGGGAGTTGCTCCTTAAATCCCTCTGGAGGTGGGTCTACCTGGAGAGCTTGCACCGAGATGAGATGCCCTGTGGAGGGGGTGGCTGTTTCCCTGAGAGCAAGGGACCAGAAAGCCAGGGTCCTGGGCATGGGATGATTCTGGGCTCGTTAGCGGGAAATCCTCTGTCCCCCGGGCCCAGGACAGCCCCTCCCTGGCTGAGAAGCCACTATAGGATTTCCAAGTTTTGCTAACACTGGGTCGCACTGGATCAAATCACAGACCCATAGATGTTGGGGCTGAAAGGACCCGTAGAGGCCATTGATCCAACCCTCGTATTGAAGATGGGGGATGTCAGGGCAGCAAGTGTTTCACTTGTCCAATGTCACCTAAGGTCAGCGGCAGAACTAATAACACACTGAACTGTATACGTGGGAGGGAGTTGGGCAGATGGGAGGAAGCCTGAGGCTCCAGAAGGGGTACGGCCAGACCTATGCTCCTGCTCTTGAAGATGCCCTCCCCCACCCAGTGATCCGCTGTCTCCTCCCAGATCTGGAACCACCGAGTCCTGAAGGACGAATTCCTGGGCCAGGTGCACCTGAAGGCTGACGCCGATGACCTCCAGGCCCTGCACACCCTGCACCTGCGGGACCGCAACAGCCGGCAGCCCAGTGACCTGCCCGGCACCGTTGCTGTGCGCGTCTTCAGCAGCGTCTCCCTCACGGCCGTCTGACACCTGCCCACCTGCCTGGCCTCCACAGTTTTACCATCTGCATGTCCCCAACCTGGCCAGGGACTAGCCTGGGAGCCAGGACGCTGGGGGCCTCTTCCCAGCTTTTCCACTGACCTGCTGGGTGACCTGGGGAGGCCTCTGCCTTTCTCAGGGCCTCAGTGTCCCCAGGCCCCCGAAGCGTTCCCTTGTCATGGAGGAGCCTTCCTCTGAGATTGACAATAGCTCTCCTTCCCCCAGCTGTCACCACTGCGAAGGGACTCTATCCGTTGAAAACATTTCCCCAAGACCCTGCTGTCTGCAGACGGACTGCCAAGATGCCACTTGTTTACACGCAATCTGCCACGTCCCCAAACCCCACCCTTGCCCCTTGTGTCCCGGGCCTGTCCCTGTGAACCAGACCTTGCTTTCTTTGTCACCGACACCTGGTTTGCTAGCCACCTTGAAAGGACTCTCAGCTCTTGCTGGGTTCCTGCTTGGGCTGGAGTCAGGAAGATGGGCAGGTGACATTTGTTCATTCTCTAATCCTGTCCGCTTGCCCATCCATTTATTTATTCAACAGAGATTTGCCAAATGAATGAATGTTGCCCATGAGACGCCCAGTGGCGCCAGGCACCTCCCTGCCGCTCTGGGAGACCTGGCGTCTGTCCTGGGCCTCACCCCTGCTCTCAGGTCCTCTCCGAGGCAGAAGCCCAGATACCCAGATGCCCAGATTCCCAGAGGAGTTATGGCCGCCATCTCACCCCAGGCTCTGATTTCATTCCTAGCCTCAGTGAAGGCCCCTAGTGGGATGGCGGCAGCGGTGGGGAGGAAGGGCATCTTCCTGCCTCTGCTACCTTCATGCCCAGAGGCGTGTGCCTGGTTTGGTGGGCCAGGAGGGTGTGGGGAGGCCTGGGGACCTGAAGGCCCCCTTCTGCTGCGAGACCTGGGATTTTCCCGGGAGGAGGGACCCTGGGGCGGTGGTCTCAGGCCCAAGGGGCTCAGGTCACTTGTCGGGCTTGGCAGGAGACAGGCAAATCCATCACCTGACCAGAGGCCCCTCTCCCAACATTCCCCCCCAGAATGCAGCCAAAGAGGCTACAGCCTTCCTCTTGCTGCCTGGACCAAAATGTTCCTTTAGGCCTCAATGTTTTATATTCTTTATGTGTTACCAATTTTAACCAGGGGCTTTTAAAGGAAAACTGAAAGCCTGAACCCCTTTTTTCATCTTCCAACTCCAGTTCCTGCGGTCCTCTGATTTTATTTTGATTCTGCAAGGGGAGGGATGAGGAGAAGTCCTACCTTCTCAGAGGAGGCCCACAGCGGGGTGAAGAAGAGGGTGTTTTCTACTTGGATGTATCACCCCCTGGCCCCCCGGGTTCTTGGTGAGTGTTGGCGCCACGACCTGCTTGGGTCTCTTCTGTGCCCTTCTCTGGCTCCAGACCGGGCGACGTAAATGAAAAGCCCAGTGGGTTCAAGAACAGGAATTCCTGTGGCCTTGCTGGGGACTCCTTCTGGGCACCTGAATGTTTGGCTCCGGAGCTGGCTGTTCGGCGCCACGTCCCGGCTGAAGGTGCTGGATTCTTGACCTCCCCTCCTCCAACCGGGCTGGCTCTGCTCGTGTGTCCTGGCGCCCGGCGCATAAGGGGCTAGCACCTGAACAATGAGGACAAGAGGATTCCTTCTCGAAAAGCTGGGACTTCTCCTCCAGAGCCTGGGCCTGGGCCTGGGCCAGGACCACATGATCACGAGCAAGTCACTGAAACCTCCTGTGCCTCGATTTCCCTTCTGCGAAGTTTGTCGGCACTCTTACTAACAAGTGCTGAATAAGGGCAAAACCACACCCTTCATGTATCTCTGTATGCGTGCACACTATACACCTTCGTGTAATCACTCCTCAGTGTCTTTTCCAAGTGAAGACTCCCGACTTGGGGTGGAGAGGTGAGGGCCAGGTAAACCGGCTTGGGGCCTCTGGGGCCGACACCTGGGTCTTTGCTCAGCCATGCCCACCTGGGCTAAGGGGCAAACCAGGACCAACCGGCAGGCCTGTGTGGGCTTCGGTCTGGGGATTGGGCACTGCCTCCTCCCTCTATCCCCCCCCCCAAAAAAAACCAGGATTGGCAGCCCTGCCCTTGCTTGCTGCCCCTCTGAGTGGGCCAGGCTGGCTCTTGGCTGTGCAAAGGTCCCTGGTCCCTGGGCAGGTGAGGATGGAGTTCTTCCAGGCTGGGACTGGAGGGTTGGTGGGGAGAGCAAATGCTCCGTTCCCCTGATGCGCCCTTCGGCCCGTGGGGGCCTCAGTCCCCACTTGCCACTGGGCAGGGCTTCTGGTCATACCACCTGGATGTGGGCTTCACTCCCCTTGGCCAGCCGTGGGGTTAGAGAGGAGACCTGTTCTGTTCTCAGAATAAACATTACCACAATCCCAGAGAGACTTTCTTGCATCTGTCTGTCTCTCTGGGGGTAAGGGACAATGGAGGGAATATTCCCAGCTGAGGTGGGGCCCTGCTGCTGGCTTGGTGCATCTGTGGGCAGAGATCATTCCATCATTTCTTCAGCTGGCCTTGTCCCAAGCCCCATCCTAGGCACTGGGGATGCAGGGAACCAGCCAGTCCCATCTGTGGGGCAGTCCACACTCTAGGGGTGGGGGAGGCCACTGGAAACACTGATCCTAACAAACACCCTGCAGGGAGTGACTGGAAAGGCAGTGTGGGTTTTGGGGGCTTCCAGCCTACCTGGGAGGGAAGGTCGATGCCCTAGTTCAAGGGGACAGTGGAAGGAGAGAGGCAGCCACAGGAAGAGGAACTGGGTTTGTGGGGCACAGGTGGATGGGGGGAGGCCAGAGTGGAGGCAGTTGGGGGCAAGATGCTGGCAGCTCCAGCCAGGAAGCTGGGGGGTAGGGGCTAGGGAGAACTAGTGGACAGATTTTGGAGGTTGAGTGGACGGAACTCAGGGATGACAGGGTGGGGAGTGAAGGAAAATGAATGAAGGCCAATTCATAGGTTTCTCTACAGGCCCGTGAGCAAAGGACATTATGAATGCTGAGCCCTGCTTAGCATAGAACATGACTGTGGGTGCTAAATCGTTGCTGTTACGGCATTCAGGGACCACTGCGGATCTCTCCACTCCCTACCACTCTGGGGCCATCCTCACAGATCAGGCCTGCATTCTGCCTCCCCGTTCCTCTCGGCATCTCCGTTTGCCCGTCTGTGCTGGCCGCCTCCAGCCTGGGAGGCTCAGCAAGGGAGGTGATGGGAGGAGGGGTGGGTAGCAAATGGCAGTGGCCGGCGCCAGCCCAGCAGTGGGGACGGTGCCCGGAAGCAGCCCCTGCCCGGGCCGCCTGGCTGAGCCCGCTCTGGCAGCGGGGGGCCTGCAGGGGTCAGGAGTGTCGAGTCAGAGTCTCAGAGTCCTGGCACTGTTGCTTCTCACCTGCTGCTCCAGGCGGGACGATCAGCCTTGCTCCCGTGGGGCTCGGAGGGCAGCTGTGCCCGCGCCCAGCAGGTGGCACACTTGGGCCTCCCATCCCATTCTTTGGGGGGTAGCCTCTTCCCTGCCGACACCCCTCAGTTACAGAGGAGGGGCTCCAAGAGTGCCTCCCTCTGCCCAGGCCAAAGTTGCCCCCAGAGAGGCCCACACTGATGGGGCAGTGGCCAGGGTGGCAGGAGGTGGAGGCTGGTGACGAGGACATGCCAGGACTCAGCGAAGAGTCCTCAATGTTACTGCCTTTGCCAGTGCCAATAACACTGTGTACTCCTCCCGTTTTGGCCCCACCTCACACTGTTAAATCACAGAATTTCACTTCGACTCATACGTGTCCCTGGTACAGGCAGGGTTGCTCCCAGTCAGTTGGGTTGAGAAAGTTTCCTGGATGATTATGGACCACACCCCCACCCCCACCCCCAGAGCAGGGTGTGGGGACAGTGTTGAAGTGAAGAGCTTCAGGGGGCACGTCAGAGGGGAGCCTTTGGGAAGTGGGTCTGGGGAGTGGGTGGTGTGTGTACAGGGGCTGCGGAGAAAGGGCCAGAACCTGGGGCTTGCAAGCTCTTGCCCGGCCCTGCCGGGTCCTCTCCCCTCAAGAGTGTCAAGCAGGCATTTACAGAGAAGAAAACAGGCTTGGTGGAGGGCAGGCAGGTGCCGAGACTCAGCAAATCGGTGACCAGTGACCGGCCGGGTGGGAGGTGCCCCGCCCGCGCGCTGGGAGCAGGGGGCGGTCCTGCGTGTGATGGCAGGCAGCTGGGCGCGGGAGCTGCGGCCTGAGTCCCACCCTGCTCAGCGGCACAGCCGAGGGACCCCAGGGCCCCGGCCTCCCTCCTGCGCTGATGTCACGGCACCCAGATCTCGGAGGCCCCTCTGACTCCGCCTCCTGAGGGAAGGCTCTGGAGTGGGGCGTGGGGAGGGCAGTAGTGCCGCTGGACAGCCGTCCTGCTCCGGAAAGAGAGGGAGAGGCTGAGAGGGAGACAGACGGTCACACAGGGAACAACTGACCGATCCAGACAGACCCCCACAGTGACGAGCCTCGGAGCAAGACAGCGGAAAAGGGGACGTGTGACTGCAGATTGTCCCAGCCCCGGGACCCCAGGTCTTGAGCCCTTCGTGCAGGGGGCAGCCGCCTCCAGGCTGGTGGGCAGCTGAGAGTGGGGAGCTGGGACCCCGGTAAGCATGGGCTGCCGGCTCTCCGGGGCGCTGGGAGAAGGGTTTGCTGGGTGTCGGGGAAGTCACGGACTTGGGCTTCCCTGGAGCCCCTGCCCCCAAGCCATTTGCTCCTGGTCTGGGCCCCCTGCCACATTTGGGGGTCCAGCCACAGCTGCCACTGAATGAAACTGTCCGGAGCCTGGACAGATGGAGGCTTGTAGCCTGGAGAAGGGCAGAGTCAAGGGGCGTGGTGGCCATTGAATGGTCTCTGCCTGGGGCAAGGGGGCAAATGTGCTGGGGACACAATGAGAGAGAGAGACAGAGTTTGAGAGAGAGAGAGAGAAAGAGACTCTTTTGGCCCCGACACTCTCCCTTGATCTCTTTATCTTTCTTTCTCTCTCTTTGGATAAGTGACTTCCTTCCTCTGTGCTTCAAATTTCCCTTCTGTGAAATGGGAATAGGGTTGTTGTGGGGACAAGGTAAAGTCAGTCATGGACATAGAAGTGTAAATACGGTTTTGTTTTCCCTATTGTCAATTTGAAAAGCAATTAACTTAAATGTGGGCTAGTTCTTATTTTCAGGAAGAAGTTGATCTTGTAGCTTTTTCCTTCTGTGTGCCTGTTAAATTCCATGCCCCTTCCACCCTCCAGAGCCCTGAAAGGCCCGGCTCTGCCCCTGCTCTTGAGGCTCACCCTGGTGCAGGAGGCCGGGGCAGCCGCTGGGCACCCTGCTCAGCCTCTCCCCACAGCAGCCGCCTGCCAGCCCTGTTGAATTGCCTGCCCCACCAGGCGGGCTGGGTGCCGGTCTCCAGAAGAACTGCACGCCTGCTATGCTCTGGAGCTCCAGGGCAGGGGTCAGGGCTCGGGTGTCAGGCAGTGTCCTGGACAGAGGATCAAATGCCCCAGTGCCTCTGAATGGGCCTTGTGAAAAATTGATGCTCACCCTGGGGGGCAGGTTGGGGGGCAGAAGGGCCTCCCACCATGGCCTATGGGCTGGGGCTGCCTTGGATCACCATGCTTGGTCCCACAGTTCCTTCCTGAGCAATCTCTGGGCCTGGCCCTAAACTGTGTGAGGTAGAGGCCGAGCCCACCCCCTGCCCTGGATTAACTCCCCAACTTTGGGGGGACAGAGGTGGGGACAGACCCTGACCTGACAACATAATGCACATAGTCAGGGCTGGATAGACAGAAACATCAGGGCTCTTGTCAGCCTGGGGGTGGTCAGGAAAGGCTTCTTGGAGGAGGTACTGTCTGAACTGAACCATGAAGAATAGGTGGGAATTTACTAGTCAGAATTCCAGGTGGAGGGGTCCGTGTACGCAGAGGCCAGGAGCTATGAAAAGGGCTGGCATGTTTTAGAGTGAGTGCTGAGGATAACCCAAGTGTCAGGGAGGGGTTAGGGAAAAGGCAGTGAGAAGTAAGACTAAGACATCAGTAGGAGCCACATGGTACTGGAGCCCCCATCCTGAAAGCAGTGGGTGCTCTGGGGAAGGGTTTTAGGCAGAGCATTCCATGAGCAGGTCATGCTCGCCTGTGACCCTCCCTTGGGCCTGGCTCCTCCTGTCACCCAAACTCCTGGGGCGGCCCTGAGTTGGGAGGCCAGAAATCAAGTCCTGGTCCTGAACTTGCCCTGCCCTGCGGTGTGACTTTGGCAAGTCTTGGTCCCTCTCTGTCTTGGTCTCTCCCGTATGTCCCGGGCAAGGGGCTAGACTTGCTACTTCCTAGGAGCCCTTTAGAAATCTCTGAATGATCGTAACCAAGGGAAGAGCTCAGCTGCTCTGGGCAGTAGAGCTGGTGACGGCGGCTGAGGCTTAGGTCACGCAGGCTGGGCTGTGGCCAGAGGGAGAAAAGCCAGGGAGGGAGTGTTCCCCAGAGGGAGGAGTGGCTGAGGCTTTGGAGAGCCCAGGTGACCCCAGCCAGGCTCCCGGCTGCCGGGGCCAGCCTGCTCAGAGGCTTCGCATGGTCTCTCCCCCCACAGAACTGTATCTGGCCAGGCAGGAGGCACGAGCATCTGACGAAGGACAATGGTGATTCTTCAGCAGGTGAGTGCTCCCCGCACCCCACTGGTCTTCATCTGTCTGCCAGGAAGAACCCTGTTGCGTGGCTCATCCCACCCCATCCCACATTCTCTCATCCCTATGGTTAAACCATAGGACACCCTCCCCAATACTTTCTTTTAGAAGCCACCTATCTATGCTTCAAAACCTAGCGGCGAAACTTTCCCTGCTCTCGAAGGCCCAGTCTAGAACTGCTCCCTCTGATGTGTCTGCTGGGGCCTTCCCTTCTCACTACACTCACCCCACTGGGTAGAACTTATTTCTTTACATAATCTCTGACTCCCCAGGCATTCCAGGAAGTAGAACAGCAGGTGCAAAGGCCCGAATGTGGGAAAGCCTTTGGGGACAGGGCATAGGAAGTTGGTCAGTCTAGTGAAGCCAGACCAGGAAGGGCCTTGAGCCTGACAGGGGAACAGAGAGTGGGGGATGACCTGCTTGGATCTGGGGTAATATGGGAAAGGTGCTGGCCTCTAGCCCCCCTTTCTTCCCAGGGCCACAGTGGCCCCTGACCCTCAGCCCTTCCCCGTGATCAGCCTGAGGCTCTAATGAGCTCCTGGTCTCCAGAGCCAGGAATGTGGGCCCTGAGCCAGGTCAGCTTGGCACCAAGCCCTCGGGCTGGTGGGAGTGTGTGCCATGGGGCCTTGGCCAGCAGCTTCACATCCTCCAGGCCCGTCAGAGGCCAGTGGGCAGCCTTGTTCTGCAGCTGTGTGTGTGTGTGTGTCCGTGAGAGAGAGAGAGCGAGAGCGAGAGAAGGCAGGCTTCAGGCAGGGCAGGATCAGAATGGACAGTCTTCCATCCCAGGCCTGGAGGAGACGCCCGCTAGAGCCCCTTGGCCTGACAGCCCGTTCAAAGCGCCAGCAGAGACGGCCAGAGCCAACAAGAGAAGGAAAGTCGCTATCATTGAACATTTGCTGTGTGCCAGGGCCCCGGCTGCCGGCACGGCTGGGTGGGTGCGGGCATTCATAGCCCCCAGAGGGGCAGCCTGGGCCGCCCAGAGCCCCCAAGGGGCTCCCCCCAGGAAGCCCGTGAGGCAGGCCTTCGGCTGACTGTGCTTCTCCGTCACGTGCCCTCTCTGAACGCTGGTCCACCTCACCCCGTGGGCAGGCTCTGCTGGGAGAGGGTGTCCACAGGGAAGCGCAGATTCCGCCCACCCCTCACCCAGAAAGTACCTTTCTATTACTGCTCTGCTCCTGAGAAAGGTCCCAGCTCTGGGGAGCCAGCCAGCTCCGCAAGCCGAGCCCACACTCCCGGGCTCCAGCTTGGGCTCCATTTTTGGTGAACGGGCACATTTGGGCATGTTTTTCAGCTTTCCTGAGCCTCTGTTTCCTCACCTATAAAATGAGGGGGGAAAACCCCTCTCTCCTGGGCTTGTTGTTGTGAAGATAAAATGCCCTGAGGGTTCAGTCAAGGTGCTCTTGCTTTTACCTGCCTCTCGAGCCCGCCTCTCTCCTCCCTCCCTCCTGCTTCTCCTTCCTGCCCTGAGGGCCCTGGGTTCTCGGACACATCCCGCCCTGAGCACTTCGCTTCCCATTTTCCTGGCCGCCTTCTCCTCAGGCCTTGAGGTGGCCACTATTCCCTTGGGAAACCTCCCTGCTCTGCCCACGGTGGAGTCGGATCACACTCAATCTTTTTCCTCTGCTTACCTGAGGCCTCCAGGTGAGCCTGGAAGTGGGGGACAGCCCTCGTCCTGCTCCGCAGATAGGGTCATGTAGACGTAGGCTAGGGCAGGTCCAGACAGGGCAGGGAGCCTTGATGGTGAGGGGGCAGCAGGCAGGGAGAGGTCTCAGACCCTGCGAGGGGGCGGCTGAGCAGGGTGTATGGGTGTGGCATGAGGAGCCAGCCCAGGGCTCAGGCAAGGAGAGGTCAGACCACCCTGTGGGGGGGCATTTGCAGAACATAGGCTCTTTCCTAGGGACCCTGTGGAGGTCTGGGCAGACCCGTCGGGTTGATAGCTTCAGGACTGGCGTGGGGTGCCTGGAGACTCCTCAGCGTGCCAGAAGCTGCCTCCTCTCCAGCCACATTCTCACTCATCCACCCAGCAGCCTGGCACTGAGCCCCTTCTCTGTACCAGGCTGGGCACAAAGGATGCAGAGATAAATTGCTCCCTGTCCTGGAGTAGTTACCAGACTAAGGTGGGAGGTGGCTTGAATGAAACGGTCGTGGCAGGAGTCCTGGGGTGGAGTGGGGTGGCACGGAGCCTGGGGGTCGGGGGAGCTTCCGCCCTGCCTGTGGTGGGGGGTGGGGGTTCCCGGGGATTGCGCTGAGGCTGTTGCAGGAGCTCCTCGTGTACGGATGGGGGATTGAGGTCTCCGGAGGAGGAATTGGCCCAGGTTACAAGGCCAGCCGGTGCTTGAACCCACAGATCTGGGGCGCACATGACCCGCTTTAAGGACCTCAGGGAGGGCTGCTGTGTTTCTGTATGATATGATTTCCGGCTCCGTGGTGGACCCAGGAGCATAGGGAGGTTTGAAGATAAATTTGTGGTCTGTTGATAACAGTTGAATTGACCCTTTTATTAAAATGTCCTTCTTTGTCTCTTAGAACAATGTTATAATGATCTCAAGTCTACTTTGTCTGATATTCTAGCCACCCCAGCTCTTTTTTGGTTATTATTTGCATGGAATGTATTTTTCTATCTTTTCACTTTCCGTCCATCTGTGTCTTTGGATCTAAAGTGAGTCTCCTGTAGTTGCCAATAGTTAGATTCTGGGTTTGTTGTTGTTGTTGTTGTTGTTGTTGTTTTCCCTTAACCTATTCGGCCAACCCCTACCTTTTAACTGGAGAGCTCAATTCATTTCCATATAAAGACTTCTGCCATTTTGCTATGTTTTCCTAAATGTCTTTCCACCCTCCCCCCACCAAATTCCTCTATTACTGCCTTCTTTTGTGTTTGATTGATCTTTTCCCCAGTGTATTCTTTTGATTCCTTATCATTTATATATATATATATACATATATGTATATAGTGGTTACCCTGGGTTTACAATTAATATCTTACATTTAAAACAATCTAGTGGGAGTTAATACCAACTTAGCTTTGATGACCCATAAAAAATGCTGTTTTTGTGCAGCTATCCCTCTCCCTTTTATATTGTGATTGTCAGAAATTACATCTTTATACATGGTGTGCCCATTAACATAGATTCATAGTTATTGCTTTATGCATTTGCCTTTTATTTTTAAGATTTTATTTATTTGAGAGAGAGCAAGCAAGCACGAGTGGGGACAAGGGGCAGAGGGAGAGGGAGAAAGACTTCCTGCTGAGCAGGGAGCCCGATGACATGGGGCTTGATACCCAGACCCTGGGATCACGACCTGAGCCAAAGGCAGACGCTTAACCGACTGAGCCACACAGGCGCCCCTGCATTTGCCTTTTAAATCATATTTAAAAAAAAAGAGGAGTTACAAACCAAAGTAACAATCATGCTGGCTTTTATTTTTGCCTATGTAAATATGCTTTTGGTAAAATTACCTTTATCAGAATTCTTTATTTCTTTGTATGGCTTTAAATTACTGTCTAGTGCCCTTTAATTTCAGCCTGAAAGACTACTTTTAGCATTTCTTGTAGGCAGGTCTACTAGCGACAAAATCCCTCAGCTTTCATTTATCTGAGAATGTCTTAGTTTTTTGTCATTTCTGAAGGATTGGTTTTGCCAGATACTGCATTCTTCTTTTAAATTTTAATTCCAGTGTAGTTAGCACAGTGTTATATTAGTTTCAGGTGTACAATATAGTGATTCAACACTTCCATATGTTACTCAGTGCTCATCAAAATAAGTGTACTCTTAACCCCCATCACCTGTTTCACCCACCCCTCCCCCCCCACCCCTCTGTTTTTTCTCTATAGTTAAGAGTCTGTTTCTTGGTTTGTCTCTTTTTTTCCCTTTTGTTCATCTGTTTTGATCCTTAAATTCCACATGACTGAAATCATACAGTATTTTTCTTTCTCTGATTGACTTATTTCGCTTAGCATTATACTCTCTAGATTCATCCATGTTGTTGCAAATGGCAAGATTTCCTTCCTTTTCGTGGTTGAGTAATATTCCATTGTGTGTATATATACCACATCTTCTTTATCCACTCACCTGTTGATGGACACTTGGGCTGCTTCCATAGTTTGGCCATTGTAAATAATACTGCAATAAACATAGGGGTGCATGTAGCCCTTTGAATTAGTGTTTTTGTATTCTTTGTGTAAATACCCAGTAGTGTGATTACTGGATCATAGGGTAGTTCTGTTTTTAACTTTTTGAGGAACCTCCATACTGTTTTCCACAGTGGCTGCACCAATTTGCATTCCCACCAACAGTTCACGAGGGTTCCTTTTTCTCCACGTCCTGGCCAACAGCTGCTGTTTCTTATTCATCATTCTGACAGGTGTGAGGTGGTATCTCACTGTGGCTTTGATTTGTATTTCCCTGATGATGAGTGATGTTGAGCATCTTTTCATGTGTCTGTTGGCCATCTGTGGGTCTTCTTTAGACAAATGTCTGTTCATGTCTTCTGTGCATTTTTAAATTGGATTATTTGTGGGTTTTTTTGGTGTTGAGTTGTATCAGTTCTTTATATATTTTGCATACTAACCCTTTACTGGATATGTCATTTGCAAATATTTTCTCCCATTCAGTAGGTTGTCTTTTAGTTTTGTTGGTTGTTGCCAGATATTTAATTCTGGTCTGATTTTTTTTTTCCCTTTCAGTATTTTAAACATATCCTCTCACTGCCTTCTGGCCTCCATGATTTCTGATGATAAATCAGCTATTAATCATATTGAAGATGCTTTGTATACGAGTCTCTCTGACTTTGTCTTTTGATAGTTTGATTTTAATGTGTCTCAATGTGGATCTTTTTTCCCCTTTGCTGTGCAGAAGCTTTTTATTTTGATGAAGTCTCAATAGTTTACTTTTGCTTTTTTACTTTTTTACTTTTACCTTGCCTCAGGAGACTAGGAAGATGTTGCTACAACTGATGTCAGAGAAATTACTGCCTGGGTTCTCTTCTAGGATTTTTGTGGTTTCAGGTCTTACATTTAGGTTCTTTTTTTTTCTGAAAGATTTTATTTATTTGAGAGACAGAGAGAGCAAGAGTGCACACAAGTGGGGGGAGGGGCAGAGGGAGAAGCAGACTCCCCTCTGAGCAGGGAGCCCGAATAGGGGCTCAATCCCAGGACCCCAGGATCACGACCTAAGCCCAAGGCAGCCGCTTAATCAACTGAGCCATGCAGTCACCCCATTACATTTAGATTCTTAATCCGTTTTGAGTTTATTTTTGTGTCATGTAAGAAAGTGGTCCAGTTTCATTCATTTACATGTAGCTGTCCAGTTTTCCCAATACCATTTGTTCAAGAGACCATCTTTTTCCCATTTCATATTCTTTCTGCCTTTGTCAAAGATTAATTGACCATACAATTATGGGTTTATTTCTGGACTTTCTATTCTGTTTTATTGATCTATGTGTCTATTTTTGTGCCACTACTGTACTGTTTTGGTCACTACAGCTTTGTAATATAATTTAAAGTCTGGAATTATGATGCCTCCAGTTTTGTTTTTCTTTTTCAAAATTGCTTTGGCTAGTGGGATCTTTTGTGGTTCCAGACAAATTTTAGGATTGTTTGTTCTAGCTCTGTGAAAAATGCTATTGGTATTTTGATAGGGATTACATCAAATGTGTAGATTGCTTTGGATAATATATTTTAACAGTATTTGTTCTTTCAATCCATGAACATGGAATATCTTTCCATTTCTTTGCATTGTCTTTAATTTCTCTCATCAGTGTTTTATAGTTTTCAGAGTACAGATCTTTCACCTCCTTGGTTAAGTTTGTTCTTAGGTATTTTATTATTTTGGGTGCAATTGGACATGGGATTTTTTTTTCTTAATTTCTCTTTCTGCTGCTTCATTATTGGTGTATAGAAATGCAATGGATTTCTGTATATTGATTTTTGTATCCTGTGACCTTACTGAATTCATTTATCAGTTTTAGTAGTTTTTTGGTGCAGTCTTTGGGGTTTTCTATATATAGTATCATGTCATCTGCAAATTGTGATAATTTTACTTCTTCCTTACCAATTTGGATGCCTTTTATTTTGTTATTTTTGTTGTCTGATTGTTATGGCTAAGACTGTTGTCTGATGTTATGGCTAAGACTCAATGTGGATCTTTTTGAGTTCATCCTACTTGGAATTTATTGAGCTATTTGGATATAAAGATTTGTCTCTTTCATCAAGTTTGGGAAGTTTCTGACCATTATTTCTTCAAATATCCTTTCTGCCCCTTTCTCTTCTCCTCTCCTTTGGGATTTCCCTTATGCATATGTTGGAATTGACATCCACTTGATGTCCCATAGGTTTCTTAGGTTCTGCTCACTTTTCCTAATTCTTTTTTTTTTTTCCTTCCTATTCCTCAGACTAGATAATCTCAATTAACCTATCTTCAAGTTTGCTGATTCTTCTTTCTGCCTGTTCAAATTTGCTATTGAATGCCTCTAGTGAATTTTTCATATTGGTTATTGTATTTTCCAACTCATAACATTCTATTTGATCACTTGTAATAATTTCTATCCTTTTATTTGTACTATTTGGTGAGATGTTCTGGTTTCCTTCCATTCTTTGACTATATTTAAGGTAGTTGATAAAAATCTTTGTCTATAAAGTCCAATGTCCAATGTCTGAGCTTCCTCAGGGGAAGTTTCTATTAATTTCTTTTTACCTATGAATGGGCCATACTTGTTTCTTTGCATGCCTCATAATTTTTTGTTGAAAACTGGACTTTTTTTTAAACTGGACATTAAATATAATATGATAACTCTGGATAGCTCTCTCTCTCTCTCCGGTTTGTTGTTGTTGCTTCTTGTGAGTTGTAGTTTTGTTTAGTGACATTTCTAAACTATCTTTATGAAGACTATCTTCTTTGCTGTGTGTGGTCACTGAAATTTTGAAAACCCCTAGAACCAAAAACAAAACAAAAAAACTCTCAGTCCTGCAGCTGGGCTCTGTGTGTGTGTGTGTGTGTGTGTGTGTGTGTGTGTGTGTGTGTGTGTGTTGGGGCATGCTTTCAATGCTCAGGCCATTTACAACCCTGCCTTAGCCTTCACTTCCTGTCTACATGGAGCTTGAGGGCCAGTTGAAGGTGAGCGCTTAGGGTGTTCTTGGGCTTTTTCTGAATATTCTTCCATTCCTGGGCATTTATGAGGTTTTCTAGATTCCCTAGTATATGCAGGAGCTTTTCAAAACCCATATTCTCCTGGCTTTCCTCCAGGCTTTTGGAGTGTCTATTGTTTTTCCAGCTGATTATTTTTTTCCCCAGATGGCAGTGGGTAGTTCATCTGTCTTTGAATGCTTTTGACCAGAGCCCTCCCTAGCTGCTCCTCCACCCTGGGGGAGTTCCAAGTTAGGGAAATAAAGGCAAGCCCTTTCTATTATTCCCTAAAGGATATTCCCTTTAGCTTCCCTAAAGGGAAGCTTCCAGACAGGTTAAAACAACCATAGTTCTTTGTTAAAAGGTCTGTTCTGCTTCTGGCCCCAAGAATCCACACCAGGGACGTGGGCCTACATCTTCAAGATTGCCACAAGACAGGGGTGTGGGGGGGTAGGTTAAAACACCACAAAGCTCTCCTGCTGAGGTTCAATCACCTTTCTCTTTATTAAATGTTCCATTGGTTACTATAAATATTTGATTATTTTCTAGAGTTCTAGTACAGGTGATTTTGACAGTTTTTGCCATATTTTTTAGTGTTTCTGTAAAGGGATGAGTTCTTGAGTTTCCTTCTTTGCCGTCTTCCTTGACATCCCTTGCTCATGACAGTTGGCACAGTTACTAAATGAAAGCTTTTTGTCCCAACTCAGTATGTATGCTTGGGCAAGTCTCTTCACCCCCTCTGAACCTCAGTCTCCCCATCTGGCCAGAATTGGACTGGATGGTGGTGGGGTGGGGTGAGGGCAGTACCATGAGTTTGTGTGAGGCACCAATGAAGAACAGAAAAGAAGCAGTGGGGTGTCTGTGTGTGTGTTTGTGTGTGTGTATGTGTGTGGAGAACAGGTGGCACGTGGCTCTGTGGAGCCCTGGTGGCTGGGTGGGGGCAGAGAAGAAGATAGTGGGGTGAAGCATTCCTGGCAGAGGGCTCACAGAAGCAAAGGTGAAGAGAGGGAGACTCTGTCCTGTGTGTTCAAGGCAGCAAAGGATGAGGCTGGAGCAGCAGTGAGCCCTGGTTCTGGGAGAGGATGTGGTGACGCCAGAGTGGGTCACAGGGGCATGAGACTTGCCACCCAGACCTGGGGTGCTTGCTGGCCACAGGGAAGGGGCCTCTTCCCAGGCTTTGGCTCCGGGTGGCCTGGGTGCATGGGGTTGAGCAGTGGGTCTCGGTCAGTACTTGCCCGGGTCTCCCTGAGGGGGCCTGTCTCTATCCACCAGACCTGTTTTACCATCTCTTCCTTCCTACCTCTGCTTCTCTGTGCTTTGCTGTTCTCTCTTCGGGAGTGCCCTTCCCTCTCCTGTCTGCCGAAAATAATCACAATATCCAGGTGTCGCCCCTAACATGACTTGCTCAGTTAACACTAACCAACACTCACATGGCCATTTGTCCTAACAGGCACGAATCTGAGTGAGTTACACACGTAAACCTGTTTAATCCTCACAGGCAACCCCTGCGGTACTGTTATCTTGTCATCCCACAGATGCGGAAACAAAGGCACAGGCAGGTTGAGGAGCTTGCCCAAGCTTACCCAGCTTGAGTGACCTAGCAGGATTAAACCTAAGCTGTCTGGGTCCCGAGTCCAACGGCTTAGTGGCCATGCTGTCCTGTCTCTCCAGGACTAATCCATCCCTCATCTGGTGGTACTGGCCTCTCTGGGTCTGGGTCTGTGCATCCCCAGGCTGGGAGCTCTGAGGATGGTGTCCCCTAAACTTTAGTCTGAGCCTGTGAAGGCTGGTCACAGGTCTGGTTAAATGGACAAATGGAAGGATGCCTGGAAGCCCACCCCCAGCACCTTCCTCTGTTCCCATGGACACCCGTGGGTGGGTGGGCAGGGGTGGGTGTGCTTATTCTGTGCTTGGCTGGGAGAAGGACCCCCTCCGGAGATCAGGGTCCCTGAGAAGGCACAGGAAGTAGGTGGGAATGGCTGTGGGTCAGTCGGCTGGTGCCAGGTGGCAGAGTGCTGGGTCCCTGAGGCTGGGATAGGGGGTTGGGGTGGAAGGAAGCCCAGGTCCAGTGGGGCAGCTCTGAGTTCTGTGTGAGGCATCACTGTCTCCTTCCTACCATTCCCCCTACTCCCCATAGTGGTTGGTTTGTTTTTGTGGGACCAATTAGGCCTCCAGGATTCCAGACAATGCCAAGGGCCAAATATGGAAACAATAGGCCTTGAAGAGAGAAGAGAGCGAGGGAGAGGGGAAGAAGAAAACCTAAGTAGGGAGAGGGGAGAAGAGAGTGGGAGGAGAGTCACAGGGCCTGTGCATTCTGGATAGGATGGTGGCCACTGTGGCCCATGGCCCAGCATGGACCCAAGCCAGGTGCCCAGTCCTGCGTGGCTGCCCGGACACAGGAGCCCAGCTTGTTGTCCACTGTCCTGGAGAACCAGGGGACACCCTCCCCCAGGCCTCCGTGCTTCCTCTGCATGCTGGACATTACCAGCTGGCTAGCCTCAAGGCTGGATGAGGAGGACCAGACACAGACTGTTCAGAAACTTCCTCGCTCCAGTTTCCCCGATCCCCTGAAGATGTTTACCTGCCATGGCTTTCTAGAGGTAGCAGGGAGCTAGAAGGGTCTTTCAGGCACCTTCCCTTCAGTCTCAAAAATTCATGAAGTTTATTGCGTTCCCCTTCATAACATCCCCAGGTTTCTTTCCATAGAAAACACACAGATTTTTCTCCAAAACTGCAGTCCAGGTGAGGTTCCAGGTGCCTGGTTTGCGCTGAGGCCAGCAGCTCTGTTCCCAGGGCGCCGCAAGCTGTGGTCTGGCTGAAGCCGGCCGGGGATCCCCACGATCAGGTGGTGGGGGTCCCGCGCAGATGGGAGAGGGCCAGGGCAGCGCCGGCGCCCCCTCCCCGGTCGGCCCGCGGGCGTCACCTAAGCCGCCGTTGCCATGGGCCCGCGGCAGATGGCCGGGTTTAGGGTTCCCCGGCGGCGGCGCGCATGGGATTAGGTGAATTAGGGAGCCGGAGCCCTGCCGCCGCCGGAGCCGCCGCCAGACCTTCCGTGCCATGGAGCCCCCTGCCGACCCCGCCGACCCCGCCGAGGTCCGCGCCAAGCAGCGGGTCAAGTGGGCGCTGGTGCGCAGCCTGAACCACTCGTTGAAGAGTCATGCGGTCCTGCCGGTGAGGCCTGCGCGGGGTGGGGGAGGGCACGCCGGGAAGCCCGCCCCAGGCCTCCCTTTCCCCGCCTGGAGGGAACTGGGCGGGTGGTGGTCGCAGAGCACTGGGGTGCACGCGGACAGGGCCCTGTGGTGGGGCGTACCATCCCTGATTCCCAGCGTGAACTTGGCCCCGGCTGCCCCTCCTTGTGCCTGGAGCTTTTGCGTTCAGCCAAGGTGGATGGGCCAGGTCCCAGAAGGGGCTTCCCCAGTTCTCCGGGGTCCAGAGCAGGGAGCACCTCCAGGTGCTCCAAGGAGACTCGGGAGACACTTCTGGTCTGGCTGGCCCACCGCAGGAGAGCACGGTGGTGGGTCCCCTCTACCACCTAAGGTTAGCAACTGGAGACTTCCGTGCTCACAGGTGCCCTTGGCAAGTTGGTTGGTTCATCTTTCCCACCTGTGAAAATGGGGCTAATAAAACCAGTGTCCCAGAGTGATTATGAGGATGAGAGGGGGAAACAAGTCCTGAGACAGATTCGTTTTCATCCCACAAACGGGGACTGAGCCCTAGCTAGACCCTGCCCCAGAGAAGGGAAGAGGCATAAAGGGCCAAGGCCCTGTTGGAAGTTAGTGTTCATCCCACACTGGGTTGCACACCTGGGAGGGCAGGTGGGTGGACATCAAGGCCAACATGCGTTTGTGGGGTCTCTCACCTTCCTATGCCCTGACTCTGAGTGGGTGAACACTGTGAACACCGAGGCCCAGAGAGACTGAAAGGCTTACCCAGAGTCTCACAGTATTAGTGGAAGAGCTGGGACCCGAACCAAGATCGCTCTCCTTTTTCAAGATTTTATTTGTCAGAGAGCAAGGGAGCACACACGCACAAACAGGGAGAGCGCAGGCAGAGGAAGAAGCGGGCTCCCTGCTGAGCAAGGAGCCCAATGTGGGACTCGATCCCAGGACCCCAGGATCGATCATGACCTGAGCTGAAGTCAGACAGTTAAGATTTCTTAACTGTGTGTTCACTGTGGGTCTGTCCAGCTTCCCTGGGAGGTTTCCAGGTACTTTTGAGAACTTTTAGATAGATCCATTCTGAGAAATCATCACTCTGGGTCTGGGAGACCCTCTGCTCTAGCCACTCATGTGACAGCAGAGAAGCTGGAACTGGCCCCATGTCACATGGCCATACGGAGGCGTCCATCATGTCACAAATGGGATTTTCAATTCAAGGTGAAGTCTCCAGTGGGGCACCCTTCACAGTGGAATGGTTGCAAATGGGGCCAGATGCGGGCATGAGTGCCTGGAGTCTGGGAATGGGAGGGGCCGGTGGGGTAAGACCTGGGGCCCAGTACTTCTTTCCTCTCCGTCTTCCTGCCCACAAAAAAGTTTCCTGTTCTTTTCCATCTTCCTTCTCTCACCCAGCCAGGACTCTCAACCCACTCTGTTTTTGGTTCAGGCTCTGCCCTGCAGGTGCTCACAGTTTTATCAGTCACCAATTTGATGAGTGGCTGTGGCCAGGTTCCTTTGTCTCTTTGGGCCTCAGTTTCCTCATCTGTAAAAATGAAGACTTCCAACCCACCTGTATTCTGATGCCCCAAGAACTTAGCCCGGGACCATGGGAACTTCTCCCCTCAGAAGTTCTCAGGCCTCAGAATTTTCCCTGAGGCCACTTAGCTGCCATTTTAGTCTTTTTCCTCAAGTTGAGACCCAGAGCAGAGAAAGAGAAAGTTAAGTCACTGCCCTCCTTGTGACTGTCCTTGATTAGGAGAGTTCTAGTCACTTTGTTTCTGTAGGCTCTGAGCTCCCTGCTCAGCCGCTCTGATCGCCCATTTCCTGATCACATGAGGTCTTTAATTTTGGTTATCCTCTGTTCCTTGAGTGGGATGCATTTTCTGTGTGCCAGGCTCTGCGCCGGGTGAGGGGTTATAGGTGACTCAGAGAGACCCTTGCCCTCCAGCTCTGCCCTCCACTGGGGCTCCCAGCATGCCCTTTGGCCCACAAGCCATGTAACGCCTAGGGTCCTATCAGTGTTTCCTGTTTTGCTCACAGGACTGGGTTCAGAGAGATGTCAGGAAAGAGCACTGGATTTCGAGTTTGTCAGATTTGGGCTTTATTCCTGGTTTTACTACAAAACAGCTGGGTGAATTTGGGCAGGTTTCTTGACCTCTTTGAGGAGATGAAGTAGAAATAGAACCCTCTGCCTAAGGGCTGTCAGTGAGATAGTGAATCACAGGGAAGCATCTGACTTGCTACCTGGCCTGTTGTGGGTGTACTGGGAGTTAGCATGAAGCAATGTCCCGGCCAGCCTGGCCTCCAGCAGTTAGTGTCTGGCTCTGGCTCTGGCTCTTTCTCTCTCATTCTTCCTCACACACCCTCTGTCACATGCTCTGTCTCTTACACAGACACACACACACACACACACACACACACACACACTCTGTCTCATCGAGAGACAAATTCTGTTTTTCTGTGTTAGACTCTGTTTGACTCTGGGGAGTCCCAGATGAGACTCAGACCCAGCCCTGTCCTCGGGCGGTGGGGGAGGCTGCATGCTAGTGGTGAGAGGTTGCACAGATGGTGGTCACTCCGCGTGGTGCTGGCTGAAAGGGGCAAGCTCAGGGGCCCTGGAGCCTGGGGGGGGGGTGCCCCCATTCTCTACACAGCAGCCAGAGTGAGCTTTTGAAAATGTAAATTCATCATGGCATTCTCCTGCTTAAAACCTTCCAATGGCTTTTTGTCATACTTAAAAGAAAGTCCAACCTCTGTCCATGGTTACAGGGCCCTGCGCGACCTGGTATCTGCCCATGGTCACCCCACGCCCTCCCCTCACCTGGCTGTAGGCACTCTGCCTTTCCCATCTGTTCACGGCTCTGTCCCCAGAGCGGGAACGGGACTGGTCCACAGTGGGTTCTCCATAAATACGTGCTGGATGCCTGAACGGACTCTTCAGCAGTTGGGGAGGAGGAGGGAGAAGGTGGGGAGGTGGGGCGGGGCCGGAAGAGCTGGACAGACGGCCAGGCGTTCTCTCTGTGGAAAGGGGGGCGGGGAAGCCGGCAGGTGGAGACGAGCAGTATGAGCAGGCCGTGTCCGGTGGCCCGTGGCCTGGAACTCCGCGTGGCTGAGGGGTGTGTCAGGAAGCGCAGTTTGGGTTTGGGAGAACAGGGTTACACGGGCCGCCTCACGGGAAGCACAGCGCAGATGCTCGGGAAACACAGGAGGTGTCCCCAGAGACTCTCCAGTTCTCCCTACGTTTTCTGGGAGAAAGCTCGGGTTTGGAGCTAGCCAGTCTCTGACATGCATAACCTCCTATGAAGTGGTAGCTGTGGCCGAAAAATAGTTGATTCTGATGGGAACAGGGGGAGGCTGAGGCAGTGAGGAGCTGGCCTTGGGACTCACTGAGCCCACCCCTCAGACACCTGTGGAAACTGAGGCTCAAGTCAGTCAGTGACCTGTCCAAGGCCCAGCCTGGACAAGCCCAGAACCCCGACTCCTGACTTGCCGCCCAGAGCGGTTTCCACGGGGCCATTCCCATGGGCTGACCTCACTGTCCTCTGTTTTGTTAGCTGTTCTGTTTCTAACTGCCACGTGGTAAGTTCTCGTTTTATTAAGATGTCTGTGTTCTCTCACCCTCCGGGGGAATACGCCTGTTAGGATTAGGATACAATCCAACTTTTACCTGCAGGCCAGTGAGCGTCTGCAGCGCTGGGTCTTGCCCAGCCCTGTGAGGGCTGCTGTCGGCTCAGGCATTCTCCACCATCCGTGTGCCTGGGCCCTTCACCGTCCTCTGCAGCAATCGCGGGAACGGATTTGCTCAGTTATTTGCTTTCTGTCTCCTCCCAGCTGGGATGTAGACGCCATGGTCACTGCTGGATCCTCAGCATTTAGATCAATCAGTGCCTTGTATTCAGTAGGTGCTCTGTACGTGTTTGTGGAATGCATCCGTGCTGAAAGCATTTGTTCTAAGTCCATTTCTCTGACTCTGGGTTTGGGGTTTGGCTTCCATGCGCCTTACTGGGTATGTAGTAAGAGCAAGGGACACAGTGTGACACCCTCCCCCTCAAGGTTGGGGCTCTCCCCGCAAGTCAGGAGGCAGTGTGGGGGGGCTCGGATCGCAGGGCCCAGCACAGAGCAGTGTCGCTGCCAGGAACCCACACCTATGACTCTGAGACTCGCCCCCGGAGGCGATGGAGACTGTTTGGGTATCCTGTAGAGATGGCTCCTTTAGGACAGAGGCGAAGTGGTTTGGGTGGCTTGGTGTTTCTGCCTGAACCTTGACAGATTTGCTGTCTGTGTATGAGGTGTAGAGCCTTGGGGAGAGCTGGGCGCTGGACAGGCCTGGGTGTGAAGCTGCCCAGCTGTGTGGTCTTGGCTCACCCCCCTCTCTGAGCCTCTACTTAC
Source organism: Halichoerus grypus (assembly GCF_964656455.1). NCBI lineage: Eukaryota > Metazoa > Chordata > Mammalia > Carnivora > Phocidae > Halichoerus > Halichoerus grypus. Next base: position 55,683,804 of record NC_135722.1, read on the forward strand.
CTATCTGTGAAATGGGGGCAGTAAGAGCTGTTACAGAGGAGGGATTGAGGACCTTGGATCAGTGCCGGACTCGGGGCCTGGCACCAGATGGCTTCCAGCTCTTTCTTCCCTCTCCTGTGGTTGGCACAGGAGCCTCTGGTGGTAGGAGGGTGGGGGCACAGGATCCCCCTCCCTGCTCACCTGGCCTGGGATTCTCTCTTGCCCACAGGGGGACTATGTCTGGATGGACCTGAGATCTGGGCAGGAGTTCGACGTGCCCATCGGAGCAGTGGTGAAGCTCTGTGACTCGGGGCAGATCCAGGTGGTGGATGATGAAGGCAATGTGAGTAGCCCCCTACCTCCCATGTCCCTGGGCCTTTGGGAAGACCCAGGCTGACAGGTCCCCCAAGGCAGGGACCGGGCAGTAACCTGAGGGGGGTGGAGGCAGTACTCATGCCCCTGCTTCTGCCTCTCAGATACCCCGTCTTCCATGGAGCTTTCCCACTGCCCCAGCGAGAGGGTGTCTCCCCTTCTGCCCAGGCTGCTGGGTTCTATTTCCATAAGCACTCAGTGCATTCTGCCTAGTGTTAGGGATGGGTGTGTATGTGGCGGGGGGCGGGGGGGGGGCGCACGTGCACGTGTATGGTGGCGGGCAGGGGCCAGCACCAGGCTGGGAGCTCCTCAGGCACAGGGGTGCTTTGAATCAGACAGACTGGATTCAAATCCCATCCTGCCCATGTATTAGTTCTGCAACATTCAAGTCTCCTTCCCTTCCAAGCCTCAGTTTTCTCTTCTGTAAAGTGGGGATCATAGTAACTATCTCATCGGGTTATTGACCCATATGTTGGGGCCCCTGTAGAGAATACCTCAGTAAAGCGAGTTAGACTAAAAATGCCCGTAGTCTTGCTCTGTTGGGTTATGGCATCCTAGGAGTTCATTGCTTACCTTGGCACCGCCCTGGGAATCCATCTAATAGATTAACCCTTTATTTCTTGTGGCCCTGAAGGAGAGGGACACAAGAGGTGTAAGTTGTGTGGGTAGTGGGCATGGGGAGGGACAGAAAACTATGAGGTCAGGGTCGTGCCCTGGAGAAAGCGGGTAGTCTGGAGGAGGGCCCAGAGGGGAAGCACATGTGTCCATAGCAAGGGGACGTGGGGGCGTGGTCCTGGGAACAGAGTCCTAGCTTAGCAGGGACATGAGGGACCCAGGGAGATTCAGTCCCACCATCATTTGCGTTGTGCCTGGTGCTGTACCCAGTGCTGGGGAATATAGAGATAGAACCAAGTTTCTGTCTCGGGGTCCTAGAATGTTGGGAGCAAAAGAGGGTGCAGTGACAGGGAGCAGAGGGCTCCACTGGGGGGCAAGGGCAGGGCTCAGGGGCCTGGAGGTCAGGCTCTGGCCATAGAGGGGGTAGGGGCATCACTGTTGTTCCTACAGCCTTCAGGGCCACCCCCATGGGGTCTGCAAAGCCCTTTGACCCAGGCTCTGTCTTGGGTCCTCACAGCATCCGTGAGAGGCAAATGCTCTGTTCCCCAAGGGGAAACTGGGACAGGGAGGGACCACCAGGCCTGGTCACACAGCTAGTAAGTGATGGTGCTGGGATTAGCACCGAGGACCTCTGGTCTCTGTGTAGTGTTTCCTCACCCATATCTCAGTGGCTGCTCTGGCGCTCAGATTCTGTTGAGCCATGCTCTGTCCCCTGGGCTTGAGAACCAAAGTGCCTGCAGGTCCTTCTGGAGGCTCTGTTCTAGGACCTTCTAGGAAGCCTCTGTGCGGTTGCAGCCTGAGAAGGGGGCACGGGTTCAGCTGGCAGCCCAGACAGGCCCACAAACCTGCCTGTAGCGCCTAGAGTGGGGCCCCGGGACTCTGCCTGCAGGCTTACGTTTCACCTGGGTCATGTTGCATGTCAGATGGTGTCCTGTAACTGTGTCACTGGATCCCAGAGCTCCCCTCCCCATCTGCTCCCACTAAAGCCCTGGGAGTGGGGGCTGCAGGCGGGGAGGGGCGTGACTGGGTGGCTGGCTTGCTTCAGCGGCATTGGGCCCAGGGCTTCTGGCCTCTTCTCTCAGGGGCTGTCCCACTCTCCTTCCTCCCACCTCCCTACCCCAGCCCTCCAGGCTGTTGTCTTTGACCCCTCTGACTTTCAAGACTCCCTTAACTTGAGGGCAGGGACTAGGCGAGTCACATCTGGTTTCCCTGAGACCCCACAAGGCATCTATCCAGGGAGGGTTCTCTGTGAAGCCTTGCTGAATGAATGAATGAATGAATGAACGATCCTCAAGGGGATCCTAACATTCTGCCTTTGCCCAAGCTGTTCCCCTTGCCAGAGGCACCCCTCCCTCCCCTCCTCTACAGAGCACGCAGTTCATGTCTCTCCAAACTCAGCACCAGGCCAGCTCCTCTTTTCCAAAAGTGTCCCCAGTCCCTGGGGTTGGCCATGCTCTCCCTCTCTCTCTCCGGCATTCCTTCAGAGCCCTGGTTACACTTTTCTAGCTGTAGCTGCCTGTGGACATTGGCCTGAGAGGTGCTGACGTCTGCTGGGAGTCCTTCTGTGCAGGAAAGGGGTGGGGAGAGGCTTGGCTCTGCCATGTAATGGGGTGAGCCACTTGATCACTTGAGTGTGACTCCTCATTAAATGGGGACTGGTCATTCTGTTTTGGGATGTTATGAGGAACAAACGAGAACATAGATCTCCTCTGTAAAACCAGAAAGCGTTAGAGTAATAATACCCAGCCCTGGCTAAGCAATTACCAGGCACCAGTGCTTTTAGACGTGGTGGGAGTGAAACAAAGGTTGGCCTTTAGTGTCTCAATTAATCCCCTCAAAGTCCCCAAGAAGAAGGGACTGTTACTCTAATTCCCATTGCATAGATGAGGTCATGGAGGCTCAGGGAAGCCAAGTGCTGTGCACAGGGCTACGGGGTGGCGTGGTGGCTGAGCTGCCTCTCACCTCTGTGCTGAATTGCTGGGGGAGGGACTATGGGGACCAGAGGCTGGGGTCGAGGGGGAAGGCAGACAGCCTGCCCAGGCATCCTCTTCCCTCCAGCCTGCACTGGAGCGTAGCACTGAGTCCGTGAGCAGGGACCAGGCAGAGGGAATTTTCCAACTGGATCAACGTTTATCAAGAAATAGGATAAAATGGGAGAGAGGAATGTTCCACTCAGGACTGGAAAGTCCAGGCGGGTTCTTTGATCTCCCTGTCCAGCCCATTCATGCCTCAGGGAGGGCTGTGTGAGGGTCTGAGCTGGACTCAAGTGCTCCTGGCCCAGAAGGTGCCATGAAATGCCAGGGCAGTTGGAGTTGTGGGCTCTGGCTGGCCCTGTCCCTGCTCCCTCTGAGGGCCTGGTGCAGGCCACCGTCCTACTCTGATCCTGTTTTCTCAGGTGAAGTGAGAGGGCAGGAAAAAGGGACTAGGACTTATGCTTCCAATTCTGAACTGGTCCCCAGTAGCCACCAGCTAGCCATCTGTCCCATCAGATTCCCTGCCACACCATTTGTGTGTGGCCCCTGTCTGAGGCACTGTGGACCAAGGATCCAGAAGACACGGAGTCTGGCCGCCATGAGTCCCCAGCCTTGGGGCACATTGGGAGGTCAGAACCGTGTTCAGGCAATAGCAGCCCAGTGTGACCACTGCCTTTGCCATGGGAGACCCAGGCAACGTGGGGGCCCAGAGGAGGCCCTGACACATTCCCGTGGTGAAGGTGGGGGGAGGGCGCCATGGAGCACGTGAGGCTGGGCAGCATGGTCGGCAAAGGCTTTAGAAACTGGGAAATCTTTGAGCTGGGCCTCAAAGCCTGAGTGGAAAGAAAGTAAAGGGAAGAGCATGAGCAAGGCCACAGAGGTGTTTGGGGAAGTGGAGACCAACCTTCCCTGGCTCGGAAGTACAGGGGACTGCTGGAACGAAGGCCCAAAGTCCCTGTGGCCAAAGTCAGGTTGGCCTTTGCATGCCAGGCTGAAGTATGGGGGGAGCAAGGAAGGGCTCCAAGCCCCAGAGTGCTGGGATCAGACAGGTACTTGAAGAAACTCCCAGGGGGGTTGGGACTGCAGGGGAGAGCTGGAGGATAGCTGGAGAACAGCAAGGGCCAGGGGGCCAGGTGAGAGATGGTGGTCTGGATCAGGGGAGGGGCTTCAGGTTGGTGAGGAGGGTACTGCTCAATCAGCAGCAACCCTTCAGAGGGATGATTGAGTAGGACTGGGTGACCAGTTAGATTGGGGATGGGATGAGATGAGGGGCTGATGCCCCAGATTCTCCTGGAGGAGAAGCAGGTATGGGAGGACATGTCGTGTGCATCACACCTACCCACCAAGTCTTAGGGCCTGAGCTGGGAGGTGGCAGTGGGGTCCCCTTCTCCTCCCCTGTTCCCAAAAGTCAAGCTCCTGTCTGGTCCTGAGGCTCCCAGGGTTCTGGCATTTGGGAACAGGCAGAGGGCCCCAGAGGGCTGTGGGGCTTAGTGAGCTCAGGCTGCGGCCATACCCCAGAGCACAGTTCACTCTCACCTCGCTGAGAAGCTAGATTGTGACAAGGTGCTGGACACCGCCTTGGGGAAGGAAGGAGGGATTTGCAGGTTTGTTGAAAGTGCCAGTGCTATTGGCCAGGTGTACCACCGGAAGCCCCCTCCCGCCCCCCAGCAGAAGATACTGCAGGCGAGAATAGGGGGAGCCATGGGGCAAGCTCTCTCCTAGTTTCCGCATCAGTTCACAAGCATGGAAAGTTCACCCCTGCTCCACGTTCATCAACAAGCCCTGTGACATCTATCTGTGACAGGCCCACTTCCCTCTGTCTCCGCCGCTACTGCATGCCTTGGCTGGCCTCAGAGGCTGAGCTTCGGCTGTTCCCTGGGCCTGGACATCCCCTCACATCTTACAGGGATCACCTTCCCATCATTCGGATCTCTGCTCAAATGTCACCTCTTTGACACCCTAAGGTAGTTCCCTCCCTGGTCTCTAACCCATATGCCTGTCGGTTTATTCTTGGCACTGTCTGAAATTACTTTTTGTGCCTTTGTTTACCAGAGCCTGTATTTGAAGTCAAGTCTAATTCCAGTGATTACACTCTCCCCTCCACCTTGCAAAGTGACTGGGGGGACTCTAATTCCCTTTATGAGAAAGCTAAGTGGGACCAAAGTCCCTGCCCTGCCCATCTTTTAGGTCTGTAGAGAGAATTCCCTAAGAGGAGGAGTGGTCCACAGAGAGTGCGGGTGGGCAGCACCATCCTCAGAGACTCAAACCTGATAATGATAGTGTTTGGCCACAGGAGAGGAGGAGGCCCTAACCAGGGTCGCACAGACCCAGGATCCCTGTCCCTCCTGGGCCCTTTGCCCAGCAGAGCACAACCTGGGTCCCAGGAGCCCGGCCTGACCGTAGCCACGGTGCCTCCCTGCAGGAACACTGGATCTCCCCGCAGAACGCCACGCACATCAAGCCCATGCACCCCACGTCGGTCCACGGCGTGGAGGACATGATTCGCCTGGGAGACCTCAACGAGGCTGGCATCCTGCGCAACCTGCTCATCCGCTACCGGGACCACCTCATCTACGTGAGTGCTGCCCCGCCCACTCGCAGCCCCGCCCACTCGCAGCCCCGCCCACTCGCAGGGGCCAGCTCTCCAGAGGCAACCAGGGACCCACCTGCCCGCAGCAGCTCAGGGTTTGAACCATCCTTTGGACTGCGGCTGGTGTGGTCTGTGATTGGAGAAGGGAGCGGTGTGTACCACGGGTTCAAGTGCCTCCCCAGGCCATTGGGTGGATTGGTGAGAGGCTCTGTGTTTTGCCCAGAGATGGGGAACTGCTGCCTCCTCTGGGTTCGCTATGGGGTCGGAGCCTGCCATTCTATTGGTCCTCCGGTGAAGAGAGGATGGGTCGGGAGTCTGTATCCTCAGAAGAGGATGGAGGAGGGAATATGCTCCTTGACTCCACAAACCCTTGATATAAGAACCAGTTGTACATAGGCCACGCTCCATATTCTTACACCTTGAAACTCAACAGGACAAACAGCCTCACTTAGCCAGGACTGAACTGATCCCAGGAGGTAGGTTCAGAGACCATCAGAATACAAAGGGCCTGTGGAGATTATACCCTAGAGGTTCTCACATGTTTTGGCCTCGGGAACCTTTGATGCTCTTAAAATTATTGAGGACTCCCAAGAGCATTTGTCAATGTAGGCTATATCTGTTGATACTTACCATATTAGAAATTAAAACTAAGACACTTCACAAAATGTATTAATTCATTAAAAAATAACCATAAAAATCTATTATAGGAAAACATTTTTATGAAAAATAACTATGAATATGCCCCCTAAATTAGGAAGAAGAGTGTTATTGTTTTATAATTTTTTGAGATATCTTTAATGTCTGGCTTAATAGAAGAGAGCTAATTCTCCTATCTGTGTCACATCCAGTCTGATGTGAGGTTGTTTGGTTGAAGTGTATGAGGAAAAGCTGGCGGCAGAGATACAGAGGTGGAAAGGAACTTGCAGACTTCTTGAAAGGGCCTTCGGGACCCTCCGGGGTCTCTGGACCACACTCTGAGAACTGCTGAGCTAGTCCCATAGTCCCATTTTATAGACAGGGAAACTGAGGCTCCATGAGGTTTAGCCAGGCCCAGAGCTGTGTGCTGGGGTCACCGCATGTCTCTGACCCAGCCCCTCCCTCAAGCAGCTCCGGGTGAAGGAAACCATGGCTGGGGCGCCTGGGGGGCTTAGTGGTTAAGCGTCTGCCTTAGGCTCAGGTCATGATCCCAGGGTCCTGAGATCGAGCCCCGCATCGGGCTCCCTGCTCGGCGGGAAGCCTGCTTCTCCCTCTCCCACTCCCTCTGCTTGTGTTCCCTCTCTTGCTGTGTCTCTCTCTGTCAAATAAATAAAATCTTAAATAAAAAAAAAAAAAAAAGGAAACCATGGCTGGTGCAACAAAAGAAGAGAGTAGGAGGGAGCCCCCGCTCCCCAGGCAGGGCCCCAGGCAGGCTGGTAGAGAGGGCATGCTTGGGTGACAAGTGTCGTGAGGAGTGCTCGAGCTAAGTGCAGACAGAGCAGGGTCTGTAGGGGTGAGGCCTCACTCCCAGCTCAGGGGATACAGCATTCGGGAAGGGGTGCTGCGTGGATAGGAGGCTGGAGGCAGGAAAGGGCCTGGCGAGGGAGTGGCACAGTGTCCCTCAGCTTGTCGGGACCCTGAGGAGGAGCCAGGGAGACAGGGCTGGAAGCCCTGCAGTTGTCCCTGAGCAGTCACAGCAAGGAGCTGCGTCAAGGTCAGGGATCCATCCTCTTAGAAGTCCTGGAACTGTGGCCACTCCGCTGCTAGGGAGGCCCTCTGCTACTCTCCCCGCTCTGGGACCGTCTGCCACTTCAGATTCCCAAGGGGAGGCTGTGCCCAGGCCCTTGACATTTGCCCACTGAGTAAGTGGCTTTTACAGCTGATAAAGCCCCTCTCACTCTTTTCTTCACCTGGGGGACGGGGCAGGGCACAAGTGGAACCTCCAGACGTGAGCAGCCTCACCCAGACAGGAGGATGGGGCTAGAACTTGAGCCCAGGCCAGAGATACCCCAGGAAGATCCACTGGTGTCTGCACCCCAGTTCTTGGAGGTTCCCTACTCGCTCTTCACCCTAGGTGGCAGGTGGTCATAGAGGGTCCTAGCACACCCTGTGGTTGCCGTCCCGGGGCTGGGTGGAATGTGTCACTTGGGTCCAGAGGTAAATGGGGAGCCTGCCCCTCCCTCCCACCTCCCCCTCAGGGAGGCTGCTGCCAGAGCTGATGTCCTGACCCAGTCTCCTGTCAGGAGGAGCTGAGTAAGATGGGAACTGTCCCCACCAGGGAACCCCCCCCCCCGACTGTGTCTAGGAATAGCTCAGAGGCATGTCGGTTATTTTGCACAGTTTATTGATTCTTGCAGGCAAACTGGTTCCTCACATGTGAGGGACAGTCGGTAGACTGAATCAAAGAACAAAGGCAAACACAGGATTCACAAAGGAGAGGGGAAAAAAAAACTTCAGGAAGAGCAAACCTTGTTTGTGAAATTTGGGGGGATAGACAGATTAGCTGGCATCTAGCAGAGAAATCAGCTTCATGTCCTAGAGTAGGCTGATTAGGAGAGCAAAGGAAAGAATTCCAGAGATTTATGGCTTCTCCAGAAAGCCCCAAAATCTGTGCCATTTGCCTCTTTAGAAGTCCTCACCAGTAACCTTTCTGGTGGTCTCTTTTCTAGGTGGGGGAGAGGGGGCAGGGGACGGGGCAGGGCACTAAGTCAAGATGAGGTGCCTACGCGGCCTTCTTGTTCGGGAAGCACCTGGGGGGTCCCCAGCTCAGTTGGTCCACGAGCCTGGGATTCTGGGTGTCAGTTGGTCTAGGGAGCCCTTCTGTTCAAGGATTGCCCTGTTCAAGGTTTCAACTTGCTCACTCTCTGATTCTGTGATGGGTGGATGGGATAGGACCAGAGCTTTGAAGAAGCACCGGGCCATTGTCCCACCCAGAAACCATACCTGTCCCTAACCATGGCAACCCCTGGTCACTTCATGGCTTGGGTTACCCCGGGCACAGCCCCGCGTACCCAGGATTTCCTCCGATTACCACGGCCGCTCACAGCCCTGGGCTGCGCGATGCTCTGTCCCTGACTGTCTGCCTTGGGCTTGCCCGCTGCAGCTAGCCTGCCCTAGGAGCCTGCGGGACAGCACCCCAGAGCCACAAATCAGCCCCGGACACCCCCAGTGGGGGGGGGGCCCTCAGAGGACACCTAGCGACCCCTGGTTGGGTGGTCTCAGAGGCCAGGGGTCCTCCCTGGGTCCTGCAGGGTGCAAGTAGCAGGGCCGGTGGGGATCCAGTGCTCCCTGACGCTGAACAGGGACTGGAGCCCTAGTATGGGAGGCCTGGGTCCAATCTTGGCAGGTGGCCTTTGGGGAGTCCCTGCTCTTCTCTGGTCTCAGCCTTCCCTCTGGCACAATGGGGAGACTTCCTGGGTGAGCACCTCTGTGGCTCTGAGAAGGTGTGTGTGCCCAGGGATATGTCTTGGTCTCCGTGGCCTGCTAAGGGAGAGGCCCCAGGGCTGGCAGGCCTGGAAGCTTCCTGGCAGAGGTGGAGCCGTTCCTGTCACATCTCCCGGAGTGTATCTCTGGCTCCGGAGAGGTCCTCAGAGCTCCGCCTAGGGACTTGGGGCCCCTAGGGCCCACGTGTGCTGTGTCCTTGGCTTGGCAATAGCCCTTATCTCTCCCCAGCCTATGGCCCCAAAGACAGGCTTTCTTCCTGGAGGCTTGCGCAGAAGGCCTGTGCTGGGCAGCTGGGCATGAGCCCCCTGCTGGCCATGGACCCTTGGAGAGAGAGAGGGCCAGAGGGGCTCAGGGAGCGGTGCCAAGAGCCTTGGGGGATGGACAGGTGCTGAGGCCCGGACAGGGGCAGGATGGGCCTGGGCCCCCTTGCCCGCGGTGGCCAAGCCCCTCCCTTCTTCACTCCCCAGCTACCAGCTCCACCGTTCCCTGGGGAAAATTCCTGGGGTTTGGGTAAGCCCACGTGGGGAGGCAAGGCCTGGGCTTGGGTGCCAGCGCCCCCCCTTTATTCAGCCCCCTGCTTCTCTGGCGTGAGATCTTGGAGTCCCTCTGCTTCCCAGAGGCTGAGTTCGCCCATCTGGAAAGGGCCGTATAAGCCCTCACAGAGGCCTGCTGAGGAGCACGGGCTCCTGCGCCCAGCGAGGCATCCAGCGGGTAGGTGTGCGCTCCTGCCCTTCTGCCCCGGGAGCAGGGTCCGGGCCCCGCCCCAGGAAGGCTTCCCGCAGCTTTTCTCAGCGCATCCTCTCTGGCACTGCCTGGCCCTGCCCGTGGCCGCCGAGCCTGCTCCCAGGGCCACCCCTGTCTGGCTCCGACCGCCCCCGTTGACTGGCTCATTAGGTCTCAAGTGGTATCTTTACCTCCAGCCTCTGGGACAACCGCTCATCCTCTCACAGCCGCCAAAATGACCTTTCTCCAAGAGACCTTCCAAATGCCATGGCCTTTCACGCCTCCGTGCTTGATTCCCACTGACCAGCCTTCACGCCCCCTCTCCCTTCACCCCCACCTGCTTCCCACAGCCCAGGCTTTCCCTCCCTGGTCCCCGGATGTGGCTCTCGGCCTCCCCGCCAATCTCTGTGGAGGGTCCTCGAATGACTGCATGGAGCCCACCTCACACCACATGGTGATCATAGACCAGGTGGTTCGGTGTCACTTTATTAAGGAAGGTGGCACGTCAGGACAACTACTCTGTAACCAGGCACATGCCGAAGGCTATGCCCTTCAGTCTTCACATAACCCTGGGGGAGGGGTGTGTGTGCTAACCGTCCCCCTTTTACAGATGAGCAAAATGAGGTGTAGACAAGCAAAGCGATCTGCTGAAAAGATGTTCTTTGGGGCTGACTCCCTCCCATGGGGACGGGGGGCCAGCGGTTCCCATAGCCAGGCAGGGCTGAGCTGTAGGTCATGGGGCCAAGGTACCCAGGGGCTGGCGGTTCGTGGTTTCTGATCTGAGAAATTAGCCCAGCCCTGTGCTGTGTGGGGTGTTGATGGTAGAGAACCTCCTTCTATCCCATTCCCCACTGACCAGCTCCCTCTTCTCCTGTTCCCCACTTTCCAACCTTAGACCAACTGTGGAGGGCGGGTGAGTATGGCAGAGCTGGTTCCAGCTCTCAGTCTGCACTCAGCCTGGCCTCTCCCTGCAGCCTGCATCCCCATCCCACCGCACCTCTCCCTGCTTGGGCTTTTGCACACAGTCAGGAGGTCAGCGCCATCAGGCTCAGCTGCCTCTGGCATGGGCTGCTTGGAGGAAGAGCCCGGGTGGCCGAGGAGCGTCCCCCGGGGCCCAGAGCAGGGCGGTAAATGGCGGGGCGGGCAGAGCCGGGTCTGGGTTGCTGAGGCCACGGCTGTTTTGCATGGCCGCAGCTGGCCCTGGTTTGGGCCTTTCCCCTGGAATGTGGTGCTGGCGGCCGCACTTTCCCGGCAAGGCCACCTTGGGCCGAGGCTGCTGGGCATGGCTTCGGCTCTGGGGTGATGCTCTGTGCCCTTGGTGGGAGGCAGTGGACACGGCTGTTGCTTCCTCTGTGTGGTCACATCTGTTTTCAGTGTCTCCAGGCCCAGATGTCCATCCATCCCTCACCAATTACAGGCTGTGCCTGACCTTTTCCAGCTGGGGTGGGGAGGGGCGGGCAGAGGGAGCAGTAACCCCTGAGTACCTCATTCGGCCCTGGTGGCAGGAGGGCCAGATAGCGTTGGCCCCTGTGTGGCAAGGCCCCAGGCTCACAGCAGGAAATCTTGTGCGTCAGCGGAGGAGCCCAAGAAGAGAAAGCCCCTCGAAGTTTATCCGAGGTGTGCTGGGACCTTGTACCTGTGCTGACCGGGATGCTGGAGGGGCCCTGTCCCCCAGAACACGGGGGCCCCTCTGCCCTGGGGCTGTGCTGCGGAGACTGGGGCCTGCCCGGCCCCCCAGCCACATGCCCCGGCCTCTTCAGCATTTTATGGCTTGGTTCTACTGCCCCTGGACCAACCCAGCCTCTGCTTGGGAATGGTCTGGGTTATGAAGATTACTCAAACCCCTGGGATGCAGGGCTTGCAGGCAGAAGTGGGAGCCAGCATCTGAGGAGCACCTCCGGTGTGCTATGGCTTTTAAATCCACCACCTCCTCATCTTTAGAAACAGTTACATTATGTCCATGTAACGGACAAAGGTAAGGAAATGGAAGCCTAGAGACCCTCCCCCTCTCCCCACTTCCTTCCTCCCTTCATCAAACCTCACTGAGCACGTACTCCAGCCCAGACCCAATGCTAGTTTGAAGGCCCCACCCCTAGCTCTCGGAGAGGCAGGATTCGGACCCCGGGTCCACGTGACTCCAAAGCCACTGCTGTCCCTTCCAGAGGAATGGAGCAGGGCAGAGCCTGAGAACTTTCTAGAGTCCGAGCCTCCCACATGGGAAGTGGCAAGTTCCTCCTCCCTTTTTGCCCACAGACGTACACAGGCTCCATCCTGGTGGCTGTGAACCCCTACCAGCTGCTCTCCATCTACTCACCAGAGCATATCCGTCAGTATACCAACAAGAAGATCGGGGAGATGCCCCCCCACATCTTTGCCATTGCCGATAATTGCTATTTCAACATGAAGCGCCACAGCCGTGACCAGTGCTGCATCATCAGGTGGGCGGCCCAGCGCCAGCTCGGAGCTCCAGGCTTAGCCCCTAGAGCTCCAGCTTTGCGTTCCTGCTAATGCCTCATCATGTAGAGAATCCCCTCCCCTCTCCCAGGCCTTACATCTCTATTAATGCTGCCCAAGTTCTTGTTAGCTTTTGAGGCCAACCTCAAAGTTTATTACTGGTTCCTGTTAAGTTAGAGTCAGGTGACATTTCAGTCCCCTATTCTCTCTTGGGCAGAGGGTATTAGGACAAAGCATTGATCTAGCATCAATATATGCCATGCTCTATGGCAGATGAGGACCAGGGCAGGGCGTGTGTGTGTGTGTGTGTGTGTGTGTGTCTAAATGAAGGGGAAGGAAAGTACCTTTGGCCTTGGCCGAGCCCTGAACTCCTGGAGGCTTTCCTGTCCCTGAAAGGTCCATACTGTTGGCCTATTTTACAGACTGGGGAGGGGGGAAGGTGCAGGTGGGAGAAGCAGCTTGGGCTGAAGCCCCGTAGGGAGAGGCCCATGCAGACCATGATGGGCCCTGCCTCTCTCTGGGTCTCCTCTGCAGTGGGGAGTCTGGGGCAGGGAAGACTGAGAGCACCAAGCTGATCCTGCAGTTCCTGGCGGCCATCAGCGGGCAACACTCATGGATCGAGCAGCAGGTGCTGGAAGCCACCCCCATCCTGGAAGGTAGGGCCAGGGCTCGAAGAGTGGTGCTGGGGGGGCTGGGCAGGTGCTGACCTTGCCCATGACCCTCTCCCCACCCCGAAGCATTTGGGAATGCCAAGACCATCCGCAACGACAACTCAAGCCGCTTTGGGAAGTACATCGATATCCACTTCAACAAGCGGGGTGCCATCGAGGGCGCCAAGATCGAGCAGTACCTGCTGGAGAAGTCCCGTGTCTGTCGCCAGGTGGGCCCGAGCCCAGGGCAGAGCCGGACCTGCCCAGGACCCCCCAGCCTCGGGTGCGGGTGGGGGCCGCACGGTCTGGATCGTCCTCTGCCGCTGCCTGCTCACCGCGGTGCCTGAATTCCCGCCATGAAAGCTGCCCCCAGGGGCTTTTGGATCAAAGTCATTTGTTAAAATAGTAAACTGAGTTTCATCTTGATTGTCGGGTTCTGATGCCTCCCCCGCCTCTGTCCCCCAACACCTTGTGCCCGCATTTGCAGGCCTCCGATGAACGAAACTACCATGTGTTCTACTGCATGCTGGAGGGCATGAGTGCCGATCAGAAGAAGAAGCTGGGCCTGGGCCAGGCCTCGGACTATAACTACTTGGCTATGGTGAGGCCCGGGCGGGGCAGCCGGGGGGAGGGGACACCGATCCCAGTGAGGTCGGGGGCAACCCACCCAGCCGCTCCCCAGCTCCAGGCCTGGTGGGTGGGATCCTCTGTGGGGGCATCCCCCACCCCCATCTCATCCCCTGACCTGCCCCGGCCCACTCTGAGCTTATATATGCCGTCAGGCCTGTCCCCCGCTTGGGCATAGTCCACCTGCACAAGCATCTCACCCCCCCCATGAATTGTCATCTCAGATACACATGTTCCTCAATCTGTGTAGACAGCCTAGACCCAGGGACATGTAGACACTTGCCCGTGTGTACGTGTGCACAGACCCACCCCCACACACATGCTGTGTTAGTTCAGTTTTTGAGGACGTGAAGCCCGGGACCTCTGCCAGGCCCCCCAGGATTGGAGGGCTCATTTGTTGCCGCTTCAGCCTCGGGGGCTCACCGGGCACGGAGCCCCGGTGCCAGCCTCTTGCTGTTGCCTGACCACCAAGGAGAAGAGGGCCCCAGGGCCATGGCTGCCGCCCAGCATCAGATGCATGGGGTCCGAGTGCACAGCAGGCAGGCTCGGCGGGGGGACCAGCTTCCTTAGTCCTGGGGAGAATCCCTGCCTGGCTGTCAGGAGCTGGGCCGGGCCGGGCCACAGGGCCACACGAGGGACGTGGGTGTTGTAGGTATGCAGGGCTTCCCGCATACTTGCTGTAGCTGTCGGAGGTGACACGCACATGAACACGGCTCACGGGCACACATCCTGGGGCAGACCCCTGTCGGTGCCCTGCCTGTCTGCAGTCCCTTCCTCCCCCTCCCCCTGCCCAGGCTGCCCCTGGTTGCCCCTGGTGAGTCCCTGAGCGAGAGTGTCCAGCGCGGGGCGGGAGCACAGTAGGGCCTGGGTGCTGTGACTGCCAGGCTAGGGGATGGGCCAGGCCTGGTCTCAGCGACTCAGCTCCTCTCACTCTTGGGAAGAAGGGGCACTCAGGGTCCCTACGAGTGGGAAATGTGTTCTTAAAAGCCCTAGCCAGGAGCTTTCTAGACTTTCTGGAGAGGTCATGGTGCTCTTGCGGTGAGGTCAGTGCCTGGCCCCCCAGACTGGCCTAGCCTGGCAGAGGGGGCCCTTCAGCCCAACCACTGCCTCTCTGGGGGTCCCCACGGCCTTGCTGATGTCCTCCTGGACCCCACTCTCCCACCTCTGCCCGCCAGGGTAACTGTATCACCTGTGAGGGCCGGGAGGACAGCCAGGAGTACGCCAACATCCGCTCGGCCATGAAGGTGCTCATGTTCACCGACACGGAGAACTGGGAGATCTCCAAGCTCCTGGCTGCCATCCTGCACCTGGGCAACCTGCAGTATGAGGGTGAGGGGCCCCGATGGTGCACCCCCGCCCCAACCCCACCCTGGGTTCACGGGCAGCACAACACCTAGCTGTCCGGGGGGTGTTGTGGCTCAGCTTCTGTCCCAGCAGCTACAAACCCTGTTTGATAGGAGCCAGGGCTGCCGCCGAGAGCTCTGGGAGTGCAGGGTGGAGGAGCGTGAGGGGAGAGGGCCATGACGGCCAGTGTCTCCACTTGGATGCCAGGCATGGCACCAGGTGCCGGGCATATGGGGTTCCTACCTCACGGTGCCCATAGCTCGTGGGGAGAACACCCATCAAACATACATTGACCTGGAGAAGCAGTGGACAGGAAGACCCCCCGAGAGCCGGGCCCTCCTAGCCTGCCCCTTTCCCCCATGCCCACCCTCGCTTGCCTGACCCTGTGCCCCCTCGCTGTAACAGCCCGGACGTTTGAAAACCTGGACGCCTGTGAGGTCCTCTTCTCCCCGTCCCTGGCTACAGCCGCATCCCTGCTCGAGGTCAGCGTCCAGCCTTCTGTCCCGATGGCTGCTTCGGTTTCTCTCGGGGCTGGGCGTGTGGGAACCTGGAGGCTGGGGCTCTGCTTGGGAGAGTTCTAGAAATTCAATATGGAGAATGAACCGTGTGCAGGATCTGTGCTGGGCACAGGTCTCAGAGGAGGAGTGGAGCCCGGCGGCCGGCAGCCTCGCCGCCCTCGCCCCGCTGCCCCTGGGGATGGTGTGGGGCGCGGGGGACCCTGGGTGAGTCGGTGTGTCAGTCTCTCAGCAAAGGCTTACTAGGCTCTGCCCTGGGTTGGAAAACTGGGATGAGTCAAGCCAGAGTCTGAGCCAGTCCTGGGAGGGCCAGGTGACCGGGGGAGGCTGTCAAGGAGAGAGCAGTCCTTCCAGGCAGCATCTGGGCAGGGTGTGGTGCCTGGGGAGGATCTGGCTGTGGGGCTGTGGGGAAGGGCACTCTCGGGGGAGGGACTGGTCTGAGCCAGGCCTGGAGAGTCAGTGGGAAGGGGGTGGCTGGGGGAGCAGCCGGATGTTGCCCCACCAGGTGAACCCCCCGGACCTGATGAACTGCCTGACCAGCCGTACCCTCATCACCCGAGGGGAGACCGTGTCCACCCCGCTCAGCAGGGAGCAGGCGCTGGATGTGCGAGATGCCTTTGTCAAGGTGGGCCCCTTGTGGAGGGGGTCGCGCCGCCCCTTGTTGTTACAGGCAGGAGTTGAGTAGTCCATGGAACCAGAAAGACGTCTGGGCCTGGACCCCTGCCTGCCCTTGGACGCAGGCTCTGGCCACTGGCTCTGTTGGGGGGGGTTGCTGAGCAAGAGTCTGCCTTCTCCTGAGCTCTGTTCCTCCTACAAGGGGCTGAGTGTTGTGCTCCTCAGGAGCCCTGCTAGCCCCGCTCCCCACGGGTCCCCCATCCCTGGCCTGCTCTGCTTTCCAGCCCCGTGGGCCTCATGCTGGGTCAGATTGTTGGGGCACTTGGTCTGCTGTGCTATTCCCAGCCCAGAGGATACCCTCTCTGGTCTTTCCAAAGAAGACACTGAAGATGGGCTGGGTCAGGGGGAGAAGGCCCCAGTCCTTCCTGTTTCCACACTCACGAGTTTGCCAGCCATTGAGCCCCTGCCCTGCACCACGTTCTGTGCTGGGTTCTGGGACCCTCAAGATGTTCAGAGCTGATAGGGAGACAGAGGTGGATGGAGAGATGGGAGCCCAAAGGAGGGTTAGGGAAGGCTTCTTGGCAGAGCTTTGAGAAGGAGTAAGGAATTGTTCCAACAGGAAAGGGGGCTCCAAGACAGAGGGAACAGCTTGAGTAAAGACTAGGGGATTTCAAACAGCACGGGAGGGGCTGAGCGAAGCCGGGACAGTCCAGGAACCTGGCCCGTCTCCTTGGGAGGGCGCGTGGGCCCAGTGGCTGACACAGCCACCTCTCAGGGCATCTACGGGCGGCTCTTCGTGTGGATTGTGGACAAGATCAATGCGGCAATTTACAAGCCCCCCTCCCAGGAAGTGAAGAGCTCTCGCAGGTCCATCGGCCTCCTGGACATCTTTGGGTTCGAGAACTTCGCTGTGAACAGGTACCACGAGGGGCTCTGCTCTGTGGGAATTTTCTTCCACAACATGGTCAGAACAGGTGTCACACCTCTGCTTTAAACGACACTGAGCGGGCTGCGAGCACGCTCTGCCGGGCTGTGGGAGAGTTTGCCTCCAGTCATCCTGGTGGGCTCTCTCACTCCCGTTCCGGCCCGTCCCCTCCAGCTGCTCGGGAGAAGGCTCTTACACTGTCATGCACACCCCAGTGTCCAAGGTGCAAGGTGAGGCCGAGCCATGCTCGGGGTCCCACATTTCCTGAAGGGTCATTCTTGGGGGCCGGGTCAAGGACAGATGGAAGGAGCAGGCCCTGGTGGATCCCGGGGCTGGAGGCCCCTGCCCTGCCCCACTTCCTGCTTGTGTGACCCCTGGCAGGTCACTTCAATTTCTGTAACATTTGGATGTCTCAAAGCCCCCCACCTCCACCCAAACACCCACAATGAATATGTGAAGTGTCACCTGGGAGAGCACTGGGTTGGTGACTCAGAGATGCTGGCCCTCAGGAAGCCACTTACTAAATCTCGTCAGCCCCCTTCCCCTCTCCCCTGACTACTTTGTATCCCTCTTCATGCCCCCGAGCGCCTCGGCCCTTGCCCTCTGCCAGGGAGTTTGTGCCCGCCTGTCAGCCTGCTCCAGGCACAGCGTGGCCAAGGACGTGCTGGCCTGCTCAGCCCGTCACCCGCCCCTGTGCCCCCTCAGCTTCGAGCAGCTCTGCATCAACTTCGCCAACGAGCACCTGCAGCAGTTCTTCGTGCGGCACGTGTTCAAGCTGGAGCAAGAGGAATACGACCTGGAGAGCATCGACTGGCTGCACATCGAGTTTACCGACAACCAGGACGCCCTGGACATGATCGCCAACAAGCCCATGAACATCATTTCCCTCATCGACGAGGAGAGCAAGTTCCCCAAGGTGCGTCTGCCCTTTGTTGGGCGCCTGTGCAAAACATCCCCTCATGCTCTGAGCCTCAGCTTTCCTCATCTGTAAAATGGGACCAATGATACGTGCCTCTCAGGGTGGCTCTGGGGCCAGTGCAGGTGCATTCACCTGACATTTGGGGATCACCTGCAGTGCACGGGGTCCTGGACCAGACAATGGAGATCTAAGCACGTAGCTGGCATGGAACAGGTGCTCCAGACCTGGGATGTGTCTCGGAGTCGGGGAGCGACTGCTCCCATGAGTTTCACTGTGGGGAAATAGATTTTCTAAACTGGACTGAATGCTCAAGGTAGTGTAGTTCCAATCCACCCACTTAATAGATAGGGAAGTGGAGGCCCAGAGAGCTCCTGTGTGGGATACAGATAAAGGGAGGGAGCTCTTGAGAAAGACAGAAGAGGGGGCGCAAAGGCCGGGGGCAGCAGGGGCAGGAAGACCGGGGGCGGAGGGGGGCTGAGCGCGGCCATCGGTTCCCACAGGGCACAGACACCACCATGTTGCATAAGTTGAACTCCCAGCACAAGCTGAACTCCAACTACATCCCCCCCAAGAACAACCATGAGACTCAGTTTGGGATCAACCACTTTGCAGGCGTCGTCTACTACGAGAGCCAAGGTACAAGCGGGCTGTCTGGGGCTGCAATCTCTTCGCCTGCGCCCTCTCCCGCCCTGGCCCTTCTCCCTCCCGGGACGGGCTGGGGGCTGGAGCACAGAGCGGGGAGGGGCCTTAGGAAACACTGGGCCCAGTGCTCTTTCTTTCTTTTAGAGATTTTATTTTATTTTTAAATTTATTTTTAAAGATTTTATTTATTTGAGAGACAGCATGCTTGCGCGGGGGTGGAAAGGCAGAGGGGGAGGGAGAAGCAGACTCCCCGCCGAGCAGGGAGCCTGACGCTGGGCTCCATCCCAGGACCTGAGCCGATGGCAGATGCTTAACCAACTGAGCCACCCAGGCACCTCTGGGTGCCCCTCTTTTAGAGATGTTAATAAGTGTGGTGAAGTATGTATAATATAAAATGTACTGTTTTAACACTTTTTAAGTTACAATTCAGTGGCAGTAAGTACATTCACTATATTGTGCCACCATGGCCACTGGCCATCTCCAGCGCCGATCCATCACCCCAAATAAGTACCGATTAAGCAAAAATGTGCCCTTTTCCCCCAGTCCGTGCTGACCTCTATTCTGTTTTCTCTCTCTCTCTCTCTGTGTATATATATATATCTGACTACTCGAGGGACCTCATATAGGTGAAATTGTATAGTATCTGTCCTTTTGTGTCCGGCTTATTTCACTCAGCATAACGTCCTCAAAGTTCATCCATGTTGTAGCAGGTGTCAGAATTTCATATATATATTATTCATTCATCTCTTGATGCACAGTTGGGTTGTTTCTACCTTTTAGCTACCATGAATAGTGCTACCATGAATATGGGTTTCAAGTATCTGAGTCCCTGCTTTCCATTCTTTTGGGTGGGCTCAGTGTACAGATGGGGAAGCTGAGGCTCAAAAGGGAAAGTTACCTGTGTTTCCATGACATTGTCTGTTAGGTACCAGGCCAGGCCTAGACCCAGTCCCGTGACCCACTAGGACTCTCTCAGCAGCCAAGACCAAGTGTGAGCTTTGAAGGGGATGCATCCCCCATGCTTCTGGGATGTGCATTTGGGTTCATTTTAAAGCTAGAGGTGAAGAAGAGAATCAGGGTTACCCTACTTGGAATTCTTGCAGACTGCCCTTGCGACTCGGCCCCCACCACCCTGGTCTAAAGGGCTGCCTTGGATGGGCATCAGCTGTTGCGTGTCTCTCTATATTGAGCTCTTGTGTTCAGCCTCCAAGGGTTTCACCTGCAGTCGGAGGCCAGGGAAATTCAAAACAAACAAGCAAAGAGCCATTGGTTTCGTACTTCCTTGTTGAATTGTCCAGAAGGCTGACAGTGTATCAGTGAGCCATGCTGCAGGGATGGAATCTGAAGCCTGCCCAGCCCTCCCGCAACTATTGGATTGTGAGATCCAACCTTGCTGTTAGAAAGAAGGAAGCCAACGTTAAGTCTGAAGGACTTTCGGGCAAACCCATGTGTCTGTTCTTAGGAATAACAGAGGATTGTATCAGGCCTCATGCTGTTGCTGAGGATACAGACGGGAAAATTGAGTGGACTCTGCACAAAGTTATAAAATTATACAACGTTAGATCTGGAGGGAACATAAGGCTTTATCTACTTTATGGATTTGAAACTGAGGCTTAGAGAGGGAAATGACTTGCCTAAGGTCACTAACCAGTTTTGAGCTGCTTTCAACAATTCTGTCAGCATTTCCTGGCTCACAAGATACTGTTTTAATCCCGCATTTTATTTATGAATCAGGTGGTGTTAGGTGATCTGAAGCAAAGCAAGAGTTTACGGGTACTGTCACGAGGAAGCCGAGGGCCAGAAGGGGACCATCCTAGGGTCCCAGACTGAGTCTGTCATAGACTTTTGATTAGAGCCCACAATTCCATCCCAACTCCAAAACCCACCCTTCCACTGCTGGGTGCCTCCTGGCACTCCCCCGTCCCCAGACACCAGGTGGGCAGCCCAGCGCTGGGTCTCTATGTTGTCCGCAAGCCCGGGCAGCCTGAATCCTGGGGGAAAGGGTGCTGCTTCTCTGCGGTGTTCTTCCTCATCAGGCCTCCCCAGCCCTGGGCCCCTCTGTCTTCTGCCCCACCCTAGCAAGACACCCCACCCCCTGACGCCCCGCCATTAACCAGTTCCTAACTCCTCAGTGCCTGGGATGGCCGGCCTCTTGGGGGTCTGTGAGGTGCAGAGGAGCCTCCCTGGGCTGGTGCCGGGCGTCTAGGTTCAAGTCTCAATTCTGCCCATGGCTTGCTGTGTGATGTTAGGCAGCTTGTTCAGCTTCTCTGAGCATTGGTTTCCTCCCTTGTGGGATGGGGAAGATAATTCCTGCCCACCCCCTAGCTGGAGGGGGGTCGTGAGCATCAGTGCTGCGAGGGCACTTTGTAGGACATAACACACTGTTCAAGAACAAGGTATTTTAAATTCCTTTACTCTTAGCTGTACTAGCCCAACACGTATTCTCTCCCAGGTGACACACTCAACAGGGGCTTCTGATGCCTTTATTCAAAAGACTAAGGCTGGCAGTGCAGACGCTGGGTGGCTCCCCAAGGAAGGCAGCCTGCCCTCCCCAGGCCAAGGCCTCCGGCCCTTCTCTCTGAACGGGTCTGGAAGGGGGGCTGTGGGGGGAGGGAGCTGCAGCTCCAGTTCCGGCTTTGCCTCTCGCTTTCTCTGTCACCTCGGGCAAGCCGCTGCTCTGTCTGCTGTAAAGTGGATGTGGTTGAACTAAGCGAAGTTTGAGGGTCTTCCTGGCTCAGACACTGTGGATTTGGGGAGCGGATGAGTCTTGTCAGGTGGAGGCTGCCCGAACTCTCGAGGTGTGACCAACCGCTTCTTGCCACTGCCCAGGCTTCCTGGAGAAGAACCGGGACACCCTGCACGGAGACATTATCCAGCTG
The DNA here is from genome assembly GCF_964656455.1 of Halichoerus grypus. Taxonomy (NCBI): domain Eukaryota; kingdom Metazoa; phylum Chordata; class Mammalia; order Carnivora; family Phocidae; genus Halichoerus; species Halichoerus grypus. Next base: position 55,705,046 of record NC_135722.1, read on the forward strand.
GTCCACTCCTCCAGAAACAAGTTCATCAAGCAGATCTTCCAGGCCGACGTCGCCATGGTAACGTCGGGGCGGGGTCTCTACTGGGCAGGAAGGGCCCCCAGAAGCCAGGCCCGTGCCTAGGCCCACCCTTGTCCAGAAGCTTCGGCTGAGCTCCTCTGGCCGCAGAGTGAGGGCAGTGCTTCGCTGTGGTTCCAGGAGGAGGCCGAGGGGCCTCCACAGTCCTCCCGTCTGGTCCTCCTGTTGCAGTGACTGGGGGGGGGGCGGATGGGGCCAGGCCCGGAGAAGGGTGCCATGAGGGGTCACAGAACACAGCCTGATCAGGACACAGTTTACCATGGAGGCCCCCCCCGGCTGAACCTCTGGCAGCTCACAGGGAGCCTGGGAGAAGGGAGCACATCCAGCCTCAAGGACACGGATGGATGTGGGTATTCAGAGAGACAAACACAGAGGGCGTGGGCGCCCCAGACCCGGGCCCCACACGGGGGTGCAGAATTTCCCATCCTCGGCATTTCCTCTGTCCCTAGAGTGGTGGTCTGGTAGACTGGTTTCCTGCATGATTGTATGCCTCTTCATTTCCTATTTTCCTCCTGTCCCAGGGCTTCCTGCAGGGCGCTCAGAGGGACTCACGGGGAGGACAGAGTCCCTCCGTGCCTGTCCGGGTGCCTGCACTGCCCCGGGCCCCTGGGAGCCCAGATCTCTGCCCCAAGGGTTCTCCTTTCTCCCTGGTGGATTTTGCCCTCTGTTTTCTGACCCACCACCTTCTCCTCGCCCCCAACCCCATCTCGCCCTGCACTGTGCTTCCCGTTATAGTTTCTCTGTGGTTATTCATCGGGCACTCTCCGCCAGTCGGCAGCTTCCGTGAAGGTAAAAGACCCAAGTCCGGGGCCAGTGGATGGCGGGCCAGGCCTCAGTGGCCCCCAGGGCTGGGCTGTGGCCTTGGCCCCTGTGGCTCTGAGGCTTGGGGAAAGGGCCGGCTTTTTCTTTTCTTCTTCTTCTTCTTTTTTTTTGTTTTGGAGTGTGTGGTTTTTTTTTTTTTTTTTTTGTGGAGTGGTTTGTGGAGTGGTTTTGAGTTTTTTGTTGTTGTTTTGTTGTTTCTTGAGTTGTGTGAACTGTGAGTATCTCTGTTTCTTAAAGGAGGAAACTGAGTCTTAGAAAAAGAGGCAAGACTTGCCCAGCATGCCCCGTGAGCCAGGGGCTGAGCCAGGACTCTACTCCAGGTCTCCCCCGGCCTCTGCCCCCCTGAGTCTCTCTGTGGTACCAGGCCTGCTTCTTCCACCAACCTCTGGCACACGCCTCTGTGTCCAGGACTTGGTCAGATCCGCTGATAACCTTGCAGAGTAGGAGGGGCAGGTGATATTTTCTGCATTTTGCAGCTGGGGGTCTGAAGCTCAGAGGTGGGGGTGACTCACCCTGAGGCAGAGTATCCCGGAGCTGCGACTAGTATCCCAGACCTCCTTAGGCCCTGGAACAGTATCCATGGTGTACCTGACCACCACCTTCAGGTCGTGGCTCCCACGGTGCTCCAGGCCCCGAGAGTGCTGCCTACCCCCTCCCCGCCGCCCCCCGAGTAGCAGAGCTTTGTCATCCCTTTGCCTCTCCTTTTCCTCTTCTCAACCCTCAGTTTCCTCTCTGCCTAGTACTGATGTCCTCCCACATTTGGTCTTCAGGTTGAGTCTCCCTTCCTTCCTGCGTGTCTGGCATCCCCCTGCCGCCCAGTGCCTCATGGACTTCCAAACCACAGTTCACAAAAGCCACGGCAGCAGAGCAGGGTGCCTGGAATGTCCGGGGCAGGGAGTGTGACTGGACAGCAGCCTGTGCCCTCAGCCCATGGACTGGGCCTGGGACCCCACCCCCAGGCCAACACTATGGCCCAGCTGCTGACCGGGCGAGCATGGGGCCCCTGCCAGAGTGGGGCCCCAGGGGCCAGAAGCTCCCGTGCCCAGCAGTCCCCACCCCGAGGCCCACATGTCACAGGGTGGCAGCTTTGGGAGACAGGTGTGGCACTGGGCTCTTCCCCACTCTTTCCTCTTCTCCTCCGGTCCCCAGCCCACCCCACCCCTCCCAGGCTCAGCCATTCCTCCTGGTCTGAGGCAGTCTTGGAAGATCACAGAACCTCGTCTTCTCCTCCTGCCCCCTCTCCTCCCTTTCCAGAGCACCTGGGGGCATCTGGGGACCTCTCCACAAACCTTGCTGTCCTGAGGCTTCTTCCCCAGGACCCTGGGACTAGAACCCACTTATTGAGGAACTGTGGAGAGGTCCAAGCAAAAGACCCTGGGGTCCCCAGAAATGGCTCGCTCTTGAGGGAGTTTTGGAGCACAGAGTTAGAACACAACAGTGCACATTTGATCTTGATTATATCTTCTTTTCTGGGCCACTTACATTTCTCACCTCCCTCACTCCTCACAGCACCCTGTGAGTAGTTAGTGTTGTCCCCACATTACAGGCAGAGAAGCTGGGGCCCAGAGGGGACAAGGTGCAGACTGAAGGTCACACCGTTTGTGACACACAGGACTTTGATCCAGGTCTGTGTCAGGGAGGTAGGGGAACTTGTCCAAAGTGACACACAAGCGAGGGCTAAGGGGAAGCTTTGCAAGCCCCTGCTTTGTCTCTGTGAGCACCGCCCCTCGGAAAGAAAACCTGTTTTGGGACTGCTGGAAGCATGCTAGCTCTGTTAGAGGGAGCTGGAAACCGGTTTGGTGAAGTGTGAAGTTTTTAGTCACAGTTTATTGACGATAGTGCTTTATCTCAGGGTGGAAGCCCGCACCACCTCCTTCCAGGGATCTGAACCCGCATCCTATGTCTCTCTCCAACCCCCAAATTTCCATCCTTTGACTCTAGTGTCTGCCTCCTGAGGTGGCCCTGGGCAGCCGCACCCCAGCCAGTGCTGCTGGGGGGACCAGCCGAGCCATGGGGACCGCGGTTCTTCCAGGTCATCGAGCCCCCCGATTAATGTCTAATCCCAGTCACGTCCCTAGGCCCTGAGTCCACGGGACTCTTGTTCATGCTCTACGCCTGCGTCTCCCCAGCCCCGTGCACGTCCCGCTCAGGTGTCTGCCCCTCAGATCCCTTCTGGGGAGTCACTTAACACTGAGCTCTGGACTTTCTACTCCCGCCTTTACCCCATTTCCAAAAGTCTGCAGATTCTCCCAGAAACCCATGAATCTTAGAAAGGACCCCCATTCCCCTCAGTGAAATAAAACCGAATCAGAAACCCCGGGGGCCAGGAGGTGAGAGAAGCACCCCTTCCGCACTCCTGCACTCAGACACAAAGGGGACCAGGGTGCCCGTTCCGTGCCAGACATCGGCCTGCGTCCTGGGGACAGAGCAGTGGGCAAAACCGAAAACAGCCTCTGTCCTCATGGAGCTTATGTTCAGGCAGAGGGGAGAAGTCGCTAATAAGCAGATGAATAAGTAGAATACATAGTATGTCAGACGGTGATACATAAGATGGGGAGAAATTGAGGAGGAGAAATGCCCAAGGTGAGGCTTTGCAATGTCGAATAGGGGGACCGGGAAAGGCCTTACGGGAAGTTGGTAAGGAGGTGGCGGAGCCAGCCACGCGCATCTGGAGGACGAACAGCCAGTGCAAAGCCTTTGGGCCGGCCTGGGGCCCTGTGGAGAGCACGAGGCGGGGGTGCCTAGAAGCGCCGCGAGACGGATCCTGCAGGACCTTGTCCGTCCTGGCGGGGACGTCGGTGTTCATGCGGAGTGAACCCGGGAGCCGTTGCAGGGGCTCTGAGCGTGTTGGGTGGAGAGGCCTGGATTTGTGTTTTGACAGCTTTCCCCGGGCTGCCGGGTCGATCGTGGGCGGAGGGAGGTGTGGAGTGTGGGGGACAGAAGCAGGGAGGTAGAACCCATAAGGCCGCTATTGGATCTGAAAGAAGAGGAGCTGGGGGCAGTTCGTAGAGTGTGGAAGGGGCAGTCGGGAAGTGGACGTTTCTGGGGGCCCACGGACGCTGGGAGCTGGTTGTGCGAAGTGTTGCTGATTGTTAGTTGTGCCCGGCCCTGGGCCCCCGCCGAAAACAAGGCAGACCTGCCTGTCCTCACTAGGCTCACAGCCCAGCAGGGAAGACAGACAGACAGACAGACAGAAGTAGTTCCGGAGTGATGATAGAAAGCAAAGAAAGGTTTGTGTCATGTATGTGCTGTATGGGGGGGTGTGTGCGCTGTGTGTGGGAGCGTGTGTCGGGGTCTGTGGGGTGCGTGTGCTTGGGGCGGGGCCTCTACCGCAGGCCGAGGGAAGCCCAAGCCGGCCGGCTCCCCGTCCGAGCCGCGGGTCGTCCGCTGCTGCGGCTGGATCGGGTTCTGGGACCGTCATGGGGGTCAGAGACCTGACATTGACCGTACCCCGATGCAGAGACTCCCCAGCTTCCCTGGCAAATCCTCGAATATGTGCCAAATGACACTAACACAGAGACCGGGCACATCTCAGGCTAGCAAGTGTTTGCGGTTTCCCGGCAAGTTCCATTTCTGTCTGGGGCACGTGGTCTAACTTTTGTACGTGTTCCACCTCTGCCTCCCCACACACCTCACACCCCTCCACCTGCCTGCCTGGCTGGCGGTGCTCCGGGATACCAGATAAAATAAGGTCTCATTTAAAATACAAAATCTTCCAATAATAATCAAATTCACTGATAAATTCTCACACAGACCAAGCCGGCAGGGAAATAACAACATCAAAATACTTTGGAATTGAGTCTGATTTCTAGGTCTAGTGTCGCAGGGTTGGTCTGAGATGTTCTACTTCCTGTTTGTGGACCAGGCCCTCCCCTAGCACCCCTGCCTCATTTCACAGCGTTCTGAGATGGGGACCCCGACAGGGGACGGGGTGCTAGCCGGCTCACCCAGATAGCGACTGGCCGGCCCGGCTCAGAGCCTCTGGGCCTCAGGGCCACCTGGTGGGAGGCCAGCTGCGTGCCTTCTCAGGAGGCTGATCTGGGCCTGCTGCTGCCGGGCTCATCCCCCAGGGAAGGGAGAGGGCACAGACAGCAGCCCCCACCCCGGGGCACACACGGGTTCCCAGGCTGCTGTTTCCTGAGGCCTAGTCTGTGCCCACCTTGTCACAGCCCTGTCGCCTAGTGAGGTGGCACTCTTCCCGTTTAGGAAAGAGGCTCAGGGCTGTTTAGTGAGCTGTGCAAGATCACATAGTTAGGAGGTGGTGGGGCCGGGGTCTGAATGTAGGTCTGTCCGACCCCTCTCTAGAGTGGACCTCAGTGTCTCGAGGTGACCAAGTTCGGCTCCTCATTTATTCCCGGCACGGCAGAATGGAGACTGAGAGGGGCTGCGCCTTGCCCAGAGTATTCCAGCAACCCGGGGATGGGTGGGGGGGGGCACCCACTCCCCGTGTAGCCCTCCTCCAGACCCAGGTCCCGGGGGGTGCCCCAAGGGGTGCATCTGAGGTCCAGCACCAGCCCAGATTAGGCGAGTCACAGGAAAACCCCAAGTGCCCTGCTAGCCTGCTTCCCGGGGGCGGCTCCCCCTCAGGCCCGAAGCCTGCTGCTTCCCTTCCTGGAGGGCTGGGGGGGCACAGGTCAGCCCCTCCCATCCCTGTGGTCCGTCCCCCCAGGGCGCCGAGACCAGGAAGCGCTCGCCCACACTCAGCAGCCAGTTCAAGCGGTCGCTGGAGCTGCTGATGCGCACACTGGGCGCCTGCCAGCCCTTCTTCGTGCGCTGCATCAAGCCCAATGAGTTCAAGAAGCCCATGGTAAGTGGCCCTGGTCCCTGCTCCAGGCAGCTAGGGCCCAGCCTGGGGAAGGCGGAGGCGCCCGGCCAAGGGGCAGGGTGCGGGCTGGGCTGAGACTTTGTCTTCTTTGGGGAATGGCAGGGCACCTGAGGGGCTTATAGAACCAGTTCTGACTTACTGGAGGTAGCAGGTGCCCCGGAAAGAGCCTTGACTGCAGCGGGCTCCACGCAGGTTCAAATCCTGAGTCTACCGCCTTTAAGCTGGGCTTACGTCCCTGGCCATGTCCTGCCATATGCGTGCGGGCTGCCTGGCGCTGGGGTCAGCTGCGCTGCTTGCTGTGGCCCTGACTTTGAAAGCCCCCTCTCCTTCGAGCCAACCAACCACCACCTCCTCCTCGAAGCCTTCCCAGATTCCTCTGACTCGTTGGGGGATGTTCTCCTTTTTTGACTCTGCTGAATAACATTGATTGGGCCTTTACTGTGTGCCCAACAGGGCCGGAGTCTCTCCACAGCCCTATTCCACCTTCCCAATAGCCTGGGAAGGAGGGACCTGAAGGAGGGACCGACCATAATGATTCCACATTTGAGATGTGTGACTGCAGACCTGGAGATTGGGGGGCTTGAGGCCAGAAGCTGGAAGCCGGGGCCATCCCTCATTTGGGCCCTTTCTTTCCACAGCTCTGGGAGGTGTTGTTTACCACAGAGCTCTTCCCAGAGGCCCCGGTTGCGGGGGGGGGGGGGGCAGCTGGGGCCTGAGGGGTCTGGGGAGGAGGGACGGAAGGAGGGAGGCCAGGGCTGGGCCAGGGAAAGTGCCTGGAGGGAGAGGAAACAGGTGTCGGAAGCCAGCCAGCTGCGTGCTGGCCCTGCCCCCAGCCTGAAAACATTTCCCAGAGTGGGCTGGCCTGTCCCCCATGGGGCCCAGGACTGGGTCTGCAGGGGTATGACGGTTACAGAGGGTTCTAGCTCACCCTCTAGGGCCAGGGCCCTGCCAAGGTAGTTGGGTACCCTCTCTCCTGATCTCAGATGCTTCCAGAACCTTCTCTGGGCCCAGACCTTGGCATCTATTGCCTGAACCTTAGCAGCAGGACCTTCTCATTGGTCTCCTGTCTCTTTGCACCAGTCCCCCTCCTGACTGCAATGAGAGCCAGTGGGTCTCAAATGGTTGCTGGTCACTCCCTGCTGCCTCCCCAGCCTGGCCTCTGAGGCCCTCTCTAGTCCCTCGACACCTGCTGCCGTCACAAAAACAACTCTGTGCCCATGAGGAAAATGGTCTCTTCCTTAAGGCATTTTACCGCCAGTGGCCAGAAAGTTGTCGGAACAGCTACAAATGTACTGTGGCTGTGATATGAAGGGCACTCCGTGGGGTTGTACGAGCGCCCAACACCTGCACAACCGTGACCGCGACGTGCATTAGCCTCCTCAGTCCCCATCGAGTCCCCGAACGTGCCTGCGCTTTGGGCTTCCACACCTTTGCCCATGTGCCCCCTGCCTCCTCCAGCGCCCTTTCTCCTGACAGGGTTAGAGCCAAGGCCGCCTCCTCCATGAAGCCCCCTCAAGATATCCCAAGGGGAGTTAAGCGGTTTCTCCTCTGTGCCCCCAAAGCATGCAGCTTGTCCCGTGTGAGGGTGTCATTCCGTGCCGCTAAGTAAGTTTGAGCGGCGGGTCTGGGTTCAGTCTGCCTTGCTCCTCGTCTGCTGTGTGGCTGGGAAAATGCAGAGCGGGGCTGAGCTCCCAGCAGGGGCCTCCAGCGCTGATGCCCTCGGCTCCGTGCCCGGCAGCGGTTCGACCGGCCCCTGTGTGTGCGCCAGCTGCGGTACTCGGGGATGATGGAGACCATCCGGATCCGCCGGGCTGGCTACCCCATCCGCTACAGCTTCGTGCAGTTCGTGGAGCGCTACCGCGTGCTGCAGCCGGGGGTGAAGCCCGCCTACAAGCAGGTACAGGGCTGGAGACAGAGACGGCAGGAGGGACGGTCCCAGCTCTGGCCTGGGCCGGGCCCTGGTTTTCTCATGGGGACCGTGTACTGGGCTCGACCTTAGCTCGGCCGCCTCCCGTATGGCTGGGAAAGTCAGGGAGGAGCCAACAGAGGGCTTCCAAGGGCTTGGATCGCCGTGCTCCACCGGCATGGCCTTCACGCGCGTGGTGTAGTGGACGAGACCAGGGCTGCCCGGCGGGGCCCGGGACGTCAGCCATGGAGATGGTTTTGCAATCATCTGGCCCAGCTAAGGAGAAAACAGGGTCACAGAAGGCAGGACCTGGCCAGGGACACACAGCATGGCAGAGGCAGAGCTGGAGCCAGAGTCCTGCCCCTGGCCTTGGGAGGGACACTCAGGGGCCCTTCTCACAGGTGGGGCTGCCCATTCCCTTGTGCACCCCCTAGGACGACCTTCGGGGGACATGCCAGCGCATGGCTGAGGCTGTGCTGGGCACCCATGATGACTGGCAGATTGGCAAAACCAAGATCTTCCTGAAGGTGAGCATAGCCTCTGTCTCTGGCGGCCTTGCGGATCTGTGACTTCCCCATCACAGGGAGGACGGGGTCCTAGGGGCCTCTGCAGAGAAGCTGCAGCATCAGGTGGTCGGTGCTGGGCCTCTATGGTCTTCCTGCCCTGTGGTCTGTGATAGGGAGCAGGGACTGGTTTGAAGAGCGTCTATGATCTGGGGTGTGAGGTCAGGACCCTGTGGTTGGTCGTCTGCCTTGGGATTTTGGGCAGCTCATTGGCCCTTTCTGAGCCTTATTTTCCCATCTGTAAAATGGGAGGGAGGAGGGGTGGGAGGGCTCTTGAGTGTATCTTTAGGCCCCCTCCCGTGATTTCCGGCCGGGCAGGGTTCATCCGGGCTGTGGTAGGCCACATGCTGCCCCCTCCCTCTGTCCTCTGCAGAGGCCTGTTCCCACCCTCCCTGAGCAGCACCTGGAGCTCCATGGGGCTGGACTTCGGGATGGGGCAGTTGGGGAGGGGGCAGGGCTGGGAGCAGGAAGCTGGGCCATGTGGTGTCTTGGCCTTAGAGTAGAGCTTGCTGGGAATTGGCGGTGGCCCCGGCAGCTGCAGCAGGGACAGTGTGAGCACCCGGCCTGCCTTTCTTCCCCATTTCCATTTCCGCTGTCCCGGGCAATGGGCAGGGCTCCTTCCTCTGGTGGGTGGGTGGGGCCCCGGCAGTTGGGGATAACAGCTGCGGGAAGGAGGGAAGGGGGGAGTCAGCCTGGAGCTGGAGGGAATCTGGGGTGGAGTCTAATTCTTCCCTGGCTGAGGGGCCATGGGCCAGTCCCTTCATCTCCCCAGGCCTTCATTTCCTTGTCAGGAACACATGTCTGCTATCCCCAGCCTGCTCAGATCGCTACTGCCATCTGCCAAGAGCGTTCTTTGTGCCAGGCCCAGGTGGGGCTTTTTATCCAGGATCTTGTTTAGTCCTCACAGCAGCCCTGGGATGTAGAACTGTCACGCCCATTTCAGAGGCTTAGAGAGGAGAAGCCAGTTGCCCAGGTGGCGCACTGACCTGGAGCGGAGAGCAGGGCCTCTAGTCTGTGTGGGGAAGGGAGGAAAGGCAGGCAGCAGGACGGTGTCCAGTGCCAGAGAGCTCTGAGGACCATCCTTGTCCCCATCCTCACCTCCCTGTGCTCTCCAGAAATGTGCTGTCATTTTGAAAGCCCAGACATCTACTTCTCATTCATTCATTCATTCATTCAGACGGCCTTGGCTGAGCTGCCGCTCTGCTAGGCTCTGTGCACGGTGATGTGGTCTGGGATTAGCGGGTGGGGGTGGCTCTGCCTCCCCAGGGCAGGGCCCCTGTCTGCCTGGTTCACAGCAGCGCCCCCCCCCAGCACTTAGCACCGTGTTGGCGCCTGTAGACATTCTGTTCATCTCTGTTGACTGTATGATGAGGTTTTGTCTAACTGGAGGGAGAAGAAGAGAGGCCTAGAGAAGTCAGCAGGGCCTGGGTTCTGGAGGACCTGAGTACCAGGCGGGAGACCGGGCTTGACCAGGGGAGTCACTTTAAGGTCACCATCAGATTCATGTTGGGGGGGTTCCTCCCCCTAAAGGAGGGCCGGAGCAGGAGTGACAGAGGCCAGGAGAGAAATGGCAGGGCCCAGGTCAAGGACCCATGTGACAGAGACATTGAGAAAAGTGGGGGCTTGGGCAGAGATGGCCATAGGGATGAAGCCGGTGTGTGAATGGTGGGCTCTCTGACCCCATCCAGTCAGATTAGGCTCCTCCTATGCCATTTGTCCCACCCCGGCCTCTGGGAGACAGCCACAAGCCGGGTCTGTCCCCGTGGCCCTGGGAGGCACGGGGGACAAGGGAAGGAAGGCGGGCCCGTGTGAGGCAGCCTCAGCCCGGGACTGAGCTGGGGGCCCTGAGAGGAGGGTGGGGTGCAGCTCAGGGGCTCTGCCCTCCAGGACCACCACGACACGCTGCTGGAGGTGGAGCGGGATAAGGCCATCACCGACAGAGTCATCCTCCTCCAGAAGGTCATCCGGGGCTTCAAAGACAGGTATGTGTCGGGCCCAGCTCCCCTATCTCAGCCCTCATACAGATGTGTGTGTGTGTGCCGGGCTGGCCCCTGTCCCCGGCGTGAACGCTAGGAATAAACACATACACCCGTGCGCAAGGAGCAAGCGCACGTGTGCATAGCACGCACGCATGATCGTGCAAACCCTGACGACCATCTGCCCAGGGACACAGGACACGCCCCTCCGTACCGGCACGCACACGTGGCTACGTGAGGCGCCCAGGTGGACACTCCCGTGTCTCGGATGCGAATCACAGAGCGTGTCCCGTATTCCACGTAAGGGGCACGTGCACAGCTGTAACGGTTCACAGTTGGGCAGGGCTGACTCTGGAGTGTGAGTTGGGCTCCACAAAACTCCACAACCTGCCCCTTTAGCAGTTCATTGGGTCGCTCCCTCCCTCTCTCCATCTACCGTCTGTCCATCCATCCTTCAGTTCATCTGCCCTTCCGTCAGCTCTTCTGTCCGTGCGTCCATCCGCCCATCTGTCCATCCCCTCCCACAGCTCTCGCTCGCTCAGGCACACACAGGCCCTGGCTCGCTGGCTCCCTCACACGCGACATACCCATCCTTCACTCCTCCACTGTTCACTTCTGCATTCGGCAGACACCTGCTGTGGGAGGTGTGGTCTCTCTGTCCTCCGTCAGGTTGCAGGTGACTGTCCTGTATGAGCGGCCTCAGGTGTGTGGGGGGGTCAGCACTGTGCTCACTCAGAGTCTGGCGGAAGACATGGGCTCTAGCCCCAGACTCCTGGGTCTTACTTTCCTCGTCTATAAAATGGGGAAGTTAGTAATAAGTGATGTTCACCGTGTTCAAAACTTCTAATCTTTATATTATTTCATTTACTTATTATTCATACATTTCTTCATTCAGTAAATACCTCTGAATGCCCACCTTAGTGGGCATATGTGACAAGCCTGTGAGGCAGGCAAGGCAGGTGTTATTGTACCCATTTTACAGATGAGGAAGCTGAGGCAGAGAAGTTGTGTGCCTTTGCCCAAGGTCACATAGCTGGGAGACGCAGAGCTGTGACTCAGCCCCGCTCTCCTGTCCAAGCCTCCCCAGTCCCCTGGCTGCCTCTGGGCACGATTTCTCGGCTCTGAGATCCTCCTGTATCACGTTGCTCTTTCAGATCTAACTTCCTGAAGCTGAAGAACGCAGCCACACTGATCCAGAGGCACTGGCGGGGCCACAACTGCCGGAGGAACTATGAGCTGGTGAGCCTCCCCAGGGGGCTGCTCCTTGCCCCACCAGGCCTTTGAACCCGGCCCGTTGCCATAGCAGCAGGGTGCCTATGCCCGAGGCCTGGTCGGCCTCCTGCCACTGCCCTCGCCAGCCCCCACCGTTCCTCCAGCCCAAAGTCCAAGTCTGCTTCTTCCAAGTTTGGAATGTTTTGATGGGTTGGGAGCACCTGGGCCATTAGAGACCGCGGAGGGGGCTAGGAGTGGGTGTCACATGACCTCTGCCGAGTAACTGGGCTGCAACCTGGACTTGGGGCTGGGGAGGCAGACCGGAAGGAGAGCAGCTCCTGGTCTGAGAACGGGGGCCCACTGGGGGAGGGCCCTCCAAGGCATGCCAAGGCCAACTCCCTAGAAAACTTGTCTGAGAGGAAACAGAGCTTCACTCTGGGGGGCCCTAGTCTGAAAGAAGACAGAGCTGTGTTTGGGGCGGTCCGAGGGGCGCCCCGTGCGGCGACAGTCCCGGGGGCAGGGCCGGCCGGGAATGGGGGCGGCAGGCTCTGAGCCGCTCGCTGTCCCTGCAGATGCGGCTGGGCTTCTTGCGGCTGCAGGCCCTGCACCGCTCCCGGAAGCTGCAGCAGCAGTTCCGCCTGGCCCGTGGGCGCATCATCGAGTTCCAGGCCCGCTGCCGCGCCTACCTGGTGCGCAAGGCCTTCCGCCACCGCCTCTGGGCCGTGCTCACGGTGCAGGCCTACGCCCGGGGCATGATCGCGCGCAGGGTGCACCGGCGCCTCCGGGCCGAGGTAGGGCTTCGGAGCCCCAGGTGGGGCGCGTCCTCTGAGGGCTGCTGCTCCACCTCAGGCAGGCAGATCACCCCCCCTTGTCGGCCAAGGCCTACAGAGGGGATCTAGGACCCTGCCTCCTCTGGGGAATGCACAAGACTGGGATCACACCCCTTATTTCCATCCTCCCAGCCAAGGGCAGTGGCTGGGGCCCCAGTCACTCTTGTGGTGAATCTGGTTCGGCTTTGGGAATCAGCAATGCCCCCAACCTGCTGTGTGACCTGGAGAAGTTCTCAGATGCCGGAGTTGCCCTATCTGCCGAATCATTCGGCAGGGTCGCCCCCCATCCCCCAGTCCCAGAGCTCGGGCGGGGTGGGGTGGGCCAGAGCTGACAGGAAGCACCGTGACGGTGCCCCCCAGCTGGCTGCCCCTTCCCTCAGTACCTGCGGCGTCTGGAGGCGGAGAAGATGCGGCTGGCCGAGGAGGAGAAGCTCCGGAAGGAGATGAGCGCCAAGAAGGCCAAGGAGGAGGCCGAGCGCAAGCATCAGGTGAGCTGAGGGGCCCAGCCCCTCAGATGTCCACTCACTGGCTCAACAGCACTGGCGATCCATTATCTGTCCATGCAGCCTGCCTTCATCTGCATGTGCCTGGGCCTGGGCCGGGCCTGAGGACAAGGGGCTGTGGCTCTGGAGGAAGAGGGTCTGTGCCCTCGGGAACACTTTTCCTAGCTGGGAGAGAACACGTGGATAAAAAGCCCGAGCCGGGGTGAGAGCACCCAGTCCGGGAGCCCCCAGCCACATGGCTGCTGAGTGCTTGAAGTGGTGAGGGGCTCTAAGTGTAGAACAGACACTAGATTTTGAAGACAGTAAAAAAAAAGGAATATGAAATCTCTCAGTTCTATTTTAAATATAATAATTACATGTTGACATAATATTTCGGAAATATTGGGTTAAATAAAATATATTATTAAACTAGATTTCACCTATTTCTTTTTACTCTCTTTTTTTTTTTTTTTTAAAGATTTTATTTATTTATTTGAGAGAGACAGAATGAGAGACAGAGAGCATGAGAGGGAGGAGGGTCAGAGGGAGAAGCAGACTCCCTGCCGAGCAGGGAGCCCGATGCGGGACTCGATCCCAGGACTCCAGGATCATGACCTGAGCCGAAGGCAGTCGCTTAACCAACTGAGCCACCCAGGCACCCTATTTCTTTTTACTCTCTTAAACAAAGCCACTACATAATGGCTCGGACAGCGCTGGTTCAGAGCCTCAACCCAACGGCTGTGGGATTTCTGGGCTGGTGTGGTCCCCTCCAGCAGGGGGGCGCGAGTTCCCAGCTAAGCCCTGACGGGCGGTGGCATGCTCTGGGCTTGTCTGGAGGCTTCTCTGTGGCCGGGTGCTGGGCATCTGTCTGCATCGGACGGTGAGGGTGGGGTGGGGCGAGGCCGAGGATGGAGAAGCCCGAGGCTCAGTCCCTGCCGGCCGTTAGGAGGGCCGCGGTGGAGGTCGGGACTAAGGCCTGACTGCTGCAGGGGCTCTCCTGGGCTCCCCGAGGAGGGCTTGCTCCCTGAGGCTGTCCCTCCGTATCACGCCAACCTCCCAGGAGCGCCTGGCACAACTGGCTCGTGAGGACGCGGAGCGGGAGCTGAAGGAGAAGGAGGAGGCTCGGCGGAAGAAGGAGCTCCTGGAGCAGATGGAGAGGGCCCGCCACGAGCCCATCAACCACTCGGACATGGTGGACAAGATGTTTGGCTTTTTGGGGACTTCGGGCGGCCTGCCAGGCCAGGAGGGCCAAGCACCTAGTGGCTTTGAGGTATCAAACTGGGAACAGGGGTGGGGACAGGACGCAGTGTGATAGTTCTCCCTCCTTTTGTGCCTCTTTACATTAAGGTCCCCCTGGTCCCCTCTGAGCAAAGGGCAGCAGTGATGACGTGCGGCCCCTGCCCAGCTGTCAGCTAGCCATGTGACCTTGGGCCAGTCACTGTCTCCCTCCAGGGCCATTCACAAACTTCCCTTCATTTGTGTATTGGGGACGTACCATGTGCCGGGCTCTGTTTGGGTCTTGAACAGGACGACACAGTTTGTGCAGGAAGAGCCGGCCCCGCAGGGACAGGCTGGGGGGCTTTGGCCCAAGTGTGCTCCCACGGCAGAGCAGGGAACCCCTCTGGCCTCCTCAGGACCTGGAGCGTGGGCGCAGGGAGATGGTGGAGGAGGACCTGGACGCAGCCCTTCCCTTGCCTGACGAGGACGAGGAGGACCTCTCCGAGTATAAATTCGCCAAGTTCGCCGCCACCTACTTCCAGGGCACGACCACGCACACGTACACCCGGCGGCCGCTCAAGCAGCCGCTGCTGTACCACGATGATGAGGGCGACCAGCTGGTGAGGGCTGGGGCTGCGTGGGGGCCCAGGGGGCAGGTCCCGGGGGGGAGGGGGGGCGGGACGAGGGCTGACTTCACCCTGGTGCCCCGCCTGGGCCCGGGCCGCGTGGGCGCAGTCTGAAGGAGCGGCGGAGCACCCTGAGCCCGGTGGCCCTCCTGCGGCCCTCTCCGGCCCCCTCCCCAGACCCCCGGGCTATTGAGAAGCTCAGCCCTGCACGGCCCTGTGCCCTCTGATGCGCAGCGCTGCCCCCAGGCGGCCCTGGCGGTCTGGATCACCATCCTGCGCTTCATGGGGGACCTCCCTGAGCCCAAGTACCACACGGCCATGAGTGACGGCAGTGAGAATATCCCCGTGATGACCAAGATTTACGAGACCCTCGGCAAGAAGACATACAAGAGGGAGCTGCAGACCCTGCAGGGCGAGGGTGAGGTGAGGCCCAGCTACCATGCACCCCGGTCCGTCCGTGTCCCCCCCCAGGCCCGTCGGAACGGCTGCCCGGCATCCCCAGCCTCAGGGGGCTCCCCAGAAGGAGCGTCCTAAAATCTGCCTCTGCCTCACCTCCCTGACCCCCACTCTCCTCTGTCTGCTTGTGGGAACAAATGTGTGCGCACTTTGTAAACTGCAAAGTGCGCCTCAGGATCGGATGAGGCCTTTGCAGTCAGAGCCAGCCGCGGTACTGACTCACTGGGAGGCACTGGGCAGCTTCCTACACTTTTCTGAGTCTCCGTTTTCCCGGCCATCACCTGGCTGGTGCGGGGAAGTGGGGGACGAGAGGGTGGCAGCGTGGGGTATACCTCGTAAACGTTAGCGTGGAGGTGAGCCCACCCCCGAGCCGGAGCTCCGTTGTCCATTGCCCTTGTCATCATTACTCGCGGCCCCGTCGCTTGACCCTGAGCCCTGTGTGTCCCGCAGGCCCAGCTACCGGAGGGGCCGAAGAAGCGCAGCATGAGGCACAAGCTGGTGCACCTGACCCTGAAGAAGAAGTCCAAACTGACAGAGGAGGTCAGAGCCGACCCTGGGCTGCCTGAGGAGACGCAGGCTGGGGCCAGGCTGAGCTCGGGGACCACAGGAGGGGGAACAAGAGCAGCGGCTGCCTGTTCCCAGGGGCTTGGGCTGGACCATGTGGGGAGCCCCTGGGCAGACAGGGGTGTGTGGAAGGGGGCCGTGAGCTCAGGCTGGGGCTACATCCGGGAGGGCTTCCCCGAAGAGGGGACTGGAGAGCTGGAGAGGGCTGGAGTGGCACATGGTGAGAGGGAGGACATTTCCTGCCAGCGCAGGGACCCAGTGCGTTTGATCCAAGGACCTTTCAGACACTGCGAACTTTTCGGGAGTAAGAGTGCCCATGGGGCATTAACACTACTCATTTGTTTGAACTCTCATTTAGTCACCTGGCCTTTCCTGAGCGCCATCCTGGCCCTGTGCTCTGGGATTCTGCAGGCTGGGAGGGCAACAGACACTAACCAAGGCATTTGCAGTGCAGGGGACTGGCTCCCTCATCCCCCTACATTCCCACACATCAGTCCCTCTGCCTAAAATTCCTCCTTCCTCTTTTCTGCCTGGGCGTCACCTCCTCCAGGAAGCCTGCCCAGACCCCTCTACAGTAGAGTCACGCTCCTCCTCAGGGTTTCCCCAGCCTGCTTTACCTCTGCCATTGTCCTCTTCCCCATCTGAGGTTCAAATCCAGTCCTGCAGCCACGTGGCCCCAGATTTGAATCCCGGCTCTGCTGCTGGGTATCTGGGTATCCGAAGGGCTCAGTTTGGGGGGGGACATGCCCACTGGTGGGCTCCAGGGCGGATGGAGTGAGAGCACAGCTGTGGGTGCTCCATAGAGGTGAGGACCTCCTCCACCCCCGCCCCCCCCGCAGGGGCGCCCTCCTGCCGCTCACCCCTCTCACTCTGGGGCTCCGGGCAGGGTGCAGGCTGGCGCGGTGGGCTGTGTGGAGCCAGAGAGGAGAAACACGTCTGTCAGAGCCCAGGCCTGGAGCTGTTCACACAGGGGCCAGGGCGCCAGGGATTGGTGAGGGTGACTGGGTGGTTGGACCCAGGGTGTATGCTGGGTGTCAGAGTTGTGTGTGGAGTTGTGGCCCACCCTGGAGAGATAGGGGTCCCACCAGGAGTCAGAGGAATAGGTCCCTGTCCTGGCTGAAAGGGCTTCCCTGGGGGAGGGTGGGGAGGGGGGTTAGGGAGCCTACAGAGGAGCCTTGTCCCTAGTAGGTGGCACCGGGCCAGTGCTGCCCAGCTGTCTGCTCGTCATCGATCCGACGTCAGTTCTGCACAGGGTGGGGGTGGGACAGGGCTGGGGCCATGACCGTGGTGCGGAGCCAGCCCTTCTGGCCACTCTTAGGATCTGCTCTCCAGGGGAGTGGGCAGACTCACACATGTGGCAGGGCCCCCCTCACTTTTCCCTGCCCGGGCCAAGCCTTGTCCCCTCTCTCTGGCCCAGGTGACCAAGAGGCTGCATGACGGGGAGTCTACCGTGCAGGGCAATAGCATGCTGGAGGACCGGCCCACATCCAACCTGGAGAAGCTGCACTTCGTCATTGGCAATGGCATCCTGCGGCCGGCGCTCCGGTCAGTAGCTGCGGAGCTGCCGGCTCGGGAGGCACCCAGCGCTTCTCAGGGTGTGGCCCTGAAGGGCTTTTGGTGGCACGAGTTGTGACTTTGTCACCTTGGCGATGGATGAGGCCAAACAGGCCTGGGTTTAGCTCCGCTGCTAGTCATGTGACCTTGATAGAATTATTTCATCTCCGTGAGCCTCAGTTCCTTCATAGGCTTGTGGGCACATCGATCTCTGGAGAGCGTGTAAGACAGGACCCGCATGGTAGGCACGGTTGTTCTCACTATCAAATGCATCTCCTGCCGTAGGCCCATTCCTGTCAGCTCCGTCCTGTGGGCAGGGTTCCTGCAGGTAGCGTGCCTGGGAAACCTGCAAGTGCCTCCTTTGTTCAGATCTCTGGGGTGTTGGGGAGGAGATGGGATGATCTAAGAGTCACCAGGACCAATAAAGGAATCAGCTCAGCTAGGTCAGTGGAGGGAAGACAGATAGGACTTTTCTGAGGACTCTATCAGCACAAGATGGTCAGTTAGGAGAGCTGATCCCATGAATCTGTGCATACGTGGCTGAGAGGACAGCAGGATGGGGCAGGGGCAGGGGTTTGAGCCCATTTTACTGATGGAGAAACTGAGGTCCAGAGAGAGGAAGAGACTTGCCTCCCAGACCTCCTGCCTTCCAGTCAGGCCCCCTTTCATTGCTGCTGGAGGCCTCACCGGAGATGGTCGGGCACCAAGGGCCACCTGCCTCCAGGAAGAAAAGGTAGCTGCCCAAGGTGTGTGGAAGGGGCGAGAATTTGCCTCCCAGTTGCCTCACCATCAGACCTAAAGTTGTCAGTCCTGGAGAACAGAGTGCCGGGAGCCCTGGGCTGAGAGTCAGAAGGCTGGGTGTTGAGTCTCTGAGGGACCATGGCTAATCCCTCCCTTCCCTTGGCCTTAGCTCCCAAATATAGGTGAGAAAGCTTTTACTGGTCTGTGACGAGATGGGAAAAATATAAGGTTGTTTCTAAAGCTAAATTGATTTGTTGAAAGAACTGTTCTTTGTTCTGAGATTTTACCCTTTCTACTTTTTGGATATTAAAATTATGTTCATTTTATGAAATGATTGTGATACAGATGGTGGGCAGATTGTGTACAATATGTTTCAAATGACCTTGTTTGTCATGATAAAAAGTGAGCAACCTCATAATTAATTTTGCCGTTGCACTGGCCCCTGAACCCTGAGGATGGTGGCGCCACTGGATCAGATAATCGCTCCTTCCTGCCCAGGCCTGCCCTTCGGAGAGGGAAGCGCGGCCGTGAGTGCCCCCTGGTGGTCACTTCGTCATCGGCGCCCTGTCCTTGGCCCTGAACGGGCAGGCAAGCAGTGGCTTCACTGGGCAGCTGGCCTTTATAGAGGATTTACTGTGCCAGGGGCTTTCTAAGCCTTTTCTCATTTTTCTTCACAAAAAGCCTGTAAGGAAGGTTTTATCTTTCCCTTTAAAATGGAAACAAAACAAAACAAAACTACCTTCACTGCTTTGATCTGATTACAAAAGTAATACATGGCCACTTAAGTACTGTATTCAAACATTATGGAAAAATCGCGAGTGAAAGTTGAAGCCCCACCTCTTCCATCTCCCAGACCAACTCCTCAGACCTGTTTGCTGTTTCTGCTCTTCCAGTTGCCATCAGTAGAAGTTGTAGCTGCTGTCCCGACTGGGGGCCGGGCTTGGAGAGGTGAACTCACCTGCCCAGGCCGCCCAGCTGGTGAGGGACAGGGTAGGGGCAGCCTGTGCTTCCCATCGAAGTGATCACCAGCAGCCGTGGCCGCTGTGCCCCCAGAGCAGGAGGCGCACCCCTCTCTGGATTCTGGGGACCTGGCTATGGAGCTGGATTGGACAGGAGCATGCTTCGTGCCTGACGCACCTGCCTCCAAAGCCAGACCCTCTTCAGTGGCTGCACAGCCTTCCCGGGCCGGCCCCACGCCGCCGCCTCCTGGGTGGTCTGGGGCAAGCCGGAGAGGACAGCATGCTGTGTGTCCCACCTGTGGCCCGGAGGCAGGAGGAGCCGGGCTTATCCTGAGGCCGTCTCCCCTCCTTGCTTCTCCGCCTGCCTAGGGATGAGATCTACTGCCAGATCAGCAAGCAGCTGACTCACAACCCCTCCAAGAGCAGCTATGCCCGGGGCTGGATCCTCGTGTCTCTCTGCGTGGGCTGCTTCGCCCCCTCCGAGAAGTTCGTTAAGGTAGGGAGGCGCTTGGCCTCCTGGGGCGGGAAGGGCATCAGAGAAGAGAGCCAGAGGAGGAAGCGCAGCGGGGCTTGGCGAGGAGGCCCTGCCTGGGCCATCTCCTCTCAGGCCTACAGTTCCCACCGCCTTGTCCTGGCCCTCCCCCGGGCTCCCAGCCCTTGGCTCTGTTTTCCCTGCAGCCGCTTTGTATTTATGAGGACGCTGAATTTGACAGCAGCTGCTCCTGGACCCTCCACTTACGGTCTTGGAGCAGGCACTGTGGTTGATCTCAGGCCACTTTCTTGACTGCAACTCAGTGCCAGGCCCTGGGCTCTGGGGACACAGAGGCAGAGTGGGTCACAGCAGCACTGACCCCGCTGGTCGGCGCCGTGAGGAGGAGAGTGCTCTCCCAGCCGGGAGGAGTCAGGGAGGTGGGCCTAGTGATTAGGCTAGGTGTAGAGAGGGGGAATGGTATGTGGGGGGAGGCAGGAGGCACGGCTGAGACCGGACAGGGTGAGAATGTGGTGGTCTTGATGCCAGCCTGAGGCACATGGACTTGATCCCAAGGGCAGCAGGGCTGAGCCCCGGAAGCAGTGGAGGGATGTGGATGACCAGGCCTCGAGCAGGTCCCGAGTGTGGGTGGCAGGGTTGGAAGTAGGAGACCTGGTGAGGCCGCTGTCATGGTCTCGGGGTGGGGGGAGGCTGGAGTGGAGGCCTCTCAGCCGGCCCTCTCTGCAGTACCTGCGCAACTTCATCCACGGGGGACCGCCTGGCTACGCTCCGTACTGTGAGGAGCGGCTTAGGAGGACCTTCGTCAATGGCACACGGACACAGCCGCCCAGCTGGTTGGAGCTGCAGGTGTGGCTCCTGGCCCCACCCAGGCACGCAAGTGCACGTGTGTGCGTGTGTGTGCGTGTGTGTGTGTGTGTGCGCGTGTGTCTAGTGCGTTCCAGTGCCCCAGAAACATTCCCCACTTTAGGATTCTATGGTTCTTTAAGTTCTGGAATCCCAGGCTTGTTGGAACAAGAAAGCACCCAGTGGACTCCCATCTGTTTTTTAGTCAAAGTGACTTGGGCAGGGGGTTCCCTCTGCGTCTGAATAGCTTCATCTGTAACATAGCAGTGATGACACTCACTTCACGGGGTCTTGTGATGGTTGCATGATGTGAGGGCAGAAGCCCCTGGCATGTGGCAGTGCCCAGCCTCCCAGCCCCAAGGCCCGGGCTCAGGGACCTTAAAGGTGCTGTCAGGGTGGGGAGCACTGCAGGGCTCCCTGGGCACCTGTGACCAGCCACAGGTGATGTCCTGGTGGGATGCTGGGGTCCGAGGCTCTGGGGCAGCTCCAACCCCCTAGGAGCAGGGAGCCGGGAAACCCAGAGGGCATGAACTGGTCTGAAGTGAAAAGATCCCCACAAACACTCTTTGGTCATTTTCAGGCCACCAAGTCCAAGAAACCCATCATGTTGCCTGTGACATTCATGGACGGGACCACCAAGACCCTGCTGACCGACTCAGCCACCACGGCCAAGGAGCTCTGCGACGCACTGGCTGACAAGATCTCGCTCAAGGACCGCTTTGGGTTCTCCCTCTACATTGCCCTGTTTGATAAGGTAGCCCCCCCCCCCCGCAGCACCCCCTCCTGGCACCACCCTGGCTCCTGTTCTGGGTCCGCCACGCATTGACTCAGGCCATCTTGGGCAGTTACCTACCTTCCAGAGCCTTCATTTCCTCTCAGTCACTGGTAACTCTGCCTCTGCCCAACTCATTAGGACTGTGGAGAGCACCTAGAATCAGTGGTAGATGGAAACCCAGAGCTCACTTCTGTCACATACCCGGGCTGAGTCAACCCTCCCCTGGTACCGGAGAAAAAACATGACAGACACGGACTGGGGTGGGGGGGCATGCAGCTACTTAGTCTCTGAGATTTGGTTTTCTCATTTGCAAATGGGAATGTACGTTTCTATCAGGTTTCTATGGTGGTTTCTGTTCGCTTCTTGGTGGCTACCTGGTGTGCGACCCGGGGCACATGTGGGCCGGGGGGCGGGTGATTTTGCCTCCACACTCAGCAATACCGCAGGCAGCAGTGATGTCCCCCCCCCCCCGCAATCCGGCAGGTCCAGGGACAGAACCATGTTGTCCGACAGAGTTTGCCTGAATTTTTCTCACCTACAGAAAGCTCCCGTGTTTTCAGTGACCGTTTGTCCATCAGGGTTTCACGTAAGGCTTACACTAGGAAACGGGAATGCCCGCGTGGCTGTGCCGACTCAGAGCCGGTGGCTGGGATCCAGAGGTCTGATCTGCTTCCTGGGTGACCCGGACACATCCCTGCTTTTGTCTGAGCCCCGGTTTTCCATTTGAACAAGGACAGTTGGCACAGTTGATGGCTCTTTGTGAGTCCTTCCCTGCCTGCTCATCTTTCCGCTGGGTGACCTCCAGCCCTGTGCCCGCAGGTGTCCTCCCTGGGCAGTGGCAGTGACCATGTCATGGACGCCATCTCCCAGTGTGAGCAGTATGCCAAGGAGCAGGGTGCCCAGGAACGCAATGCCCCCTGGAGGCTCTTCTTCCGCAAAGAGGTCTTCACGCCCTGGCACAACCCCTCCGAAGACAACGTGGCCACCAACCTCATCTACCAGCAGGTGGTGCGAGGGGTCAAGTTCGGGGAGTACAGGTGTGAGAAGGTGAGTGACAGTGAATCTTCTGCCTGAGCTTGCTCAGCTCACAGCCCTCTATTTTCCAAATTTGGGCTGAATGTTACTGTCTGTGACCCACTATTAGCTTATGTGGAGGTTAGCCCGACTGAGGCTTCTTCTAGATGAACACTGCCCGTGGGAACAAGGGCTCTGAAGCCTAGTGTGAACCCTGCCGGTGGAAGAGGTGTTCACACTTCTGCAGTGCTCGTGCATGGTACAGAGTCCGTGCTTCAGAACTTGCTATGTTGTTCTGCGTTCATCCAGAAAACCCTGTCTTAAAGGAGTAAGAGATTCACTTGTATAGGCCAGAGTTTGCAAATGTGTACTCTCTTAGTCTCCTTTTTAAAGGACAGGAGTGATATGGAGTAACTCGTGTTGTGTTATTTTATTTTTGACGGTGGTGATGATGGTTCTCATGGTGCCTAAGATTCTGTTGGTGATTGTGATGGGGAATAAGGGCGGAGGTGATGGAAAAGAAGGGGGTGCTTGGTGGTGGCGGTGGGGACAGTGGAGGCAGCAATGGTAGTGGTGATGATGAGGATGGTGTTGGTGTTGGGGCGGGGTTGGTGGCCCGGGATGGTGCCAGGTTGGTGATGGTGAAAATGGTGTTGGTGGTAATGGTGGTGGTGAGCTGATACTCACGCGGAAGGTGTGAGTATAGCCATATCAGTTGTTAAAATTCTGAAATGCTTTGAACGGGCTGGGAAACATCTACTGCCTTCAAGACACCAAAGAGCCTTTCTCTATTCCCCTTCTGCCACAGCCCCGGTGAGCCCCAGGCTGCTGCGTACCGCCCCAGGCAGAGAAGGGGCAAATGCCCAGTCCCCATCATCTGGCCCTCTAAAGCCTCTGCAGCACAGCCTCCTTGTTGCTCACTACTTGGCCCATCCCAGGGTGGGGTGGTGATGGAGATGGGTATGTGCTGCCCACCCCTCCCTCTGACAGTGCCAGCAGGACCCAGGTCCCCCCTTCCCCAGGGCAGTCTGTCAGCCCCAGTCGCTGGCTCACGGGCCGGGAACGTGGTGGTTGACCCATCACCGATGGGCTGGCCGGCCTCTCTGGGTCACCTCGTGCGCCTCTGTGCTGGTGCTGAGGGCACCCAGGAGAAGGCAGGGGTGTGGCCCTGTCCTTGCGGAGCTCATGGTTCCACCAAGCAGACGAGAACTTCTGGGGAATCAGTGAGAGCAGTTTCCCAAACCCCGGGTCGACAGCTGCAGGAGGCAGGGCCCTGGGGGCTTCACTGGTCTGGAAGGGCTTCCCAGAGGGTGTGTGAACAGCACCCTCTTCTCCCTCCCCGCCTAGGAAGATGACCTGGCCGAGCTGGCCTCCCAGCAGTACTTTGTGGACTATGGCTCCGAGATGATCCTGGAGCGCCTCCTAAACCTCGTGCCCACCTATATCCCTGCCCGCGAGATCACGCCCCTGAAGACGCTTGAGAAGTGGGCCCAGCTGGCCATTGCTGCCCACAAGAAGGTAGGAGGGCAGGGCAGGGTCTTAGAGGAGGGGCTCATGAGCCTCATGAGAGAAACCATGGGTCCAAGGGCTTGGCTGCCACAGCCCCAGTGAGCCCCAGGCTGCTGTGAACCGCCCCAGGCAGAGAAGGGGCAAATGCCTAGTCCCCATCATCTGGCCCTCTAGCAAGCCTCAGCCGCTTGCTAGAGCCACGACTCAGGACTGTTGGTGCATGCTGGGAGAGCTTCTAGGAAGCACATCCTCCTTTCTGCCTAAAAGAGTTCCAGCCCAGCTTCCTGCTTGGGGAACTTTAGGTACAGACCCCTCGACCCCATTGCTCGAGGCCCCAGGTTCATAACCAGCCCTGAGTGGCTCTCTTCCAAGCTAAGGGGCCTGCCCAAGTGCTAGAGGAGGGGTGGCCTGGCTGCTGGACCCACGGGCCTCCCCACCTCCTGGCCCTGGTTGTGTAGGACCAGAGTTGTCTTTGCACACAAGTTCCCGGGGGCTCTGCAGACCAGCAGTCTTTCAGCTTTCTATACCACACGCCCTCTTCCCTAACCCAGGGGCCCCATGTACCTCTCCCACCCAACTCTTTGCCTTCCCTGGTGAGCTGCCCACAAGCCTCCCCTCGGCTCGGAACCTGCCCTGCACCCTCCCTACATCTAGGCCTGGCTCCCCCACCAGGCCCTCCCCTCCCCTCCAGGCCCCTGCAGAAGCAATGCATGTTTTCCCTCCACCCCTCTGTCTCTCTGTCCAGGCAACCTCTTGCCCCTCACTCTCCCACCCTGTCAGCTGCCGAAGCCCATCCATTCCACCTCCCAAATAGCTTCCATCCCTCTGAGTACCACCCCCCTGCCCGCCCCGGGGCCTCCTCAGAGTTCACTGCCATCATGCGCTTGGCACGTTCTGGGCCGGCTGCCATCCTTCATTAATTGGTTCTGTTTGGGGTGCTTGCCATGTGTCGGGCACTGCACCAGGCCCTGGGGACACAGCCATGAAGAGGACAGGGGTGGTCTCTGCCCCTCACAGCCCACAACCGAGCTTGGACCAGAGCCTGTTGGCCTGTGTGTCCCATATCCCGGAGCCAGTCTTCCCATAGAGTGTACAACTGTGAATTAGCATGGTTTTTAGGGCCCAAGGGGTAAAAACATTTTATCTGGGAGCAATTTCAAACTTATGGAGAAGTTGCAAGTTCAAAAACCTGGAACCGTATACCCCTCCACTTCACCCAGACTCCCTAGTTGTTCTGTGCTGCATTTGCTTGATGATCCTCTCTCTCCGTGTCTGCACACGCAGTCTCTTCTGACCCCTGTCCCCTCCTGGGAGGGCCCTGCTTCCGGCCCTCTCAGCACATGGCATGCCCATGCGTCTTTGCCCATGTCGGTGTCCAGAGATGACAAATACCATGAGTTCAATTTGATACGTCCAGTTCTACTCGAACCCCATCGAGTTATTAATAGGGCTCTGAGGGCTATTTTTAGGTAATCAGATGCCAGGGCTTTCCTCTAGCAGCCCTGCATCAGCCCCTGGCTACGCCAGCCCTCCCCAGCTCCTCCCTCCCGGGTTCGCTGTCAGGTTCTGCTAACAGCCCAGCCTAACAGTGGCTGCCTCGTCCACACTTCCGTGTGGCCTGGCTCCTACGTGTCTGCTCCCCACCCCTCTTCCTGGTGTGGCACACATACCCCCGCTCAGCCACACGCGTGCCCCTACCCCAGATGCCTCCTGCTCACCCGTGACTTCGGGCCTTGCATGCATGCCGGCCAGAATCGTGGGCTTTTCTGTCGCAGCTGAACTGGGAGCTCCCTGCAGGTGGGACCTATGGAGTGATGGGGGTGGCTGTGGGCTGATGGGGTGTGACAAGGCCACGGTGCCCAGGAGGGCACCTTAGTTCTAGGGCGCTCCTGGCTTGGGGGGCACAGACATTGGATTTCCAGACAGAGCTCATGTGATATCTATTTCCCCGTCCATCCCTCTGCAGGGGATTTATGCCCAGAGGAGAACTGATGCCCAGAAGGTCAAAGAGGATGTGGTCAATTATGCCCGCTTCAAGTGGCCCTTGCTCTTCTCCAGGTTTTATGAAGCCTACAAATTTTCAGGTACCCCCTCAGCCCTCCTGCCTCCCCGTCTTCCTCCACGTGCTCTCCCACCCCGCAGTCTATGGCTCCAGCCCACCGCAGAAGGAAGGGATGGCCTGAGCCAGACTCCGCGGTGAGCCCGGCTCCTGCCTGCGGCCTTGCTTGCTCGTGCCAGGTCAGTGAGCAGGGTGGCTCCTGCCTGCCCCCAGCCAGGCGCTCAGCAACACTCTGGGTGAGACAACGAAATGCCTGCTAAGATAACTAAGCACCTGCTGTGTACAGAAGCAGGCGGCCCAGAGGAAAGGCTGGGCTGACTCTGAAGCAGAGCGTGGATATAACGGACACAAACCCACACGGGCCATTGGCTCCGCCATCCTCGGCTCCGAATGACCGGGCATCTGCTCCATGCTAGGCCCTGCGCTGGTCCCGGGCTTCACAGAATCACCAGATATCTAGCTGGAGGGGATCTTGGGGCTCAGTCGACCCCCTCCCCATAGCCCATCTCACTCCAGGGCAGGGTCGTTTCCAGAGCTGCACAAAGACCAGAGGCTGGGCTAGGACTCCAACCAAGTTTCCCAATTTCAGTGCTCTCTTCCCACTGCACTTCTGAGTTTTGACTGGTAGGGAGGTTGCACTCTGCGAGGCTCAGTTTCCCCATCCGTAAAACGGATATCCGTATACTCCCCCTTGCTACCTCCCTGGTGGGCATGAGGACTGGGAAGGGCTGGGCTGTGAGTGGGGCCGCCTCCCTCTCGCTGCCTTGGTCTCTGCTCCAGGCCCCAGCCTCCCCAAGAATGACGTTATTGTGGCGGTCAACTGGACGGGGGTCTACTTTGTGGATGAGCAGGAGCAGGTGCTCCTGGAGCTGTCCTTCCCCGAGATCATGGCCGTGTCCAGCAGTAGGTTAGTGCAACCCCTCCCGCGCCACCCTTCAGTGCAGAGCAGGGGGCTGGCCAGCGCTGCCCAAAGCCCCGCGGCAGGGATGTGTCAAGCCCAGTGTTCTGATTCAGCACCATCTGAAGTAAGGAAGGGCAGATGGAGACACAGACAGATGGGAAAGGAGAGGGCTCCTGGAGCTTTCCTGGGGGTCCTGGGGGTCTTGGACAGGGAGTCGCTGCCTCATAGAGGATGTCACTGAGGTGCAGAGACATCCAGTCACCTGTCCTGGTCCCATGTGCTTGAGCAGTTTGTACCACACTGTGCGGACCGCTCAGGCGCCTTCCTCCTGATCGGGGCCGAGGGGCCTTTATGGAGCATTAATCGCGTTCAGAGGTGGGTGTGGGTGCCTAGGAGGACAGCTGGGGGCTGTCAAGTGTGTACAAAGAGGGCCTGGCCTGGGGTTCAGGGGCCTGGGTGGGACTCATGTCCATGTCCTCATCCCTGAAACAGAGCTGTTAATACTTGCCTTTGGTAACAGTGGTGAGGGATCAATGTAACAATCGGTGGGGGAACTCTGGAAACTTAAAGGTGCGGGCGCACTAGAGCAGTGGTGAGGGGGTCTCCTGGAATAGCCTGGTGTTCCCAGCAGGCCCTCCCCTGATCCCAGGCTTATGGGGGTGTGTCTGGGCAGCATCTGCTGTGGGCTGGGGCCGGGCATGTCCAGCTCTGACCAGGCATGTGCTAGGCACAGGGATGCAGGGTGATAAGATAGGCCTTGCCCTCTTGCAGCTTCCTTCAGTTGAGAGAGGAGATAGACATTGAACCGGCTATTTTAAAGCAAGGACCAGGCTGATGTGGGCTGTGGGAGGGCAAGGAGGACTTCCTGAAGGAAGCAGTATCTAGGCTGAGATCTAAAGGGTGGGTAGGAATTAGACAGCCAAAGGGAACTAGGCTGGGCCCTTCCAGGCCTTGCCCCGGACCATGTGTGACTTTGGCAGGGCCACGTCTCACCCGGGCTGGGCCGGGTCTCACTGGGCTGGCCTTGGCCTCCTTCAGGGAGTGCCGTGTCCTGCTCTCGCGCCAGGCTGCTCTGACCTGGGCTGGCCCTCACTCGGGCTGGGCAGGACTGACCCCGGCTGGGCCCTGTTCTCTGTGTTGGTCCTGCAGGGGAGCAAAACTGGTAGCCCCCAGCTTCACGCTGGCTACCATCAAAGGGGATGAGTACACCTTTACCTCCAGCAACGCTGAGGACATCCGTGACCTAGTGGTCACCTTTCTGGAAGGGCTCCGGAAGAGGTCTAAGTACGTGGTGGCCCTGCAGGACAACCCCAACCCTGGTGAGTGGCTCCTGGCAGAGGCCACCAGGCACCGGGGCTCAGGGGCATCAGGCAGATCACACACCTTGGCCTTGGCCTGGCATTCAAGACCGCCAGCACCTCTTACCACCCTTCCCTAGATACCCTCGGCTCTACCTGGACCAATAGCCAAACTCCATACCTTCCCTCTGTGCCCCATGGGGAATCTTCCTCTCCTGCTCCTTCCACACTCACCACCTGTCACCTTCTCCAGGTGACATCAGGGGTTCCTCCTCAGTAGTCTCCAAATACCCACCGCCTTCACATGATGACAGCAGTTAACAGCTACCCTGACTGAACACGCCCCAGGCCTCCGAGGCTCTGGGCAGAGCGTGGAAAGGACAGAGATAAAATGGACCCTGGCGCTCCTCTCAGCAGGGAGAGGGGCTGGAAACAGACAGTGAGAATCCCTGTGACAGTGCAGTGACCAGGGAAGCCCAGAGCCTCTGGGAGTCTGGACAGGAGGCCCCCATGCAGCCTGGGGTTCAGGGAGGAGGTAGATGTGGACAGAGTGTTTGAGGCAGAGAGGAGAGCACAAACCCAGTACAGAGGCTGGAGAAAACAGGTGTGTCTGGGAACTGCAGATAGTGTGGTTTGGCTGGAATGGGGAGGAAAGAGGGGAAAGGTGAGAAGTGAAGAGGAAGAAGTCAGGAAACCCAGCCCACAACAGCCCTGTGAGCATGTTGAGGAGGGTGGACTTTCTTCCCAGGGCAATGGGGAGCCATGGAAGGCTTGTGAGCAGGGGAATGGCCCCCTCCAATGGCCATGTCTGTGTGAAGGGTTGTGGCAAGGTGGAGGCAGGGTGACCAGTGAGCAGACATGAGAGCGACAGGGCCTCAGTTATTCAGTGGGGAGGAACAGCTTATAGGTCATCAACCCAAATAAAAATGTTCCAATCCAGCCTCTCTCTCTCTCTGCCCCCATGTGGCCCTGCTCACCTCTGCTGCCCAGCAGGGGAGGAGTCAGGTTTCCTCAGCTTTGCCAAGGGAGACCTCATCATCCTGGACCAGGATACAGGAGAGCAGGTCATGAACTCAGGCTGGGCCAACGGCATCAATGAGAGGACCAGGCAGCGTGGGGACTTCCCCACCGACTGCGTGTATGTCATGCCCACTGTCACCATGCCACCGCGGGAGATTGTGGTATGTCGCTTGGGCATGGCACATGGATGGGAGTCTCCTCTGGGCCTCTCCTTGTCTTCTTCCTGGATCTGTAAAATGGAGTGAGGAATTATAATAGATTCATGGTCTGCAGTTCCTGTGAAGATGATCTGGGGGTCTTACAGGACCACAAACTTCAAGCTGGGGAAGCTGTCAAACCTGTGCTGGGTGGCAAGTGGCCTAGAAACTGCATCAGATGAGGATCTGCCCGGGCCTCACCCCAGGTGGGGCGAGGGATACGAGGAGAGTGGGGAAGGGAAAGCATCACCTCACACTGCCTGCGAGCAGAGCTTGGAAGGGAGGCCGTGGTTCTTCTGGATCACAGCCCTGAAGACTCAGAGCCTGGCTTTCCAGACAGTTGCTGAGCTAGACTCTGTTGACTGGGCAGTTCTCATACCACATCCCCGCTGCTCCATCCAGGCTTTCTGACTGACCCAACCTGGTTCAGACACAGGGTATTAAAGAAATGATCCTGAGTCCAGCATGATGGAGGGCTCCCAGGGTCAGAATAGGGTGAGGGTCAACCCCCATGGCAGCAATCTTTCCCAGCCCCAGTCCAGAAGGCTCTGGGTTTTACCATGTTGATCCCAGGGTAAAGAGCTGACCTCAGCCCCCTGTCTCTTGGTCTCTAGGCCCTGGTCACCATGACCCCTGACCAGAGACAGGACGTTGTCCGCCTCTTGCAGCTGCGGACAGCGGAGCCTGAGGTGCGCGCCAAGCCCTATACGCTGGAGGAATTTTCCTACGACTATTTCAGGTGATGGAGAAAGGGTAGAGGGAGGCCAGGAGAGTGAGCTATAGGCTTCTGCTACTCCAGTCGGTGTGGTGGGGTTGCCTTGGGATGCTCCTATCAGGGAGCAGGAGGGCAGTTTCTATCTACTGAGATGACCCTTCTTGTGTCATTTTATTCTTCCTTCATTTAAGATACCGTGACTGTGGCCACCCTGGGTGGGGTCCTGGGCACGCACAACCCATGCCTGTGCCTGCCTCACCAACTCACAGTCCCGGTGGGGAGCTAGGCACAAAGCTGGGCAGCTGTGATTGTGTGTGCCCAGCATTATGGCGGGGATGCTGGGGGATGGGCGTAGAGACAGGGGACAGGCTTCCTGGAGGAGGTGGTATCTGAGCCGAGCCGTACAGGGGGTGACCCGGGCGGAGGAGTGCTGCAGGCAGCACATGCCGAGGCCAGAGCGGGGAAAGCAGACAGGGACAGAGGGGAGGAGGCCGTGGAGGTGGGCAGGGCTGGTTTTCTAGCTGAGAAAGTAGGGTCCGGGGAGGGATGGTGACTCATCCCAGGTCACTCAGGGCAACAGGGAAGAACGGGGCCTTCAGCCGCCATGCACAGGTAGGGGAGGGGCAGGTCTTACAACCTGGGGGTCAGTGCCGACTGTGTCGTGTCAGGCCCCCACCCAAGCACACGCTGAGCCGGGTGATGGTATCCAAGGCCCGTGGCAAGGACCGGCTGTGGAGCCACACACGGGAGCCACTCAAGCAGGCGCTGCTCAAGAAGATCCTGGGCAGCGAGGAGCTCTCGCAGGAGGCCTGCATGGCCTTCATTGATATCCACACCTGTGGGGCTGGGCACCATGGAAGGGCAGGGCAGGGGCCCCAGGAGGGGGACCCCAGGGGAGGGGGTCACCGGGCCCCTGCCTCGAGGGTTTTCATCCAGATACCTCCTTCCTTCTGAGGGGCCTGGTTGGGTCCTGGGCAGTGTGGAGGGAGGCAGATCCATTTGCTGGCACCTTACAGTGGCAGCTTACCCTTACAGGGGCAGCCTAATCCATTGTCTCCTCTGATCCCGTCATTCGGTTCACAGATGTGTACTGTGTCATGTGCTAGGCCGGGCATGGAGACATAGCTGTGACCAGACCCAGGCCCTGGCCTCATGGTGCTTACGGCCGAAAAGGGCAGACATGCTGATCGGGACAGTGCTGTGATGGGGCAGAACTGATGTGGGCTTGGAGGAGGGCAGGATGGCCTTCCTGGAAGAAGGGGTATCTAGGCTGAGACCTGAAGGCTGAGCAGGCCCTAGTCAGTCAAAGGAGAGATGAGTGGGGAGTGTTCCAGACAGAAGGAGCATGCCCAAAATCCCTGAATCACAAAATGATTCAGCACAGGTGGAGGGCAGAGGCCTAGAAGGAAATCTGAAGATGTGGGCTGACTAATGAAGGGTTCCCAAGTCCCGGTAACAAGCTTGGACTGCATCCCAAGGCCACGAGGAGCCACTAAGCGGTGGGGTGGCACAGTCAGATTTGTGATTTGGAACGTCCGTCCTGGTTGCTGTGAGGACTTTGGATGTGGGGTGGGACCACTGGTGAGGAGGTAGCCAGAGGAGTTTAGGAGAGGGTGGGCAGTCGGCATGGAGAGCTGGGTGGTGGGGAGACAACAGGAGGTCGGACCTTTCCTGAGTGAGTAGTCTGAGGCCCAGAGCCACACAGTTGGTTAGAGGCAGACCCCGTTAGAGAGAGTGGCCTCCTGGGTCAGTGTTCACCCCATCAGTCACAAGCCCTTCCTTGACGGCGTCCCACCCATGCTCAAGTACATGGGCGACTACCCATCCAAGAGGACGCGCTCGGTCAACGAGCTCACTGACCAGATCTTTGAGGGCGCCCTAAAGGCTGAGCCTCTCAAGGATGAGGTGTATGTGCATATCCTGAAGCAGCTGACCGACAACCACATCAGGTGGGTGGGAGTGGTAGGCGGGTGAGGGGCAGCCTCCCCTACTAGTGCTCACAGCTACCCACCATGACAGGGAGCTCCCTCCCTCCCGAGGCAGGTAGCAGTGCTTTGTCACTCAGGACAGGGACCTCAGGCCCCCTCATGGAGCACCTCTGCCTCAAGGCCCAAGGGAGTCTGGTTAAGAACCAAGAGGTGGTGGCTGCGCCCTCTGAATCTATCCTCCTCCAAGTTTAACTGCACCAGCTCCTCCTAAACTTCCTGCCACTCACTGCCCGAACCTCCTCTAGACACCCCTCCCCAGCCCAGACTCCACTGTCTGCCTGCAGGTTCCACCCATGAGCCCATGTCCCAGCCTGGCGCGGGCTGCGCTCTGCGGGCCAGCAGTTGGAAGCTCCAGCTGAAAACTCTCATGGGCTGAAGGTGTTGAGTCCCAGAGTGTGTCACTTTCTCCCTGCTGGGCCGGACCGTGGCAGGAACGGAAGTCAGGCCCATGCGAAGTCTTAGAGCCTGAGGGAAGCCCCACCCTCTCCCCTCACACCCAGATCCCCAACTCCCTCCTCAGCGTTGCCATTTTCTGCACCTCTTACAAAATCCACCATCGAACCATACATCAGATCACTTCTCGCTGCCAAACCTTTATACATGCTATGCCCACAGCCAGCATTTATCTCCTTTTTTGCGTATCAGAATTTGCCTCAGCCTTCAAAACCGAGATCAAATGCCACCTCCTCCTAGAAGCCCTTGATGGTTCTCCTATCAGGCCCAAGGAGCTCAGAGTGGTGCCTGATGGAGCCTAACTCTGTGCTACTCAAAGAATAGATGAGTTAAAGAGCTTCCGCCAGAACACAAATCACACACTGCTTCCTTCATAGGAAAGTCTTGCCAAGAAACAGAATCTTAGCTGAACCAAGAGTGCTTGGTTGACACAGCTGACTTTCATTCTGGCACGAGCACCTGACCTCCATGTCGCTGGGGACGGTGTGGCCCAGTGTGGCTTGGCCGGCCACACTCTGAGTAGCACTACCTGGGTCTGGCTGTCGGGGAGGCGGGTCACGGCAGGCACGTGCTGCCGCGGTGAGGAGCCGAGGGACGTGCGGCCCCTTGGGGTCCTCAGGCCCACGGCTGGCCTGTGTACCCCTGCTGGAGCCCGCGCCTCTTCCGGCAGGTATAGCGAGGAGCGGGGCTGGGAGCTGCTCTGGCTGTGCACGGGCCTCTTCCCGCCCAGCAACGTCCTCCTGCCGCACGTGCAGCGCTTCGTGCAGTCGCGCAAGCACTGCCCGCTCGCCCTCGACTGTCTGCAGCGCCTCCAGAAAGCCCTGAGGTGCGGCGGTCCCCGAAGAGCAGAGGCAGAGGGCCAAGAGCTCAGGGCAGGGGCGGGGAGGTGTTCCCAGCCACGCCGGGCTTGTGGGTGTCCCTTGGGGATGAGGTGGGACGTGTCCCTGGGGTAGCGCAGCTGCCAGCCAGCCCCAGGTCGCAGCACGCAGGGCCCATTCGGGACACAGCTTCTCAGGAGGGCAGCTGCATGCCTTGCGGCCTCCTGTTCTGCAAAAGCCCACTTCCTCCTCCGCCTCAGGCCTAGGTGCGGGCTTCTCTTCTCTTGTCCTTCTACAGTTGAGGAACTGGAGGCTCTGAGAGGTTAAGTGACTGTCACCTGGTAGGAAGTGGTGGACAGGAATTAGAACTGGGGTCTGGCTCCAAAGTTCCCTCTGTTCCCTGCTCCCCATGGCCCCATGAACCCGCTGGCTCCTGACTGCCCCTCCACCCCTCTCCTGGTTTTCAGAAATGGGTCCCGGAAGTACCCCCCACACCTGGTGGAGGTGGAGGCCATCCAGCACAAAACCACCCAGATTTTCCACAAGGTCTACTTTCCTGATGACACCGATGAGGTGAGGGCTGCCGGCTTCTTGGTCACTGGATGCTCCTGAAGGACCAGGCTCCCTGGGGACACAGGGAGCAGCCCTGGTGCCTCTCCCCGGCCATCCCCACATTTGCCCCCACGCTCCTGCTCCTCAGTGGAGTCAGGGCTCAGCTGAGAGGCTAGAGACTCTCTGGGTCAGGAGACCTGGCGTTCCTGGGCCGACCTCCTGTTGTCTCCAGCAGCTTCCTTGGGAAGATCGTTCCCTCTCTGAGGAGGCTCTGGCTCGGAGAAAAGTGCTCCCTCCCTCTGAGCTGAGCTCTGTGCCGGTGCCACCTCTGTACGTGGGCACAGGCCCACCTGCCCCTACCCGGCCCCCCCGCCCAAGCCCACTTTCCTGCAGGCCCCTTCGTTCCTCCCCACCTGGCCTGGTTGTGGGTCTCCTTGTCCAAAGGTCCTGTTTGTCTCCTCGTCATGCCCGTTAGGTCAGGCTGCTTCTTGACCGCCGCTCCCTGCTCCATCTCAGCACAGGGGCTCATTCAGATAAATGAGTCCAGCACTGAAACTTTTAGTTTGAAAAGCAGTTTTGGGCGCCTGGGTGGCTCAGTTGGTTAAGCGACTGCCTTCGGCTCAGGTCATGATCCTGGAGTCCCTGGATCGAGTCCCGCATCGGGCTCCCTGCTCGGCAGGGAGTCTGCTTCTCCCTCTGACCCTCCCCCTCTCATGTGCTTGCTCTCTCTCATTCTCTCTCTCTCAAATAAATAAATAAAAAATCTTTAAAAAAAAAAAAAAAAAAAAAGAAAAGCAGTTTTAAAACTTGTCTAGAGACTAGAGACTCAGAAATGCCATAATAGGATTCCAGTGACAAGGACAAGAAACGAACACATCCTTTCCTGTCTCTCCAGTGGAAGGTTACATGAAGCAGTGCCCCCACCTCCACCGCAGGCTGCTTTCCCTCTCTCTTTTTTCTTCTCCTTTCTGGAATTTGCTTTCTTCTTCCTCCAGCCTCTCCCCCCAGTCACCCTGCCCATCTGTGCTCCCTGGGCCTCTCATCCCCCATGCTTGTATAGCCAGGCCCAGAACCCTGGAAGCAGAGGCCAAGTCCGCCTGGAGGGTGGGGAGGACACAATCTGGGAAAACCCAGACAGAAGTTGACTTTTTCCTTTTCTTAAACGCCATGCCCAGCTCTAGACCCATGGGGAAACCCCTCCCTTGGAGGGTGCCCTCAATGGGAGCGGAGGGGAGGGGAGGGGAGGGGATGGGAGGGGGCTCAATTTAGTTGCAGGCACAGACAGAGGGATGCAAGAAGCCCAGCAGAGGCCTTGCTAGAGCCAAGTAACCACCCCTGATCCCGACACTCCCCAGGCCTTTGAGGTGGAGTCCAGCACTAAGGCCAAAGACTTCTGCCAGAACATCGCAGCCCGGCTGCTCCTCAAGTCCTCAGAGGGATTCAGCCTCTTTGTCAAAATTGCAGACAAGGTGGGTCGTGGGTCATTGGCTTCCTGTCAGACCACTGTTGGTCTGTCTGTTAGAACATTTGCTTGGGCCATAGGAGCTAGGAGCTCGTGGGGCAGCAGGGAGGGGAGAGAGAATGAGGGAGCGAGAGAGGGGAGGAGAGAGTTGTGCTTCCATGCGGCATCTGACTGTGTCCCTCTCCTTCCTACATCCCTGCAAGGGCCCCCTTACTTGTAGCAGCTTTCCCTTAATCTTTCTCTTCTGACACATAGCAGAGCATGGCCTCAAACCTCTTGAGAGCCATGTGGTACTTTATGTTCTGGATACACCAAGCTCAGCACTCTGCCTCAACACACGTGTACTTTCCAGATTTGATTTGACTGGTCACTCAGCTGCCATGCTGAGACCAATTAACCCTTGAAATAACCCTTGAAATGAGGGTGATTAGCCCCACCGAACAGATCACAAAACCTGGGCTCAGAAAGGTTAAGTAACTCATCCAAAGTCACACAGCAAGGATGCAGATCCAAGTAGGTCTGACTCCAAGGCACAGGCCCCTGCCACCATGCCATACTGCTCACCCCCACTTCTGTGTCTGTAGAGGTCAAGGGCCCAGCTTTAGAGCCTCTTCCTGTGGGAAGGCTTCCCTGACCCCATCAGGTAGATTAGGTGCTCACTCACAGTTCCCCGTGCATCCATGTCTGTCTCCTCATTTCACAACTGTCCCTGTGCCAGACACTGGGAACCAGAGGTGATCTCAGTGAGGTCCTGGACCCAGAGGAGCTTGGAGCCTGTGGGAGGAGCAAGTCATGGATGTTGGAGAATGTCCAAAGGGGGACTGGGCCTCATTCTTGGCTTTCTCCCCAGGGTCTAGGGAGGTGTGCAGGTGGTCTTTGCTGAATGACAAATGGAATGACTGTCACTCTGGGCAGGAAGTAGGCTGTATTCTAGAGACATTCAACAGGCACAGTCAGGGCAGGGTGGGACACCCCTTCTGGCTGCAAGAAAGGGCCACCAGGAGGGCCTTGAGTGAGAAAGTGAGAAAACTCACTATTGCTGGAACTAAAATGAGTGGACTGCAATGTGCCTGTCCCTAGGTCATTAGTGTCCCCGAGAATGACTTCTTCTTCGACTTTGTTCGACACCTGACAGACTGGATAAAGAAAGCACGGCCCGTCAAAGATGGTAATGTGAGGCTGGGTCCTGGGATCATGTGAGGCCCGGAGTGGGGCAGGTGCTGGCTTGGGCCATAACTGTGAGGCCCACCTGGGTGGGACCCGAGCTCGGGCCTCCTCCGGGGCCTGGTGCTGGGCGACCCTCTGTGCTGGGCCCTTCTGGGTGACCGACTGCCCTCTGCCGCAGGAATCGTGCCCTCGCTCACCTACCAGGTATTCTTCATGAAGAAGCTGTGGACCACCACGGTGCCCGGGAAGGACCCGATGGCCGATTCCATCTTCCACTATTACCAGGTGAGCTGCGTAGCACCTCTGCCGTGGCTGCCTCCACGTGCTGCTGGCCCTGCGATACTTTGGGAAAGCAGGAACCTGCTGTCCTTGCAGGGGCAGAGGCCTGTAACAGCAAGGCCTCCGAGAGATTCCTGCTGGGATCCTGGGGACTGGCTCAGCCTCACACTCTTCTCCTTCCTCAGGGCCTTGTACTTTCTTCTGGGCTCTTAATCCCCACCTGTTCACACCCTTCCCTTGGTGAGGAGCTGTCATCTGAATTCCAGGTTCTGCTGCTCTACCTGGGCGTATCCGGGTGTATCCGAGGCCTGTGTGAATCTGTAAATGCTTTCCAGCACAAGCATGTGCCTGCGGGAAGCCAGGGCAGGGGGTGGGGGATGAGGCCCTCATGTTGAACCTCTAGTCTGTGTCTGGGACTTTTCACTCATTTTGCCCTCCCAGCAAACCCCAACAAGTAGGCATGTTGTTCCCATTTTACAGAGGGAGAAACTGAGACGCAGAGAGATTGATGTAATTAAGACGACAGGGCAGGTAGAACCGGGGTTTGATTCCATGTCTTCACAATGGCAGACTCCGCGATCTTTTCTGGGCTAGCCCACGTACCTTTTTCTGTGGGGCAGACGGCCCAGGATGCTGGGAAGGCTGGGGGAGGCAGAGCTGGTGGCTGCCATGGTAAAGCGAACCCTGGCCTGGGAGTCGGCAGGGCTCATTTATACGTGAGCTCTGCCTCTCCCCATGGTGCCCATGTAGTGAATGGCAACGTGAATGTCAGCTGCCAGTTCCCCCAATGCAGAAACCCACGTCAGCCTTAACACCTCCCTCTCCCTCCTTTCCCCTGTCCCAAATCATTCACCTGATGACTTCATCTCCCAAATCTCTCTAAAATCCATCCCCATCTCTCCATTGCCACCTGTACCCACTCGGGTCAGTCCATCATCTCATTTGGATGAAGCTGGTAAACTTTCCCCTGAGCTCCCCTGTCCATACCACCCCCCCTTTGAACCCATTCTCTACAGGGGGTCATCATGCTTTTGGGACCATGGATTCCCATGGCTTTCAAGGTAGAACCCCAAATCCTGACTGTGGCCCTGCATGGGAGTGCCACAAGCTATTTCTGCTGCCTTGTCTTATACCCAGCATCCCATTGTTCACTTCACTCCAGCTATATTTTTTCAAATTCTCAGGTATGCTAGGAAGCCTTTGTAATATTCTCTCTTTGGGAAGCTCTTCCCTAGGTTCTTTCCTTCCCCTACTGAGCTTTTAGATGTTATTTCAATCATCATAAGGGAAGTGTTCCCTGTTCCCAAGACTAGATCAGGTCAACTAATTATATGCTGCTATAGCACTGGGAACAGTTCCTTCAAAGATCATAATTATACATTGACTTTGGGGGATGGTTGTCTGTTCTTGCCTTGACTACAAATTCTATGTGAGTAGGGAGGGTATATGTTGTTGCTTAAAGGGCCTGGCTCATAGTAGATGCTCAACGAATATGTGTTGGCTTGGTGGATGGGTGAATAGGCAGTGACTCAGAGAATGAATGGATGGAAGGATGGATGGTGAATGAACTTATGGGTGGCTATTGGTGGGTGGATAGATGGACAGATTGGAAATGGACGTGGGTAGGTAGAACCATCTGGGTGGGCGGATGGATGGATGGGTATGGATGGGTATGGATGGGTAGATAGGTGGGTGAGTAGATGAAAAGGTGGATGGATAATAATTGATTCAGGTTTCTAATCTGCAGTGTGTCCTCAGGCCAGCCTCAGTTTCCCTATGCTTCAAAGAGTGGGTAAGACAGTTGTTAGGCTGTGGATGGCATTGGCCCTTTAGAGGCTTCATTTTTGCTTTTGGTCCACTCCTCGTCCTCAGTTTCTCTGTTTCTGGGTCTGGAAGTTCAAAGTGGGGAAGGGGCTGCTGCTGCTGCTGAAGCCAGCTGGTCTCCAGGGAACACAATGGGAAGAGGAGGTCAGCCTGAGAGGCTTTTCTCAAGGAAGGACAGGCTCGGAAGATTAGGGCTGTGGAACAGTCTCAGGTTCACCAGCCGGTCACTCTGAGTTTCTCCGTCTTTGAAATGGGGCTGCTCACCTCACCAGATTCTGATGAGGGGAGGAGGAAAGAATATTCATACATGGCTCTGCTTTCCAACTGTAACATGCTGCATCTGTGCGGGCATGATTACTACTTCCCTCCCACCTCCCCTGGGGGACACCGTGTCAGCCGAGGCTGACAGGTAGGCCCAAATGTGGGCTAAGGCAGTAGACCCTCCTCAGCCTGGTAGGGAAGGAGCCTGCTTCCTTCAGTTCCCTCCGCGCCTACGACCTGCTCTGCCTCTGGTAGGAGTTGCCCAAGTATCTCCGGGGCTACCACAAGTGCACGCGGGAGGAGGTGCTGCAGCTGGGGGCGCTGATCTACAGGGTCAAGTTCGAGGAGGACAAGTCCTACTTCCCCAGTATCCCCAAGCTGCTACGGGAGCTGGTGCCCCAGGACCTCATCCGGCAGATCTCACCTGACGACTGGAAGCGGGTGAGTATGGAGGAGGCAGCAGGACTAGGGACACTGATGAATGGGTCTCCGGGCACCCCAAGGGTCAGGGGGAAGGTGCTGGCCAGCAGCCCAGAGAAGTCTCTCTTGTGGCCCCTGTGTATGATAAAGTCCCCCTCCCATTTTCCCTTCCACTTGCTTTAGTATCCAGTCTTCCAGGCAGAGGCCTCACCTGGGGCTTGGTAGTAACCTGCCCTGTCCTGGTTACCATGGTGACCTGATTTTACTTGATACTCTTTCGCCTGCTTGCTTAGGGGAGGGTGGGGAGGGGAGGGAGATCAGGATTCTATTAACTGGGATAAGGGGGGAGCCCTTCATGGCCTCCAGGACCCCCACCATATGCCTGGCCCCCCAGGGCCCATGACAGCTGACAGTGCAGGTGGGATAGGAGTGACAGGGGAGAGGCCTCTGACCCACATTCCCCCGGCAGTCTATCGTCGCCTACTTCAACAAGCATGCAGGGAAGTCCAAGGAGGAAGCCAAGCTAGCCTTCCTAAAGCTCATCTTCAAGTGGCCCACCTTTGGTTCAGCTTTCTTTGAGGTGAAGGTACGTTATGGGTGGCTTCTCAGGAGGAAGGGGTCAAGGAACGGGGGCAAGAAGGCACAGAAACTCCTCCCCAGGACCGTGGGAAACAGCCCTGGCCTCTGCCACCTGCGCTGGCAAGGGAAAGGAGGGGAGCACCCTCAGCTTTGTACCACCTGGATGTCTCAGGCCTGGGACACAAGGAACCACCATAAGCTCAGCCTGGGAGGGGAGGCAAATAATATGTAATGAAGAGTGAACTGTGCTGTGTGTGACAAGGGGGAGCCCCCATCAAGGTGGTGGAGCCTCAGAGGCCTACCCAGACTATGAAGGCTGAGGAGGCAACACCTGTGCTTTCCAGGAAGACCTGGGGGGAGTTCCTGGCAGAGGGCCTAGCAGGAGCACAGGAAGTGCAAGTGGTTGAGTATGGTTGGGCGTAGGGTATGAAGTGAGCAGATTGTGGTGAGGCAGCTTGGCAAACAGGCAAGGGGGTTGGGTTTCCTCCTGCAGGTGGTGACAGACCCTGGAGGGTTCTGAACAGGGCTGAGGGGGCCAGAAGTGCGCTCTGACTGCAGGGTGGGGGTGGGCCGGAGGGGCGGGAGCAGAGGCAGGAGAATGGTGGACAGGCTGGCAGGAGAACTGTGGGGATCGGTCAGGGCGGCGAGGAGGGGATGGCTGGCTACGTGCCTTGGATACGGGCCTTCTGAGAAGTCTGGCTGTGCAAGGAAGAGAGGGAGGCACAGAGGTAAGCTGGAGGCAGGGGTAGAGTTCAGAGAGGGTTTTTAAATATGAAAGACATTTGGGCTGAGAGAGGAGATAGCCCAGACTCCTAGAGAAGCAGGAGAGAAGGGAAGAAACTGCCACCAAGGAGGGTGGGAGATGGGGTCATTTGGGGACCCAGGAAGGGATCTGGGTGGCACTGAGGGCCCAGCAGAGGTGGAAGCCATGAGGTTGTGGCAGGGCTCCCAGCTCTGCTGCACCCCTGGCATGGAGCAGGCAGCAAGAGAAGGCAACTTAATCCTAGCACCCAGCTTTTCCTGCTCTGGGCTCCCCCAGCTAGATCTGATGGTTTCTGG
Source organism: Halichoerus grypus (assembly GCF_964656455.1). NCBI lineage: Eukaryota > Metazoa > Chordata > Mammalia > Carnivora > Phocidae > Halichoerus > Halichoerus grypus. The sequence continues at coordinate 55,745,538 of NC_135722.1, forward strand.
CTCTCTTTGCTAGCAAACTACGGAGCCAAACTTCCCTGAGATCCTCTTAATTGCCATCAATAAGTATGGGGTCAGCCTCATCGATCCCAGAACCAAGGTGAGCAGTGACAGGGGAAAGCAGGGGTGGGGAGGTGGAATTCTCTGTCTGCACCTCTAACAACAGTGCCCAGACCCAACCCCCGAAGAGCCCCTGCTGGCCACTATCCTCACTTCATCTGCCCTCTTGGCCACATATTCTGAGAGGTTATCTGTGTTTTGTCTACTTTCTTCCCTGCTTCATCAAAATTGCTCTCCTAGAGTTACTAGCCAACACCCTGCTACTAAATCCAATGAACTTGTTAGTACTTGGCCTATCAGCATCACTGGACCCTACCAACCATTTCTTCCTTCAACAGTGCTCTCTGTCCATATTGGTCAGGATGGCAGACTGCATGTTGGGGGTGGGGGGGGTGTAACTGCTGCTCGCATTCATGGGCCAGAGAAGTCCTCACCAAGGGAACCAGGAAGCACAGTCCTACTACATACCGAGGAGGGGTACAACTGGACCATTGGCAAAGGGTGCCAATGGACACCACCTTCCCCTTGTGCTCATGTGCCCCACGTTCCTGGTTTTCCTCTTCTCTCTCTTGGTCATTCTTCTCACATACTACTTTGGGATTCTTCTCCACCCACACATATCCTGCTCCCCATCCTTGTCATCTTCTTGTCTTCCTCCTCAGGACCATCTCATTCAGGATCACAGTTGCAGTTTCTTCGGGCCTCTCAAATTTCCAGTTCCAGCCCCACATACCCCACAGCCTCCCAGACTTCCTTGGGTGTCCCACCATCTGGCCCCAAATGAGGCATGGAGGTGGGGACGTACCTGCCTCCCCCAGCAGCTCCATGGCAGAGCTGGCTTCTATCTTTTTGCTCCTCCTCTTGTCTGAGGGCCCAAGGCCTTTCCAGGGGGTGGTGTCTGTGGGCTAGAACTGAGGGAGGTGAGGCCAGAGGGTCCAGACTGTGCAGCTTCAAACTTTCTCTGCTTCCCCAGGACATCTTGACCACTCATCCCTTCACCAAGATCTCCAACTGGAGTAGTGGCAACACCTACTTCCACATCACCATTGGGAACCTGGTGCGCGGGAGCAAATTGCTCTGTGAGACATCACTGGTGAGAGCTCTTCTGTTTAGGCTTGGTGGGCTTCCCTGCTTTGCCTGCAGCTCCAGCTATTCTCTCAGTCTCCAGAACAACACAAGAGTGCATGGCTTGGCCTGAAATTGGGATCAAGGATCAGACTGGGCCAAAGTCAGGTCAACTTGAGGCTCAGCTTAGGTCTGGAAAAGCGGCTTAATTTGGGGCTGGGGAACAGACCCCTCATTTAATAATTATTGTTTGAGTGACTTTAGTATCTGGGGACTGAGTCTTTAGCCCCTGAGTTCAACAGTAGACCCATTAGCAATGAGGCCTCTTCGACTGAGTTGGCCTTCAAAGGCATGGCTCAACTGGTAGAGCCTTTAGAGTCACCAGTATATAAGGGACCTACAAGCTAGGGCCTTCACGTGGGGTCATAACAACTTAGAACCTTAGACATCTGGCTGGATGAGTCCAACCCTTCAAGTGTACAGCTGGGGAGACTGAGTCCAGAGCAGGACAGGATTCTCCTTTGTCCAGGGCTCTTCCCTCTGCAGTTTCCTGGGAGGGTTCTGGGTCTGAGTGGGTTGGCTCTGTCAGACTTTTTGCTCTGTTTATCTTCTTGCTGCTGTTTCCAGGGCTACAAGATGGATGACCTCCTGACTTCCTATATTAGCCAGATGCTCACGGCCATGAGCAAACAGCGGGGCTCCAGGAGTGGCAAGTGAGCAGTGAGGGAGGTGGTGCTGGCTCAGGCCCATCAGCTACCTCTGCAGGTTGGGGAGGACTTTGCCATCTGGGCAGGGAGGCTGGGCCAGCCGGCCACTGATTACACCAACTTGGCTTCCTGTCCTTCTTCCAGTGAGGCAGACTTGCTGGGATGCAGAACTCCCCTTGATCCACTCCTGAGAGTTGGTTCTAGTCCTGGCTTGCCGTGGCCTTCCCAGTTGTAAGAGCCTGTGCTCCTTGGATGCCTTTCTTAGACCAGTCCTACCACGTGACCTCCTTTGACTTTCTGTGTACCACTGAGACAGGGAATCAAGAGCACACTTAGTTCTCCATACTGGGACCAACCAAACCAAACCAACCAAGAATATTCTGAAACCTAAGGGACTGGCTTAATTCCTGTAAGTCCAGGATCCTCAGCTGGGATGGGGGAGACAGACCACTTTTACATATTGCAGTGTGAGTGCTGAGCCCCTGTGCTAGTTTCCCCTGATCGCCTCAGGGTATAAAGTATGTGTTTAATCTTTTGGCCCTATAGTGTCTTTGCTGGGGGAAGGGGAGAGAGTGGGGGAATGTGTATGGGACAAAGACGGGGCCCGTGGGAGTGGCCGGTATAAGTATCTCCTCAGTCTATGTGTGCAGGGCTAAGCTGGTCTGGGTTTGGGGGTTGGGGTCCGGAGCCCAAGGTGTGCTTGAAAGGGGCTTAAAGGGACTGGCTGGGACCAGGGCAGGTTTGGGGGAAATGTTGGGACATCAGTCTGGGAGGTAGGGACCTAAGTGTGCAGGGGCTGGGGATCTAGAGGAGGAACCAGCTTCTGGGCCCCAACTAGGGCCAGTGGAGCCAGAGTGGCCCTTGTATCCTGTCAGAAACATCTCCTTAGTTCATCAACAGCTCCAAGAAGGATGCTGCCTTGGGTTAAGTCCCTATGTCCTGAGAGTGCCTATAAAATGTTACTTTATGACCAGGATGAAACAACCAAGTTGGGCCATGATCTGGGCAGGTATGGGGGTGGGGGCTTCAGACAGGGGAGGTGTTATGTAGGGTGGGGGCATCCTCCTAGGCTGTGGCTAGGAGGAGCGCCTAGAAAAGTGACAGTGGAGAAGCCCCTTGAGGAGGGCATGTTTATGATCAGCCCCCTAGGTCCCCCTAATAATACTGCAGCAGAGCTGAGTCCTGAAGTGTCTTGGGTCATCTGCATCTGGATGCCCAAACACTCCACAGGGAGTGCTATTCCCCAGCTACCTGTGTGGGAGAGGCTGCTTGTGAAAATGGGGGACTCAAACCAGACAGCCCTGCTTCCTGGGATGATCATGTGCTGTCTGAGACAGCTTTGCCCCACCAATGTTTACATGGTTCTACAGGAAGCCCAGGATCAATCTGAGCCAGAAGGAAGGTGCTGTGATGGTCTGCCCCTACACCATCATATCAATGGAGATACAGAGGCTCAGAGAGGAGTGTGAATAGGTAAAAGTCACACGGAACTCAGTTCACTGCTTCTAACATTTAGCTCTCAGACACAAGGGGCTCCAGATTCTTGTTCTAGTTCCCCTTCAAGGCCTAGGGCTGGTGGGTGGGCACAGAATTATGCCCATGATCCCACTGCACACTAGAGTGTGTGGGGGATGAGATCTTTCCCCCAACTCCAACTCCTGCCTATGCCACTTCTCATTCGCTGACTCAGGATGGCATCACTTTTGCACTCATCCCCTAGTCTCTGTCAGCCTGAGTGATCACAGGGTACAAATAATACATCATTTACCTTCTGGGTTCCTGAGAGGTTGCCTTTATTCCCATGCTGATGTGCACAAAGCCATTCCCTTAGCAGGGAGTACTATGAAGGATTAGGATGAGAACAGAGAACAACTAGCTCCAACTCCAAGACCACAACTCCCTTGCCCACCCCCTTGAGACACATTCTTTATGGAAAGTGCAAGACCAGAATGGTCCTCCTGAGAGCCTCAATGGCCCTTCTGCACTCCTTTCTTGACTACTCCCCACCATCGCCACCCTTAGGCACAGAGAGGAAGAGGGAGGAGAAGGCAAGGTATGACTAAGTTGTCTCCAAAGACATCCTGTAGGAGAAGGAGGACATGCCAGAGAAGGAATGCACTGTATGAAAGGATTCCTGGCAGGAGGATTTAACGATGGGGGTCTCCTGGGATTTTCAGGATGGAGGCCTCTTTGGTGGGCACTGTGAATCCCAGGATTTCAGTGGCAGGGGGTCAATGTGATTCAGAGGAGGGGGTCTGTCTGATGACTTCCCTGGGGGAGAACATCAGTGGTTTGATGTTCTTCTTGGGGGACACTGGTAGTTTGACTTTCCCCCTGGGGGACACTGGTGGTTTGACTTTCCCCCTGGGGGACACTGGTGGTTTGACCTTCCCCTTGGGGGACATCGGTGGTTTGATCTTCCCTTTGTGGGGTCATTGATGGTTTCACATCCTCCTTGGGGGGGTAGTGCTGGTCTGAGGGCCTCGTGCTTGGGGGCTTCCATGACACAGAGGGAGTTCGGATATCTGAAAGTTTTGGGAATTTAGGATGGCTGGAAGGTGGCCACAGTCCAGGGGTTTTCCGTGATTCATTTTCTATGTCAGGGCCTGGTTCCTGAATATCTGTAGGGGATAGAAAAGACATAAACACACCCTTTAGTGTCACTTCCCCAATCTGTGTGTGCTGTGTGGTGAACTTACAGTCATCTCTTAAATGTCAGAACCACCTCCACTCCCTCAGGCTCATTCTAAAATCCTCCCCCAAGATTTTGGGCAAACTTATAAGTGGCCCTCCAATTCTGCCTGGGGCAAAAAAAGTCCATTATGTGAGGGTATGGAAGCTCCAAAGGAAGCTCTCCAAAAGTAGCCTTTGCTTAAAGATTATATATTTTAAAATAATTGCTTTCAAATCAGTTTATAGAGAAAAAAGAATATGTTTCCCCACTAGAATGTGAGCTTCTTGAGGCCAGGGACCTTTGATTTGTTTGCCACTATATCCCTAGTACCCAGAAAAATGTCACATACTAGGTGCTTGATAAATATCTTTTGACTAATTGAAAAACCGGTAATAGACAGCTAGAGAATTCAGACCTACTCTCCTACTCAGAGCAAATTTTTTAAATGGATAAAATACAAAGAAACATAGTAAAATTATTTGAGTTAACAATATAGAGGAGTTATGGGGACCAAATCAAGAAGGATGTGAAAATCCAAAAAGGTAAACCCAGACCCAACTATAAGAAATTCACTTTAGATACAAAGACACAAATAGATTGAAATTTTTAAAAGAATGGAAAAATAAAAATCTTGTTAACACTACTAAAAAGATGGAGGTGCTATTAATATCACACAAAGTATACTTCAGAGCAAGAATATTACCAGGGATAAGGAAGTTCATTTCCTTATGATAAAGAGGTCATTTCATCAAGAAGACATAACTCTAAATGTTTACACACCTATTAACAGTGTTTCAAAACACATGAAGCAAAGACAAGACTGCAAAGAGAAATAAATCTACAATTATACTTGAAGATTTCAATACTCTATTCTCAATGACTAATAGAACAACTAGGCAGAAAATCAGTAAGATATAGAACACCTGAAAAACACTACTGGTTCTGGTCCAAGATGGTGATGTTGGAAGACGCTGAACTCACCTCCTCCACAAACACATATTTATAGAACAATTTCTCCTGAAGATGACCTGAGGGCTGACTGACAGCTTCTTCACCATAAAAGAAACCACACAGAGAATGGCAAGAGAGAGACACAGTAAGGAAGGGAACCCCCACACCAACTCTGTGAACTGCCATGGCAGGGGGTAGATAGTACCGAGCGGTTGTGAACAGATTCGTCTGCCCTGACACACAGAAAAAAAAAAAAAAAAAAAAAAAAGCCTTGGTTTAAAAGGGCAACTAGAATATAAAGGAACCAGTCATAGAACCCTGCCAAACAGTGGGGGAGCTGGCAAGTGCCTTGATAGTGTAGATGGAAGCAGGGTCTGGGCATTCTAGCTGGCCTACTGTCTCAGCGGGCCCTGGAGCCCTAACCCACACCAGCCTAAGCCATCCCTCTAAAAGTCATCCCTCTAAGGCAGCCCCAGTGTAGCACATACTGGTACAACCCTGGTCAGGGCTCACTACAGTTACAGTTCCAGCCATCTTGCCATGGTGGCATAGGTGTAAAGCACCCTGGAACACCCTGGGTCCAAACCACTTTGGCTCGAGACAACTTGCTAAGGTACTCCTGGCACAGACACACACCTGAACTCTAGCTGCCCTGCCAGGGTGCCCCCTGAATTGAGTACCCTGGAACACCCTGGCTTGCACCCACTTCAGCTTCAGTAGTACTGCCAGGGCACTCACTGCATGGAGAATCCCGAGACCACCACTGCCCACACCCACTTCAGCTCTGGCCGTCCAGAGTGCCCCAGAATCCCCAACCCATAATCCACTAAGGTCACCAGGCACAACAGTATACATAAAGGATGGCCATAAACAAGACCATTCCTCTAAGTTTAGGAGAAGTAGCTGTTCTGCCTAATTTATAGAAAAACAGAAAATCGAGCAAAATGAGAAGACAGAGGAATATGCTGCAAATGAAAGAACAAGACAACTCAGAAAAAGAACTAAATGAAATGTAGATAACCAATCTACCTGATAAAGAGTTCAGAGTGATGGTTATAAAGATGTTCAACAGACTGGAGAGAATAGTAGATGAACTTAGAACTTCAACAAAGAGAAAACATAAAAAAGGGCCACAGTTTAAGAACACAATAACCTAAATGAAAAATACACTAGAAGGAATCAACAGACTTGAGGATGCAGAAGAACAGAGCAGAGATCTGGAAGACAGGGTAATGGAGAGCACCTGAGCTGAATAGCAAAAAGAAAAAAGAATTTTAAGATTTTATTATTTTTTAAAGTAATCTCTGTACCCAATGTGTGGCTTGAACTCAACCCTGAGACCAAGAGTCACACACTCTACCAACTAAGCCAGCCAGGCACCCTGGGAAAAAAGAATTTTAAAAAATGAGAATTGGATAAGAGGTCTCTTGAGCAACATCAAATGAACAAACATTTGCATTATAGGGGTTCCAGAAGGAGAAGAGAGCGAGAAAGGCAGTTGAAGAAACAACTCTTTCTTTTCCAGAAGGAGAAGACAGAGAGAAAGGCAATTGAAGAAACAACAAATGAGGATTATTGGATAAGAGGTCTCTTGAGCAACATCAAACGAACAAACATTTGCATTATAGGGGTTCCAGAAGGAGAAGAGAGAGAGAAAGGCAGTTGAAGAAACAATTGAAAACTTTCATAACCCCAGGAAGGAAAGAGACATCCAGGTTTAGGAAGCACATAAAGTTAAAAACAAGATGAACTCAATGAGGTCCAAAACATGACATATAGTAATTAAAATGTCAAAGTTTAATCTTTTTTTTTTTTTTTTTTTTTAAGCAGAGAGAGAAGCAACTAATAATGTACAAGGGAAACTCCATAAGGAGTTTCAAAAATCAACTGATTTTTCAGCAGAAACTTTGCAGGCCAGAAGAAAGTGGCATGATATATTTAAAGTGCTGAAAGGAAAAAACATACAACCAACAATATTCTACCCGGCAAGATTATCATTCAGAATTGAAGGAGAGGTAAAGCGTTTCCAAAACAAAAGGTGAAGGAGTTATCACCACTACACTGGCCTTACAAGAAAAGTTAAAGGGACTTCTTTAGGTAGAAAAGCCCATAATTGTAAGAAACATGAAAGGAAAAAAATTCATGAGTGAAAGCAAACATACAGTAAAGGCAGTAGAGCCTTGTACTAATCACTTGTAGTAAAATCAATTATATCTAAAATATTAGTTAACGGGACTCCAAAAAAAAAAAAATGACAACATAATCATAAAACATGGAGGGTGGGGCTTTTTAAAAAGCAAGTTCCTTTTGAAAGTTTTCAAATTTAAGTGACTATCAACATAATAGACTGCTATGTACTTAGAATGTTACATATGAACTTCATGGTAAGCACAAAGCAAAACCCTATAATAGATACACTAAAGCCATCAATCACAAGAAAGAGTACAGGAGAAGAAGAAAGGAACAGAGAAGAACTACAAAAACAACCATAAAGCAATTAACAAAATAGCAATAATTACATACCTATCAAAGATTAAACGTACATGGTCTAAATGCTTTAATCAAATGACACAGGGTGATGGAATGGATAAAAAAACAAGACCCATCTATATGCTGCCTACAAGAGACTCACTTCAGACCTAAAGACACATACAGACAAAGTGAAGCACTGGGAAAACATATTCCATGCAAATACAAGGGGGAAAAAAGCCAGAGTAGCAATCCTTATGTTAGACAGAACAGACTTTAAAACAAGACTGTAGGGGCGCCTGGGTGGCTCAGATGGTTAAGTGTCTGCCTTTGGCTCAGGTCATGATCCCGGGGTCCTGGGATCGAGCCCCGCATCGGGCTCCCTGCTCAAGTGGGGAGCCTGCTTCTCCCTCTTCCTCTGCCATTTTCTCCACTTGTGCTCTCTAGCTCTATCTCTCTGTCAAATAAATAAATAAAATCTTTAGAAAAAATAAAATAAAATAAAACAAGACTGTAATGAGACACAAAGAAGGGCATTGCATAATGATAAAGGGATCAATCCAGGAAGAGGATATACAACAATTGTAAATATCAATGCATCCAACACTGGAGCACCTATATACATAGAGCAAATATTAACATTTATAAAGGAAGAAATTAACAGTAGGGAAATAATAATAGTAGGGAACTTTAACACATCAATGGCTAGATCTTCCAGACAGAAAACCAACAAGGTAACTGTGACTTTGAACAACATATTAGATCAGATGGACTTAAGAGAGATATACAGAACATTCCATCCAAAAACAGAATACACATTCTTTTCAAGTGCACACGGAACATTCTCCAGGACAGATTGTGTGTTAAGCCACAAAATTAGTCTTAATAAATTTAAGAAGACTGAAATCATGTCATGCATCTTTTCTGACCATAACAGCATGGAATTAGAAATCAATTATAAGGAAAAAAAAAAAAAAAACGGAAAAACACAAACACATGGAGGCTAAACAACATGCTACTAAACAACGAATGGGTTAGTGGAGAAATCAAAGAGGAAATTAAAAAAAAATACATGGAGACAAATGAAAACATAAACACAACAGTCCAAAATCTTTGGGATGAAGCAAAGGCAGTCCTAAGAGGGAAGTATATAGCAACACAGGCCTTCCTCAAGAAGCAAGAAAAGTCTCAAATATACAACCTAACCTTATACTAAAAGAGCTGGATGGGGCACCTGGGTGTCTTAGTCGTTAAGTGTCTGCCTTCAGGTCAGGTCATGGTCCCAGGGTCCTGGGATTGAGCCCTGCATCGGGCTCCCTGCTCAACAGGAAGCCTGCTTCTCCCTCTCTCACTCCCCCTGCTTGTGTTCTCTTGCTTTGTCTCTCTCTGTCAAATAAATAAATAAAATCTTTAAAAAAAAAATAAAAGAGCTGGAAAAAAAACAACAAATAAAACCCAAATCCAGCAGGAAAAGGGAAATAATAAAATTAGGGCAAAAATCAATGACATAGAAATAAAAAAAAAACCAAAAAACAAAAAACAGTAGAACAGATCAACAAAACCAGTAGCTGGTTCTTTGAAAGAATAAACAAAACTGATAACCCCCCCTAGCCAGACTTATCAAAAAGAGAAAGAGAAAGGACCCAAATAAAATCACAAATGAAAGAGGAGAGATCACAACCAACACTACAGAAATACAATTATAAGAGAATATTATGAGCAATTATATACCAACAAATTAAGCAATCTGGAAGAAATGGGTAAATTCCTAGAAACATATAAACTACCAAAACTGAAACAGGAAGAAATAGAAAATCTAAACAGACCCATAACCAGCAAAGAAATAGAATCAGAATAAAAAATCTCCCAACAAACAAGAGTCCAGGGCTGAATGGCTTCCTAGGGGAATTCTACCAAACATTTAAAGAATTAACATCTATTCTTCTGAAACTGTTCCAACAAAATAGAAATGGAAGGAAAACTTCCAAACTCATTCCATGAGGCCAGAATTACCTGATCCCCAAACCAGGCAAAGATCCCAGTAAAAAGGAGAATTGCAGACCAATATCCTTGATGAACATGGATACAAAAATTCTCACCAAGATACTAGCAAATCAGATCCAACAGTATATTAAAAGGATCATTCACCATGACCAAGTGGGATTTATTCCCAGGCTGCAGGGTTGGCTCAGCATCCACAAATCAATGTGATACACCACATTATTAAAAAAAAGGATAAGAACCATATTATCCTTTCAATAGATGCAGAAAAAGCATTTGACAAAATACAGCATCCATTCTTGATAAAAACCCTCAAAAAGTAGGGATAGAAGGAACATACCTCAATATCATTAAGGCCATATACAAAAGACCCACAGCTAATATCATCCTCAATGGGGAAAAACTGAGAGCTTTTCCCCTAAGGTCAGGAACAAGACAGAGATGTCCACTCTCACCACTGTTATTCAGCATAGTACTGGAAGTTCTAGCCTCAGCAATCAGAAAACAAAAAGAAATAAAAGGCATCCAAATCAGCAAGGAAGAAGTCAAACTTTCACTATTTGCAGATGACATGATACTCTGTGTAGAAAACCTGAACGACTCCATCAAAAAATTGCTACAACTGATACAAGAATTCAGCAGTCACAGAATATAAAATCAATGCACAGAAATCTGTTGCATTTCTATATACCAATAATGAAGCAGCAGAAAGAAAAATCAAGGAATCGATCCCATTTACAATTGCACCAAAACCCATAAGATACCTAGGAAAAACCTACCCAAAGAGGTAAAACATCTGTACTCTGAAAACTATAGAACACTTATGAAGGAAATTGAGGAAGACATAAAGAAATGGAAAAACATTCCATGCTTATGGATTAGCAGAATATTGTTAAAATATCTATATTACCCAAAGCAATCTACACATTCAATGCAATCCCTATCAAAATAACACCAGCATTTTTCACAGAGCTGGAACAAACAATTCTAAAATTTGTGTGGAACCAGAAAAGACCCCAATAGCCAAAGCAATCCTGAAAAAGAAAACCAAAGCTGGAGGCATCATAATTCTGGACTTCAAGCTCTATTACAAAGCTGTAATCATCAAGACAGTATAGTACTGGCACAAAAATAGATATATAGGTCAATGGGAACAGAATAGAGAACCCAGAAATGGACCCTCAACTATATGGCTAACTCATCTTCCACAAAGGAAGAAAGAATATCCAATGGAAAAAAGACAGTCTCTTCAACAAATGGTGTTGGGAAAACTGGACAGCAATATGCAGAAGAATAAAACTGGACCACTTTCTTATACCATAAACAAAAATAAACTCAAAACGGATGAAAGACCTAAATGTGAGACAGGAATCCATCAAAATCCTAGAGAGGAACACAGGCAGCAACCTCTTTGACCTCGGCCATAGCAACTTCTTACTAGATATATCTCCAGAGGCAAGGGAAACAAAAGCAAAAATGAACTATTGGGACTTCATCAAGATAAAAGGCTTCTGCATAGCAAAGGAAACAATCAAAAAAATTAAAAGGCAACTGCACAATGGAAGAAGATATTTGCAAATGACATATCTGATAAAGGGTTAGTATCCAAAATCTATAAAGAATTTATCAAACTCTACACCCCTCCAAAAAAGAAAAATCCAGTTAAGAAACGGGCAGAAGATTGGAACAGACATTTCTCCAAAGAAGACATCCAGATGGCTAATAGACACATGAAAAGATGCTCAACATCACTCATCATCAGAGAAATACAAATCAAAACCACAATGAGATAACACTTCACCCCGGTTAGAATGGTTAAAATTAACAACTCAGGAAACAACAGATGTTGGCGAGGATGTGGTGGGAATGCGAACTGGTACAGCCACTCTGAAGAAGAGTATGGAGATTCCACAAAAAGTTAAAAATAGAACTACCCTATGACCCAGCAACTGCACTACTAGGTATTTATCCAAAGAATACAAAAATAGTGGGGCGCCTGGGTGGCTCAGTCGTTAAGTGTCTTCCTTCGGCTCAGGTCATGATCCCAGGGTCCAGGGATTGAGCCCCACATCGGGCTCCCTGCTCCGCGGGAAGCCTGCTTCTCCCTCTCCCACCTCCCCTGCTTGTGTTCCTTCTCTTGCTGTGTCTCTCTCTGTCAAATAAATAAATAAAATCTTAAAAAAAAAAAAGAATACAAAAATAGTGATTTGAAGGGGCATATGCACCTGAATGTGTATAGCAGCAATGTCCACAATAGCCTAACTATGAAGACAGCCCAGATGTCCATTGACTGATAAATGGATAAAGAATATGTGCTATATATGCAATGGGATATTACTCAGCCATCAAAAAGAATGAAATCGTGCCATTTGCAATGACGTGAATGGAGCTAGAGTGTATTATCTAAGCAAAATAAGTCAGAGAAAGACAAATGCCATATGATTTCATTTATATGTGAAATTTAAAAACAAAACATGACCATAGGGGAAGGGAAGGAAAAATAAGATAAAAATAGAGGAGGCAAACCATACGAGACTCTTAACTACAGAGAACAAAATGAGGGTTGATGAAGGGAGGTGGGTGGAGGATGGGCTAAATGGGTGATGGGCATTAAGGAGGGCACTTGCTATCATGAGCACTGGGTGTTATATGTAAGTGATCAATCATTATATTCTACACCTGAAATTGATACTACACTATATGTTAACTAACTTGAGTTTAAATAAAATCTAAAAGAAAGGAAAAAATTCCATAAAAAAAACCCTACGGATAAACTTAACCAAGGAGGTGAAAGACCTGTATTCTGAAAAATGAGATATCACTTTTTACCTGTCAGAATGGCTAGAATCATAAAGAGAATAACAAGTCTTGGCAAGGATGTGGAGAAAAAGGAACCCTCATGCACTGTTGGTAGATTCGTAAATTGGTTCAGCCACTGGAAAACAGTACAGAGGTTCCTCAAAAAATTAAAAATAGAAATATTATACAATCCAGTAATTCCACACTGGGTATTTATCCAAAGAAAACACTAATTTGTAAAGATATATGCACCCCTATGTTTACTGCAGCATTATTTACAATAGCCATGATATAGAACCAACATAAGTGTCCACTGATAGATGAATGGATAAAGAATACACACACACACACACACACACACACACACAATGGAACGTTACTTAGCCATACAAAACAATGAGCTCTTGACATCTGCAACAATATGGATAGACTTAGAGGGTATTATATGCTAAGTGAAATAGGTCAGACAGAGAAAGACAAATACCATATGATTTCACTTATATGTGGGCTCTAAAAAACAAATGAAGAAAATAAGCAGAAAAAGACCCATAAGTATACAGAACAAACTGATGATTGCCAAAGGGGTGAGGTAACCTAGGAAGGGATGGGCAAAATGGGTGAAGGGGAGTGGGAGGTACAGTTTCCAGTTATGGAGTGGATAAGTCACAGGGATAAAAGGTACAGCATAGGGAATAGTCAATTTTCTTGTAATAGCCTTGTATGGTGAGAGATGGTAGCTACACTTGTGGTGAGCATGGCATAACGTATAGAGAAGTTGAATCACTATGCTGTACACCTAAAACTAATGTAACATTGTGTGTCAACTCTACTTAAAAATATGGATATCTGTTGAAAGCAAACAAAATAAAACAAAAAATACTATTAACCAACTTGACCTAATTGACATTTTTTTTTCTAATTGACATTTATAGAACATGCCACTCAGTAATAACAAAGCACACATTCTTTTCAAGTGCACATGGACATTTACCAAGATAGACCATATTCTGGGCCATGAAAATAGTCCCAATAAATTTTAAAGGATTTAAGTCATATAAAGTATATTCTCTGGCCATATAGAATTAAGTTAGAAATCAACAACATAAAAATAACTGGAAAATCCCCAAACATTTGGAAACTAACAAACTTCTAAATAACCCAAGGGACGAAGAAGAATTAACACTACCTGATCTCAAGACTTACTATGAAGCTATAGTAATCAAGGCAATAGATACTGGCATAAAGAGAGTCAAGCAGATGCATGGAATAGAATCAAGAGTTCAGAAATAGACCCACACGTACATAGAAAACTGATTTCTTATAAAGGTGTGAGGCCAATTCAATGGAGAAATAATAGTCTTGTAAACAAATGGTGCTGGAATAACTAGCTACCAAAACCCCCAAAACTTCAATCCATACCTTGCACTATATACAAAAATTAATTCAAAATGGATCATGGACCTACATATAAAACCTCAAATTATAAAACCTCTAGGAAAAAAAGAACTTAGAAGAAAATCTCTGGTGTAGGGGCCTCTTTCTTTCTTTTCTTTTTTTTTTTTTTTAAGATTTTATTAATTTGAGAGAGAGAGAGAGCCCAAGCAGGGGCAGAGGAAGAGAGAAGAGAGAGAAGCAGACTCCCTGCTGAGCAGGGAGCCCGACATGGGGCTCGATCCCAGGACCCTGAGATCATGACCTGAGGTGAAGGCTGATGCTTAACTGACTGAGCCAACCAACCCAGGTGTCCCTAGAAGCCCCTTTCTAATAAAGAAATGAAAATATGTTAAAAAAAGGAGGAAGAGGAGGTGGGAGGAGGAATCTGTTATCTTAGGTAGGCACAGATCTTAGAAATGACATCAAAAGCATGATTTATAAAAGAAAAAATTTTGTAAGGTACATTTATTTACTCTAAATTAAAAACCTCTGCCTTTCAAAAGATACCATTAGCGTAATGAAAAGACAAGGGATAGACTAGGAGAAATTACTTTTAACACATTATCTGATAAAGGACTTGTATCTAAATATATAAGTAGGTCACTAAACTCAATAATAATAAAAAAAAACTCACTATAAAAAGGGCAAAAGATTTCAACAGACACTTCCCAAAAGAGAGATGCAGATGGCAAGTAAGCACAGGAAAAGATGCACAACATTATTAAACATTAGGCAATACAACTTATCTCATCATAATGAGATTCCATTCCACCCGTACTAGAATGGTTAAGATGAAAAAGACTGACCAAACCAAATGTTGGTAAAGATGTTGGAAGTGGAACTCTCATTCACTGCTGGTTGGAATATAAAATGGTACAACTACTTTGCAAATCAATTTTGCAGTTTCTTAAAAAGTTAAACATACACAACATTCCTCCAGCTATTGTACTTCTAGGCATTTACCCAAGATAAATGTGCTATGTCCATACAAAGATATGTACAATGCACACAAATATTGATACTAGTACTATTTGTAATAGCCCAAAACTGGAAACCCAAATATCTATCAACATATGACTAGATAAACAAATTGTGGTGTATCCATACGATGGAATACCACTTAGCAATGAAAAGGAATAAACTACTGATACACACAACAACATGGGAGAATCTCATAATAATTATGCTCAGTGAAAGAAGCTAGTATATACTGTTGATTCAATTTATATACAATTCTGGAAAATGCAAACTAATCTATAGTGACAGAAAGCAGGTCAGTGGTTCCTGGGGATGTGGTGTTCACAGAAGGCCAAGAGGCAGTGAGAAAACTTTTACTGGTGATGGATCTGTTCATTTTCTTGGTTGTGGTAATGCTTTCATAAGTGTATACCTAACTAAAAATTTATTAAACATTTTAAATACCTGTAGTTTATTATATGTTAATTATTCCACAATAAAGCTGTTTTTAAAAACTTTCTAGTAATTCATTCAAAATATTTACTGAATTTTGTCTATACTCCAGGCACTGTTTTAGGTGTTAAAGATGCATCAGTGAATGAACAACTACAAAAATCCCTTCAATCATGGAGCTTACATTCTCACTGGAGGAAGAGACTTATAAGTAACTTAATAGCATGTTAGGAGGTGATAAATGCTATTGAAAAATGATTGATCAGAGTAAGGGTAAGAGTGAGTTGGCAATTTTAAATAAGATTTTCAGGGTAGACTTATCTGAGTGTTATTTGAGCCAAAACTTGCAGTAGTTAAGGGAGTGAACCCTTTTGGATACCAGAGGCAAGTAATTCCAGACAATGGGTGGCAAGTGCAAAGGCCCTGAGGTAAGAGTATCTTAGATGTTGGGTACCTGGGTGGCTCAGTCGTTAAGCGTCTGCCTTCAGCTCAGGTCATGATCCCAGGGTCCTGGGATTGAGTCCCACATCGGGCTCCCTGCTCGGCAGGAAGCCTGCTTCTCCCTCTCCCACTCCCCCTGCTTGTGTTCCTGCTCTTGCTATCTCTCTCTCTGTCAAATGAATAAATAAAATCTTTAAAAAAAAAAAAAAGAGTATCTTAGATTTTTGAAAAGAAATGAGGTCAATGTGACTTGAGCAGAGTGATGTAGGACATCCTAGGCCATTCTTAGGACTTGGGCTTTTATTCCAAGTGAAATGGGGAGGCAATGGAAGTTATGAGCAAGGAATGAAAAGTGACATGATCTTAGGTTTTAACTAGATCACTCTAGCTGCTGTGCTGAAAACAAACTAGGGGGTTAGAGAAGGGGAAGGTTGGACAAAGGTAGAAGTATAGAGACCAATTAAGACTACTCCAATGACCCGAGTGAGAGATGATGATAGGCTAAGTTCAGGCTGGTAGCAGTGGAGATGGTGAGAAATAGCTGAATATGAATATACTTTAAAAGTACAGCCAACAGGGATACCTGTGTGGCTCAGTCGGTTAAGTGTCTGCCTTCGGCTCAGGTCATGATCCCAGAGTTCTGGGACTGAGTCCCGCGTTGGGCTTCTTGCTGAGCAGGAGCCTGCTTCTCCCTCTTCCTGCTTCTCCCTCTACCTGCCACTCCACCTGCTTGTGCTCTCTATCTGACAAATAAATAAAATCTTTAAAAAAAAAGTACAGCCAACAGAATCTGCCAATGGACTGGATGTGAGGTGTGCAAGAAAAAGGACTCAGGGATGACTTCAAGAATTGGGCCTAAGGAACAAATATAATTATCATTGGCTGGAAAGATGCAGATAAAGCAGGTTTTGAGGATGGAAGATCAGGAGTTCACCTGTTTGGGACATGATATATTTGAGATTTCTGTTAGACACCCAGTGGATATTAAAGAGGATATGAATCTAGAGATTGTAAAGGTATACTGAAACCAAGGAAAATATGATCCAGAATGATCAACAATGAGTCATTTAAAATTAAGTCACTAGACTCCTTTTTTAAGCCAGGTAGAAAGATCAATTTATTTATTAGGTGAAACCAGGTTGGTCTCAGATTTCTCCATGGCATTATTCAGTGGTTGAAAATAGTGGAGCAATTCCTGTAAAATCCAAGAATGTTATCCAAGAATGTGTTACCAGGTCCAATTTGATATCAGTTTAAAGGCAGTAGGTAAAATTCTTGAGTATTTAAGAACTAGGGTGTACTGTTCCCATGAGCTCTTCTTGAAGAGACTATTAAAGGCAGAACTTCAGCTGAGAAGAGATAAATGGAAAAATTATGGCAAAAAGATTATCTTGAGCACTGAATTTACTTAACTGAAACACTAAGGCTAAAACAAATATAGGTATAATGTAAATATTACAAATCTTGCCAATGTAGAAATGACAGAAAGGGAAGAGAGAAGATTTAAGTTGACTGATTCTTATCATTTCAGCTTATTTTCTGGGAGTGGTGATTCAAAGGATATCAACTAGTGCTAATAAATGAAGTGACAGAGGTATATTAGCCAAATAAGAATTTCTATGGGGTAATGTTGGCTAGTTTTGCATATCCCCACAGATTCTATTAATGATCATAGAAAGCAACAAAGAGAGAAAAAACACCCAGAAATACCCCTAGAAACAAAGCAATAAGCAAGTTAAGCAAAGAGGTGGAAATAAATCCCAGGAAGTAGCAGGGTTGGTGCTAGAGATCCTCGTGGTGAGTAGAGACCAGAGAGAGCTGTGAAGACAAGTGAAAAATGCAGGGATGGTTTTGAGGGGCTGGCATCTGGAAAATGCCAATAAAGATTCACTAAGAAGGAAAGGTCCCATGTTGAACAGGAACCTCTCAGCGTAGGTCTGAATCTTGGCAGTAAGATCACTGGCATTGAAAGGAAAGGAGTTTCCAAGTTTAGGGGAGTGGAAGGACATCTTGGAAGACAATGCTTCTTGTGAAAGAGGGAGTCACACTGGAAGGTGGTGACATCCAGTGGAGGCAGCAGCCAGTTTCTGAAGAGAATGAGGCACCTGACATTAGGGATGCTATCGCAACAAGATAGGATAGAAAGATCAGGGGATATTCTTTCTTGCTTTGTTGAAAATTAGTTGACCGTGTGGTTGTAGGTCCATTTTGGGTTTTCTATTCTGTTCCATTGGCCTCTGTGTCTATTTTTATGCCAGTACCATACTGTCTTGATCACTACAGCTTTGTAATATAACTTGAAGTCCAGAATTGTGATGCCTCCAGCTTCGGTTTTCTTTTTCAGGATTGCTTTGGCTATTTGGTGTCTTTTGTGGTTCCATACAAATTTTAGGATTGTTTGTTCTAGCTCTGTGAAAAATGCTGTTGATATTTTGATAGGGATTGCACTGAATGTGTAGATTGCTTTGGGTAGTATAGATATTTTAACAATGTTCTTTCAATTCATAAGCATTGAATGTTTTTCCATTTCTTTGTGTCCTCTTCAATTTCTTTCATAAGTGTTCTATAGTTTTCAGAGTACAGATGCTTTACCTCTTTGGTTAGGTTTTTCCTAGGTATCTTATGAGTTTTGGTGCAATTGTAAATGGGATTGATTCCTTGATTTTTCTTTCTGCTGCTTCATTATTGGTGTGTAGAAATGTAACAGATTTCTGCACATTGATTTTGTATCCTGTGACTTTACTGAATTTGTCTATCAGTTCTAGCAATTTTTTTGATGGAGTCGTTCAGGTTTTCTACACAGAGTATCATGTCATCTACAAATAGTGAAAGTTTGACTTCTTCCTTGCCGATTTGGATGCCTTCTTTTGTTGTCTGATTGCTGGGGCTAAGACTTCCTGTACTATATTAAATAACAATGGTGAGAGTGGGCATACCTGTCTTGTTCCTGACCATAGAGGAACAGCAATCAGACAGTCTCTTCAACAAATGGTGTTGGGAAAACTGGACAGCAATATGCAGAAGAATAAAACTGGACCACTTTCTTATACCATAAACAAAAATAAACTCAAAACGGATGAAAGACCTAAATGTGAGACAGGAATCCATCAAAATCCTAGAGAGGAACACAGGCAGCAACCTCTTTGACTTCAGCCATAGCAACTTCTTACTAGATACGTCTCCAGAGGCAAGGGAAACAAAAGCAAAAATGAACTATTGGGACTTCATCAAGATAAGAGGCTTCTGCATAGCAAACGAAACAATCAAAAAAATTAAAAGGCAACGGACAGAATGGAGGAAGATATTTGCAAATGACATATCTGATAAAGGGTTAGTATCCAAAATCTATAAAGAATTTATCAAACTCAACACCCCCCCAAAAAGAAAAAATCCAGTTAAGAAATGGGCAGAAAACATGAACAGACATTTCTCCAAAGAAGACATCCAGATGGCTAATAGACACATGAAAAGATGCTCAACATCACTCAGCATCAGAGAAATACAAATCAAAACCACAATGAGATTTCACCTCACCCCAGTTAGAATGGCTAAAATTAACAACTCAGGAAACAACAGATGTTGGTGAGGATGTGGAGAAAGGGGAATCCTCTTAGGCTGTTGGTGGGAATGCAAACTGGTGCAGCCACTCTGGAGAAGAGTTTGGAGGTTCTGCAAAAAGTTCCCTATGACCCAACAATTGCACTACTAGGTATCTATCCAAAGGATAGAAAAATAGTGATTTGAAAGGACACATGCACTCCAATGTGTAGAGCAGCATTATCAACAATAGTCAAACTATGGAGAGGGCCCAAATGTTGATCGACTGATGACTGGAAAAAGATGTGCCATACACACACACACACACACACACGTGCGCACAATGGAATATTACTCAGCCATCAAAAAGAATGAAATCGTGCCATCCCCTACAATGACACAAATGGAGCTAGAGTGTATTATGCTAAGTGAAATAAGTCAGTCAGAGAAAGACAAATGCCATATGATTTCACTTATATATGGAATTTAAGAAACAAAACAGATGAACATAGGGAAAGGAAAAAAGAGAGAGGGAAGCAAACCATAAGAAACTTAACTATAGAGAACAAACTGAGGTTGATGGAGGGAAGGGGGTGGGGGATGGGTTAAATGGGTGATGGGTATTAAGGAGGGCACTTGTTGTCAGGAGCACTGGATGTTATATGTAAATGATGAATCACTAAATTCTATTCCTGAAACCAATATTACACTATATATTAACTAACTAGAATTTAAATAAAAATTTGAAACAAAAAGTAAAGAAAGAAAGATTGGGGAAGTCTGTTCCCCAAAAGGTAACCATACATTAAAAAAACTGCCTTTACTTTGAGAAAGAAGAGAAGGAGACCTTGAACTAATTGTGAAGTACCCAAGATTCTCCTCTGATGAGAATTAAAATTGCCTTGCTAATTAATTATTCCATCAAATTTAGTATGTTCTATTATGAACAAGAAAAATCACTGAAGTATTTTTACCAGGGCACTGTGAGAATCAGCAGAAAATAAGAAACATAACTTCAGAGCAAGAAATGCATACCAAAAAAATCATGCCATGGAGCAAATAAAAGCAGTAACATACTCCAATATGAAGTAATTTTAAAAATTTTAAGCAAGCAATGGTATACTTGAAAGCATACCATGAATAAAAAATTTAAAAACTCAGAGAAAATATGGGAAATCAATTGAAAGATACGAAACAGAAAGCGACAGGATTGAATGAAAATGAAGAAAAATACAAAAATTACTTGCAAGATATATACAAAGGAGAAAAGTTGAATAAGTGGCACAGAGGATAGAAATGTCCACATTCAAGGGGCACCTGGGTGGCTCAGTTGGTTAAGCATCTGCCTTTGGCTCAGGTCATGATCCCAGGGTCCTAGGATAGAGCCCTGCATCAGGCTCCCTGCTCAGCGGGGAGTCTGCTTCTCCCTCTCCTGCTCCCCCTGCTTGTGCACTCTTTCTCTCTCTCTCTCTCTGTCAAATAAATAAATAAAAAATCTTAAAAAAAAGTCCACATTCAAGAAAATAAAACAAATGGAGAAAGTAATAAAAAAGGATTAGCGAGAACTTGCAATGAACAATCCAAAAAGGAAATTTAAAAAAAAAAATCCATTTACAATAGCACCAAAAATAAAATACTTAGAAATAATTTTAACCAAAGAGGTGAAATCTTTGTACACTGAAAACTATAAAAAAAAAAAAACAAACTACTAAAAGAAATTAAAGAAGGGGTGCCTGGGTGGTGCAGTCGCTTGATCATCTGACTCTTGGTTTCAGCTCAGGTCTTGATCTCAGGGTTGTGAGATCAGGCCCTGTGTGGGGCTCCATGCTCAGTGCAGAGTCTGCTTGAGACTCTCTCCATCTCCCTCTGCCCCTCCCCCTGCCCTTTCTCTCTCTAAAATAAATAAATAATTTAAAAAAAAAGAAATTAAAGAAGACATAAATCAATGGAAAGATATCCCATGTTCACTGATTGGAAGACAATGTTGTTAAGATGACAATATTATTCAAAGTACTCTACAGATTCAATGCAATCCCTGTCAAGATCACAAAAACAGACACATAGATCAATGGAACAGAATAGAGAATCCAGAAATGGACCCTCAACTCTATGGTCAACTATTCTTCAACAAACCAAGAAGGAATATCCAATGGAAAAAAAGACAGTCTCTTCAACAAATAGTGTTGGGAAAATTGGACAGCAACATGCAGAAGAATGAAACTGGACCACTTTCTTATACCATACACAAAAATAAACTCAAAATGGATGAAAGACCTAAATGTGAGACAGGAATCCATCAAAATCCTAGAGGAAAACACAGGCAGCAACCTCTTTGACCTCAGCCATAGCAACTTCTTACTAAATATGTCTCTGGAGGCAAGGGAAACAAAAGCAAAAACGAACTATTGGGACTTCATCAGGATAAAAAGCTTTTGCACAGCTAAGGAAACAACAAAACTAAAAGATCCCAATGACACTCTTTACATCTTAAAATTCATATAAATCTTAAGGGACCCTGGAAATCCAGAGCAATCTTGAAAAAGAAGAATAAACTTGGAGGACTCATACACCTCCTGACTTCAAAACTATTATAAAGCTACAGTAATCAAAACAGTGTGGTACTAGCATAAAGACAAACCTATAGACCAATGAAATAGGATAGAGAACCCAGTAATAAATGAGTTTATATATGGCTAATTTTCAGGCAAGGATGACAAGACTATTCAATGGGAAAAGGACAATCTTTTCAAAAAATAGTGCTAGGAAAATGATATTCACATGCAAAAGAATGAAGTTGGACACTTACCTTGCACCATATATAAAAATGAACTAGAAATGGATCAAAGACCTAAAGGTATGAAATAGAACTATAAAACTCTGAAGGAAACATAGGGGTAAATCTGCACGACACTGGGTTTAGCAATGTTTTCTTGGCTATAACACCAAAGACAGAGGGAACAAAAGAAAAAATAGACAAATTGGACTTCGTTAAAATTAAAAACTTTTGTGCATCAAATGACACTAATCAAGAATAAAAAAGGCAAACCACAGAATGGGAGAAAGTATTTTTAAATCATATACCTGATAAGAGAGTAATATTGAGAATATATAAAGAACTAAAACTGAACAACAACAAAACGAACAACCAGATTTTAAAATAGCCTAAGGCCCATCATTAAAGAGGGCACGTGATAGGATGAGCCCTGGGTGATATACTTAACTAATGAATCATTGAACATTATATCAAAAACTAATGATGTACTATATCTTGGCTAATTGAATTTAAATTTAAAAAATAGCAAAAAATAAAATAAAATAGCCTACGGACTTAAACAGACATTTTCCCAAAGAAGATATATACAAATTGCCAATAATCACATGAAAAGCAGGGCACCTTGGTGGCTCAGTTGGTTGAGCATCTGACTCTTGATTTCGGCTCAGGTGATGATCTCAGGGTTGTGAGATTGAGCCTCGTGCTGGGTGCAGAGCCTGCTTAAGATTCTCTCTCCTCTCTCTCTGCCCCCCCCCCATATGTGCATGCACTCGCTCTCTCTCTCAAACAAAAAAGTACATGAAAAGATATTCATCATCACTGCTTATTAGGGAAATGCAAATGAAAGCCACAATGTGATACAACCTCACACCTACTAGGATGGCTATTATAAAAAAAAATGGAAAATAAGAGAATTTGGGGAGAATGTGGGGGAAATTAGAACCCTTTTACAAGGCTGTGGGAATGAAATATGGCACAGCCACTGTGAAAAGTGGTATGGCAGTTCCTCAAAAATTAAAAATAGAATTACTGTATTATCCAACAATTCCACTTCTGGGTATATACTTCAAAAAAGTAAAAGCAGGGACATTAATAGATATTTGTGTGCCCATGTTTATAGCAGTGTGATTCACAATAGCCAAAAGGTGGAAACAACCTAAATGTCCATGGATTGATAAATAAACAAAACATGGTCTACAAACATAATGGAGTATTATTCAGTCTTAAAAAGGAAGGAAATTCTGATACATGTTACCACATGGATGAGCCTAGAATGGATGAACCTTGAAGTCATTATGCTAAGCAAAATAAGTCAGTCACAATAGGACAAATACTGTATGATTCCACTCATATCAGGTACTTAGAATAATCAAATCACAGAAACAAAAAATAGATTGGTGGTTGCCAGGGACTGGGGGGAGAAATGAGGAGTTATTGTTTAATGGGTACAGAGTTTCTAGGGTTTACTTCCAGCTTTACTGGGGCATAATTGACAAATAAAAGCTGTATATTTTTAAGCTATACCACTTGATGTTTTGATATACCTATATATTGTGAAATAGTCACCACAATCAAATTAACCTCATATAATTACCATTTTCTTTTTTTGTTTCTTTTTGTGGTAAGAACACATAAGATTTATCCTTTTAGCATATTTCAATGATAAAATACAGTATTGGTAACTATAGTTATATTGCTATATATTAGATCTCCAGAAATTATTCATCTTGTATAACTGAAACTCTGTACCCTTTGCTCAACATCTCCCCATTTCTTTCTCACCCTAGCAACGACCATTCTATTCTCTGCTTCCAGGAGTTTGACTATTTTAGATCCCACATGTAAGTGAGATTAGGGAATTTTGTCTTTCTACGTCTGCCTTATTTAACTTAGCATAATGTCCACCAATTTCATCCATGGTGTTGCAAATGGCAGGATTTTCTTCTTTTTTATGGCTGAGTAATATTCCATGCCAGAAACTAGCCAAGCTACTTCTACGCACTGGGTAAACAAGAAAAACCCACATTGAAAAAGGAGGAGAGTCTGAGACACAATCTTGCCATAAACCTCACCCCAGCATGGCAATGCACAACCAGAAGGAAACTCCGTTCTGGCGTCTCTCTGAGTAGCAGAGTTTGGACCCTGCATTTGGTGCCCCAACTTTTAAGACTTCTGTCTGAAAGATGAGCCTCCAAAACATCCAGCTTTGAAAGCCAATGGGGCTTGTATCTACCAAATCAACAAGGCTATAGCAAACCCAGAGACCATTCTTTAAGGACTCATGTGGATTCACCATGGTGAACACCTAGGACCCAGTGCAGAGGCAGAAGAGTAAAACACGCCCAGTCTTTCCATGAAACAGGCTTACTTGTTTATCTTAATAGGTGCAGCTAGAGGAGCAGGCTTCAAACTTAACATACATCTAGGGGCCAACTGTAATACTCTCCAGAGAGCACAATGGCTGGTGGGTGCCAACTTTATGTTCTCCCTCTGCCTTGCTCCAGGTCAACAGTATTTCCTAGAAGGGATTCTGAGCACATGTTTGCTGCCCTGATTTTTGTAGCTGCTGTCCAGGGCATGCCTCTTGATCGCCTGGCTCTGGTAGCAAATGGGGCCTAACTTAATGGGTCTCACAGGACTATATCAGAGAAACAATTCATAACTGGCTATTCCCCTAAAGCATAGCACAGAGTCAGCAACAGAAACATCCAGTCTTTCTGTGAAAGAGGCCTATTTGCTTATCTACAAAGCTACAGCCTGAGAGGCAGGCTTTTAATTTAACCTACATCTAGAGGCCAACTTCAATCCTCTCCAGAGGCCAGGGAAGGCCAGTGGGAACCATCTTCATGCTCTCTCTCTGCCCTAACCCAGGTTGCTGTTGTCTCCAAGAAAGGAGTTCGTACACACATCTGGCAACCTGGCTTTTGTGGCTGCCACCTGGAAGACACATCCCTTGATAGCCTGGCTCTGGTAACTAACAGGTTAGTGTTCACAGGTTCAACAAAATGGTAGCGAACAAATAGTTTATAACTGGTTATACCCTCAGGGCTCAGTGCAAAGGGAGCAGACAGAAACACCCATTTCCCAGTCTTACCTTGAAAGAGGTATATTTGCATACTTTAAAAGCTGCTGAGGATCTGACTTCTTATTAGCCTGCACCTAGGTGCTGAGATCCCTCTCTCTTTTGGACACTGATAGGTCTTGGCACATCCTCACCTACTGGAGCCACTAAGAACAAACAATCCTGCTTAAACAATCACAAAGGTTTGAGAGATAACAAGAGCTAGGGCAGGGTTGAATAATAAGGTTCAGCTCCTACATCAGACCACTCTTTCAAGACTAAGAGAGGTGGTTGTTTTACCTAAGGCATGGAAACCAACACAGAGCATCAAGGAAAATGAAGAAATAGAGGAATATATTCCAAATGCAAGAACAAGATAAAACCTCAGAAAAAGACCTTAATGAAAAGGAGATAAGTGATTTACCTAATAAAGAGTTGAAGATAATGGTAATAAAGATACTCACCAAGGTCAGGAAAACAATGAGTGAACAAAGTAAGAATTTCAACAAAGAGACAGGAAGTATAAGAAAGTACCAAATAAAAATTATAGACCTGAATAATATAATAAATGAGCTGGAAAATTTGAATAGAGGGGTTCAACAGCAGACTAGATAAAGCTAAAACAGGACAAGCAAACTTGAAGACAGGGCAGTGGAATTCATCCAATCTGAAGAGTAAAAAGAATCAAAAATAGTGAAGATTACTTAAGGAACTTATTGGGCCACATCAAGTGGCCCAATATGCACTTTATAGGGGTTCCAGAAAGAGAAAAGAGAGGGAGAGGGGTAGAAAACTTATTTGGAGAAATACTGGTTGAAATGAAGCAGACATCCAGATCCAGGAAACCTAGAGAGTTCCAAAGAAGATGAATCTAAAGAGACCCACACCAAGACACATCAAAAGTTAAAGACAAGGAGAAGGGGCACCTGGGTGGCTCAGCTGGTTAGGCGTCTGCCTTCAGCTCAGGTCATCATCCCAGGGTCCTGGGATCGAGCCCCGCATCAGGCTCCCTGCTCAATGGGAAGCCTGCTTCTCCCTCTCCCTCTGCCTGCTGCTCCCCCTGCTTGTATGCTTGCATGCTCTGTCAAAAAAATAAAATCTTTAAAAAAATCTTAAAAGCAGCAAGAGGAAAACAACTTGTTATGTACAAGGGAACCCCCATTAGACTATGAGCAGAGTTTTCAGCAGAAAGAAAGTGGCACAATGTATTTAAAGTACTAAAAGAAAAGATAAGTATTACCAAGAATATTCTATCCAGCAAAGTTAGCCTTTAGAATTGAGTTAAAGGGTTTTCCAGACGAGCAACACCTGAAAGAGTTTAGCATCACTAGCTTGGCCTTACAATAAATGTTAATGGGACTTCTTTAAGCTGATATGAAAGGGTGGTAATTAATAACAGGAAAATATAAGAAAATACCATTCTCATTGGTAAAGGTAAATATACAGTTAAATTCAGAATAATCTAATGTAATGGTAGTGTGTTAATCACTAATAGATCTAGTATAAAGGCTAAAAGACAAAAGCAATAAAATAAGTATAACTACAATAATTTTTAATGGATACACAAGATAAAAAGATGTAAACTGTGACACTGAAAGCACAAAATGTGGTGGTGGGAGAGTAAAAATGTAGAGCTTTAAAATGTGTTCACACTAAAGTTGTTATCAACTTAAAGTAGACTATTATGTTTTATATAAGCTTTATCGTAAACACAAAGCAAAGTCCTACAGAATATACACAAAAATAAAGAGGAAAGAGTCCAAGTATGCCACTACAGAAAATCTTCAAATCACAAAGGGAGAGAGCAAGAGAAAAAGAAACAGAAGAATTACAAAACTGCCAGAAAACAATTAACAAAATGGCACTTAGCCCATACCGCTAAATAATTACTTTAAATGTAAATGGACTAAGTTCTCCAATCAAAAGAGAGTGGCTGAGTGGATAAAAAACAAGACCCAACTATATGCTGCCTACGACTCACTTCAACTTTAAGGATACACAGACTGAAAGTGAAGGGATTGAAAAAGATATTGCATGCATATGGAAACCAAAAGAAAGCTGAAAGAAAAAAAATTCCATTATGTGTATATGTGTGGGCGTGTGTGTGTGTGTATGTGTATGTATACAAAGACACACACACACAGACACACACACACACACACTTTATCCATTTATCCATCAACAGACATTTAGGTTGTTTCCATATCTTGGCTATTGTGACTAGTGCTGCAATAAAAATGGGAGTACAGATACCTTTTCATGGTACTGATTCCATTTTCTTTGGATGTATACCCAATAGTGGGATTGCTGGATCATATGGTAGTTCTATCTATTATTTTTTTGAGGCACCTCTCTACAGTTTTCCATAATGGCTGTAACAATTTACGTTCCCATCAACAGTGGGCAAAAGTTTACTTTTCTTTCCATCTTCACTAACATATGTTATCTTTTGTCTTTTTGATAATAGACATTATAACAGGTGTAGGGTGATTTCTCTTTGTGGTTTTGATATGAATTTCCCTGATAATTAGTGTGTTTTCACGTATCTGTTGGCCACTTGCATGTCTTCTTTTGAGAAATGTCTATTCAGGTCCTGTTCCCACTTTTTACTCAGGTATGTATGTTTGTACATATGTATGTATGTATTTGCTGTTGAATTGTAGGAGTTCCTTATATATTTTGGATCATCTCACTGCACACTAGATCACAGAATGTGCATGTAAGATGATCTTTCCTCCAACTCATGCCCATGCCTATGCCTATGCCACTTCTTACTCTCTGACTTAGGATGACATCACTTTTGCACTCATCCCCTAGTCTCTGTCAGCCTGCCTGATCACAGAGGGATCCAAATAATACATCATTTACCTTCTGGGTTCCTGAGAGGTCACCTTTATTCCGAAGCTCATGTGCACAAAGCCATTCCTTTAGCAGGGAGTACTATGAAGGGTTAGGATGAGAAACCCTGTAACATCAGAGAACAACCAGCTCCAGTTCCCAAACCACAACTCCCTTGCCCATCCCCCTTGAGATGCATTCTTTATGGAAAGTGCTAGATGAGAGTGGTCCTAATGAGAGCCTCAACGGCCCTTCTGTCTCCTTTCTTGACAAGTCCCTAATATCACCACTCTCAGGCACAGAAACGAAAAGGAAGAGGAAGGCAAGATGTAGCTAATTCTTCTTTGAAAGCAGCTCAGAGGAGAATATGCTGGATGTGGTAGAAAACATGATAAGAGAGGATTCTTGGGAGGATTTACTATTGGGGGTATTTTCAGGTTCTGTTTCAGACTGAGAGATCTCTATGGAAGAAACTGTTGGTTTATTCATCTTCAGGGAAGGCAATGCAGTTTGGAAGGTATCCTCTCTGGCAGCATCCCACATGGGTTCAAATGACTTCTTGGTGGATGCCAATTGTCTAACAGCATCCTCATGAGGCATCAGTGGTTTGATGGCTTCCTTGACTTGCTCTGGTTCACTGGCTTTCTTCTTGGGGACTACTAAAAGATGGCGAGAGCACGGATGTTTCTTTGTGCTCTTGGTTAAAGCTGGGTAGAGGGCTGCTAGAGTCCAAGGACTTTCCATAACTCGGAAAGGAGGCTTTATGGATAAATTTGAAGATTCTTGACTCCCAAGTTCTCTCTTTTGGAGGCTAATACTCTGAGAATCTGTAGGATAGAAACAACAAAAACACAGATTCCTCAAATGTCACTTCTCCAATCTTTGCTGGTCATGTGGTGAAATTTTATCATCTTTAAAATGTTAGTCCCTCATGTACCATCTCAGGTTCTTTCCCCTACTTAGTTTTCCCTACCCCAAACTTTGTGCAGCTTTTATTATGGTCTTCCAATTCAGCATGGCGCTGGAGTTTAAGAGTCTATTATGTGAGATTTTGGGTCACCATGGAAGTCCTCAGAAGGCAGGAAATGACATCTGCTTAAAGTTCATGCATTTCACAACCATTGTATACAAATCAATTTGAACAGACAAACGAATACATCCTCAATTAGAATGGAGCTTTTTAAGGGCAGAGACTTTGTCTTGCTTGCCACTATATACACAGTGCTCAGAAATGTTTGTCACATAATAAGTGCTCAAAAAATAATTTTAATCTGATTAAAAAAAATAAATGGAGACTACTTCTAGTAATGGAGCTAGGAAACAGAATCTTACCAAAGACAAATTAAAAACTGGATAATAATTAAAATTAAGAAAACATCTTAAAATCAACTAAGATTTTACAATATGGTGAGGAACTGTAGGGCCAAAATCTAGAAGATAGTGAGAATCCAAAGTAAGCCCAGAACTCAGTTGTTTTTGTCCTGAGTATAATGTCAATCTTGAAGAAATGGCTGCTTACATGAGCTTCATTTCTGTCAACTTCACAGGAAGAAGGGGATTTTAACCGCACTTTAATTGAATTTATAGGTCAATTTCATGACACCTAATATCTATGATATTAGGTTTTCTAATTCATAAATGTGACATAGTGGTCCATTTATTTGTGCCTTCTCTCAGTAAACTTTTGTAGCTTTCAGTGACCAACCATATCTTCCTTGTGAGAACTTGCAACATTTTCCTTAAATTTATTCCTATTTTGTTTTTATGGTGTTGTAAATGATGCTTTTTAAAATTTCCTTTTTAAGTTTCCAATTATTCATTGCTAACATATAGACATAAAATTGATTTTTCTGTATATTGACCTTGTGTCCTGAGACACTGTTTAACTCACTTATCAGTTCCAGTAGGTATGTTTGTTGATTCCTTAAAAAAATTTTTTTAATTTTAATTTCAATGTAGTTAACATATAGTGTTACATACATTTCAGGTATATAATATGGTGATTCAGTTATTCCATCTACTACTCAATGCTCATCAAGATAAATGTACTCTTAATCCCCTTCATCTATTTTACCCACTTCCCTACCTACCTCCTCTCTGGTAACCATCTGCTTGTTCTCTATAGTTAAGAGTCTGTTTTCTGGTTTGTCTCTTTCTTTCCCCTTTGTTCATTTGTTTTGTTTCTTAAATTCCATATATGAGTGAGATCATATGGTACTTGTCTTTGACTGACTTATATCACTTAGCATTATACTCTCTAGATCTATCCACGTTGTTGCAAATGGCAAAATTTCATTTTTATGGCTGAAAAATATTCTAGTGTGTGTGTATGTCTGTGTGTGTGTATCTTTATCCATTCATCTACAGATGGACACCTGGGTTGCTTCCATAATTTGGCTATTGTAAACAATGCTGCAATAAACATACAGTGCAGGTATTCCTTAAAATGAGCGGAGTTTTTTTATGCTTTGGGTGAATACCCAGTAGGTCAATTACTGGATCATAGGATAGTTCCATTTTTACTTTTTTTGAGGAACTTCCACACTGTTTTCCACAGTGGCTGCACCAGTTTGCATTCCCACCAATAGTGCTTGAGGGTTCTTCTTTCTCCACATCCTTGCCAACACTTGCCGTTTCTTGTGTTTTTGATTTTAGGCATTCTGACTGGTGTGAGGTGATATCTCATTGTGGTTTTGATTTGCATTTCCCTGATGATGAGTGATGTCGAACATCTTTTCATGTGTCTGTTGGCCATTTGTGTGTCTTCTTTGGATAAATGTCTGTTCATGTCTTCTGTCAGTTTTTAAATTGGATTGTTTATTTTTGGGGTATTGAGTTGTATAAGTTCTTCATATATTTTGGATACTAACCCTTTATCAGTTATGTCATTTGCAAATATCATCTCCCATTCTGTCAGTTGCCTTTTAGTTTTTAGTTTTGTTGACTGTTTCCTTTGCAGTGCAGAAGCTTTTTATTTTTGCTTTTGATTCCTTGCCTCAGCAGATATATCTAGAAAGATGTTGCTACAACTGACGTTGAAGAAATGACTGCCTGTGCCCTCTTTTAGGATTTTTATGGTTCCAGGTCTCACATTTAGGTCCTTAACCCATTTTGACTTCATTTTTGTGTATGGTGTAAGAAAGTGGTCCACTTTCATTCTTTTGCATGTGGCTGTCCAGTTTTCCCAGCACCACTTGTTGAAGACACTTTTTCTCATTGCATATTCTTTCCTACTTTGTCAAAGATCAATTGACCATGTAGTTGTGGGTATATTTCTGGGTTTTCTTTTCTGTTCTATTGATCTATGTGCCTATTTTTGTGCTAGTACCATACTGTTTTGATTACTACAGCTTTGTAATATAACTTTAAGACCAGAATCATGATGCCTCTAGCTTTGCTTTTCAAGATTACTTTGGCTATTCAGAATCTTTTGTGGTTCCATACAAATTCTGGAATTGTTTGTTCTAGTTCTGTGAAAAAATGCTGTTGGTATTTTGATAAGAAGTGCATTAAGTGTGTAGATTGCTTTGGGTAGTATAGACATTTTAACAATATTTTTTCTTCCAAATCATGAGCATGGAATGTTTTTCCATTTCTTTGTGTCATCTTCAATTTCTTTCATCAGTGTTATATAGTTTCAGAGTACATGTCTTTCATCTCTTTGGTTAGGGTTATTTCTAGGTATCCTATTATTTTTGGTGCAATTTTAAATGGGATTGTTTTCATCATTTCTCTTTCTGCTGCTTCATTATTAGTGTATAGAAATGCAACATATTACCGTACATTGATTTCGTATCCTGTGACTTTACTGAATTTGTTTATCAGTTCTAACAGTTTTTTGGTGGAATCTTTCAGCTTTTCTATTTATAGTATCATGTCATCTGAAAATAAAGTTTTACTTCTGCCTTACTGATTTAGATGACTTTTATTTCTTTTTGCTGTCTATTGCTGTGGCTAGGACTTCCAATACTATGTGAGAGTGGACATCCCTGTTTTGTTCCTGACCTTAGAGGGAAAGCTTTGTTTTTCCTCATTAAGGATGATGTTAGCTGTGGGTTTTCCATATATGGTCTTTATTATGCTGAGGTATGTTCCCTCCAAACCTACTTTGTTGAGGGTTTGTTTTTGTTTTTTTTTATATCATGAATGGATGTTTTCTTTTGCTTTTTCTGCATCTCTTGAAATGATTACATGGTTCTTATCCTCTTATGGATGCGATGTATCACATTGATTGATTTGTGAATTTTGAACCACCCTTGCAGCCCAGAAATAAATCCCACTTGATCGTGGTGAATGATTTTTTTTTTTTAAATGTATTGTTGGGGTGCCTGTGTGGCTCAGTCAGTTAAGCATCTGCCTTCAGCTCAGGTCATGATCCCAGGGTCCTGGGATCGAGTCCCACATCGGGCTCCCTACTCAGTGGGGAGTCTGCTTCTCCCTCTGCCCCTCCCCTACCCCCTGCTTGTATTCACTCTCTCCCCCCAAAATAAATATCTTTAAAAAATTAAAAAATGTATTGTTGTATTCAGTTTGCTGGTATTTTGTTGAGTATTTTTGCATCTATGTTCACCAGGGATACTGGCCAAAGTTTTATTTTTTAGTGGTGTCTGGATCTGGTTTTGGTATCAGGGTCAAGCTGGACTCATAGAATGAATTTGGCAGTTTTCCTTTTGTCTTCTATTTTTTGGAATAGTTTGAGAAGACTAGGTATTAAGTCTTCTTTAAATGTTTGGTACAGAGGTGCTTGGGTGGCTCAGTTGGTTAGTGTCTGCCTTCGGCTCAGGTCATGATCCCAGAGTCCTGGGATCAAGCCCCATGTTAGGCTCCCTGCAGCAGGAGCCTGCTTCTCCCTCTCCTCCCCACTCGTGCTCTCTGTTGCTATCTCTATCGCTCTCTCAAATAAATAAAATCTTTTTAAAAATGTGTGGTAGAGACTGTCTTTTTTCCATTGCGTATTTTTTCCTGCTTTGTCAAAGATTATTTGACCACAGAGTTGAGGATCCATATCTGGGCTCTCTATTCTGTTCCATTGGTCTATATGTCTGTTTTTGTGCCAGTACCATGCTGTCTTGGTGATCACTGCTTTGTAATATAGCTTGAAATCAGGCAACGTGATGCCCCCAGCTTTGTTTTTCTTTTTCAACATTCCCTTGGCAATTCGGGTTCTTTTCTGATTCTGTATAGATTTTGGGATTGTTTGTTCCAGCACTTTGAAAAATGTCACTGGAATTTTGATCGGGATGGCGTTGAAGGTATAGATTGCTCTGGGTAGCATAGACATTTTAACAATGTTTATTCTTCCAATCCATGAGCATGGAATGTTTTTCCATCTTTTTGTGTCTTCTTCAGTTTCTTTCATGAGTGTTCTGTAGTTCCTAGAGTACAGATCTTTTACCTCTTTTGTTAAGTTTATTCCGAGGTATCTTATGGTTTTTGGTGCTATTGTAAATGGAATCATTTCTCTAATTTCTCTTTCTACAGTTACATTGTTAGTGTATAAGAAAGCAACTGATTTCTGTGCATTGATTTTGTATCCTGCCACATTACTGGATTGCTGTATGAGTTCTAGTAATTTGGGGGTGGAGTCTTTTGGATTTTCCACATAAAGTATCAAGACATCTGTGAAGAGAGAGAGTTTGACTTCTTCTTTGCCAATTTGAATACCTTTTATTTCTTTTTGTTGTCTGATTGCTGTTGCTAGGACTTCTAATACTATGTTGAACAATAGTGGTGAAAGTGGGCATCCTTGTCCTGTTCCTGATCTTAAGGGAAAGGCTCTCAGTTTTTCCCCATTGAGGATGATATTCACTGTGGGTTTTTCATAGATGGATTTTATGAACTTGAGGAATGTTCCCTCTATCCCTATATTCTGAAGAGTTTTAATCAGGAAAGGATGCTGTATTTTGTCAAATGCTTTTTCTGCACCAATTGAGAGGACCATATGGTTCTTCTTTCTCCTCTTATTAATGTGTTCTAGCACATTGATTTGCGAATGTTGAACCACACTTGCATCCCGGGGATAAATCCTACTTGGTCATGGTAGATGATCCTTTCAATGTATTGTTGGATCCTATTAGCTAGGATTTTGTTGAGAATTTTGGAATCCATATTCATCAGGGATATTGGTCTGAAATTCTCCTTTTTGATGGGGCCGTTGCCTGGTTTGGGGATTAAGGTAATGCTGGCCTCATAGAATGAGTCTGGAAGCTTTCCTTCTGCTTCTATTTTTTTGAAACAGCGTCAGGAGGATAGGTATTATTTCTTCTTTGAATGTTTGGTAGAATTCCCCAGGGAATCCATCGGGCCCTGGACTCTTGTTTTTTGGGAGGTTTTTGATCACTGCTTCAATCTTGTTACTGGTTATTGGCCTATTCTTCCTGTTTCAGTCTTGGGTGTTTATAGGTTTCCAAGAAGGCATCCATTTCTTCCAGATTGCTCAATTTATTGGCATATAGTTGTTGATAATAATTTCTAATAATTGTTTCTATTTCCTTGATGTTAGTCGTGATCTCTCCCCGTTCATTCATATGGTCAAATAATCTTTGACAAAGCAGGAAAAAACATGCAATGGAAAAAAGACAGTCTCTACCAAACATTTTTTAAAATAAACGGTGCTGGGAAAATTGGACAGCTATATACAGAAGAATGAAACTCGACCATTCTCTAACACCATACACAAAGATAAACTCAAAATGGATGAAAGACCTCAATGTGAGATGGGAATCCATCAAAATCCTAGAGGAGAACATAGGCAGTAACCTCTTTGACATCGGCCACAGCAACTTCTTTCAAGATATATCTTCAAAGGCTAGTCAAACAAAACCAAAAATGAACTTTTGGAACTTCATCAAGATAAAAAGCTTCTGCACAGCAAAGGAAACAGTCAACAAAATAAAGAGGCAACCCATAGAATGGGAGAAGATAAAGGGCTGGTATCCAAGATCTATAAAGAACTTCTCAAACTCAACACCCAAAAAACAAATAATCAAGTCAAAAAATGGGCAGAAGACATGAACAGACACTTCTCCAAAGAAGACATACAAATGGCTAACAGACACATGAAAAAATGTTCATCATCATTAGCCATAAGGGAAATTCAAATCAAAACCACATAGAGATACCACCTTACACCAGTTAGAATGGCAAAAATCGGCAAGGCAAGAAACAACAAATGTTGGAGAGGTTGTGGAGAAAGGGGAAACCTCTTACACTGTTGGTGGGAATGCAAGTTGGTACAGCCACTTTGCAAAACAGTGTGGAGGTGCCTCAGAAAATTAAAAATAGAGGTACCCTATGACCCAGCAATTGCACTACTGGGTATTTACCCCAAAACCACAGATGTAGTGAAAAGAAGAGCCATATGCACCCCAATGTTCCTAGCAGCAATGTCCATAATAGCCAAACTGTGGAAAGAGCCAAGATGCCCTTCAACAGATGAATGAATAAAGAAGATGTGGCTCATATATACAATGGAATATTACTCAGCCATCAGAAAGGATGAATACCCAACTTTTACATCAGCATGGATGGGACTGGAGGAGATTATGCTAAATGAAATAAGTCAAGCAGAGAAAGTCAATTATCATATGGTTTCACTTATTTGTGGAACATACGGAATAGCATGGAGGACATTAGGAGAAGGAAGGGAAAAATGAAGGGGGGGAAATCAGAGGGAGAGACGAACCATGAGAAACTATGGACTCCGAGAAACAGGCTGAGGGCTTTAGAGGGGAGGGGGGATGGGTTAGCCCAGTGATGGGTATTAAGGAGGGCTCGTACTGCATGGAGCACTAGGTGTTATACGAAAACAATGAATCATAGATCACTACATCAAAAACTAATGATGTACTGTATGGTGACTAACATAATAAAATTAAATTAAATTAAAAAAACAAAAAATGTTTGGTAGAAATCACCTGTTTAGCTGTCTATCTGGTCCTGGACTTTTGTTTGTTGGGAGTTTTGTTTTGTTTTGTTTTGAATTATTACTGATTCAATTTCATTGCTGGTAATCAGTTTGTTCAAATTTTCTATTTTTTCCTGCTTTGGTTGTGGTAGGTCATATATTTCTAGGAATTTATCCATTTCTTCTAGGTTGTCCAGTTTTTTGGCATATAATTTCTTTATATATTCTCTTACAACCTTTTGTGTTTCTGTGGTGTTAGCTATTCTCTTTCATTTCTGATTTGAGTCCTCTCTTTTCTTTCTTTATTAAAATGAGTCTGGCTAGAGGTTTATCAGTTTTGTCAATCTTTTCAAAGAACCAGCTCCTGGCTTCATTGATCTGTTCTATTGTGTTTTAGTTTCTATATCATTTATTTCTGCTCCAATCTTTATTAATAATTTCCTCCCTTCTGCTGGTTTTGGGGTTTGTTCTTCTTTTTCTAGCTCCTTTACTTGTATGGTTAGGTCATTTGCTGAGATTTTTCTTGCTTCTTGAGGTAGACTTGTATTGCTATCAACTTCTTAGAACCACTTTTGCTGCATCCCAAAGACTTTGGATTGTTGTGTTTTTATTTTCATTTGTCTCCATGTATTTCAGATTTCCTCTTTGATTTCTTGGTTGACCCATTCATTGTTTACTAGCATGTTATTTAACCCCCATGTATTTGTGTTCTTTCCAGCTTTTTTCTTGTGGTCATTTTCTAGTTTCTTAGCATTGTGGTCAGAAAAGATGCATGGTATAAATTCTATCTTCTGAAATTGTTGTAACTTGTTTTGTGAGCTAATATGTGATATTTTCTGCAGAATGTTCCATGTGCACTTGAAACGAATGTATATTCTACTGTTTTAGGATGGAATGTTCTGAATATATCTATGAAATCGATCTGATCCAATGTGTCATTCAAGCCAGTTTCCTTGTTGATTTTCTGTTTAGATGACCTGTCCATTGATGTAAGTGTGGTATTAGAGTCCCCTACTATTTCTGTATTACTATAGATTAGTTCCTTTATATTTGCTATTAACTGGTTTATGTATTTGGATGTTCCCATGTTGGGTCCATAAATATTTACAATTGTTATGTCTTCTTGTTTTATTGTTCCCTTAATGATTATACAGTGTCTCCTTTGTCTCTTGTTACAGTCTGTTTTAAAGTTAATTTTGTCTGATATAAGTATTGCTACCTCAGCTTTATTTTCACATTCATTTGCATGTTTCTCCATCTCCTCACTTTCAATCTGCCTGTGTCTTTAGGTCTGAAGTCTCTTGTAGGGAGCATACAGATGGGTCTTTTTTTTTTTTTTTTTTAAATCCACTGCATCAACCTATGCCTTTTGATTGGAGCTTTTAGTCCATTTGTATTCAACATAATTATTGATAGGTATGTATTTACCATTTTGTTATTTGTTGTGTGTTTGTGGATTTTCTCTCACCTTAAGTTGGCTTTCTTTAGTGAGGTACTTGGATTCCTTTCTTTTTATTTTTTACGTATCATCACTTGTTTTTGATTTGTTGTTCCCATTAGGTATATAACATCTTCTGCATATAGTCTATATTAAGTTGATGGTCACTTAAGTTTGAACCCATTTTTTACTTCTCTACTCCCCGCATTATAGGTATATGGTATCATACTTCACATCATTTCATTTTGTGAGTTCCTTGACTGATTTCTACAGATATACTTAATTTTTACTGCTTTTATGCTTCCTACTTACTCTTACTTAGGGTCTTTCCTTTCCAATCAAAGAGTCCCCTTTAACATTTCTTGTAGGGCTGGTTTAGTGGTCATGAACTCCTTTAACTTTTGTCTGTCTGGGAAACTCTTTATTTCTCCTTCTATTCTGAATGATAGCCTTGCTGGATATACTATTTTTGGCTGCAGATTTTTCCTTTTCTGCACTTTGAATATATGATGCCACTCCCTTCTGGCCTGCAAAGTTTGTGCTGAAAAATCCACTGATAGTCTTAAGGGGTTTCCCTTGTATGTAACTGTTTTCTTTACTCTTGCTTTTGAAATTCTTTATCACTGCTTTTTACCATTTTAAATACTATGTATCTTGGTGTGGACTTCCTTGGGTTGATTTTTGTCGGAAGATCTCTGTGCCTCCTGGATCTGAATTTGTTTCCTTTCCCAAATTCAGAAAGTTTTCAGATCTTATTTCTCCAATAATTTTCTGCCCACTTTGCTCTTCTTCTTCTGAGATTCCTATGTGAATGTTATTATGCCTGATGGGAGTCACTGAGTTCCCTATGTCTATTCTCATTTTGCCTAAGTTTTTTTCTCTCACCTGCTCAGCTTGATTACTTTCCATCATTCTCTATCCTCCAGGTTGCTGATCTATTCTTCTGCTGCTGCTAGTCTATTTATCCCATCTAGTGTATTTTTAATTTCAATTATTGTGTTCATCTCTCTTTTTTATCTCTTTAAGGGTCTCACTGATGTCACCCACTCTTTTCTCAAGTCCAGTGAGTATCTTTATGATCATTACTTTAAAATTCTTTATCAGGCATATTACTTACCTCTGTTTCCCTTAGGTCTCTTGCTGTGATTTTGTCCTGTTCTTTCATCTGGGACATATTCCCCAGTCTCATTTTGTCTGACTCTCTGTGTCTGTTTCTGTGTGTTAAGAAAGTCAACTACATCTCTTGCTCTTGAAAGTAGTGGGTGGGGCACACACTTTTAACAAGGTGGCACTGGTCCTCTTCCACAGATGAAGCACAGCCACCACAAAAACAGGAACCGGCCAGAAACAAGAACTACTCTGCAAAGCACACATGGGCTGGATGCACAGTTTTAACAACGTGTGTCCATCATTCATGGGAGATGACCTACCACCACTGGATGTAGGCCTCGCAAAGTGCACAGTTGAGAGATGCAGCGTTGGCAAGGTTTGTGCTGGTCTTCTGGGGGAGGCAACCCACAGCACAAGTACTGAGGCAAGCCTGGCTTGAGGGGGTGGGATGTAGTATAAGCAAGTTAGGTAGTGAATGCTGGTCCACACTGGTTCCCACAGGTGGCCATATGTTTATGCTGGGTAGGGCAAGGGAGGTAAATGATGCCTGCCAGCTCCTTTGTTCCTGAAGAAGTCCCTCGGTGAACTCTTGAGATTAGTAAATAACTCTCCCTCCTCTATGCCTAAGGAGTTTTTTAAACTGCTGCTTCTATGCTGTATCTTTGTGGGCTATTTGTTGTGCTCTCTCTTTAAGGGTGGGGACTCAGTTTCCTATTGCCCTCCTGGCTCTCCTAGAGCCAAGCCTGCTGATTTTCAAATTTCCAGGCTTTAAGTCCCAAGGGTGGTAAGAATTCAGAAATTCAGCTCCTCTGGTTTTCAAAGCCAAGTGTTACGGGGATTCATCTTCCTTGTCCAGGCTTCTAGGTGTGACAGTCTGTTTTTTCTCCCCTCTCCGCACCCATGGCTCCATCCCTCCAGTGGCCAAACCTGTGGGGTTTAGCTCCCCACTGTGTATCTGCCCTTCCTACCCTCTTTGATGTGGCCTCTTCTCTACATTTAGTTATGGAGTTTGTTCTGCCAGTCTTTGGGACATTTTCTGGGTTATTTACACTGACATAGTGTTAACTAGCTGTATCTATGGGATGAGATGAGCTTAGAGTCCTCCTACTCTGCTGTCTGTTCTGGAAAGCCTAGAATTTTTTAAATCTAATCAATCATAACTGCGAATGAGGAAGGCTTTTTCTTTTTTCCTTTATGCCTGTTATTTATCTTACTAAACTGGATAGATCTCCAGCACAACGCTGAATATAAGTGGTGAAAGCAGATATCCTTGCCTTATTTCTGATGTTAGAGAGAGACATTCATTGTTTCACCCTTAAAAATGATATTGGCTGCAGGTTTTTTGTAAATACCTTTCATCAGATTGAGAAGTTTCATACTACTAGCTTTCCCAGAGCTTTTATCATAAATGTGTGTTGAATTTTGTCAAATATACTTTTTCTACTTTAATTCACTGAATTAGATTCATTTTCAAATAATATATCCATCTTGCACTACTGGGATAAACCCTACTTGCTCATGACATATTATCTTTTTTATATACTGATGGATTCAATTTGCTAAAATTTGTCAAGGGCTTTTAGGTCTAAGCTCATAATGACATTCATCTATAAATTTAGTTATTGTAATATCTCTGTCAGGTTTTATATGAGGGTATTGCTGGCCTCAAAAAATCTGCTGGGAAGTGCTCCTTCCTCTTTTTTTCTGAGTTGGTATAAAATTAGTATTATTTCGTAAATATTTGATTAACCAGTGAAACTCTTTGGGCCTGGACTTTTCTTTTTGGTGAGGTTTTTGGGATATGCATTTGATTCTGATAGTGAGTTATTAAAAATTTCTAGTCTCTCAGTTCTGGTAAGCTGCATATTTCAAGGAATTTGTCTATTTCACTTAAGCTGTATATTTTAGTGGCATTAAATCTTCCTAATTTTCCTTTTTATGTCTAGGATCTGGACAGGTAATCCATTTTTCATTCATCAAATGAGCAATCTCTCTCTCTTCCCCCTCCCTCCCTCTCTCATCTTGCTAAGAGTTTATCAATTTTATTAATCTTTTCAAAAATCAACTTTACTTTTTTTTCATTTTCTCTATTTTTTAATTTAAATTCAATTAGCCAACATATAGTACATCATTAGTCTCAGATGTAGTGTTCAATGATTTATCAGTTGCATATAACACCCAGTGCTCATCACCTCATGTGCCCTCCTTAATGCCCAGCACCCAACTACCCCAACCCCCCACCCACCTCCCCTCCAGTAACCCTCAGTTTGTTTCCTATGATTAAGAGTCTCTCATGGTTTTTCTTCCTCTCTGATTTCTCATTCAGTTTTCCCTCCCTTCCCCTATTATCCTCTGTGCTGTTTCCTATATTCCACATGAGTGAAACCATATGATAACTGTCTTTCTCTGATTGACTTATTTTATTCAACATAATACCCTCCAGTACCATCCATGTCAATGTAAATGGTAAGTATTCACCCTTTCTGATGGCTGAGTAATACTCCATTGTATATATATACCACATCTTCCTTATCCATTCATCTGTCAACAGACATCTCGGCTCTTTACAGTTTGGCTATTGTGGACATTGCTATGAACAATGGGGTGCATGTGCCCCTTCAGATCACTGCAAATATTACAAAGCTGTGACCATCAAGACAGTATGGTACTGGCACAAAAACAGACACATAGATCAATGGAACAGAAGAGAGAACCCAGAGATGGACCCTCATTTTCTCTATTTTTGAGTGTCTTCTATTTTGTTGATTCCTGCTATCTTTATTATTTCCTTCCCTTTACTTGGGGAAAAATTTGATTCTTAAGATAGAAACTTCATCAATATTAAACCTTTCTTCCTTCTAAAATTTAAAGTTACAAATTTCCAAGTCCTGCTTTAGCTTTATCCCACAAATTTCATTGTTGCAGATGCATTATCCTTTAGTTTAAAATATTTTCTAATTTCTCTTGTGATTTATCCCTTGATCAATGGGATGTTTAGAAATACATTAATTTCAGCATTTAGAGACTTATCTAGATATTTTATTAATGTTCATTTCTAATTAAATTTGAGACTTTTTTTTTTTTTTAGATTTTATTTATTTATTTGACAGAGAGAGACACAGTGAGAGAGGGAACACAAGCAGGGGGAGTGGGAGAGGGAGAAGCAGGCTTCCCACTGAGCAGGGAGCCCGATGTGGGGCTCGATCCCAGGACCCCGGGATCATGACCTGAGCCGAAGGCAGACGCTTAATGACTGAGCCACCCAGGCACCCCGAGACTTGTTTTTTGATTTGTCAGGTAGTCTATTTTGGCAAATATGCCATGTACAGTTGAAAATATTGTATATTCTGCAGTTGTTGTATATAATGTTTTATGTCAATTAGGTCAAGGTGGCTGCAGGTGTTGTTCAGACTTCCATATCCTTTCTGATTTTATTTTTTGTGTGTTTTGTTGTTCTTGCAGTTAGGCATGTTAACATGCCTAAGTATGACTTCTCTCAGTTTTTGTTTCATGTGTTAAGTTTCTAGAGTTCTAATTATAATGCCTTCTTGATATACTGACCTTTTCATCATCATGAAATCTTTGTTTCCAGTAATGCTCCATGTTTTGAAGTCTATTTTTTTCAGATATTACTTCTTATGCTTATTGTTTGCATGGCATATCATTTTCCTATCCTTTCACTTTTAATCTTTTGTTATTTTTAAGTGTTTCTTTTGTAGACAATGTGTGGTTGGGTCCATTTTTTCTATCCAGTCAGACAACCTCTGCTTTTCAGTATTTGGTCCATTTATATTTGATGTAATTAATAAAATGGTTGGATCTATGACTATTATGCTTCAGCTTGTTTTCTGTTTGTTTTACCTGTTATTTTTCTTCCTCTGGTCTCTTCTTCCTGAATCTATGTGCTATAAGATATTCTCCTGCTGGTTTTGAAGAAGTAAACTGCCTTGTTGTAAGAGGGCCATATGGCTGGGACCTGA
The DNA here is from genome assembly GCF_964656455.1 of Halichoerus grypus. Classification (NCBI taxonomy): domain Eukaryota; kingdom Metazoa; phylum Chordata; class Mammalia; order Carnivora; family Phocidae; genus Halichoerus; species Halichoerus grypus. The sequence goes on from NC_135722.1 coordinate 55,788,189, forward strand.
AGGTAGACTCTAGGAGCTCAGAGAAAACCCCAACAGTGATCAAGAAAACAGACAAAAACTTCAGTCCTACAATTGTAAGGAACTAAATTCTTCTAACAACTAGTGATCTCGGAGGAAGACTAAAAGTCTCAGATGAGATTGGTGAGACTCTTTTTTTAAGATCTTATTTATTTATTTATTTGAGAGAGTACGTTCAAGAGAGACAGCAGGTGGGGGGGGGCAAGGGAGAGAATCCCAAGGAGACTCCATGCTGAACATGGAGCCCAACGTGGGGTCTGATCCCACAACCCTGAGATCACAACCCAAGTTGAAACCAAGAGTCTGAGGCTCAACAGACTGAGCTACCCAGGCACCCCAGCCTGGTGAGACTCTTAAGTAGAGGACCTGGCTAATCCATGCCTGAACCCATGGCCCATAAACTGTGAGATGATAAACCTGTATTATTTTAAGCTGCTAGGTTTACAGTAATTTGTTACCCAGCAGTAAGAAACTAATACATACAGAAATAGAATGTACTCAAGATGAAGCACAGAAATTAAATAAGCTAAAAATAACAATGAACAGTCTCAGCAACCTATGGGATAGTACCTATGTAACTGGAATCCCAGAAGAGGATAGAAGCATGAAAATATTTGAAAAAATAAAGACTGAAAACTTATCCAATTTGATGAAAATTATATTAAGAGTTCAGCAAACCCCAAGCAGGATAGTTACACACATACACACACACACATACCAAAGTAAACCATAATCAAATTATTGAAAATCAGCAATAAAAGGAACAATCTTAAAAAGCAGCTAGAGAAAAATGACATATTACAAGTAGAAGAGCAAAGATAAAATGGGAGACTTTTTTTTTGTGCAAGACTTTTCATAAGAAACTATACAAGGCAGAAAACAAAGGACTGACTTCTTTACAGTGCTGAGAAATACATCCTAAAGCTACAAAGCTGATAAATGCCTTATAGTGGTGGCAGCAGCTGCAGCAGTACCTGCCCATCCTGGAGGTTGTTGTGGTGCTAGATGTGACACTGTGCCTGCTTAGTGTCTGAGGCTCTATTCTCTTCAGCCTCAATGGATCTGGGCTGTGGTCTTAGCTTCAGTCTTCCTTGTTCCTTCAAAACTTTCTCTCCCATCTATACTTTCATCACCATTTCCATGGGTTGGTTTTTGTTTTTGTTTTTGTTTTTTCCATTTCTTGGCTCTATTACTGTTATGGGCTGAATTTTGGGCCCCACAAGTTCACATGTTGAAGCCTCAACCCCCAATACTTCAAAATCTGACTATGGTTGGAAATAGGGCCTTTAAAGAAGTGCTTAAAATGAGGCCTAATACAATCTGATTGGAGAAAAGAAAATTTGAACACACTGAGAAGCACTGGGTGTGTGTATGTGCACAGAGGAAAGGCTGTATGAGGAAACCACAAGAAGAAGGCCATGTGCAAACTGAGAGAGGCCTCAGAAGAAACTAAACCTGCTGACACACTGATCTTGGACTTCTAGCCTATAGAACTGAGAATATAAATTTCTGTTGTTTAAGCCATCCACATTCTGGTATTCAGTTATAGCAGCCCTAGTTTATTAATACAGCTACTGAAAATCATAAGGTAGCTAGGCTAAAGCCTTCAGACTTCTTAACAGCCAGTAGAGTGATCTTAAAAATCCATATAACTCAGAGTTACTTGAGATATTTCTGCTCCTTAAGAGATTTGGGTGAGCTTAGTTTGAACCTTGTTTCACAGTATGCAAGACTATTGCTCTCCATTTAATCTATTCACATTTCTGAACTTATTTTTTCATGGTCCCTATGGATCCATTCCTGCAATTCTAAGTATTTTATAAGTTCAACGCTTTGCCAGCTGGTGCATGGCATTTCAGGATCTTCACCACTATCCACAAGAAATTAAATTATTTCATGGTTTTGTGACTGTACCAACTTTACCTAAGGCTCCAGGAGCTGTGGAAGAAATCTCTCATGTATTGCCCAATCCTTTGCCTCCTAACTGGTTTTCCTTTGACACTGCACTGGCTTCCCAACCACTCACTAACTGTGTGATTATCCCCACAGCCTCCTGAAAAATAAAATCTAGCTTCCCTTCCCCTTACTGGGCCTATCTCACTTCATCAGCCCCTGAGTTATTCTGCTAAATAATAGTTATTCTGTTATTCCATCCCTTCACACAGAAATTTAAAAAGCATATTGCTCTCTTGTTTGAAGCTCATTCACCATCTTTTGATTGCTTATGTGCAGAGCCTAGACTCTAGTCCAGCATTTCAGGATCTCTGCAGTTTTCTCCCTCCACCCTCCAACATACATCACCCATAAGTGAAGTCCCATAAAGCTCCAATGGGCATGACAGTTACTTTGGTAACTGGACCCAGTGGTGCCTGGCCCAATCATTTGCCTGCTTCACTGCTCTTCGGGAGCCAGCCCTCCTCTCTTTGGGCCACCTTCAAGCTTTCTTCAGCCCTTCTTAAGAGTGCCTGGCACAAAGGGGGTACTCAATAACTAACTTTGTGATGAATTAAGATATGAACAAGTGAACAAATAAACACCCATACTCAAAATCTTCCAAGAGGTCTCACTGCCAAAGGATAAAGTCCAAAATGAAGCCTGACGTCAAGGGTCATCCAACCTACAATTCCCAGCTTCTCCCTGGTCCCCACCTCCCACTTTCCCCAGACTCTCTCAGCTCTTGTCAGAGAAATGAAAAGCAGTCTCCATATCCTGGAAGCAGTGGGTAGGGAGGAAGAGATAGGAGCAGGGCAGACCTCTGACTTTACCTGTGTGAATGCTGGCATTATTGAACATTTCTTTTTTGCGCTGTCTCCACCTGGAAGGAAAGAGACTATTCATGAGCCTCAAAGACCTCTTCCAAAAAAGACAATAATCCAAGGCAGTGGTCACAAAAGAGACATCATCCAGTCAAATTCTCATTTAAGTACAGGGTTTATACTTTCCTCTTTAAAAGATAACTCACAAATGATGAAATGATGGGTGTGATGAGGTCTGAACAACTATGGTCTCCTCTAGCTAAAATTCTTCTACCTGGATGTTCCCTTTCCCACCTTGAATCTTGCAATCCTGTAACATTTTCCTTGCAGGATTCTCAAATGTCATCTTCTTGGACAGATAATAAGACTATACTAGAAAGAGGCAGTGATTTTCCAGGGCCACCCAGCAACTAAGGGACAAAGCCAGGACTAAAACCCAGGCTTCCCAGTTTGTGAACTTGCTTTTTGTCACAGAAGGTGGGAAGATAAGGCACTTGTTCTGTACAACCTCCAACCTTTGTCCTTTTCCAACTGTTCTACAATGAATCTGTAGTAACAGGACTTGACTAGGCCTTACTGAGAGTTCTTATCCTTAGAATACTGTCCTGTGTTGAGGCAGAAAGGATGTGAGGAGGTACAGGCAGCATGAGAAGCAATGGGAGATTCAGATTATAAACCCTGTCTTCCTGAGAGCTTGCCCTGTGGGATTATAGGAAGAATCTAAGTGTTTTTTCTGAACTTTCCATAAGAACCACTTACACTTTTATCTTGGGAAAAATTCATTTAAAATTGCAAATATAGGGGCGCCTGGGTGGTTCAGTTGTTAAGCATCGGCCTTCAGCTCGGGTCATGATCCCAGGGTCCTGGGATCGAGCCCCACAGCAGGCTCTCTGCTCAGCGGCAAGCCTGCTTCTCCCTCTACCACTCCCCCTACTTGTGTTCCCTCTCTCGCTGTCTCTGTCTCTCTGTTAAATAAATAAATAAAATCTTTTAAAAAATTTAAAAAATTGCAAATATAGGCTTACCAATGAAAATAAAATATGGTAATAATGAGAACTGCAGAAACACTATCCATGAGAAGCCACATGAACATATAGTAACCTGGTGTCTGCAAAATAGAAAACAAAACAGATTTAAAAAACTACAGTTGCAAGGGATTTTAGATCACAAGGGTCAAGTCCTTTGCTCTGCTGCCAGGGCTGGGGGAAGAGCAGGGAGGGCAGAGCAGGTGGAAGAACTCTGATGTGGTGGTCTCGAACATAAAGAATACCTGCTCAAAACTTAACAATCACCCCTTATATGTGCAGGGAACTCTACAAGGGACAAACACTTCATACCCTTCAACTCCCTTAACCCTCAAAGACAGAGGAGTCCCAGAGAAGTCACATAGCAAGTCTATTCTGGACCCAGGACTACAGCCCAAGTTTCTTGAGTTCCACTGCTCTGTGTTTTCATAGTATGGCTACCCAAACCTGTCCGCACATCCCAATCTACCTGGGCAGCTTTTAGTAGTACAGGGTCATAGGTCTCACTACATACCTCAGGAATTAGAATTTCTGCATTTTGAACAAGCTTCCCAGGTGATGCTGAAGCAACTAGTCTGTGAACCAGCATCTAGGAATTTTTGTTCTAAATCATCATGCTTCAAATAAGTATGTTGAAATTATAACTCCCCCTTAGCTAACATGCCCCCTTCTCTATGCTCCTTTGCCTGAATCGCCCAGAGATATATCTCCTAGGTCCTCTTGTGTGAGTTTTAGAATTACCCAATTTGATCCTCGCTTCCCACCTCCATTGTTACTTGATGCCCCTGGGGCTGGCACTTTTTACTTTTTCTTGAGCTTCTCCTCACCCTATCCCAAGGTCTTTCCATGAGCTGAATAATAACATTAATAATAATAATACTAACGGTCATGATGACAACAACAACTAACAATTAGCAACAACAACTAACAATTAATGAGCATCCACAAGAGCTAAGGAAGCATTCTAAGCACTTTAAGAGTGTTTTCACATCCCATCCTCACAACAGCCCACTAAGCAAGTATAGTAGAAGCCCTTAGTCAACTTCCACTAAACCCAGGCTCTTTTTTAAAAATTAAATAATTTGAGAGAGAGAGAGAGAGAGAGCATGAGCAGGGAGAGGCGCAGGGAGCCCAATGCGGGACTCAATCCCAGGACACTGAGATCATGACCTGAGCTGAAGGCAGATGCTTAACAGACTGAGCCACCCAGTCGCCCCTAAACCCAGGCTATTAATCCCCTCTGGGAAAGAGTGACTGAGAGCTTGACCTGCTCCAGGATTCCCAGCAGGTGAGCTGTCCATTTACTAAGAATTAGTCATTCTTGCTCCCTAAAATGACTTAGACAGTGTACTTGTTACAACTGTGCTGTGTAATGAAATGTTAACTCAAATCTGTAAATCTAAGTGAAAAAGAAGTACGCCATTTTCAAGAAAACCAAGCCAATGCTTTGAAAATCTCAGTGAAGACAGAAGAGATCATTAAAAAATAAACTACAACTGAATGAGGTATGAGTGAAACACTGTAAGAGATTGGGATAAGAGGATTATGAAAATCTCGGTGAATCCCTCATTCAGACTGTTTCTCCCAATGCCTTTATGTTCTTTAAAGAAACAAAACTTAGAAATCATAGCTGGTTCATTTGGGTGTTTGAATAAACAAATGAATATAGAATTCCACCAGCTGAAGTAACCTCAAAGACCTTGACTCTATGTTACAAGGTAAATGAATATTTTAAATTAAAATACAATGTGTGAGGTATGTATGTGATAGATTGTTTATAAAAATGACAGTACTGCAACCAAAATGCAGGCCTGTATACACTGTGACTTTGCTGTTCCTCCCCATCAGGAAATGAATCTTTTTCTCTCTTACCCCACCTTGAATCTGGACTTGGCCATGTAATTTTCTTTGGCCAATGGAACTTCAACAAAAATCACACCTGGGAAACCTTGAAAACTGTATTGCATTGGGGCTTCACCTCTTTTGCTTGCTGGGAACCCACTGCCACCAAGTGAACAAGCTCAAGCTGGCCTCCTTGAGGATGTGTGATCACATAAATAGAGACCCCAGGCATTCCAGGTAAGACCCTAAACATATGGATGCACCCACCCTACACCAAGCTGGCTCAGACCACAGGACCACGTAGCCATCACAAAGAATATGACAAATAAATATTTGTTTGTTTTAAGCCACTACATTTTAGGTGGGTTTTTTTAAGTAGTAAAAGCTGATAGACTGTAAATACAAACACACACACACACACATATTTATGATTCCCCACTTCAACTTTTTCAATTAACAGACCAATGATCAGATTAAACTGTGGTGGATAAAAGTACTTCTGTTGTACTATCATTATCCCCAATTTACTAATAAACAAACAGGCACGGACAAGCTAACTAACATTTCCAAGTTCACACAGTAAGTGGTAGAGCCAAAATTTAAATCTGCATATTCTAACTCCAGAGTGTGAGCTGCTTGGGAAAGCCCTGAGGATACTGGTCCCACTTTCCTGAACAAAGTGACACTAGGTCCTTTAAAAAACCATAGCCAGGTGTAGAAGAAAGTATTTTTTAACTTTACATCCTTTTATACTTTTTTACTTTTGAATCACATGAATTTATTATTTCAAATAGTATCAATTCAAGTATTAAAATAAAAAGCTTTATTTAATAAGGCTTCATTTAATATATCCAAAGGCACAACTTTGAGACATTACTGACTTAGGAGAATAGGATTACGTGTGTTGCTTTCTGATTTATGTATTTTTATAATGACTGAATTTCACATAATGAACAGGCTTACATTGTAATCAATTTTAAAAAACAAAATGTTAGAAAAATATATAGTACATGTATGAAGGAAATTTGTATGAGGACAGACAAGTAGAAAGCTTCACCTAGCCAAGGGACCTGCCATTCAAGGTGTTCTTCAGGGTCATCTCCAGAAAGTTGCCCAAGCCAGCGAGAAAAAAGGTGTCAGTAATTTTACCCTGCCACCACAGGGCCTCAGTGCAAGCCCGGCTCTATGAGATTGTGCCCTGACCCTGATTCCCTTTCTCCTGGTCCTGACCGAAACAAGGGCTAGTGAGGCCAGAGGTATGGAGATGGCAGCCTGAAATATTTATGCTTCTCATTTGGGCTTCTCTGCCCAAAGATTTACCTTTTAAGACACTTGGAGTTTGGGTGTACTCTCAACTACACACTTCTATTCTGAATTGAGACTTTCTGGTGACTGGAAGTGAAATTTTAAAGTTACCTAAAAGTGACTAGAAAAGTTATGGGACCTGAGTAAGATTTCACTCAGGAGCAGGGAAAGGTTAGCTCAGAGAGCAGTTTAAACAGCCAATGAAAAGAAATTAAGTTCTTTCTGTTGTACACTATTGTGTCTGACTCAGTCAAGCTACTCTACACAGATAAGAGCTCCGTAACAGGGGCGCCTGTGTGGCTCAGTTGATGAAGCATCTGCCTTAAGCTCTGGGGTCCTGGGATCGAGCCCTGTGTTGAGCTCCCTGCTCAGTGGGGAGTCTGCTTCTCCCTCACCCGCTCCCCCTGCTTGTGTGCTCTCTCTGTCAAATAAGTAAATAAAACATCTTAAAAAAAAAAAAAAAAAGCTCTGTAGCAGTTAACTGGATATCCAGGGCTGCTTCCACAGATAATAAATGATAAGATTTTAGCTGTGATTATAACCCACATGTTCAGGTCCCTAAGCCTCTGGCAATAAGCAGCGTCAGGGCTAGGAGGAGCAATCAAGCTAGGTGAGCTGGACACTAGCTCTCCTTTTTTTTTTTTTTCTAAATTTTATTTACTTATTTTGAGAGAGGATGCAAGCAGGGGGAGGGGCAGAGGGAGAGAGAGAATCTCAAGCAGACTCCACACTGAGCTGGGAGCCCAACACGGGGCTCAATCTCACGACCCTGAGACTGGTTCTCCTTTTCAAAAGCATTTTGTTCAGGTCACACAGTTTCACTTTGGAGTCAGATATACTTGGTTTTCTCCCCAGAGCCCATGCCACTGTCATGGTTGCCACGCCTCTAGGAAGGTGGGGCTCCTGTAACAAAACTCTGGAATCAGACCTCATTCTGAATCTTGCATCATGTGACTATGTCTAAGAATCTTAACATCTTCAAACTTCAGTTTCTTCATAGGGATAATAAAAATGAGTAACTCAGAGGGTCAAATTACATAATGCATAAAAAACACATTGTGAAGATTCAATAAACGACAATTATTATAACAATACTAATTTCTCTCTGCAGATCACAGAAGGATCTGGGCGAGAGAAGGGAGAATGCTCATCTCCAACATTGTAGAGGTCTCTACTATTAAAAGTAGCTCCCAAGAGGACTGCACAGTGGACAATGTAAGGGTAGGGTAAGGGACTTAGACTCCTACTGTACCAGACTTGAAAGAACAATCTGGATAGCCAGCTCACCATGAAGAAGTAAGGCTGAGTTAGCTGACTCAGGATGTGAATATTGTCTGTGGTCACTGAGTGAATCCTGCAGCACCAGGCCAGTGAGTAGAGCCAAGGTTCATTGACGATGTATAAGTTGATTTTGATGTTAGCTGCTTTATAATCTCTGGAATAAAAACAGAACCCACAGGGAATTTAGACTTAACCTCACTTTCATCATCTAAAAGGGTAACGGCCACAATGTCTGTGAGAGGCTGCTGCTTAATCACTAGAAGCAGCTGGTCCTGTGACAACTTATGATATTGCAGAATGTGTTCATGTTGCAATGAGGTAAAGGACTGGATTTAATATCTCTGCTCCTGTACCAACATGGTATGTTAGTAAACTGGATGTCCTGATGGGAAAAAAGAAAGAAAGTAGGAAAAAAGAGAAAGCACTATTTGTAGCATTTGCCGATTTCCATGGTGTAAATAATCCTACCGTAGCCAATTTTAAGCTACCACTGGTAAAACAGATTTGCAAAGTTTCTGAATATTTAATAATTGACTCCCATGTGCTGGCATGAACCAGCTCCAGCACACTACTGTGTAGCAACTATACTTTCATCAGAGCACTTACCACCCTCTACTATATTTATCTGCTTTCCTATTAGTCTTCTTTACTTGACTATAATCAAATTAAAAGTAGAGACTATGTATTATTCATCTTTGTATATCCAGTACCTAGCATAATACCTACCTCCATAAATGGTAAATGAAGGAATGAATAAATGAATACCAATCTGGTGAATATTTAAATTTCAAATATAAAAAATTTTTTATAAGCATTGAGTAGAGACAATGAAACCAAACGTTTCCCAATGCACAAAATGTCAGCAGATACTTGTGCATTCTCCATAGAGAAAATAAGTACTGAAACACCTAGCAAGTCTAGTCAAGCTATCATTTTTAGGAGTTAAATTTCTTAAATAATATACCATGTAAATGCCTTCAAAAAAATTTTTTTAACCTGAGATAGTAAACAGCTCTGTACAAGCTTGGGTTTGAATCTCAGCTCTGTCAATATACTAACCTGGCAAATTCTTAGGTTCAATGTATAAACTATAAACTATAAATAATAATACTGCCTCTGCATGAATGCTTGCAATTAATTATCCAATATGTCAGAATTGTCTCTAAGACAATTCTACAAATCACCTACAGATACATAGAAAAAACAGAAATAAGGAAATAGTAATAAAAAGCTACTTTTTAGGGGTGCCTGGGTGGCTCAGTCATTAAGCGTCTGCCTTTGGCTCAGGTCATGATCCCAGGGTCCTGGGATCAAGCCCCACATTGGGCTCCCTGCTCGGCGGGATGACTGCTTCTTCCTCTGCCCCTCCCCCTGCTTATGTTCCTGCTCTCGCTGTCTCTCTCTCTGTCAAATGAATAAATAAAATATTTTTTTTAAAAAAGCTACTTTTTAAACTTTTAAAACCAATACACAAAAATCAATCACATTTACATATATTAATAATGAATATATAGAAACTAAAATACCAAAAACAGAGTATCATTAACAATTAACAAAGAAAATAAAATACTGTGGTATAAACTCAACAAGTACAGGAATATTTAAAAAACAGACAGACATATGTGTTCATAGACTGGAAGACTCAATGCTATAAAGATGTTAATTCTCAAATTGATCCGCAGGCTTAATGCAATTCCTATCAAAATCTCAAGGTGTTTTGTATAATTAGGTCAATTGATTCTAAAATTATATGGAGGGATGCCTGGGTGGCTCAGTCGGTTAAGTGCCTGCCTTTGGCTCAGGTCATGATCCCAGAGTCCTGGGATCAAGTCCCGCATCTGGCTCTCTTTCACTTATGCTCTCTCTCTCAAATAAACAAATGAAATTTTTAAAATAAAATAAAATAAAATTATATGGAAAGACACAACCCCAAAATAAAACAATCTTGAAAAGGGAGAATAAAGTGAGAGGGAGTCACTCTACCCAGTTTTAAGGCTTATTATATAGCTACAGTAATCAAGACAGTGTATTATTAGAGAAGGGATAAGCACACAGATCAATGGAAAATAATTTCAAACCCAGAAACAAACCCACACAAATATACCCGAATGATTTTTTTTTACAAAGGTGCAGAAGGAATTCAATGGAATAAGGACAGTTTTTCCAACAAATGATAGCAGAGCAATTGGACAGGTATAGGCAAAATAAAAACAAAAACATAAACCTTGAGACACACCACACACTTTATATAAAAATTAGTTCAAGATAGATTACAGACTTAAATATATAAAACTACATAAAACATATAAAATATGCAAAACTCACTTTTGGGGAAAAAAACTACAAAAGAAAATCTTTGAGATCTGAGGGTTAGACAAAGAGCTCTTAGACTTGAACAAAAATATGACCCATAAAAGAGAAAACTGATAGGCTAGGCCTCATCCAAATTTAAAAAATTCTGCTCTTCTGACCCTGTTAAGAGGATCCTACAGACTAGCCATAGACTGGGACAAAATATTTGTAAACCACAGTTCCAACAAAGGACTAGTATTTATAATATTTAAAGAACTCCAAGTAAGACAAACTCAGAGACCCACACTGAGACACACTATAACCAAACTTTCAAAAGACAAAGACAAAGAAAGAATCTTGAAAACACCAAGACAAAAGCTTGTCACAGACAAGGAATCCTCAATGAAGTTATCCCCAGATTTCTCATCAGAAACTTTGGAGGCCAGAAAGCAATGGGCCCACATATTCCAAGTGTTAAAAGAAAAACAACTATAAACCAGACTCCTATTGCAAAAAAAAAAATTGTCCTTGAAAAGTGAGGGGGGGAAATTAAGGCATTCCCAGATAAACTGAGGGATTTGTGGCCACTAGACCTGCCCTGCAAGAAAATCTCAAGGGAATCCTACAAGGTGAAAGGATGGGGTACTAGACAGTAATTTAAAGCTGTATGGAGAAAGATCTCAATAAAAGTAAATATATGGGCAAATGTAAAACCTAGTATTATTATAACAATGGTTTGTAACTGTACTGTTTGTTTGCTACATAATTTAAGAGACTAATACATCTAAAGAAAAAACAATTAGTCTAAAAGATAGTATCCTTGTAATTTTGGTTTGTGACTCCACACATACATACATTTCCTATGTAATTTAAGAGACTAATGCACCTAAAAGAATTACTAGCTTATGTTTTGGAGCACACCATATATAAAGATGTAATTATCAACAACCAGAAGAGGTAAGAATGAAGCTGTAAAGGAGCAGAGTTTTTGTGTGTTATTGAAATTAAGCTGGTATAAATTCAAATCAGAGTGTTATAACTTTAGGATGTTAAATATAATTCCCATGGTAACCACAAAGAAAATAGGTATAGAATAGATACAAAAAGAAATAAAAGATTTAAACATTTCACTACAAAAAAATTAACATACATACATAAAATAGTATTACAGGAAATAAGGGACACAAAAGATATAAAGGCACATAGAAATAACAGTAAGAGATGACAGAAACAAAATAACAAATATTTACAGAAATGACAAAAGTAACAAAATGACGTAAGTTCCTCCTTCTCAGTAGTTATTTTAAATGTTAATGGATTAAACACTCCAACAGACATTGGCAGAATAAATTAAAACATATGACCCAACTCTATGCTCTGTTCAAGAAATTCATTTTAGATCCAAAGACACAGATTACAAATGAAGAATTGAAAAAAGATATTCTGTGCAAATTGTAACACAAATCAGCAGAGGTGGCTATACTGATATCAGACAAAATAGGCTTTATATCAAAAAAGGTAACAAGAGGCAAAGAAAGAGGAGCGCCTGGGTGGCTCAGTCAGTTAAGCGTCTGCCTTCTGCTCAGGTCCTGATCCCGGGGTCCTGGGATCCAGCCCTGCGTCGGGCTCCCTGCTCAGCGGGAAGCCTGCTTCTCCCTCTCCCACTCCCTCTGCTTGTGTTCCCTCTCTCACTGTCTCTCTCTGTCAAATAAATAAATAAAATCTTTAAAAAAAAAAAAGAGGCAAAGAAAGACACTATCTATTAATAAAAGGTTCAATAAGGCAAGAAAATATAACAATTATAAACATTTATGTACCTAATTACAGACCAGGAAAATGTGTAAAGCAAAACTTGATGGAATGGAAGGGAGAAACAGACAGATGTACAATAATAGTTGGACACTTCAATACCCTACTATCAATAATGGATAGAACAATCAGATTAAAGGAAAGTAAGGAAACAGATGACTTAACACAAGAAACTAATTATATCTAACAGACATGTACAGAATACTTAACAATAACAGCATTCACATTATTCTCAAGTGCATTTTACATTTTACAGGATAGACCATATGTTCGACCACAGATTAAGTCTCAATACATTTTAAAAGATAATTATCGGGGTGCCTGGGTGGTTCAGTCGGTTAAGCGTCTGCCTTCAGGTCAGGTCATGATCCCAGAGTCCTGGGATTGAGCCCTGAATTGGGGCTCCCTGCTCAGCAAGGAGCCTGCTTTTCCCTCTCCTCCCCACTTGTGCTCTCTCTTGCTATCTCTCTCTCTCTCAAATAAATAAATAAATTCTTTAAAAAAATAAGAAAAATCTCAAATCAACAACCTATCTTTATATCTCAAGGACCTAGAAAAAGAACAAATTGACCCAACATAGCAAAAGGAAGAAAATAATAAAGACTACAGCAACAATTAGAGAAAAGAAAACCTATAAGGAAAAATCAATGAAACCAAAAGTTAGTTCCTTGAATAAAATCAACAAAATTAATAAACCTTTAGCTAGATGGACTAATAAAAAAAGAGAAGAGATTCAAATACTGAAATCAGAAATGAAAGGACATTACTACCCATTTTACAGAAATAAAAAGAATTATAAGAGAGTACTATGAACAGCTGTACCCCAACAAATTTGATAACCTAGATGAAATGGACAAATTCCTAAAAACACAGAACCTACCAAGACTGAATCATCAAGAATTAGAAGATGTGAATAGATTTATAATGAGTAAGGAGGTTGAATCCTTCACCAAAAATATCCCAACAAAGAAAGTCCTAGACCCAATGATTTCACTGGTGGATTCCACCAAACATTTAAAGAACTAATACCAACCCATTAGGATGGCTACATCAAAAAAAACAGAAAACAATGATATGGAGGATATGGAAAAATTGGAACCTTTGTGCCATGCTGGTACAGCTGCTATGGAAAACAGTATGACAATACTTTCAAAAATTAAAAATAGAATTACTACTTGTTTTGGAAAGATGGCAGAGTAGGAAGATCTTGAACTCACCTTGTCCCAGGGACATACAAACATAACAGCAACATCTATGTGACTAACTTTGAAAACTACCTGAAGACTGGCAGAACAGATCCTCCATAGCTAATCATAGAGAGAAGGCCACACAGAAAATGGTAGGGGGGCAGAGTCTTTGCTCAGAACCAAATTCTTGGTGGGACTAACCACAAACAGGAGTATATCACAATCACAGAGAAGCAAGAGGATCAGACTCCACACCAGGCATCCCTGGCAGGAGGATTTGCACTGCAAATGGGCCTGCTTTGAAAATGGGCAGGGCTTAACTCCAAGAGCTTTAATTATCAGCAGGGTTTAACTCTGTGAGCTTTAAAAATTCAGGAGACTTAATTCTGGGAGAGCTGGGGGTGACAGGAAACTGAGTCTCTGCACATAAAGAACCAGCATACTAAATAACTAGGCTGAGAAATAGAACAAAAGCAGCAGTTTGAAAAGTGCTAGGGTATATGCAAAGGAGATGTATTGACCAATCTTAGAACATGTATGGGCGGGGGCAAAAATCTACAGGAAATTTCTCAGGGAACAAAAGTGCTAGCAGGCAGCATTTGTCTTCCACTCTCCCAGCCCAGATAGCCAGATACTTGCAGAAGCCAGTGCTAACACTCTCCATCTGCCTTGCTAGCACCACATGTCCTGTCCTGGTGTTTCCCTGCAGACCCACCCCATCCAACACAGAGGCAAGGGTCCCTCCAAAGTGGCTCCTGCCCCATCACACCCTGAAGTCTGCCCCAGCTGGACCAGTGTCACTCCAAAGTGACTCCTGCCCTGGGAAGTGGAAAAACAACCCACACACCAGTGTGCCCACAGTTCTTGCTCACAGTTCTTGCTCTTAGCTGGCTGCACAGGGAGCAAGCACTGCCCTTTAGTGTGCCTACAGCTGTGGCAGGAGAGGCTAACTGCAGACAGCTAGGCTGACTGCTGGCCCCATCCACCAACAAGCCAGTGGCTGCTGCAGGCAGGCCTCTCAACAACATGGGGGCCAAACCCTGCCTAGTGCATTCACACCAGGCAAAGTAGGTCATTGCAGCCATCTGGGCTGAAGGCAATCACAGCTCAGCTACAACAGGAGGGTGCAGGCAGCCCACACAGGGGACACTCCTAGAGCACCTGGTTCTGGTAACTGGAAGGGATTGTGCCATAAGGCAGCACAGGACCTCTTCTACAAAAGGCCACTACTTTCAAGACTGGTAGACATAACTGCTCAAGCTAATACATAGAAACAAACACACAGAGCTAGACAAAATGAGAAGACAGAGGAACATGTCCCATATGAAATAACAAGACAAAATCACAGTAAAAGAGCTAAATGAAACAGAGATAAGCAATATCCTGATAAAGAATTCCAAATAATATGCACAAAGATACTCAGTAAACTTGAGAGAAGAATGGAGGAACTCAGTGAGAACTTCGACAAAAAGACAGAAAATATAGAAAATAACCAGTCAGAGCCAAAGAATCCAATAACCAAAATAAAAAATATACTAGAGGGAATCAACAGCAGATTAAAGGATGCCAAAGAATGGATCAGCAATCTGGAAGATAAGGTCATGGAAATCAACCAAGCTGAACAGCAAAAAGAAAAAAGAATAAAAAAATAAAACTAAGTTAAGGGAACACAGTGACATCAAGTGTAATAACATTCACATTAGAGGGATCCCAGAAGGAAAAGAAAAACAGAAAGGAGAAGAAAAAATTATTTTAAAAAAGGATAACTGAAGACTTCCCTAATCTGGGGAAGGAAACAGACACCCAGGTCCAGAAGCACAGAGAGCCTTAAAAAGATAAATCCAAGGAGGTCCACACCAAAACATATAAAGTAAAATGGCAGGGTGCCTGGCTGGCTCAGTTGGTAGAGCATGTGACTCTGAATCTCAGGGTTGTTTGTTCAAGGCCCACGTTGGGCATGGAGCCTACTTAAAAAAAAAAAGGCAAAATGGCAAAAAATAATGACAGAGAAGGAGAGACGATGTGTTTCTCAGATATACAAAAGTTCATCACCACTAACTCAGAATTATAAGAAAGGTTAAGGAGAATTCTTTAAGTGAAAAGAAAAGGCTAAAATTAGAAGAAAATTATGAAAGGGAAAAAATTCACAGGTAAAAGCAACCACAAATTAAAGGTAATAGATTAATCACTTATAAAGCAAGTATAAAGGTTAAATCACAAGAGTAGTAAAACTATTATGTAAAAAACTAAATATGTAAATAATCATATTTAGGGGTGCCTGGGCGGCTCAGTTGGTTAAGCGTCTGCCTTCGGCTCAAGTCATGATCCCAGGGTCCTGGGATCTAGCCCTGCGTCTGGTTCCCTGCTCAGCGGGGAGTCTACTTCTCCTTATGCCCCTCCCTCCCACTCATGCTCATTCTCTCACTCTCTCTCACCAAAAAACCCCCAATCATATCTATAAAAAAATAATATCTATAAAAAATTTTGTATATCAAAGGATACACAAAATAAAAAGATGTAAAATATGACATCATATGCATAAAATGGGGAGGGGAAGTAAAAATTAGTGCTTTTAGAATGTGTTCAAACTTAAGTGACCATAAACTTAACATAGACTGCTATACACTTAAGATGCTATATATAAACTCAACAGTAACCAAAAATCAAAAACCTGTAATAGATACACAAAAATTAGAGAGAGAAAAGAATCCAAGCATACCACAAAAGAAAGCCATCAAAGCACAGGGAAGAGAGCAACGGAAGAATAAAGGAACAGAGAAAAACTACAAAAATAACCATAAAACAAATAATAAGATGGCAATAACTCCATATATATATTATTAATTACTTTAAATGTAAATGGGCTAAACACTCCAATCAAAATACATAAAGTGACAGAATGGCTAAAGAAAAAAAAAAAAACAAGACCAATCTTATGCTGCCTACAAGAGACTCACTTTAGGCCTGAAAACAAATACAGACTGAAAGTGAATGGATGGAAAATGTATTCCATGCAAATGGAAGCAAAAAAAAATTTAAAAGGCCAGGGTGGCAATACTTATATCAGACAAAATGGACTTTAAAACACAGACTATAACAAGAGACAAAGAACTGCACTACATGATGATAAAGAAATTAATTCAACAAGAGGATATAACAATTATAAATATATATGCACCCAAGAATGGAGCACCTATATATATATAAAGCAAATATTAACAGTTATAAAGGGAGAAATCAACAGTAATACAATTATAATAGGGGACTTTAATACCCCTCTTGAAATCAATAGATAGATCATCCAGACAGAAAATCAGCAAAGGAACACTGGCTTTGAATGATACACTAGACCTAACAGATACACACAGAACATTCCATCCACAAACAGCAGAATACATATTCTTTTCAACTGCACAAGGAACATTCTCCAGGACAGATCACATGTTAGGCCACTAAACAAGTATCAATAAATTCAGGAAGACTGAAATTATATCAAGTATCTTTTCCAACCACAACAGCATGAAACTAGAAATCAATTATAAGAAAAAAAATTGGAAAAACCACAAACACATGGAGGCTAAACAACATGCTACTAAACAACCAATGGATCAATGAAGAAATCAAAGAGGAAATAAAATTTACATAAACACAAATGAAAATGAAAGCACAATAATCCAAAATCTTTGGGACAAAGCACAAGCAGTTCAAAAAGGGAAGTTTATAGTGATAAAGGCCTAGCTCAAGAAACCAGAAAAACCTCAAATACACAACCTAATCTTACATCTAAAAGAGCTAGAAAAAGAACAACAAACAAAACCCAAAACAAGTAGAAATAATAAAGATTAGAGTGGAAATAAATAGACTAAAAAAAAAAAAAAGAACAAAAAAATTCAGTGACACCAAGAGTTGTTTCTTTGAAAAAATAAACAAAATTAATAAATCTTTAGCCAGACTCATCAAGAAAAAAAGACAGATGACTCAAATTCAGAAATCAAGGAGGAAAAATAACAATGAACACCAAAGAAATACAAAGAATTACAAAAGAATATAAATAATTATATGTCAACAAATCAGACAACCTAGAAGAAATGGATAAATTTCAAGAAACATACAATTTTCCAAACTGAATCAGGAAGAAATAGAAAATCTGAACACACCAATCACTAGTAATGAAATTTAATCAGTAATCAAAAAACTTCCAAACAAAAGTATAGAACCAGATGGCTTCATGGGTGAAGTCTACCAAATATTTAAATAAGTGTTAATACATATTCTTCCCAAATTTTTCCAAAAAACATAAGAAGAAGGAATACTTCCAAATTCATTCTATGAGGCTAGGATTACCCTGATACCAAACCTGATAAGGACACTACAATAAAAAAGAACTACAGGCCAATATCTTTGATGAACATAGATGCAAAAATCCTCAACAAAATATTAGCAAACCGAATTCAACAATACAATGAAAAAATTATTCACCACAATCAAGTGGGATTTATTATAATTACACAAGTGTGGTTCAATATTAGCAAATCAACCAATGAGATATATCCCATTAACAAGAGGAAGGATAAAAACCATATGATCATCTCAAAAGATGCAGGAAAAGCATCTGAAAAATACATCTGTTCATGATAAAAACTTTCAACAAAGTGTGGTTAGAGAGAACATACTGCAATATTATAAAGGCCATATATGAAAAACCCAGAGCTAACATCATACTCAATGGGGAAAAACTGAGAGCTTTTCCTCTAAGATCAGGAACAAGGCAAGATGTCTACTCTCACCACTTTTACTCAACATAGTACTGGACATCCTAGCTGCAGTAATCAGATAAGAAAAAGGAATAAAAGTCATTAAAATTCATAAGGAAGAAGTAAAACTGTCATAATTTGCAAATGACATGATACTATATATAGAAAACCCTAAGGAGTCCACCACAAAACTATTAGAACTGATAAATTAATTCAGTCAAGTTGCAGGATACAAATTTAATACACAGAAATCTGTTGTGTTTCTATACACTAATAATGAAGCCTCATAGAGAGAAATTAAGAAAACAATCCCATTTACAATTACACCAAAAGGAATAAAATCCTAGGAATAAATTTAACCAAGGAGGTGAAAAACCTGTACTCTGAAAACTACAAAACAATTAATGAAAGAAATTGAAGATGACACAAAGAAATGGAAAGAAGTCCATGCTTATGGATTGAAAGAATTAACATTGCTAGAATGTCCATACTACCCAAAGTAATCTATAAATTCAAATTATCCCTATCAAAATACCAAGAACACTTTTCACAGAACTAGAATATTCCTAAAATTTGTATGAGACCCCAAGACACCCCAAATAGCCAAAGCAATCTTAAGTAAGAACAACAAAACTGGAGGTATCACAGTCCTAGATTTCAAGATATACTACAAAGCTGTAATAATCAAAACAGTATGGTACGGGCAAAACACAGACACACAGAGCAAAAGAACAGAGAGCCTAGAAATAAACTCACACACATCCAGTCAATTAATCAAGGACAAAGGAGGCAAGAATATATGATTGGGAAAAGACAATCACTTCAATAAATGGTTCTAGGAAAAGTGGACAGCTACATGTAAAAGAATTAAAGTGAGCTGCTTTCTTATACCATTCACAAAAATAAACTCAAAATGAATTAAAAATCTAAATGTGAGACCTGAAACCACAAAACTCTTAGAAGAAAACATAGGCATTAGGCCTAGAAACATTTTTCTAGATAAGTCTCTAGGCATAGGGGAAGAAAAACAAAAACAAAAATAAACTACTGGGACTGCATCGAAATGAAGAGCTTTTGCATAGCAAAGGAAACTATTAATAAAATGAAAAGGCAACCAAGTGAATGAGAGAAGGTATTTGCAAATGATATATCCAATAAGGGGTTAATATCAAAAACATATAAATATATAACTCAACAACATTAAAAAATAATCTGATTTTAAAAACTGGCAAAGGATCTGAACAGATATTTTTCCAAAGAAGACACAGATGGCCAAGAGACACATGAAAAGATACTCAATCTCACTCTTCATCAGAGAAATGCAAATCAAACCACAATGAGACATCACCTTACACCTGTCAGAATGGCTAGTATCAACAAGGCAAGAAGTAACAGGAATGGTGAGGATGTGTAAAAAAAGGAACTCCAGTGCATAGTTGGTGGGATAAATTAGTACAGCCACTGTGGGAAACTGTATGGAGGTTCCTCAAAAAATTAAAAATAGAAATACCATAAGACCCAGTAATTCAACTACTGGATATTTACCCAAGGAGAACAAATACTATTTCAAAAAAATATATGCACCCCTATGTTTATTGAAGCTTTATTTACAATAGCCATGATATGGAAGCAGCCTAAAAGATGGAAGCAGCATCAAAAGATGAATGGATAAAGATGTGGTATATTTATATACAATGAAATATTACTCAGCCATAAAAAAGAATGAGATCTTGCCATGTGCAATATAGCTGGACTTAGAAAATATGCTAAGTGAAGTAAGTTAGAGAAAGACAAATACCATATGATTTCAATTATATGTGGAATCTTAAAAACAAAGTAAATGAATAACCAACCAAGAAACCGACCAACACAATAACAGACCTATAAATGGAACTGATGGTTGTCAGAGGGGATGGGGTTGGGGGGCCTGGGCAAACTAGGTATTTTTATTTTTTTATTTTTTTATTTTTTTTTTTAAAGATTTTTATTTATTTATTTGAGAGAGAGAGACTGAGAGAGAGCACATGAGAGGGGGGAGGGTCGGGAGGGTCAGAGGGAGAAGCAGACTCCCTGCCGAGCAGGGAGCCCAATGCGGGACTCGATCCAGGGACTCCAGGATCATGACCTGAGCCGAAGGCAGTCGCTTAACCAACTGAGCCACCCAGGCGCCCTGGGCAAACTAGGTAAAGGGGAGTGGGAAATACAGGCTTCCAGTTATGAAATGGGCATAAAAGGTACAGCATAGGGAATACAGCCAATGATACTGTAATAGCCTTATATGGTGACAGATGGTAGCTACACTTGTGGTGAGCATGGCATAACGTGTAGAGTTGTGGAATCACTATGTTGTACACCTGAAACTAAAGTAACATTGTGTGTCAACTATACTTCAATAAAAAACTGTTTTGAGAAAAGTAAATTATGAGGCCAGATATATACTATCTATTCTACACTTTAAGATTTGAAAAAACTTAAGTATACATTTATTAGAGTATTATTATATAGTATGTATTTTATTTTAGTTTTTAAAAAAGATTTATTTATTTTTTTAAAGATTTATTTATTTTAGAGAGAGAGCAAGCAAGCGCAAGCACAAGTGAGGGGAAGGGCAGAGGGAGAGGGAGAAGCTCAAGCAGACTCCCCACTGAGCAAGGAGCCCAATGCAGGGCTCAATCTTATGATCCTGAGATCATGACCCGAGCTGAAATCAAGAGTTGGACATTTCACCGACTGAGCCACCCAGTTGCCCCAGTGAGTATTTTACATTTGGAATTATTCACTAACATACTTACTATTTTAAACTCCATATCTAATTCTAGCTTTATATTATGTTCATAAGAAGGCTTATGTTCCTATTGTCATATCTAAAACTCAAACATAAAGATGCTACAAATAAAAAAAAATAAAGAGCAAATTAAACTTTAAGTAGAAGAAGAAAATAATAAAGAACAGAAATCAATGAAATGGGAAAGCAAATGTTCAATAGAAAAAGGATAACAAAGCCAAAATTGGGTGTTTTGGAATGATTAATAAAATTCACTAACTCCTAGCAAGACTGATCAAGGAAAAGAGGAAAAATAAAAATTTCTACTATCAAAATGTACTGGTGAATGACATATCTGATAAATGGTTAGTATCCAAAACCTAAAAAGAACTTATCAAACTAAACACCCAAAAAATAAATAATCCAGTTAAGAAATGGGCAGAAGACATGAATAGACACTTTTCCAAAGAAAAGTACACAGATGGCTAAAAGACACATGAAAAGTGCTCAACATCACTCGGCATCAGGGAAATACAAATCAAAACCACAGTGAGATACCATCCCACACCTGTCAGAATGGCTAAAATTAACAACTCAGGAAACAACAGATGTTGGTGAGGATGCGGAGAAAGGGGAAACTTTTGTACTGTTGCTGGGAATGAAAACTGGTACAGCCACCCTGGAAAACAGTATGGAGGTTCCTCAAGAAGTTAAAAATAGAACTACCCTATGACCCAGCAATTGCACTACTAGGTATTTACCCAAAGGATACAAAAATACAGATTCAGAAGGGTACATGCACCCTCATGTTTATAGCAGCATTACCAAAAATAGCCAAACTATGGAGACAGCCCAAATGTCCATTGACTAATGAATGGATAAAGAAGATGTGGGGTGTGTACACACACACACACACACACACACACACACACACACACAGTGGAATATTATTCAGCCATCAAAAAGAATGAAATCTTGCCATTTGCAATGATACAGATGGAGCTAGAGTGCATTATGCTAAGTGAAATAAGTTAGAGAAAGACAAATTCCATATTTGCCAAATTTCACTCATATGTGCCATTTAAGAAACAAAATAGAATATAGAGGAAGGGGGAAAAAAGAGGGAAGCAAACCATAGAGACTCTTAACTATAGAGAACAAACTGAGGGTTGATGGAGGGAGGTGGGTGGGGGATAAGCTAAATGGGTGATAGGTATTAAGGAGGACACTTCTGATGAGCACTAGGTGTTATATGTAAGTGATGAATCACTAAGTTTTACTCCTGAAACCAATATTACCCTATATGTTAACTAACTAGAATTTATTTTTTTAAGGTTTTATTTATTTATTTGAGAGAGAGAGAGATAGGGAGAGAAAGCAGAGCAGGAGAGAGGGGCAGAGAGAGAAGCAGGCTCCCCGCTGAGCAGGGAGCCCGACCTGAGCCAAAGGCAGATGCTTAACCGACTGAGCCACCCTGGCACCCCTAAAATTAAGTTATAAAAATTCCCACATCAGAAATAAAGCATAGGGCATCTCTATATTCATATAATTTTGATTAAAATAATGTATTTAAAGCATTCTCAGTCAAAATGGCAGGGTCACAATATCTTGTGACAGTGGTCAGATAGACTATGAAGTGAGCATAATCACAGAGAATGCATTGGAAATGTGATCATAATTACAAATATTCTGGTCACAAACATTATACAAATAACTTAAGGTACAACTACTTAATTTCTTAAAATGTAGTGGTCCTTGAGGAGGAGGACTTGGAATAATGTACAACACATGAATTTATCACAGTCAGCTTTGCAGTATAGCTATATGGAAAAACCCTTATTGTCCTTATTAGAATAAATGGTTTCCTTAAGGAAAAGGCTGTTGCCTTGCTTCTGACTTTTCACATAAAACTAGCATGGTGCACTTGTACATATTATTACTCAGTAAATATTTGCTGAGCTAAATTAAACTGCTTGACTTTATAATAGGACTCAGGATACGATCCCTCTCAAATTTGATGCCAGTTGAAACTATGCCCATATAACTATAGCCAAGAAATAACTTTAAAGACCTACGATGAAGAATTTGGATTCTGGACTCTGTCAGACCTATATTTAAATCTCAGTTTGGGGGAGCCTGGGTGGTTCAGTCGGTTAAGTGGCTGCCTTCGGCTCAGGTCATAATCCCAGGGTCCTGGGATTGAGCCCCATATTGGGCTCCCTGTTCAGTGGGGAGCCTGCTTCTCCCTCTGCCCCTCCCTCCTGCTTGTGCGCTCTCTCTTTCTCAAATACATAAACAAAATCTTAAAAAAATAAATCTAAGTTTGGTCCCCTACTGACCAAGTATATCAATTTTGGTGAATTACCTAGCCTGTTTGAACTTTTCCTCTTTAGAGGCAAGTTTCCTCATTTGTAAAAGGGATGGTGATAATTTCCAGGGCATAGCATGTAAGGATGGTGATGATAAAAGCAGCAGCTAACACTTAATTGTGTACTTACACTTGCCCAGCATTCTGCATGTGCATAATATGAAGAATATTCTCATCTAATCTTTTCACCAGTCCATCTATGTTATTGCTATTCTTTTTTCCCCCCTTAGGTTATTGCTACTCTTAATTTACAAATGAGAAAACCGACGATTAGAAATTTGTCATGTGTAGCTGATGAGTAGGCCATGATGTGAAAAAGAGCCTGTGGTCTAACAACCATAGAACTTGACACATAATAAAGGTTCAATAAATGGAAGCTATTATAATTATTTTTCAACTACTAGATTGATCTAAATTATGAGTAGGAGAGAGGGACATCCATCATAGAGCTATTTTCTATTTGAAAAAAAGTAAAAGGAAAGAGAAATACACTCAAAATAGAAGTAGCAGTTAAGCAAAGAGAAATCTTCTGATTGGGAAATAGAGGTAAAACATTGTTAAAAGAAAAAAGACAGTATTTCATGATCAACTACCACATGGCCAGAGAGGCAGGAAAAGTAAGAACAGGACCAGAGGTAAATCCAACAGCTTAGTTCATGGCTTGAGATGCAGAAAGGTATCTAGTGGGAATTTTTATTAAGCCCAAGGAGATTTTGGATATATATCTCTCCAAGGAAAACTCTGTCTTTGAAGCATTTAAAATCATCTGAAAAAATTTACTTTTAAAACTAAGAGAAAGGAAATATGGATTAAATTAAGCAGTGATTAATAATAGTTAAATTTGGAAAAGTTGCCATTTTATTCCCTGGTGCTTTTAATTTGAAAAATCTGTCACTAATTACATATTTATAAATGTAGCTAATAATTTTAGTTTCTTCTCGTGCTTGGCTGTTTTAAGGTTTTTTTTTTTTTTTTTTTTAAATGATTTAGTTATGTTCTTAATTATCCTTATAAGAAATCTGGCTTTCTGGACCACAAAGCTATTTATGAAGTACTGCATTCCATCTGATAATGGCAGAAGGAAATAAACAACTTCCTGATTTCTGACTGTTCAATGATCACCTTATATAAGAACAAAACCACCAAGCATGAAAAAAAGCATGTTGAACGGTAACAGATTGGAAATGAAGAGAAGGGGCTGAAGACTATGTTCAAGGGACATAGTCTACACTTGATAAATGCTGGCAGAGGGAGGGAGGAAGATAGGGTGGGAGGAGGAAGAGGGGAAAATAGGGGATTCCAAAAAGAGACTGTATACAAAGTAATCCTGAGATGAGAAGGAGAAGCTAAGGAGCTTGGTGGGAGTGCAGATTTTATGCAAGTAAGGCAATACCTGCCAAGAGAAGTGTGGTCAAACTCTTACCTCAACCCATTGTGGAACAACCTCTTGTAGTCAACATTTATTCTACTGATATTTTCTTTTGTAAGACGTTCAATGGAAAATAACCGGCCCACTTGCTGAAAACCAGGAGCTGCGTTTCTGACATACTGCCTATCGAAATTTGGCAACCAAAAAATCTGTAAGGTGAAAAAGGAAGTCTTTCAGTGGATAATCAGCTCTCCAGGTACAAAGAGCCCCATGTAGAATAAATGGAGCCTCATTCCAGCATTGGTAACAGTCTATAGATAGTGGAGAGAGATTCTAGTTCTTGGTGAAAGTGAACTTGGCTTAATACCGTTTAATGAACTCTTATAATGGGGCCATTCAGCAAGGTTGTTCTGGAGCTGAGATTTCTCAGAGTTAACATGCTGAGTCAAAGGCCCATTGTGTTCAGATAGCCTCACACTAGCCAAAGTGGATGAGGAGTTGGTAGGTGTGGATGAAAGGTGGGAATCATATTTCTTCTGGTTGATGACACTAAAAATCATCTTTGAAAGGGGTCATTTCCTGTCAATGGGGAATACTTTAATGATTCATCTGTGGAAATAGTTCCGTTTGCAAGAAAACACATATTTGTTTCACTGAGCACTCTACCACATTCTGAGAACTTAAGAGATTTGGAATGATAGCTCAAGTGCAGAGAATTGCTTCTGAAAAACATGAACAAATCTCTGCTCAAATAAGAACCAGCTGTTTCTTCTGTATCATTAATTAAAGCCAACTCTTCAAAGCTTCAGTGTTGCCCAAGCCCCTTCTAATAGTTCTATGCTAGTGATGGTGCAGGTCACATCACATAATCATTACACACATGCCTTTTTAACAGAGTGCTGTAACTTCATTTGGTTTGGAGTAGCAAACAGCTGCATGTTTTCCCCCACTGGGGAAAATTTAACTGGGTCATTCTTAGATTGCCATATGTAGCTATCTAAGTAATAACCTCCATTTCTACAGATAGTAAAATTATTTGGGCATCTCAGGGAAGATCTACAGGGTAGGTCAAGTTCAACTGCTATGCTCCTGGGACATGCTACCCACCTCCCAAACTCTACCATAAATAATGAGGTAGACATACCAGATGTTGCTCAATTTTAGAGTCAAGGATCACGCTTACTACATGACGAATAAATGTGTTTCTGAGAGGATGTTTTTGTGGAGGGGCATTAAGATCAAATATCACAAATTTTTTTTCCTTCTGTGCAAGTTCCAATAAATCGGTTAGTTTTGGAATCGTCTGATTTTCTGCTTTTTCACGATCAGCCTTTGATAGGGGTTTCATTTTGTAAAATGGTTTCAACTAAAAACAAATACATCAAAGAATACATTGGCTCCTATCAAAAGCAATTTCCAATTTTCCTGCTCTATAGCCCCACACCCAGACCTACCTCCATTTTGCTCCATTATCATTCAACCCACCAGACCCTCTGAAATACTGGTCCTGAGATAAGAGTTGCCAAGGAGAGAAATTAAATGTAATCTTCATAGGTAATTATGGCATTTGGAATGATTTCTTCTACACTGTAGAACATGTGTTTGCACTGAAGGTCCTTCATATTTTTGTCTTGACCTTCCTTTTCAGCTTTTTTTCCACAACTTGAGGTAATAAAATCTCTTTTTATAAAAGTCACACTGGCTTCCCACATTTGCTCTCACTATTCTAGTTTTATGCAATGGAAAGAAAATAGGTTTTGGCTTCAGATTAAATTGGATTCAATCCCAGCTCTATCACTCATTGGCTTTCCTTGACGAATCCACCTGTTAAAATCTTTTTTTTTTTTTTAAAGATTTATTTATTTGAGAGAGAGAGAGAAAGCACAAGCAGAGGGAAGAGGCAGAGGGAGAGAGAGAAACAGACTCCCCACTGAGCAGGGAGTCAGACTCGAGACTTGATCCCAGGACCCTGGGATCATGACCTGAACCAAAGGCAGACACTTAACTGACTGAGCCACCCAGGCACCCCTCCACCTTCCTAAACCTACAAAGCCCAGCTTAAATGTTACCTCCTTCATGAAGCCTTCCTTAAATATTCCTGAACTAAAGAGACTTTGATGGTATTAAACTGCAAAGGCTCATTTTTATGCCTCAGTTGTATGTTTCATTCTGCTTTCTACTTGTTTATGTCTTAGACCAGATTCAAGTCCTGGTTTCATATGTGTCTTGCTGTGTAACCTTGGTAAAACCATTTAAATTCTCAGAGTCTTCATTGCCCAAACTATAAAATGGGGGAGGAGAGAAGTAATCTATGTATTTCTCAGGATTATTTTGAATATTAAATACGATAAAATATTTATAGCATCTACAAGCATGTCTAGTACATGGAAAAGTGCAGAATTCACAATAGTTCCCTCACTCCCTACTGACTGTACTGGATTGTACCTCCCTTATGGCAGGAACTGTCATATTTTCTTTGCAATACACAGCATTTCATTTTACACATCAGTCCATACGTATATTAGCTATATTAAATTTAATAGAGGACTTTTATAATCATTTGCCCATTTTAGATCATTTGTAGGTGAAGTCAGTGATAAAAGGCTACTTCTAAGAAGGAAACAGGACATGGGTCCTTTTCTCAGGAGGCAAGTAATCTCTTTTTCCTACAGAACTTTCTTTGTTCTCATTCTTACCCTATTTCCTCACCTTCCCCTGACCTCCTTCTTCTCAACAAAGAAATTATCATCTTGTACAGTATCCTCATGCTAGAACAGGAGTCAGGCCATAGAAATCAAGTTAAACCATGGTCTAGATCTGAGTTGAGGTCTATTATTAAGGGTTTTCTTAATCCTCAGGAAAAGAGAACATGTGCTTCAAAATTTAATATATTGTTAGATTCTACCATATCTAGACCAACTGATTCACTTAATTATTAGACCTTCATGTGGGGAAAATTATTAAAAGAATGGGAAAGACCAAGACAGAACTCAAATAACTCAGCTGTGCATAATTTTAAAAATGTCCCTGAATGGGCAAAAAGAATAGGAAATGCACTGTACAAGGACATTTATAAAGCCTTTCCTTTACGGATAAATTAAACAAGAGGAGAATTTAAAACTAGATTCCAGTATTTGGGGTTTAAATAGTATTATGGGGTAGCTTTAAATAATATTATGGGATAGTTCTAACAGCAGAAGTACATTGAGCCTTTTCTGGGGGAGGGGTATATAAAATAGGGGACTTAGTGGAAAAAAAAAAACAAACTGGAATGGGACACAGCCAGTTTAGACTATCTCCAACATATGGTTGAACATTTTCAAAAAAGCCCTAGGAAGTAACAAGCTAGAAATGAAAACAAACTTCTGGTTCTCCACATGAAACACCTGGTTCCTCAAATAAAAACAACACTAAAAAGTCCTCAGTTCTCTATGCTTATGCTTAGAGAAATTACAAGTAGGACAATCCAATGCATCATATTGGTAAGAAATACAACAATTTTCCAAAATCTGCCCAATAATGCCACTTAAAGGGAAACATTAGCACTCAGCATACAGTTCTGAAGAGAACCATCTGTAAATATAGACGAACAACAACACAACTTCCTGTTGATACAGGTGCCACTACCTTTACTATGAATTCTACTACCATGAAAAGTCAGATCGTTCAAAGTACTAAAACCACTGAAGTAGTGGGAATTTCTAACAATCTTAAATCCTTTTCCACATCCCAACCTGTAACTGTTATTTTTGTCAGAAGAACACTCCTTTCTTCTCTATGGCACTTTCCTATAAATTTCATCATTAGGAATCTATTCTGCAAAAAAGATCCCCCAAAAGAAATATACCAGAGACAAAATATTTTCAGGAGTTGCAGAAAATTCTACTACACATTACCAAATTATGGCTATGGACATTAGTATATTTGATTCAAACAACAACCAAATAATTGGCCATGGTACCAGAACCACTGGGAAAAGAGAGAATAATTGGGAGTCAAACCCGTAAGGGTTCAGACTGACTCTGTTGACACCATTGCCTAAAAACCTCTTAATGCTGAAGTTAAGGAAGATCTAAGCCAACTGTAACAGACTTTTGATACAACAAGGATTAATTATCCCTCACATTAGTCCAAGCAAAATGTCTGTTTAAAAAAAAAAAAACAACCCAAAACTGTGATGGTAGAGGATACCAATTCATCTAACATCTGTAAGCTATTTACCAAAGAGTTATATCTCGTTTTCTAGTATTGCCTAACCCAAATGTATTCTCTTTGGCCCTATCTTTATTTCTTTCATGTTTTAGCTGATGAAGATAGCCAATATTCACTGCCTTCACCAAGGAACAATCAACAATTTACCTGGAAAGTTATGCTTCAGACATTTACTGAAGCCCCCATCCTAATTATCTCAAATCTTAAACCAAGATCATAAGGATATACAGTAATGCATCTTGAAATTGTAAGATCAACTATATATTCATAGAGCTTCTAAAAAGAAATTATAGCTCTACAAAATAACAACTCATTATCCAGGGTTCAGCAAACTTATTCTGTGAAGGGCCAGATACTAAATATTTTTGACTCTGTGAGACATACAGTCTCTGCCACAACTACTCAACTCTGCTATTATGCTGTAAAAACAGCAACAGACAATTCATAAGTGAATAAGCATGGCTATATACCAATAAAATTTTATTTATTGACCCAGAAATTTGAGTTTTATATCATTTTTACAGATCATGGTATTATTTTTCTTTCGATTTTTTCAACCATGTAGGAATGTAAAAAACCACTTTTACTAGCTCACAGGCTGTATAAAAATAGCCAGTGGCTGGATTTGGACAGCAAGCCACTGTTTGCCAAAACTTGATCTAGGCCATGATATATTGGTTGTGGAAGGACATAATCTAATGAGAGATTACAAATTATCCAGAATTATCCAAGGCCAAACACTAAGGACAACGAAATAATTTCTGGAATTAGTTGGATGTCGTAGAGTATACACAGCAAGCTCTTTTGAAATAGGCCTCTGTATGATTTAACTTAATCAAACATCTTGGGAACCATTCTCACAAAACACAGAAACCAAAAACACCTTCAGTAATCTCAAAATATTTCTTCAACAATCATCTTTGCTGATCTTCCAAATCATAATAAACCTTTCTTTGACTGAAAGTACACAAAAGGGGAGGCCATGGTCTAAAAGTATTAACTCAACAACCTGGCACACATCAAAGACTCATTGCCTATTAATGCCTATTCCTTGATCCAGTAGCAAGGCTCTTTATCTTTGCCTCTGAAGAAAATGCAAACTGATGCAGCCACTCTAGAGAACAGTTTGGAGGTTCCTCAAAAAGTTGAAAATAGAACTACCCTACAATCCAGCAACTGCACTACTAGGTATTTACCCAAAGGATCCAAAATATACATTCAAAGGGTTACATGCACCCAGATGTTTAAAGCAGCATTATCAACAATTGCCAAACTATGGAGCAAGCCCAAATGTCCATCGACTGATGAATGGATAAAAGAGGTCACACACACACACACACACACACACACACACACTGGAATATTACTCAGCCATCAAAAGAATGAAATCTTGCCATTTGCAACAACATGGATGGAGCTAGAGTGTATTATGTTAAGCGAAGTAAGTCAGTCAGATAAAGACAAATACCATATGATCTCACTGATATGTGGAATTTAAGAAAGAAAACAGATGAACATATGGGAAGGGGAAAAGTAAAAAAAGGAGAGAGGGAAACAAGCCATAAGAGACTTTTAACTATAGAGAACAAACTGAGGGTTGATGGAGGGAGGTGGGTGGAGGATGGGCTAGATGGATGATGGGTATTAAGGAGCGCACTTGTTATGATGAGCACTGGGTGTTGTATGTAAGTGATGAATTACTGAATTCTACTCCAGAAACCAATATTGCACCGTATGTTAACTAACAAAAATTTTTTAAAAAGAGGCGAAACATACCTAACCATTATGGAAAACCACCAATTTTAAAAGGTAGACAGAAACACAAGGAGAAAGAAATAACAGAGATACAAAATAACCAGAAAGCAAAAGATAAAATAGTAGCGGTAAGTCCTTACATATTAGTTATCACCCTAAATGTAAATGGATTGAACTCACCAATCAACAGAGAGAGGCTGGATGGATGAAAAAACAACACCCAAATATATGCTGCCTTTAGGAGACTCATTTCAGCTATAAAGACACAAATAGGCTTAAAGTGATGGGGTAGAAGATGACACTCCAAGCAAATAACCAAAAGAAAGCATGTGTAGCTATACTTATATCAGACAAAATAGACTTTAAGCCATAAATGTTAACAAGAGACAGAGAAGGTCATTATATAACGTTAAAGGGGTCAATATATCAAGAACACAAAACAGGTTCCTGGGTGGCTCAGTTGGTTAAGCATCTGCCTTCGGCTCAGGTCATGATCCCAGGGTCCTGGGATCGAGCCCCACATCAGGCTCTGATCTCTTGCTCTCTCTCTCCCTGTTAAATAAATAAATAAATAAATAAATAAATAAATAAATAAATCTTTAAAAAGAAAACACAAAACAATCATAAATATGTATGTTCCCAACACCTGAGCACTATTTTTAAAATTCTAGTATACTTAACATACAGTGTTATATTAGTGTCAGTCGTACAATATAGTGATTCAACAATTCTATATATTACTCAGTGCTCATCATGGTAAGTGTACTCTTAATCCCTATCACCTATTTCACCCATTCCCCCAACCAACCTCCCCTCTGGTAACCATCTGTTTGATCTCTATAGTTAAGAGGCTCTTTTTTTGGTCTCTTTTTCTCTTTGTTTGAAATCATATGGTATTTGTCTTTCCCTGACTGGTTGATTTCACTTAGCATTAAACCCTCTAGATCCATCACTGGCAAAATTTCATTCTTTTTTATAGCTGAGTAACATTCCATTGTGTGTGTGTGTGTGTGTGTGTGTGTGTACCCACACACCATGGCTTCTTTATCCAATTATCTATCAATGGACTTAGGTTGCGTCCATAATTTGGCTGTTGTAAATAATGCTGCAATAAATATAAGGGTGCATATATCTTTTCACATTAGTGTTTCTGTATTCTTTGGGTAAATGCCTAGTAGTGGAATTACTGAATCATATGGCAATTCTATTGTTAAGTTTTTAAGGAACTTCCATGCTGTTTTCCACAATGGCTGTACCAGTTTGCATTCCCACCAACTGTGCATGGGGGTTCCTTCTTCTCTACATCCTCACCAACACTTGTATCTTGTGTTTTTTATTTTAGACATTCTGATAGGTGTGAGGTGATATCTCATGTGGTTTTGATTTGCATTTTCCTGATGATTAGTGATGTTGAGCATTTTTTCCTGTGTCTCTTGGCCATCTGGAGGTCTTCCTTGGAGAAATGTCTTCTGCCCATTTTTTAATTGGATTATTTGTTTTTTTGGTGTTGAGTTGTATAAGTTCTTTATATATTTTGCATTGTAGCCTTTTATCAGATATGTCACTTGTAAATAACTTCTCCCATTCAGTAGGCTGCCTTTTAGTTTTGTTGACTGTTTCCTTTGCTGTGCAGAAGCTTTTTATTTTGATGTAGCCCCAATAGTTTATTTTTGCTTTTATTTTCCTTGCCTTAGGAGACTATCTAGAAAACTGTTGCTACAACCAATGTCTCTCTTCTAGGATTTTTATGTTTCAGGTCTCACATTTAGGTCCTTAATCCATTTTGAGTTCATTTTTATGTATGATGTAAGAATATGATCCAGTTTCATTCTTTTGCATGTAGCTGTCCAGTTTTCCCAACACCATTTGTTGAAGAGACTGTCTTCTTTCCCATTGCATACTTTTTCCTTTCTCGAAGATTAATTGACCATATAATTGTGGGTTTATTTCTGGGCTTGCTATTCTATTCCATTGATCTATGTGTCTATTTCTGTGCCAGTACCATACTGTTTTGATTACTATAGCTTTGTAGTATATCTTGAAATCTGGGATTCTGATACGTTGTTTTGTTTTTCTTTTTCAAGACTGCTTTGCTTATTTGGGTTTTTTTGTGGTTGCATATAAGTTTTAGGATTGTTTGTTCTAGTTTTGTGAAAAATGCTATTGGTATTTTGATAGGGGTGCATTAAATGTGTAGATTGCTTTGGTTAGGATAGACATTTTAACAATGTATGTTCTTCCACTCCATGAGCATGGAATTCTTTCCATTTGTGTCATCTTCCATTTCTTTCATCAATGTTTTATAGTTTTCAGAGTATGAGTCTTTCACCTCCTTGGTTAAGTTTATTCCTAGGTATTTTATTCTTTTTGATGAATTATAAATAGGACTGTTTTCTTAATTTTTCTTTCTGCTACTTCATTATTAGTGTATAGAGATACAATGGATTTCTGTATATTGATTTTGTATCCTGCAACCTTACTGAATTCACTCAGTAGCTCTAGTAGCTTTTTGGTGGAGTCTTTAGCATTTTCTATATTCAGTATCATGTCATCTGCAAATTGTGACAGTTCTACTTCTTCCTTTCCTATTCTGATGTCTTTCTTTCAGATGTCTTCCTTCCTTCCTTCCTCTTTCCTCCCTCCCTCCCTTTCTTTTCTCTTTGTCCTTCCTTCCTTCCTCCCTCCCTCCCACCCTCCCTCCCTTTCTTCCTTCCTTCCTTGTCACTGAGGCTAGGACTTCTAGTACTACGTTGAATATAAGTGATGAGAATGGACATCCTTGTCTTGCTTCTGATCTTAGAGGAAAAACTCTCAGTTTTTCACCATTAAGTATGACGTTTGCTGTGGGTTTTCACAGATGACCTTTATTATGTTGAGGTATGTTCTCTCTAAACCTACTTTTGTTGAGGGCTTTTATCATGAATGGATGTTTTACTTTGTCAAATCCTTTTTCTGCACCTATTGAAATGATCATAGGGTTTTTATTCATTCTTTTGCTGATGTGATGTATCATGTTGATTGACTTGCGAATACTGAACCACCCTTGCATACCAGGAACAAATCAGACTTGATTGTGGTGAATTATTTTTTTAACGTATTGTTGGATTCAGTTTGCTAATATTTTATTGAGTTTTGCATTTGTGTTCATCAGAGATATTGGCCGGTAGTTCTTTTTGTTTGTTTGTTTCTTTCTTTCTTTTTTTTTTTGTAGTGTCCTCATCTGGTTTTGGTATGAGGGTAATGCTGGCATCACATAATGAATTTGGAAGCTTTCCTTCCTCTTCTATTTTTTGGAATATTTTGAGAAGAATAGGTATTAAGTCTTCTTTAAATGTTTGGTAGAATTCACCTGTGAAGCCATCTGGTCTTGGACTTTTGTTGTTGGAAATTTTTTGATTACTGATTCAATTTCATTCCTGGGAATTGATCTGTTCAAATTCTCTACTTCTTCCTGCTTCCGTTTTAGTAGGTGATATGTTTCTAGGAATTTATCCATTTCTTCTAGGTTGTCCAATTTGTTGGCATATAATTTTTTATAATATTCTCTTATAATTCTTTGTATTTTATGCTGTTGGTTATTTCTCCTTTTTAATTTCTGAGTTTGTTAATTCTTTTGTTTTTTGATGAGTCCAACTAAAGGTTTTTCAATTTTGTTGCTCTTTTCAAAGAACCAGCTCCTGGTTTCATTTATCTGTTCTACTGTTTTTTAGTTTCTGTTTATTTCTGCTCTGGTATCTATTCTTTTTTTCCTTCTACTGGTTTTAGGCTTTGTTCTTCTTTTTCTAGCTCCTTTAGGTATAAGGCTAGGTTGTTGATTGGAGATTTTTCTTCTTGCAGTAGGCTTGTATTGCTACAAACTTGTTAGAATCACTTTTGCTGCATCCCAAAGATTTTGGATTGTTGTGTTTTCATTTTAATCTGCTTCCATGTATTTCTTGATTTCCTCTTTGATTTCTTTGTTGACCCTTTGTTTACTAGCATGTTACTTAACCTCCATGTATTTGTGTTCTTTCCAGATTTTTTTCTTATGGTTGATTTCTAGTTTTACAGTACTGTGGTCAGAAAAGATGCATGGTATGACTTCAATCTTTTTTAATTTGTTGGGGCTTTTTTGGCCAAATATGTGATCTACTCTGGAGACTGTTCCATGTGCAATTGAGAAGAATGTGTATTCTCCTGTTCTGGGATGGAATGTTCTGAATATTATGTTAGATCCGTCTGATCCAATATGTCATTCAAAGGCACTATTTCCTTGTCAATTTTCTGTTTAGATAATATATCCATTGATGTAAGTGGGTGTTAAAGTCCTCTACTATTACTTAATTACTATCGATTAGTTCCTTTATGTTTGTTATTAGCAGCTTTATGTATTTCATTGCTCCCATGTTAAGTGCATAAATATTTACAATTGTTATATCTTCTTGTTGGATTGTTCCCTTTATGATTATATAGTGTCCTTCTTTGTCTCTTGTTATGATCTTGTTTTAAAGTCAGTTTTGTCTGATGTAAGTACTGTGATTTTTTAAGATTTTATTTATTTATTGGGGGGGAAGGGAGAGAGAGAGCACAGAGGGAGACGGAGAAGCAGACTCCCTGTTGAGCAGGGGGCCCGACGTGGGGCTCAATCCCAGGAGCCTGAGATCATGACCTGAGCCGAAGGCAGCCACTTAACCGACTGAGCCACGCAGGCGCCCCTGATATAAGTATTGTTAACCCAGCTATCTTTTCACATCCATTTGCATGATAAATGTTTCTCCACCTCCTCACCTTCAATCTGCATGTGTCTTTAGGTCTGAAATGAGTCTCTTGTAGACAGCATATAGATGGGTCTTGCCTTTTTATCCATTCTGTCACACTGTCTTTTGATTGCAGCATTTAGTCCATTTACATTCAAAGTAATTATTGATAGGTATGTACTTACTGCATTTTTTTAATATTTTTTTAAAATTTTATTTTTTTTTATTATGTTATGTTAGTCACCACACAGTAAATCATTAGTTTTTGATGTAGTGTTCCACGATTCATTGTTTTCGTATAACACCCAGTGCTCCATGCAATATGTGCCCTCCTTAATACCCATCACCGGGCTAACCCCCACCCCCCCGCAAAACCCTCAGTTTGTTTCTCAGAGTCTATAGTCTCTCATGGTTTGTCTCCTCCTCCGATTTCCCCCCCTTCATTTTTCCCTTCCTTCTCCTAATGTCCTCTGTGCTATTCCTTATGTTCCACAAATAACTGAAACCATATGATAATTGACTTTCTCTGCTTGACTTATTTCAGTTAGCATAATCTCCAGTCCCATCCACGTTGATGTAAAAGTTGGGTATTCATCCTTTCTGATGGCTGAGTAATATTCCATTGTATATATGGGCCACATCTTCTTTATCCATTCGTCTGTTGAAGGGCATCTCAGCTCTTTCCACAGTTTGGCTATTGCGGACATTGCTGCTATGAACATTGGGGTGCATATGGCCCTTCTTTTCATTACATCTGTGTCTTTGGGTAAATACCTAGTAGTACTTATTGCTATTTTAAAACCTATTCTCTTTTAATTTTTTCTCTGTTACGCATGTGCAAAACATTCTTTGTATTTAGTATCTTGTTCTCACTGACCCCACAGAACTAAGGTAGAAATATTTTTTACTGAGTCTCTACTTTTCATGGCAATGCAGTCATTTGCATAAGTTGAATAAAAATCTGTCCTCCTTTTTATTGGGATATAATTTAACAAATTGTGTAATCAGGGCCAAATCTGGAGGATCATCTTTGAGAATACATTCCATTCACTCGATATGGCAAGTCCCCAGTCTCCATTAAGGACACAGATATAATTGACATTTGAAAACCCATGCTTATAAGTCTTCCTCAGCAAACTGGTATCTGTTGTTGTACACTGTCCCAGCATCACAGGTAGTAAGAAAGATCACTGCCTAGCACGAAAAAAGAGGAATTTGCCCATGTTTGTAGGTATACAGGTGAAACCTGGTAGAGATTAATTTCTTATTTTGCAAATAATAGTGATAAAAAGAACTCTGGAGTGATAGGGACTATTAAAATTGAATTTTTTTATTCTATACATAATCTCCAGACAGAATCTAATTTGACAGACTAAGAAGTTGTTTAACACAATCTGGCTCTAGATTTGCTGATTATACAACAAGGAACCTATGGAAATTAATAAAGCCAAAATAACACAACATTGCACTGAGATGAACCTCTAAATACTCTATAGAAGTTAATTATGACTACAAAAGGAGACTGTTAAACTATTCAAACTTACAAATAAGGCAAAAAGTTGATTGTTGGACCATATAGTATCATGGTAGCACATTCTTTTTTTTTTTTTTTTAGAGATTTTATTTATTTATTTAACAGAGAGAGACACAGCGAGAGAGGGAACACAAGCAGGGGGAGTGGGAGAGGGAGAAGCAGGCTTCCCCGCAGAGCAGGGAGCCCGATGCGGGGCTTGATCCCAGGACTCTGGGATCATGACCTGAGCCAAAGGCAGACACCCAACAACTGAGCAACCCAGGCGTCCCATGGTAGCACATTCTTTAACAAAACTGTGTAAGGGTCATCTGACTCTTAGGGGAAGGTAACTTTGTTTGAATTACTATTTACTATTGATTAGGGCAAAACTATGTAAAGTTAGATGTTAAGTTGTAGAAAACTGATAAAAATGGAAATGATTTCTGATCAGTACAGATGCAAATGATATTTTCTGATAGAGAAGATAACTCTAAAGGTATAGCTTTATTGTCATATAGTATCATATAGTAATGTAGTATATATTATATATATATATATGTAATAGTATCTTAACAAAGTTTGTATCTAATCTAGCAATCTAATTTCAGCATTTCTTTGTTGCACTGACTATACACATGTTGGTTTCTCACTTTTCTTTTGAGTCGGTTTTGTCATCCTGATTTGTTCTTTCATTAATGTGCTAAATAAAACTTTTACTCATGCTCACTATCTAGTTGCAGGAGAATTATATATTTTTAAAAGATTTTCTTTATTTGGGAGACAGAGAGCACAAGTGGGGGGGAGGAGCAGAGGGAGAGGGAGAAGCAGATTCTCCCCTTAGCAGGGAACCTGATGTGGGGCTCGATCCCAGGACCCTGAGATCATGACCTGAGCCAAAGGCGGACGTTTAACAAACTGACCCACCCAGGCGTCCCTGCATGAGAATTATATTTTTATCATTTTGAGAATTATACTTTCACAAAAAGATATAAGAAATCTCTACAGAAATGTTGATTTTGCTGGAGAAACAGGAACTCAGCTGAACTTCCAGGAACAACTACCAGAACTGCTCTATTTTTATTTCATTATCAATCAGATTAACAATTTAATTTTCACCAATAATCTCAAGAATAAATATACTAACAAATAATGATCAACTCACCATCATCAATTCATAATTTTACACATCCAGTGAAGAATGACCAGAATAATCCTCACAAACAGAAACAATTCCTTTGCTATGAAAGAGTATCCAAACTTCCAAATCTTTAAAATCACATGCCAACACCACTTCAGCCATCCCTGACTGCACAGCATGCAAGCAAAGAAAACTCCACAATTAAACCTAAAAATAAAGCCCCCTAGGTAGCCATATTTGGAATGCCAGGTTTCAGGATACTCTTCAGTAGCCATAGTAATAGTATTAACTAAATACTGCAAGCATGCCACCTAAATATGCTAAAATAAAACGATTAATCCTTAAAAAATCCACCAAAATTTATTACAATAACATATCTAACCCTATCACTTACAATAAGATTTTATGAGTCATACATTATACATCAGACACAATATCAGCTTTTTCATCCGGAAGGCACATTTGCCAAAACATTAACTATGGCTGACTAACCCAATATATACATTCTAATGGAGCATCTCTAGTTTGTATGTGTCTGTTTATTCATGTATGATGAGACACAGAGAGAGCCTATGTACGCACAGAAACCTGGAATACCAGGTTTTCACAAATGGAAACAGTATTTATAGGCTATATACTCCTATAAGAACAAGTTTTCTAAGATACTGTAATTACAAATCTACTTTCAGCTATCTCTTATATTAACACTAGTTAATAGAATGAAATTAAAGCAGAGAAGTGCATTTTTTTTTAAAGATTTTATTTATTTATTTGACAGAGAGAGACACACAGCGAGAGAGGGAACATAAGCAGGGGGAGAGGGAGAGGGAGAAGCAGGCCTCCCGCTGAGCAGGGAGCCCGACACAGGGCTCGATCCCAGGATCCTGGGACCATGACCCGAGCCGAAGGCAGACACTTAACGACTGAGCCACCCAGGTGCCCCGAGAAGTGCATTTTAACATAATGCTTTACTTAACACTATTTTTACACAAAAATGGATGAAATAAGTTCTCAGGGTTAATATCAAAATATAAATAAAATTCCATTCCGGCCCAAGTATACAATTAAAAATACCTTAAGACTTATTTTCCTAATTATAATTACCTGATAAGAGAACTGATACCCATACCACACTATCTCTGATGTTACAGGTGCTAGCAATGTGAATGCTTGCTGTCCTGTTGTTTGCTCGGATGTTTATTTTCAAAATTGAAGTCTCAAATGAGTGTATCTGATTGGTATAACCTAGGTCACGTGGATTCCCCCTAGACATATGATAAATTGGAATCTAAGTTGTTTTATTTTCTTTAATCTATCTTGGGAAGGCAGATTTAACTTTTATCGAATGCAAATGTGACCTTTGATTTTAGCCACTTTAAAATACTCAGGATAATTCTAAACTCTCTAACTTGTTATTTAAGCATTGCTATAATCTCCTCTCAACATGTTTTCCCAGGTTCTTCTCCAAATCTATCTCCCATTTCCTCCCTACCCACCTTTCTCTCCTTCCTTCCCTCCATTCTTCTCTTCCTCTTTCACACATGCATGCATGCACACCATATCCACTCTTGCTCCAGTATACTGTAATCTTTGAAATATACCACCATCATTGCCCATGGTTCCCATTAGTAATGATCTTCCCTCAGCTCAAATGATACGTTTGCATGAAGTATTCAACTCTCTCAAGTAGAACCATTCACTCTTGCCTCTAAATTACACTGTACACAGCAATGCTTTATATTTTACCACACCTTCATTGTCTCCTTCTTCCAGAATCCCCCATCTCCATCCCTGAGACTGAGTTAGAAGTTGCTCTTGTGTGCTCCTAAGCAACCTAAAATTAACTCTAGTTTAGCACTTATCACAGTGTATTGTAATTGTCTCTTCTAGCCTGTGAACTCCATTAGGGCTGAGTGTGTTTTATTCACCATTGTATTCCATGTGCCTAGTACCCAAGAGGTACTCAATAAATATTTATTGAATGATAAGAAGAGGAGGCTAGAATAAATATGTTTCCCAGTCTGCCTCATCTATGACTATGAGCTACTCAAAATGCCTAGGAAAATGCTGTCTACATGGTAGATACAATGAAAGTTAATGAAACGCTTTGATAAAAAGGAATTAAATGACAAAAGTAAGTTTACAAGTTCATCTTCAGAATTTCCACTGAATGTAGAAAGCAGCAATTAGACTGACTGCATTCCTGGAAAAGCCCTCCTGTCAGTGTTATAGTTCTGCTACCAAACTGGGATGAAATTCTGTGTATGCTTGCCTTTATTTCTAGGAGCAGCACATGACTTCATATAGAAGAGACATTTAATGCAGGTTTATTGAGTTGGGGAATGTGTCTTACCCGTGATTGTACAAACCATTTGCCTGCATTCAGAGTCGACAGGAAACTCCATTTGAAGAAGCTAGCATGTGTGAAGGAGGCATTTGGCAGGACCTCCCTAATATTGGTTGTTCTTCTCAGGTCATTGTCATGCATGAGAAAAGGCATCTGATCGTAACTGCAGGCAGAAGAGGAAAAGAAGAGGGAGAAAGGCTGAACTCAGCCACCTTGGCAGATAAGGTTCTCAGAAAGCCCATCAATGTCACAAGTCTTACTAGTGTTCCTTACTCCCTCCCAAATCTCAGAAACATAGTAAGTACTAGTCACTTACACTTTGATTTCAGTATTTTTATGCTCTAGAAGTCAGTATTTAGTGACATATAATAATCATATTAGTGATGGTGAAAAAGTAGCTTCCCTCTCTAGGGGCTTTCTGGCAGCAAGAAAACTGTAGGTACAGTAATAACCTGAGAGTAAGGTGAGTGGGGTAGGGATGGGGCAAAGCTCTGAGGTCCCAAAACCACACTAATCTCCCTGTTCTGACCCATTTCCCAGGTAGGTACCTGCCCTATTTCTGGCCCTAGACTCTTCATATCAGATGGTATCATTAGAAAAGTTCCTTGTTCTCTTATCTGTTATTTGCCTTGAA
Source organism: Halichoerus grypus (assembly GCF_964656455.1). NCBI lineage: Eukaryota > Metazoa > Chordata > Mammalia > Carnivora > Phocidae > Halichoerus > Halichoerus grypus. The sequence continues at coordinate 55,829,294 of NC_135722.1, forward strand.
GTATCTCTGGTTTTATGAAAATCTCTCTTCCTTTCTCATTAAAATACCTGTGAAGAGAACTCTGTAATGGCCATGAGGGTGTAACAGAACTAAGACTTAGCCTCCTGCCCATAAACAACTAGAAAACTGGACAAAATAAGGAAGATAATTCTTTTCAGCCCAGTGGGGAACTGGGAGCACAATATGATTATCTCTGAGAAAAGGTAAACAGATGAAACTAGCTCTTCCATTACTCAGGCCTCCTTCTTGCTGGTGTATACTAGACTGTGGCACAGAGAGGGGGAACCTAAAATGGACCCAGCTAGCATGCTGATTTGAGTAGAAAGAGAACAGATTAAAGAGAGGTCAAGATAGCTAGAATTTGTGGGATAGAGTCTCACAAAGAATGGAGCTCTGAAGAAAAAAAAAAAAAAAAAAGAGGCGTTCCAGAGAAATATGCAGAGGTCCTTTGAGTGTATGGCTAAATATCAATTAGTATATGTGCAGAGTAAAACTATAAAGCTTGCAAAGAACAACTTGTAAGAAAAGAAAAATTACCAGAAAGTTCTAAGACAATGTGCAGAGCTCACACAGGGGTATGAATCTTTCAAGTTCCATGTAGCAAGAGCAGAGAGACTTCAGTAATTACAAAGGCATTCTTCAGAGATTCCAGAGGGCCATGCCCTAGAATGGGGATAATTTAGAACTAGAATGACTAAATTTAGAGCCTCTATTAAAGAACTTAAAAACATCTTTCAAAGGATCAAACTAACTTTAAGTAACTTAACTGCTTGCTAGAAAAGTCCAAAATTCTTTAAAGGAATACAATAAAACATATCACCTAGCCTAAAATCACAATGTCCAGCATGTAACCCAAATTTACCAGACATGTGAAGAAGCAGGAAAGTGTAACCAGAACCAGAAGAAATTACTCAACAAAGACAAACTCAGAAATGAAAGAGATGATAGAATGAATCAACAAGGGTATTAAATCATATAAAACAAAAATACAGGTGTGTATTTAAATAATGTCAAGAAAACATGAACATAATAAAAACATAACTGTAAGACACAAAAAACAATGGAAATTCTAGAGCTGAAAAAATATAATAAATGAAAATTTCACTGGATGAACTTAACAACAGATTAGATATTACAGATCATGTACAGATCAGAGAATTTGAAGATATAGGAACAGAATCTATCCAAATGACCTGTAACACACTATTAGACAAGTAATATTTTATATATATATATATGATTGGAGTCCTAAAAAGACAGGAGAAACAAAAAAAAATCTGAGGAAATGAAAGTAAAATATCTTAAAAATTTGATGATAATTACACAACAACAAATCCAAGAATCTTAATGAATACCAAGAAGGATAAATATAAGAGTACATATACACACACCACATTAAGGATTATTACATTCAAACTGGTGAAAAACACCCAAAAACTGATGAAGGAAAGGAAACTGTAAAGGTAGGCAGAGGGGGAAACAAAGGACATATTTAGAGAGAAATAAAGGTAAGCAAATAGCAGACTTCTCGTCAAAAAATATGATAAAAGATAAAAAGATAAAAGACAAAAAAATCAGTGAAACAACATATTTAAATGGTGAAGGAAAATAACTATCAACTCAAAATCTTTGAAAAAAGGAAAGAAAAGAGGATTCTGGAAAAATGGCAAAGTAGGAAGCACCAGGAATCTGTCTCTCAACTTAGACAACAACTGCACTGGCAGACTGTGTCTAATGTAATTATTTTGGAACTCTGGAGTATATTAAAAAGCTAGCAACTTCCAGAGGAAGACTTACATAAATTGGGGTTAATTTTGCTCAATTTCAGCTCTTAGCACATTAGCAGCTATCAACCCCCCACCCCAGCCACATGGCAAACAACTGTGTACAGTTCCAAGAGTAGCTTACACAGCAGCTGGTGAGAGCCAGGGTAGCACAAACAACCCTGTACTCCAAATATAGGGAACGTGTGTTCTGGTCACTGTTTGCTGCTTTTTGCCACAGAAGGACAGACAGAAAGGCAAGCAACCATTGTTGCACCTACTCCCACTGTTGCAAAGTCCTTCCTTTCAGGCTAAAGTGACTGCCAGGAAATTTAAAGAACTAGCACCCTTTTTACCCCTCTTCATTCTTCTCCTTTTCCCAGACATTACAGGCTAGCACATTAGAAACAGCTGCATATATGGGGAAACTTAGAAAGTGACTGTGCATTCCCAAGGAAAGGATCAGAAAAACCTAAGACCTTGATTTTATGCCTCAGATTGACCCAAAGCACAGACATCCTAAGTGATGTAAAAATAACAACAACAAAAAACACAGCAAACCCTGAGGAAGGGGGAGAATCTGATTTTTAGTGTTACCACATTATTAGATTCAAATTTCCAGTTTTCAGTTAAAAAAATCACAAAGAAACATCTCACTACATTTATAGATGTGAAAGATACAAGAGCATTTAAGGTCTCTATAGTTACACATTTAATGTATTAAATTTATAAGAATTCCTTAAGTATTCTGAAAATATTTCAGACAACTGCAGTACCAAAACAATATATTAAATGCATAAATGCAATTTAAAACATCTAAATTAAATGGGATTAAGTATTATTCAAAAATGATGGTTAAAGGGGCGCCTGGGTGGCTCAGTTGGTTAAGCGACTGCCTTCGGCTCAGGTCATGATCTTGGAGTCCCAGGATCGAGTCCCGCTCGGGCTTCCTGCTCAGCAGGAAGTCTGCTTCTTCCTCTGACCCTCCCCCCTCTTATGTTCTCTCTCCCATTCTCTCTCTCTCTCTCTCAAATAAATAAATAAAATCTTAAAAAAAAAAAAATGATGGTTAAAGAGGGCACGTGTTGTGATGAGCACTAGGTGTCATATGCAACTAATGAATCATTCAAAACTACATCAAAAACTAATGATGTACTGTATGGTGGCTAACTTAGCATAAAAAAAAGGAGGAAATTAGGACAACAGACACACACAGAGGGAGAAGACAGCCATCTGTAAGCCAAGAAGAGAGGCTTCAAAAGAAACCAACCCTACCATCACCTTGATCTTGGACTTCTAGACTCTAGAATCATGAGAAAATGAATTTCTGTTGTTTAAGCAAAAAAAAAAAAAATGATGGTTAAAACATTAGACTTATGGGGCGCCTAGGTGGCTGAGTTGGTTAAGCGTCTGACTCTTGATTTCAGCTCAGGTCATGATGTTGGGTCATAAGATTGAGCCTCTCATTGGGCTCCGTGCTGGGTGAGCAGCCTGATTAAGAGTCTCTCTCCCCCCTCCCCCTCCCCCACCTCTCTAATAAAAAAAAATTTTAAAAAACCAGACTTATAGTTGCAGGATATAAAATCAATGTACAGAAATCCATTGTATCTCTATATACTAATAATGAAGTAGCAAAGAGAAGTTAAGAAAACAATCCCATTTACAATTGCACCAAAAAATATAAAATACCTAGGAATAAACTTAACCAAGGAGGTGAAAGACCCATACTTTGATTAAACACTGATGAAAGAAATGGAAGATGACACAAATGGAAAGAATTCCATGCTCATGGATTGGAAGAACAAATATTGTTAAAATGTCTATTCTACCCAAAGCAATCTACACATTTAATGCACCCCTATCAAAATACCAATAGCATTTTTCACAGAACTAGAACAAACAATCCTAAAATTTATATGCAACCACAAAAGACTCTTGCTTGTTCTTGCATGCATGCTCTATCAAATAAATCTTTTAAAAATTATATAAATTTATATATATATATATATATATAACATATACACCATACATAAAATAATGAGACATATCTAGAAAAATGTTGTTATGGCTGATGTCAGAGAAATTCCTCCCTGTGCTGTCTTCTAGGATTTTTATGGTTTCAGGTTTCACATTTAGGTCTTTAATCCATTTTAAATGTATTTTTTTTTTAATTCTTAAAGATTTTATGTATTTGACAGAGATAGCGAGAGAGGGAACACAAGCAGGGAGAGTGTGAGAGGGAGAAGCAGGCTTCCCACTGAGCAGAGAGCCCTATGCGGGGCTGGATCCCAGGACCCTGGGATCAGACCTGAGCCAAAGGCAGACACTTAACGGCTGAGCCATCCAGGCGCCCCTTTAAATGCATTTTTATGTATGGTGTAAGAAAGTGGTCCAGTTTCATTCTTTTGTTTGTAGCTGACCAGTTTTCCCAACAACACTATTTGTTGAAGAGACTGTCTTTCTCCCAGCAGATATTCTTTCCTGTTTTATTGAAGATTAATTTGATGTAGGAAATGTTAGGGTTCAAAGCCAATGACCAAGAAAGAGTTCTTTAGATGTCTCTGGTGCAAAAACGTGATTTTATTAAAGCACGGGGACAGGACCCGTGGGCAGAAAGAGCTGCACTGGGGTCATGAGGAGTGGCCCGTTATATACTTTCAAGTATATACTTTCAAGGTGGAAGGGGGTAAAAGGTGATGGGGATTAAGAGTACACCTCTCATGGTGAACACTGAGTAATGTATAGAATTGCTGAATCATGACGTTGTACACCTGAAACTAATTTAACACTGTATGTCAACTATACTGGAATTAAAATTTTAAAACCTAATAAAAAAAGTTAGACTTATAAATGGAGTAAGTTTTTGTTTTGTTTTGTTTTGGTGCAAAATGGTAGTTTTATTAAAGCATCGGGACAGGACCTGTGGGCAGAAAGACCTGCTGCACCGGGGCTGTGAGGAGTGGCTGATTACATACTTGGGAGTTGGGAGAGGTAAGGAAAAGGGAGGTTTCAAAAGGATTTTCATATGTTAAAGAAGACTCACAGGATACCCAGGCCTTGTTGTTGTCAAGTTAAGGTTATTTTTCCCTCTAGCAAGGCATTAATATTAAGATAGTTGGGAGCTTCCTGGAAGAATGTCACACATATCCCACCCAGGAGTGGGAATAAGGTTTATAAGCTAAATTTAAAAGCTTAAGAACAAGGGTTCTGAATTTAATAAACTGAATAATTATTTTGATTTCAATCAAAGTAAAATGTTTCTAGCACACAAACATCACCCTAAGGCACTAAATAAATTTATATTTAAAAAAATAAAAGGAAAATGAGAATGTTTTCATGGAAATAAAAGATAGGATTGTTTTTCCAACAGACCTGCACTCTAAGAAAAATTAAAAGATACTCTTAGGCAAAAACTAAATACTAACTGGAAACGTGAATCTACACAAAAGAATGAAGAGTACCAGAAAAGATAAATACATGAGTGAATACTTAAAACTTGTTTCCCATTTTTAATCTTTAAAAAAGATTACTGACCATTTAAAACAAAAATTAATAACAATGTATTGTGCGATTCATGACAGTAACAGGTCAAACGATGGGAGAGATGAGATGGAAGTATATTGTTAAAAGATTCGTATTTTACACACAAAAAATGTATATTTAAGTCAGAGGTGAGAGGTTAAACATCATATTGTAACTCTAGTGCAACCACTAAAAAAAAAAAAGTATAGCTAATAAGCCCACAGGGCAGATAAAGTCGTAAAAAGTACTCCATTAACCTAAAGTGAGATAAAAAAAAATGAGAAAAATAGATAGCAAAATAGTAGTGCACCAGGTGTAAAAATGGAAGGAAGGTGCCAAATATTCAGTAATCAAGATAAATACTGTTTTAATGCAATATTTTTTAAAAATCTAAATTAATGATGGGGCACTTGGGTGGCTCAGTTGGTTGAGCATCCAACTCCTGATTTCAGCTCAGGTCATGATCTCAGGCTCCTGGAATCGAGCTCCCTATCCAGCTCGGCACTCAGCGGGGAGTGTGCTTGAGATTCTCTCTCTCTCTCTCTCTCCTTCTGCCCCACCCCTTGCTCGTTCTTGCATGCATGCTCTATCAAATAAATCTTTTAAAAATTATATAAATGGAAAAAATCCATGACGAACAAAATAATTAAATTTCAAATACAGACAGAATTACCGACTTTACCTTTTGCCTCGGGCTCTGTTATGGTTTGGCATGGCACATCTGTACTAAAATATCTGACATTTTGTTCATCATGGATGTTAAAGGGTAGGCAATACTGAAAGAAATTACTGAACTCTCTCTCATACACACATACACAATGTGCACACACACACACACACACACTTGCTAAATACAACATTTACACTTATTTCCCCTAAAAAATTAAGTAAGAATTGAGTTGGTGGGGAAGGAATGGGGCAGTAAATCTCACCGAAGCTTACTGCAATCTTTCAGCCTCTGTGCCTCAGCTTCCTTTGACTCCCAGTGAGTTAACATTTCTCCTTTTGGCTCACATGAGGTCAACGTTGTTTCAGAAAACATGACTCAGTGTTCTCTAAGAGGTGTTGCTCCACGCTTAGTGAGGGTATCTAACTGGGCCTTTATGCTATAAATAAACCTTCAGCAGCCAAGAGTCTTTGCAATAGATTCTTATCAGGGTCTCCCATAGGCTTTCTCTCTTAGATGCTAAATACCACTTTATATTACTTGCTTTTGACATATAGACACGCCTCCTTTTCAACTGTGTCTTAAAAATATCATATTCAAATGAAAGTTTCATATAAACAAATTTGACATATCATTAAAACAACATGTTTGCAATTTTACAAAATGGGGTGAACATTGTCAAAACAAGTTCACTTTGGAGGTAGGGATGAGACTTCCTTTTTAAATATTTTATCAAAAATTCCAAAATTTTGAGAGTAAGAAGAGATGGCAGGAGTGGTCAAAGAAAACCATTTAGGAAACAATCCAGAAAGGAAGAAAATCAGGACAGTATGATACTCTGGAAGCCATATTAAAACTGTTTTTTAAATGAGGGAGTAATTCAAATGCTAAGAGGTTGACTCCTCTCATTTTACTGAGATATAACTGACATGTCATTGTATTTGTTTAAGATGTATAACATAATGATTTGATATATATAAACAAGTTGACATTTTAAATCACTTTCTTTTCTCTAAAGAAATTTTATTTCCATAGGTTTTCTTTATTCCTTCTGTTTCTTTGCTAATACATTCTACTTTTTTATTTGCTTAATGAGTATCCACAATTTGTTTGAGATACATTATGACAGCTGATTTAAAACTCTTAGATGATTCCAACATCTGTTTCTCTTGGTGGTGATATCTGTTAATTGCCTTTTCTCATTCAAGCTGAGATTTTTGTAGGTTTTCGGATGATGAAAACTTTGGACTGTATCCTTGGCATTTTGATGAAATCCTCATTGCTATTTATATTTATTTTAGCACTCAATGTATTTAGGCACACATGTCCTGGCCCACGTTTGTAGACCATGGTTCCAAAGTCAGTTTAGTTTTCAAAGGCTTTGCAATGCTTTTCTGGCCTTTCCCATTATGTGCTACCCAGAAGTAAATCTAAAACCTGGATGGTATTCTGGACCAACATTCAGTTATCAAATCTGCTGTGTTGTTTCTGTAAGGTTTCATGCATGGGTTACACAAAGGTCTGCCCAGGATTTTATATACATGTTTTAAAAATCCCTTTCTCCAGCATAGCAGTTCCTCAGATAATTAAACACAGAATTACTGTATGTTTCAGCAATTCCACTTCTGAGTATATGCCCAAAAGAATTTAAAGCAAGGTCTAGAAAATATATTTGTAGACTCCTGTTCATAGCAGCATTATTCAAAATTAGCAAGACGTGCAAGCAATCCAAATGTCCATCGGCAAATGAATAGATAAGTAAAATGTATTATATACATACAATAGAATATTATTCAGCCTGAAAAGGGAAGGAAATCCTGTCACATGCTTTAACATGGATGAAACTTGAGAACATTATGCTAAGTAAAATAAGACAGTCACAAAAAAGACAAATACTGTATGATCCACTCATATGTGGTATCTACAGTAGTCAAAGTCATAGAAACAGAAACTGGAATGGTGGTTACCAGGGGCTGAGGGAAGGGAGAAAAGAGGAAAGGTGTTTTTTTTTTTTTTTTAATTCCAGTAGGGTTAACATACAGTGTAATATTAGTTTCAGGTGTACAATATAGTGATTCCACACTTCCATACCCAGTGCCCTCCTTAATCCCCATCACCTGTTTCACCCATCCCTCCACCCATCTCCCCACTGGTAACCTCAGTCGATTCTCTATAGTTAAGAAGCTGTTTCTTGGTCTTTTTCCTCTTTGCTCATTTATTTTTTTTCTCTAAATTCTACATATGAGTGCAATCATATGGTGTTTGTCTTTCTCTGATTTATTTCACATAGCATTATACTCTATAGCTCCATCCATACCGTTGTAAATGGCAAGATTTCATTTTTTTTTAAGGCTGAATAGTATTCCATTGTATATTTAAACCATATCTTCTTTATCCATTCATCTATCAATGGTGACTTGGGCTGCTTCCATAAGCTGGCTATTGTAAATAATGCTGCTATAAACACAGGGGTGCATACATCCCATTGCATTAGTGGGTTTTTGTATTTTGGGGGTAAATACTCACTAGTGCAATTACTGGATCAGAGGGTAGTTCTATCTTTAACTTTTTGAGGAACCTCCATACCATTTTCTGCAGTGGCTACACCACTTTGCATTCCAACTAACAGTGTACAAGTGTTTCTTTTTCTTCACATCCTCTCCAAAACCTGTTGTTTCTTGTGTTTTTTATTTTAGCCATTCTGACAGGTGTGAGGTGATAATCTCATTGTAGTTTTGATATGCATGTCCGTGATAATGAGTAATGTTGAGCATCTTTTCATGTGTCTCTTGGCCATCTGGATGTCTTCTTTGGAGAAATGTCTGTTCATGTCTTCTGCCCATTTTTCATTGGATTGTTTTGTTTTTTGATGTTGAGTTGGTGGCATTTTATCGAGGATTTTTGCAGCTATGTTCATGAGAGATATTGGCCTGTAGTTTTTTTTGTTGTGTCTTTATCTGGTTTTGTTATCAGAGTGATACTGTCCTCATAGAATGAATTTAGAAGTTTTCCTTCTATTTTTTGGAATAGTTTGAGAAGAATAGGTATTAAGTCTTCTTAAAATGTTTGGTAGAATTCACCTGTGAAGCCATTTGGTCCTGGACTTTTGTTTTTTGGGAGTTTTTTATTACAGATGCAATCTCCTTAGTAATCAGTCTGTTTAAATTTTCTATTTCTTCCTGTTTCACTTTTGGTACAATGTATGTTTCTAGGAACTTATCAATTTTTGGGGGGTTGTCTTATCTGTTGGCATACAGTTTTTCATAATATTTACTTACAACTGTTTGTATTTCTGTGGTGTTGGTTACCATTTTCCCTCTTTCACTGGTGATTTTCTTGGAGTCTTTTCCCTTTTCTTTTTCTTTTTTTTATGAGTCTAGCTGGAGGTATATCAATTTTGTTGATCTTTTCACAGAACCAGCTCCTGGTCTCATTTATCTGTTTGTTTTTTTCAGTTTCTATATCATTATTTCTGCTCCAATCTTTACTATTTCCTTCCCTCTGCTGGTTTGGGGTTTTGTTTGTTGTTCTTCTAGCTCCTTTGGGTGTAAGGTCAGATTGTTTATTGGAAATTTTTCTTGCTTCTTGAGGTAGGCCTGTATTGCTATAAACTTCTCTATTAGAACCACTTTTGCTGCATCCCAAAGATTTTGGACCACTGTGTTTTTGTTTTCATTTGTTTCCATGTAGTTTTTTAACTTCCTCTTTGATTTCTTGGTTGACCCATTCACTGTTTACTAGCATGTTATTTAACCCCCATGTATTTGTGTTCTTTTCAACTTTTTTCTTGTGGTTGATCTCTAGTTTTACAGTATTGTGGTCAGAAAAGATGCATGGTATGACTTAGATCTCTTTGAAATTTTGGGGGCTTGTTTTTTGCCGTAATACATGATCTATACTGGAAAATGTTCCATGTGCACTTGAAATGAATGTGTATTCTGCTGTTTTAGGATGGAATGTTCTGAATATATCTATGAAATCCATCTAGTCCAGTGTGTCATTCAAAGCCATTGTTTCCTTTTTGATTTTTTGTTTGCATGATCTATCCACCGATATAAGTGGGGTGTTAATGTCCCCTACTGTTATTGTATTACTATCAATTAGTTTGTGTTTGTTATTAACTGTTTTATGTATCTGGGTGATCCCACGTTCGGTACATAAATACTTACAATTGTTACATCATCCTCTTGGATTGTCACCTTTATTATTATATACTGTCCTTCTTTGTCTCTTGTTACACTCTTTGTTTTAAAGTTTATTTTGCTTTATATAAGTAACAAGCCATAAGAGACTTTAACGATAGAGAACAAACTGAGGGTGGGGGATGGGTTAGATGGGTGTTGGGTATTGAGGAAGGCACTTGTTATGATGAGCACTGGGTGTTGTATGTAAGTGATGAATCACTGAATACTACTCCAGAAACCAATATTGCACTGTATATTAACTACTTGAAATTTAAATTAAATTATTTTAAAAAAAGAAACAAATGAACAAAGGAAAAAAAGAGACAAACCAAGAATCAGACTCTTAACATAGAGAACAAACAGAAGATTACTAGAGGGGGATGGGTAGGGAGGTGGGTGAAATAGGTGAAATAGGTGAAAGGGATTAAGAGTACGCTTAACATGATAAGCACTGAGTAATGCATAGAACATTTTTTTTAAGGTTTTATTTATTTATTTGACAGAGAATGAGAGACAGAGAGAGCAAGAGCATGCACAAGCAGGGGGAGATGCAGAGGGAGAGGGAGAGGTAGGCTCCTTGCTGAGCAGGGAGCCCGATGCAGGGCTCGATCCCAGGACCCCGGGACCGTGACCTGAGCCAAAGGCAGCCGTTTAACTGACTGAGCCACCGAGGCACCCCTTGAACTTCTGATCACTATATTGTACACCTCAAACTAATATAACACTGTATATTAACTACACTAGAATTAAAATAAATTTAAATTTTTTTAAAACATGAAAAAAGTTTATTTTGTCCAATATAAGTATTGGGACTCTGGATTTCTTTGGACATCCATCTGCATGATAAATGTTTTTCCAGTCCCTCACTTTCAATTTGCAGGCTTCTTGAGGTCTGAAAGTGTCCTGTGTAGGCAGCATATAGATGGGTCTTTTTTTTTTTTATCCACTTGGTCACCCTATGGCTTTTGATTGGAACATTTAGTCCATTTACATTCAAAGTAATTACTGATAGATATGTTTGACTTTTTGTTACTGGTTGTTTTGTAGTTTTTCTCTGATCCTTTCTTCTCTCTCTTATGATTTGCTGGTTTTCTTAGTGATATACTTGGACTCCTTCCTCTTTATTCTTTGCATACCTATTAGTGGTTTTTAATTTGTGGTTACCATTAAGTTTGTATGTAACGTCTTCTGCATAAAGCAGTCTACACTAAGTTGACTATCATTTAAGTTCAAACCCATTCTTTACTCCTTTTTTCCCATTTTAAGTATATGGTGTCATATTTTACATCCTTTCATGAATCCCTTGACTGTTTTTTTACAGAAATACTTTTTAAAAAATTTAATTTTATTGTGTTATGTTAGTCACCATACAATACATCATTAGTTTTTGATGTAGTGATCCACGATTCATTGTTTTCGTATAACACCCAGTGCTCCATGCACTACGGGCCCTCAATACCCATCACCAGGCTAACCCATCCCCCCCACCCACCTCCCCTCTAAAACCCTCAGTTTGTTTCTCAGAGTCCATAGTCTCTCATGGTTTGTCTCCTGTCCGATTCCCCCCCCACTTCATTTTTCCCTTCATTTTCCTAATGTCCTCCATGCTATTCCTTCTGTTCCACAAATAACTGAAACCATATGATAATAGACTTTCTCTGCTTGACTTATTTCACTCAGCATAATCTCCTCTAGTCCCATCCATATTGATGCAAAAGTTGGGTATTCATCCTTTCTGATGGCTGAGTAATATTCCATTGTATATATGGACCACATCTTCTTTATCCATTCGTCTGTTGAAGGGCATCTCAGCTCTTTCCACAGTTTGGCTATTGCGGACATTGCTGCTATGAACATTGGGGTGCATATGGCTCTTCTTTTCACTACATCTGTGTTTTGGGGATAAATACCCAGTACTGCAATTGCTGGGTCAACAGGGTAACTCTATTTTTAAATTTTGAGGAACCTCCACACTGTTTTCCAAAGTGGCTGTACCAACTTGCATTCCCACCAACAGTGTAAGAGGGTTCCCCTTTCTCCACAACCTCTCCATTTGTTGTTTCTTGCCTTGTCAATTTTTGCCATTCTAACTGGTGTAAGGTGGTATCTCAATGTGGTTTTGATTTGAATCTCCCTTATGGCTAATGATGATGAACATTTTTTCATGTGTCTGTTAGCCATTGTATGTCTTCTTTGGAGAAGTGTCTGTTCATGTCTTCTGTCCATTTTTTGATTTGATTATTTGTTTTTTGGGTGTTGAGTTTGAGAAGTTCTTTATAGATCTTGGAAATCAGTGCTTTGTCTGTAGTGTCATTTGCAAATATCTTCTCCCATTCTCTGGGCTGCCTCTTTGTTTTGTTGACTGCTTCCTTTGCTGTGCAGAAGCTTTTTATCTTGATGAAGTCCCAAAAGTTCATTTTTGCTTTTGTTTCACTAGCCTTTGGAGATGTATCTTGAAAGAAGTTGCTGTGGCTGATGTCAGAGAGGTTACTGCCTATGTTCTCCTCTAGGATTTTGATGGATTCCCATCTCACATTGAGGTCTTTCATCCATTTTGAGTTTATCTTTGTGTATGGTGTTAGAGAATGGTCGAGTTTCATTCTTCTGTATATAGCTGTCCAATTTTCCCAGCACCATTTATTGAAGAGACTGTCTTTTTTCCATTGCATATTTTTTCCTGCTTTGTCAAAAATTATTTGACCACAGAGTTGAGGGTCCATATCTGGGCTCTCTATTCTGTTCCATTGGTCTATATGTCTGTTTTTGTGTCAGTGCCATGCTGTCTTGGTGATCACTGCTTTGTAATATAGCTTGAAATCAGCAACGTGATGCCCTAGCTTTGTTTTTCTTTTTCAACATTTCCTTGGTGATTCGGGGTCTTTTCTGATTCCATACAAATTTTAGGATTGTTTGTTCCAGCACTTTGAAAAATGTCATTGGAATTTTGATCGGGATGGCGTTGAAGGTATAGATTGCTCTAGGTAGCATAGACATTTTAACAATATTTAGTCTTCCGATCCATGAGCATGGAATATTTTTCCATCTTTTTGTGTCTTCTTCAGTTTCTTTCATGAGTGTTCTGTAGTTCCTAGAGTATGGATCTTTTACCTCTTTTGTTAAGTTTATTCCGAGGTATCTTATGGTTTTTGGTGCTATTGTAAATGGAATCATTTCTCTAATTTCTCTTTCTACAGTTGCATTGTTAGTGTATGAGAAAGCAACTGATTTTGTATCCTGCCACATTACTGAATTGCTGTATGAGTTCTAATAATTTAGGGGTGGAGTCTTTTGGATTTTCCACATAAAGTATCAAGACATCTGTGAAGAGAGAGAGTTTGACTTCTTCTTTGCCAATTTGAATACCTTTTATTTCTTTTTGTTGTCTGATTGCTGTTGCTAGGACTTCTAGTACTATGTTGAACAATAGTGGCGAAAGTGGGCATCCTTGTCGTGTTCCTGATCTTAAGGGAAAGGCTCTCAGTTTTTCCCCATTGAAGATGATATTCACTGTGGGTTTTTCATAGATGGATTTTATGAACTTGAGGAATGTTCCCTCTATCCCTATATTCTGAAGAGTTTTAATCAGGAAAGGATGCTGTATTTTGTCAAATGCTTTTTCTGCATCAATTGAGAGGACCATATGGTTCTTCTTTCTCCTCTTATTAATGTGTTCTAGCACATTGATTGATTTGCAAATGTTGAACCACCCTTGCATCCGGGGAATAAATCCCACTTGGTTGTGGTGGATGATCCTTAATGTATTGTTGGATCCTATTAGCTAGGATTTTGTTGAGAATTTTGGAATCCATATTTATCAGGGATATCGGTCTGAAATTCTCCTTTTTGATGGGGTCTTTGCATGGTTTGGGGATTAAGGTAATGCTGGCCTCATAGAATGAGTCTAGAAGCTTTCTTTCTGTTTCTATTTTCTGAAACAGCTTCAGGAGAATAGGTATTATTTCTCCTTTGAATGTTTGGTAGAATTCCCTAGGGAATCCATCAGGCCCTGGACTCCTGAATTTTGGGAGGTTTTTGTTCACTACTTCAATCTCGTTACTGGTTACTGACCGATTTGGGTTGTCAGTTTCTTCCTGTTTCAGTCTTGGGAGTTTATAGGTTTCCAGGAAGGCATCCTTTTATTCCAGGTTGCTCAACTTATTGGCATATAGTCGTTTATAATAATTTCTAATAATTGTTTCTATTTCTTTGGTGTTAGTAATGATCTCTCCCCTTTCATTTATAATTTTATTAATTTGGGTCCTTTCTCTTTTCTGTTGGATAAGTCCGGCCAGTGGTTTATTGATCTTATTAATTCTTTCAAAGAACCAGCTTCTAGTTCATTGATCTGATCTACTGTGTTTCTGGTTTCTAATTCATTGATCTCTGCTCTAATCTTATTTTTTTAAAAGATTTTATTTATTTATTCATGAGAGACAGAGTGAGAGCGAAAGGCAGAGGGAGAAGCAGGCTCCCAAGGAGCAGGGAGCCCGATGCGGGACTCGATCCCAGGACCCTGAGATCATGACCTGAGCCAAAGGCAGACACAACCATCTGAGCTACCCAGGCGCCCTCTGCTCTAATCTCAATTATTTCTCTTCTAATGCATGGCTTAGGCATCGTTTGTTGCTTTTTCTCTAGTTCTTTAAGGTGTAAAGTTAGTTGGTGAATTCGGGATTTTTCTATTTTTTTGAGTGAGGCTCAGATGGCTATGTATTTCCCCCTTAGGACCGCCTTTGCAGTATCCCATAGGTTTTGGACTGATGTATTTTCATTCTCATTGGTTTCCATGAATGTTTAAGTTCTTTTTTGATTTCTTGATTGGCCCAAACATTATTGAGCAGAGGTCTTTAGCTTCCATGTGTTTGAATTTCTTCCAAATTTTTTCTTGTGATTGAGTTCCAGTTTTAAAGCATTATGGTCTGAGAATATGCAGGGAATAATCTCAATCTTTTGGTATCTGTTGAGACCTGATTTGTGACCCAGTATGTGGTCTATTCTGGAGAAAGTTCCGTGTGCGCTTGAGAAGAATCAGTCTTCTGTTGTTTTAGGGTGGAATGTTCTGTATATATCTATGAGGTCCATCTGGTCCAGTGTGCCATTCAAAGCTCTTGTTTCTTTGTTGATTTTCTGCTTAGATGATCTGTCTATTGCTGAGAGTGGAGTATTGAAGTCTCCTACAATTAACTTATTGTTATCAATATGACTCTTCATTTTGTTTAACAGTTGGCTTATGTAGATGGATGCTCCCATGTTGGGGGCATAGATATTTACAACTGTTAGATCTTCTTGTTGGATAGACCCTTTAAGAATGATATAGTGTCCTTCTGTGTCTCTAACCACAGTCTTTAGCTTAAAATCTACTTTGTCTGATATAAGAATTGCTACTCCAGCTTTCTTTTGAGGTCCGCTGGCATGGAAGATGGATCTCTATCCCTTCACTTTCAGTCTGGATGTATCTTTAGGTTCAAAATGAGTCTCTTGTAGACAGCATATGGATGGGTCCTGTCTTTTTAGCCAATCTGCAACCCTGTGCCATTTTATGGGAGCATTTAGGCCATTCACGTTGAGAGTGATTATTGAAAGATATGAATTTATTGTCATCATGTTGCCTGTGAACACCGTGTTTCTATAGATTGTCTCTATAAATTTCTGTTCTATATCACTCTTGGGGTCTTTCTCCTTTTATAGAACCCTGCTTAATATTTCTTGCAGGGCCAGCTTAGTGGTCACATATTCTTTCAGTTTCTGCCAGTCTTGGAAGTTCTGCATCTATCCATCCATTCTAAATGACAGCCTTGCTGGATAAAGTATTCTTGGCTGCATGTTCTTCTCGTTTAGTACCCTGAATATATCTTGCCAGCCGTTTCTGGCTTGCCAGGTCTCTGTGGATAGGTCTGATGTTATTCTGATGTTCCTCCCTCTGTACTTAAGGAATCTCTTCCCCCTAATTGCGCTTAAGATGGTTTCCTTGGTTCTAAGATTTGTGAGTTTTACTATTACATGTTGGGGCATTGGCCTGTTTTCTTTGATCTTGGGAAGGGTCCTCTCTGCCTCTAGGACACGAATGTTTGTTTCATTCCCCAGATTAGAGAAGTTCTCAGCTACGATTTGCTCAAATATATCTTCTAGTCCTTTCCCTCCACCCCTCAGGGATCCCAATAATTCTGACATTGGAACGTTTCATGGTGTCACTAATTTCTCTGATTCTATTTTCACGGATTTTGAGTTGTTTTTCCCTGGCCTCCTGTTTTTTCTTCTTTTCTATTAATTGGTCTTCTACTAGATCACTAATTCGTTCTTCTGTCTCGCTTACCCTAGCTGTTTTATCTAGATTGAATTGGATCTCATTGATAGCATTTTTAAGTTCTGCCAGTTCAGCTTTCATTTCTGCCCTTAAGAGACTTTATGTTGCCATTAATCAATTTCTCCATTCTAGCTATTGTCTTCACAAGTGCTACCCCGAATTCCATCTCCAACATCTTGGTTATATCTGTATCCATTTGTAAATCTGTGGCAGAAGTCACAGTCTCTGAGTCTTTCCTATTTGGGGGGTTCCTCCTCCTAGTCATTCTGTTGAGGGATGGTTGAGGGAATGTACAGAGTCCAAATTATTGACCAAAACCCAAGCAAGATGCACCTGTTTTATAGGGACCTTACGGTTGCTGGCCTCTTGTTCTCCCAGCCTGTCTTCTGGGGGAGGGCCCTGCCGTACTGTTACTCAGGCAACCCTGTTTGGGCAGAGTTGCCCTGCCCCCTGTGGCAGGGGATGCGCTCAGTGAAAACCGGTTTTGGGGAGGCTTTTATTCTCTGGCGGCTTTCCCTGGCAGCTTTCTGCATCTCTTCCGAGAGTCTGAGCAGAAGAGACCATTTCCAACCCTCTGCCTCAGAGCAGAGAGATCGCAGTATGTTCTTCAGTGAGCTCTCCAGGCCACAGTACCTCTGTTTCTGTCTGTGCTGCTATAAACTGCAGCATCCTGGGTTGTGCACCCCTCAGCAGTTCTCCCAGTCCTCACCTTGAGGTCGGGGCACGTCTCTGTCCTTTGTCCTTCTAAAACTGCCAGCCACCCCCAGTTTGCACGAGCAGCACCACCGCTCCAGGTTTCAGTCCAGGGAGATGCCCTAAAGTCCTTTCCCCACTGCTACCGGTCTGCGAGTCTGTGCCCTGTCCCCAGCGCGGGAGGCTTTATTACACTGGCGGTGTAGGATCCCTCCCCCTTCCGTTTATCTTCGGACATGTGCCCGCGGAATCACGGCTCCCAGCTTCATACCTTGAAACCAACTGCCTGCGATATTCTGTTTGTAGAGATCCAGATATGTCTTCTTACATCTCAGGCTGATTTTGTGGGTGTTCAGAGTGGTCTGGTAGATATCCAGCTCAATTCCAGGGACTGGTTGGAATAGGGTCCCTCCTCCACCGTCTTTTCCTGAACCAGAAATACTTATTTTTACTGTTCTTGTGTTTCCTACTTTTCATACTCTCACTTATGGTCTTTCCTTTCCACTCAAAGGGTCCCCTTTAATATTTCATGAAGGGCTGGTTTAGTGGTCATGAACTTTAGTTTTTGTTTGAGAAACTCTTTATCTCTCCTCCTATTCTGAATGATAGCCTTGCTGGAAAGAGTAGTCTTGGCTGTTGATTATTCCGTTTCGGCACTTGGACTATATTATATCACTCCCTTCTGGCTTGCAGTTTCTGCTGAAACATCTGATACTTACAGGGTTTCTCTTGTATATAGCTGTGTTTCCTCTTGCTGTTTTTACAATTTTTTTTGCTTTATCACTACGTTATGTCATTTTGATTACTATGTGTCTTGGTGTGGACTTACTTTGGCTGATTTTTTGCCGGGGGATCTCTGTGCCTCCTGGATCTTGCTACCTGTTTCCTTTGCCAGATTAGGGAAGTTTTCAGCTCTTAATTCTTCAAATAAATTTTCTGCCCCCTTTTCTCTCTCTTCTTTTGGGAACCCTACAATGTGAATGTTATTATGCTTGATGGACTCACTGAGTTCCCTAAGTCTATTCTCATGTTCATAAATCTTTTTTCCTCATTTGTTCAGTTTGATTGTTTTCCATTACTGTCTTCTAGTTCATTATATTGTTCCTCTGCTTTCAGCCTGCTATTTATTTTATCAAGTGTATTTTTATTGATTGTGTTCTTCAACTCTGAATGGTTCTTTATGTTTTCTATCTCTCTCAGGCATATTACTTGTATCTGTTTGCTTAGGTCTCTTCCTGTGTTTTTGTCCTGTTCTTTCATTTGTGACATATTCCTCTGTCTCCTCATTTTGCCTAGCTCTCTGTGTCTGTTTTTTTGTGTTAGGAAAGTCAGCTACATCTCTTATTCTTGAAAGTAGTGGGCAGGATGTGCACTTTTAAGTAGGTGAATTTTGTCCATTTTTGTTTTGTTTTGTTTTTTGGTAACTCTTTGAAAAAATAGGGTGGAATGTGCTTACTGCATTTCATCTGGAACAGAAGTTCCAGTAGCTGTACTTGATACTTTTGTACTCCCCAGGATCCTCTTACCTCTTTTGGTAGTTAGCCACATTTTAATACTTAGTAATTCTTGATATTACATTTTTCCTGTTCAAGTTACTGGTGTGCTATTCATGTCCTGACTGGACTCTGGCTGATATGCAATTTTTGGTAATGATAAAGCTTAGGGTATCACCATGAATGTGGATGGTGCAGGGACAATGAGCAAAGAAACTGAGGGGTTGGAAGGATCACCTACATCAGAGCTGAAGTCACAGAAGTAACAGGAGAGAGAAAGACGGTATGCCAGGATTCACCGACTCAGCACCTTTACCACATTATGCCGTGGACAAGAGGCATTTCAACAAATGAACCCAGCTCTGATAGACTATCCATTTTCAATCCTGAGTCAAACATTCTGCATGAAACAGCTGTCATTGTTGGGTAACATCAAGAACCCCACTCAGGGGTCAGGAAATCTAGTTCTAATTCCAGATTTATTATGTACATTCTAGCCTTATGACTTCAGTAATATATTTCCCTTATTTGAATCTAGGTTCAAAATACATTTCCTCATCTGTGAAATAGAAGGTTCATTTCTCTTCTGTTGCCCCCTTAGAAGGGCTGTAAAGGCAGTTTGTACACACCACATTATCTAAAATACCCATGCTAGAGATGAAGCCTTTCCACTTCCAGCTGCTCAGGTACATAGGTTCTACAGCAAAGCATGTCTTTTGTCCTTGCCCCTGCTCTGATCCAAGTCTTCTTTTGTTTCCCTTTGGACAATGCTACAGCCTACCATCCATCTCCCTGACAATTCTCCCTCATATACTTCCCAATGAGTCTTTCTAAAACAATAAATATATCCTCTAAAATCTACCATAGCTGCCCATTACACATTTAGGGATCTCTATGATCCAGCCTCAGTGAGTCTTACAGCCATACCTCCTCCTCACATAGCCCTCTCCTGTCCCCAAAGCATATCACTTTAGGAATCCACACAGGTTAGCTTGCTGATCTACAAACTTGTTATTTCTCATTTAGATTCCTTTGAATAAACTGTTACATCTACCCAGAATACCTTCTTTCCCCACCTTTGATTGGTAAAATAGTATTTTTTCCTCAAGATAACATAAACACAATTCTGAGGACACAGATCTTCTTCACACAATAGGCAGTGGCCTTTCCCTTCACTGAGGTTCCACTGCATTTGACTTATTCTTCTCTGGAAGGAACTCACCACAATGGTTTTATACTCTGTTTTTAAACATGCTATGTCTCCTTCACTGGCCAGAAACATTTCTTAGGCAGGGCTACATATTATTTGCCCCTCTCTAGCACCCAGAAGAAGGCCTGGAATACAGTAGGTGCCCAGGGAACATTAAGTAGATTGCTAAGGTAGTGCATGGGGTTAAAATGTCAGCATGGTTTGCAATGAGGACAAATTTGAATTATATATGGAGACTATATAGTGTGTGTATGATTTATGAGACTATGTTTGAGAATGTAGGGGTACAGATATATGGTTTGTAAGGAAGAAGTGGTTTGTGTGTGTGCTCTGTGCATATGTGCCATACGAACACAGGAGAAACTTCCCAGGGCTTGCCCTCTCTACAACTTGGGTCCATACTCGTCTTCCATGGCATTGGCCTTAACTCCTCCCCACCCTAGCCCCTGCTTTCCTACCTTAATTGTACATCACTCTCCAGCCCATAGGCCCCTTGTTCAACAGCTTTCTCAAAGGACATCATGGTATTCTCAGGCCCCAGCTGTGGAAGAAAATAACATCAGTCACCATGCCTCAGGGTCTTTCCTCTCAATATCTCTTTTATGGCTGGGAGGGAGCCCAGTAACGAAAGGGCTTTAGGAAAATGAGTTTGGATCCCTTGGCTCTTTTTTCGAAGAGCCTGCCTATATTCTCCTCTACCCAGATTCTGGGACTTTGCTCATCTGAGGTAATGTCACTGGGCACAGTACAGAAAAATAAGTTAGGTGATTGGGTTCATATTCAACCTCTACAATTAACTCATTCTTATCATTTCAAGCCAACCCCTTTTCCTTTCCAGGGGTTACCATGCTTCTGAGGTCCCATTCTCTCACCCACACACCCCATGTATACCTCTACCCACCCATGCTCAGACCTACCATGGGTGCACCTCTATGTCCAAAGAAGTCTGGCTTGGGTCCCAATTTACCCTCTTCCTGAATGCAGGGAGAATAAATCCCCAGTGGCATAACATAGAGACATAAAAGGATAAGGAAAAAAGGCAATCCAATAGCCACCTGTAGAGCTGAAAAAGTTGGAAGAGAGAGAAGTGAGAACAAAGCAGAAGCGGAATGGAGAACCATCTCAAGCAACTAACTACCCAGCAGTAAATACCCAGTCTATTGGTTTCACTGACTCTGTGGACTGGCTGATTTACTCTCTATTTCTGTCACATCCCTGCTTATTTTCAGTGATTTTAAAGTATAGGGATATCCAAACATCAGCAATACCATTAAGAAAAAATTACTGGAACTCTAAATTTATAAAGGAATGAACTGTGAAGGACATAGGATGGAGAAAATGTTAAGGAATACCTTCTCAGAAGGAAGAGTAGTTTGGCTGGTTCTGAAAAAGCCCTGAAGCCTGTAAAGATAAGCCTAAAATGCCCATATTTAAGACACTGCAAAATAGTGGAAGGAGCACTAGTTGACAGAAATCTTAGTTCAAAGCCACAGTCTACCAGTTTCTAATTGTGTGACTAAGGACATGTTGCTTAACCTCTCTGCATCTTCATTTTCTTCATTCTGAAAAATGGAGGTTTCTTGCTGCTAAAATCTACCTCACAGAATTGATATAACAGTAATGAGTAATAATAGGTAATCAATAAATATTAGGTATTTGCTCCTCTTTCTCTCTCTCCTACACACCCACACACACACACAGCCTGTCCACAATATCTGTTATCACTGGTCATTCCCCCAACACTTACTATTTTAGACCTCTGAGAATTTTACACATTTGCATATTTTTAAGTTACCACTTATGCTCCAATCACTTGCAAATCTAGATATCCAGCTCTAACCTCTCAACTTTGTGAGTATATTACATCTCTTGGTTCTTTCTCTGTCATAATATGTCATCTTGTATCTTCTGATTCTAGCTAAAATTTAGGAAATGAAAAAGAGTTCATTATTATCTCTTTTAAGATCCTGCCCCAGAAATATTGCCTAAAATTCACTTCCACTTACTCATACACGCATGTACAAGCACACAATGGCAAAAGTATCAATCCAGTCTTTCTTTTACCTGCATCCTCCCACAAGTCAGGAAGCAAACACTACTTATTTAACCAAGAGTAAAAAGAGAGACAGTAAAGAAAGGAAGATCCTACTTTTTTAGTAAAGGTGCTGCGAGAAAATTTTATTCTCAAAACGACTTAGTATATAGCTCTGATTCTCTTTTGTTTCCATATTAGGAATGGAGAGGCAATCAGTGGCTGGGGCAGACATTTCTGCTTCTGCTGTGAGTCAGGGACTCACGGGACACTGCTTTGAATTACTAGGATGGAACAAGGGATATCTGGACCTATCATAAGTTCATTAGTTGAAACTAGTAATATCTGATACAAACTAAACTTACTGTGACTTGTACAATCACTCTGGTCAAATAAAATTAAAATGTACCTCTATTCTCACCCCACCCTTAATCCATTCCCAGACAATCTGTAACAACATAGAGAAAATTCTTATTTTTCTAGAAGAAGAATCCCTCTTAAGAAATGGCTAGGGAAATGCTATGACAAGCCACATATGGTTGTGAGTTCGACCACAAAGAGCATGTAGGAGTAACAACCTAAATGAATTTCAAAGAGGTGTACTGGTAGCAATCTACCAAACTCGCATTTTGCTAAGTAGAGAACACAAGCTAAAGTCAAAGCTCAAAGAAACAGGTAAGATTCTACCACATGACATACCTTCTTCTTCCAAATGGATCAAGTAGAAGCCTACAGGCCAGGAAAGGATAACCATCACAGTTATGCTGCTCAGGTGCACGTAGGGAGCAAAGATCTGGGAGAAAGCCAAAAGTTAGGCTGAATACATCTAGATAGACAGTGCTAGACCTATAGGATGATGCTTACCTGCAGTGACAGCCCAGCTGTCATCCACCTTTCTTGCCAGTACTTGCATAAAATCCACAAAAAAAATGAGCATATCAGAATCACTAGCAGAACCAGGATCTGGGGAAACAGAAAGAATCTCCTGACTACTAGGCACTAGGACTGAATCAGAACTGTTCTTGGGAATTGTATATGTGTCCCAACAATGTCAGCGACCTCATTTCCTCATCCTTTTACTCTAACCATCTTGCAAATCTTCAATATGGAATGGAGCCAACCACTTACCTTCTCTGTGCATAAATAAGTCTTTGCTGGACAGCATGGCTGGGAAAAAAATTACTCAGCTATGTGGTCTGATGCCTTTACTAATTTATAATCTCCGGCCTCAACTGTGCCCTTAACATTGCTTAGCACCTTTCAACCAGCTTCAACAGTGGCCATTACAAACGTTCACTACTTTTCTATATGACTCAATACAATCACAAATAAATAGTATTTTGTACTTGCCTTTTCAATGTATGCCTTCCCCAACAGACTATAATGTTCACGATATCAAGGATGATGTTTATGATTATATCCTTACTGCCTTGCAGAATGTTTGGCACAGAGTAGGCGGCCAATAAATATTTGTTGAACAAAGGGAAACAAAAATCTGCCTGCCAGAACACTACACACTTCACAGAGAAAAAAACATTGAGACAAAGAAAACACAACTTTATCTCCTTAAATGTATAGTTTTTTTTACATCTGTACTGTCCCCTAAAGAGTGTTTAGTTACCTCCTTTCCATAATCTATTTATTAAAGTAATTGAATCCATAATTAAACCTTCTCATAAAATACCTCCAGGCTTTGCTGGCTTAAATGGCTAATTTACCAAACACTTAAGGAATAAATATTTCCAATCCTTAACAAACTCTTCCAGAGAATAGACAAAGAGGGAACATATTCTGACAGCCAACAAAACATTCATGCCCGAATTCAACAAGGACATTACAAAAAAGAAAAAGTACAGGTACACTTCAGACATAACTGCAGATTCAGTTCCAGATCACCACAATAAAGCCATTATTACAATAAAGGAAGTCAGATGAATTTTTTGCTTTCCCAGTGCATATAAAAGTTATGCTTACACTATACTATAGTCAATTAAGTGTACAATAGCATTATATCTTAAAAAACAACATATAGGGAGGAGGAGCAAGATGGTGGAGGAGTAGGAGACCTAAATTTCTTCTGGTCCCAGGAATTCAGCTAGATAGTTATCAAACCATTCTGAACACCTATAAACTGAACAGGAGATTGAAGAAAAGAATAGCAGCAATTCTATGAACAGAAAAGCAACCACTTTCTGGAAGGCAGGACATGCAGAAGAGTGAATCCGAGGTGATATTCAGGAAGATACACCGCAGGGGGAGGGAGCCTCCGTCAGCCGGCTACCAGTAAGTGATAGAGCAGCAGAGCACAAAATCGGAACTTTTAGAAGTCTGCTCCACTGAGGGACATAGCTCCAGTGGCTAAGCGGGGTATGGAACCCTCACTGGGACAGTGTGGTCTCAGGACCCTTGGGGTCACATGAAGACCGAGGGTGCCTGAGTGCAGAACTCCCAGGTATCAAAGCAGGGAAGCCAGCTAAAAAGACGGAGCTGAGGAGTGGGCTCTCAGCTCGGAGTTGCCATAAACCGTGATCTGCGGCCCATTTGGGCCGCTGTTCATCGAGCCGGGACCCAACAAGCAGCAGATCCGGGGAGACTCCCCTTCTTCCCCGGGAGGAGTGGCACAGGAAAACACTGCAGGAATCTGCTGGGTTTGGAGACTCCAAACGGGGTCATGTGCCAGAGACAAAAATGCTCAGTCACAAGCCGGGTGAGCTCGGAGAGTGGCCGGAGACCAGGGAGACAGGAGTGATGGACTGCTTTTCTCTGAGGGCTCACTGAGGAGTGTGGCCCTGAGTTCTTGGCTCCTCCAAGATGTTGGTTGAAAAAGGAAAAAAGAAAAATTCAATGTAAGTTTTTCGTTCTTTAAAATTTTGGGATACAGTTTCTTTTAACAGATCAAAATATACCCTAAATCTAGTGTATGGCTTTGTTCTAGTCTCCCACCTGATCACATTTTCTCCTTTTTTTAAAAAAATTTTTTTTCTTTTTTCAACCAACTTCTTATCTTATTGATTCCTTTTTTAAAATCTTTTTTTTTTTTTTTTTCCTTTTTTTCCCCCTGGTTTCGGGTCTCTTCTGATTTGTTTAGTGTATATTTTTCTGGGGCCTTTTAGCATTTTGTTCTCTCATTCATCTATTCTCCTCTGGACAAAATGACAAGATGAAAAAACTCACCTCAAAAACAAGAACAAGAGGGAGTTCCAACTGCCAGGGACCTAATCAATATGGACATTAGTAAGATGTCGGAACTAGAGTTCAGAATGACAATTATAAAGATACTAGCTGGGCTTGAAAAAAGCATGGAAGATACTAGAGAATCCCTTTATGGAGAAATAAAAGAACTAAAATCTAACCAAGTTGAAATCAAAAGGGATATTAATGAGGTGCAATCAAAAATGAAGGCTCTACCAAGATGTCCATCGAGAGAGAATGGATAAAGAAGATGTGGTATATATATACAATGGAATATTATGCAGCCATCAAAAAGAATGACATAAGTCAATCAGAGAGAGACATGTATCACATGACCTCACTGATATGAGGAATTCTTAATCTCAGGAAACAAACTGAGGGTTGCTGGAGTGGTGGGGAGTGGGAGGGATGGGGTGGCTGGGTGATAGACATTGGGGAGAGTATGTGCTATGGTGAGCACTGTGAAGTGTGCAAGACTGTTGAATCACAGATCTGTACCTCTGAAGCAAATAATACATTATATGTTAAAAAAAAAAAGAAGAAGAAGAAGATAGCAGGAGGGGACGATTGAAGGGGGGGAAATTGGAGGGGGAGACGAACCATGAGAGACGATGGACTCTGAAAAACAAACTGAGGGCTCTAGAGGGGAGGGGGATGGGAGGATGGGTTAGCCTGGTAATGGGTATTTAAGAGGGCACGTTCTGTATGGAGCACTGAGTGTTATATGCAAACAATGAATCATGGAACACTACATCAAAAACTAATGATGTAATGTATGGTGATTAACATAACATAGTAAAAAAAATGGAGGCTCTAACTGCTAGGATAAATTAGGCAGAAGAGAGAATTAGTGATATAGAAGACAAAATGATGGAGAATAAAGAAGCTGAGAAAAAGAGACATACACAACTACTGGATCATGAGGGGAGAATTCAAGAGATAAGTGATACCATAAGATAAAACAATATTAGAATAATTGGGATCCCAGAAGAAAGAGAGGGGGGGGCAGAAGGTATATTGGAGCAAATTATAGCTGAGAACTTCCCTAATATGGGGAGGGAAACAGGCATCAAAATCCAGGAGGCATAGAGAACCCCCCTCAAAATCAATAAAAATAGGTCAACATCCCAACATCTAATAGTAAAACTTGTAAGTCTCACAGACAAAGAGAAAATTATGAAAGCAGCTCGGGACAAGAGGTCTGTAACCTACAACAGCAGAAACATTAGATTGGCAGCAGACCTATCCTCAGAGACCTGGCAGGCCAGAAAGGACTAGCATGATATATTCAGAGCACTAAATGAGAAAAATATGCAGCCAAGAATACTATAACCAGCTAGGCTGTCACTGAAAATAGGAGAGATAAAAAGCTTCCAGGACAAAAACTAAAAGAATTTGCAAACACCAAACCAGCCCTACAAGAAATATTGAAAGGGGTCCTCTAAGCAAAGAGGGAGCCTAGAAGTAACATAAACCAGAAAGGAACAGAGACAATATACAGTAACAGTCACCTTACAGGCAATACAATGGCACTGAATTCATATCCTTCAATAGTTACCCTGGGGGCCCCTGGGTAGCTCAGTCATTAAGCGTCTGCCTTTGGCTCAGGCGATGATCCCAGGGTCCCGGGATCGAGCCCCGCATTGGGCTCTCTGCTCCGCGGGAAGCCTGTTCTCCCTCTCCCACTCCCTCTGCTTCTGTTCCCTCTCTTGCTGTGTCTCTCTCTGTCAGAAACTAAATAAAATCTTAAAAAAAAAAAGTTACCCTGAATGTAAACGGGCTAAATGCCCCAATCAAAAGACAGAGGGTATCAGATTGGATAAAAAAACCTGACCCATCGATATGCTGTCTGCAAGAGACTCATTTTAGACCCAAAGACACCTCCAGATTGAAAGCGAGGGGGTGGAAAACCATTTACCATGCTAATGGACATCAGAAGAAAAGCTGGGGTGACAATCCCTACATCAGACAAATTAGATTTTAAACCAAAGACTATAATAAGAGATGAGGAAGGACACTATATCATACTTAAAGGGTCTATCCAACAAGAAGATCTAACAATTTTAAACATCTATGCCCCTAACATGGGAGCAGTCAATTATATAAGCCAATTAATAACAAAATCAAAGAAACACATTGAGAATAATACAATAATAGTTGGGGAATTTAACACCTCCCTCACTGAAATGGACAGATCATCTAAGCAAAAGATCAACAAGGAAATAAAGGTTTTAAATGACACACTGGACCAGATGGACTTCACAGATATAATCAGAACATTCCATCCCAAAGCAACAGAATACACATTCTTCTCTAGTGCACATGGAATATTCTCCAGAATAGATCACATCCTGGGTCACAAATCAGGTCTCCACTGGTACCAAAAGATTGGGATCATTCCCTGCATATTTTTGGACCACAATGCTTTGAAACTAGAACTCAATCACAAGAGGAAAGTTGGAAAGAACTCAAATACATGGAAGCTAAAGAGCATCCCACTAAAGAATGAATTGGTCAACCAGGAAATTAAAGAAGAATTTAAAAATATTCATGGAAACAAATGAAAATCACTACTGTTCAAAATCTTTGGGATGCAGCAAAGGCAGAGTATAGAGCAATACAAGCCTTTCTCAAGAAACAAGAAAGGTCTCAAATACACAACCTAACCGTACACCTAAAGGAGCTGGAGAAAGAACAGCAAATAAAGCCTAAACCCAGCAGGAGAAGAGAAATAGTAAAGATCAGAGCAGAAATCAATGAAATAGAAACCAAAAAACAGTAGAACAGATCAACAAAACTAGAAGGTGGTTCTTTGAAAGAATTAATAAGATTGATAAACCCCTGGCCAGACTTACCAAAAAGAAAAGAGAAAGGATCCAAATAAATAAAATCATGAATGAAAGAGGAGAGATCACAACCAACACCAAAGAAATACGAACAATTATAAGAACATATTATGAGCAACTATATGCCAGCAAATTAGACAATTTGGAAGAAATGGCTGCTTTCTTAGAGACGTATAAACTACCAAAACTGAAACAGGAAGGAACAAAAAACCTGAACAGACCCATAACCACTAAGGAAATTGAAGCAGTAATCAAAAATCTCCCAACAAACAAGAGCCCAGGGACAGATGGCTTCCCAGGGGAATTCTACCAAATATTAAAGAAGAATTAATACCTAATTCTTCTGAAACTATTCCAAAAAATAGAAGTGGAAGTAAAACTTCCAAACTCATTTTATAAGACCAGCATTACCGTGATCCCAAAAATGGACAAAGACCCCATCAAAAAGGAGAATTACAGACCAATAACCTTGATGAACATGGGTGCAAAAATTCTCACCAAAATCCTAGCCAATAGGATCCAATAGTACATTAAAAGGATTATTGACCACGACCAAGTCGGGTTTATTCCTGGGCTGCAAGGTTGGCTCAACATCTGCAAATCAATCAATGTGATACAATACATTAATAAAAGAAAGAACAGGGGCGCCTGGGTGGCTCCGTTGGTTAAGTGGCTGCCTTCGGCTCAGGTCATGATCCCAGGGTCCTGGGATCGAACCCCGCATTGGGCTCCCTGCTCAGCAGAGAGCCTGCTTCTCCCTTTCCCTCTGCCTGCCACCCTGCCTACTTGTGCTATCTCTCTGTCAAATAAAGAAATTAAAAAAAAAACTTTAAAAAAAATAAATAGAAAGAACAAGAATCATATGATCCTCTCAGTAGATGCAGAAAAAGCATTTGACAAAGTACAGCATCCTTTCTTGATAAAAAACTCTTCAGAGTGGGGGCGCCTGGGTGGCTCAGTTGGTTAAGCGACTGCCTTCGGCTCAGGTCATGATCCTGGAGTCCCTGGATCGAGTCCCACATCAGGCTCCCTGCTCGACAGGGAGTCTGCTTCTCCCTCTGACCCTCCCCCCTCTCATGTGCTTGCTCTCTCTCATTCTCTCTCTCTCAAATAAATAAATAACATCTTAAAAAAAAAAAAAAACTCTTCAGAATATAGGCATAGAGGGTACATACCTCAATATCATAAAAGCCATCTATGAAAAACCCACAGCGAATATCATTCTCGATGAGGATAAACAGAACTTTTCCCCTAAGGTCAGGAACATGGCAGGGATGTCCACTATCACTGCTATTCAACACAGTACTAGAAGTCCTTGCCTCAGCAATCAGACAACAAAAAGAAATAAAAGGCATCCAAACCAGCAAGGAAGAAGTCAAACTCTCACTGTTTGCAGATGATATAATGCTTTATGTGGAAAGCCCAAAAGACTCCACCCCAAAACTGCTAGAACTCATACAGGAACTCAGTAAAGTGGCAGGATATAAAATCAATGCACAGAAATCAATGGCATTAAACTGTGAAAAGAGCCAAGATGTCCATCGACAGATGAATGGATAAAGAAGATGTGGTGTATATATGCAATGGAATATTATGCAGCCATCAAAAGGAATGAGATCTCGCCATCTGCAACGATGTGGATGGAACTGCAGGATGTTATGCTGAGCGAAATAAGTCAATCAGAGAAAGACATTTATGATATGACCTCACTGATATGAGGAATTCTTAATCTCAGGAAACAAACTGAGGGTTGCTGGAGTGGTGGGGGGTGGGAGGGATGGGGTGGCTGGGTGATAGACATTGGGGAGGGTATGTGCTATGGTGAGCACTGTGAATTGTGCAAGACTTGAATCACAGACCTGTACCTCTGAAACAAATAATACAGTATATGTTTAAAAAAAAAAAAAGAAGAAAAAGATAGCAGGAGGGGAAGGGTAAAGGGGGGGAATCGGAGGGGAGACGAACCATGAGAGACAATGGACTCTGAAAAACAAACTGAGGGTTCTAGAAGGGAGGGGGTGGGAGGATGGGTTAGCCTGGTGATGGGTATTAAAGAGGGCACATTCTGCATGGAGCACTGGGTGTTATACACAAACAATGAATCATGGAACACTACATCAAAAACTAATGATGTAACGTATAGTGATTAACCTAACAATAAAAAATTTTTAAAAAAGAAAAAGCAATCAATGGCATTTCTATACACCAACAAGACAGAAGAAAGAGAAATTAAGGAGTCGATCCCATTTACAACTGAACCCAAAACCATAAGATACCTAGGAATAAATCTAACCAAAGAGGCAAAGAATCTGTACTCAGAAAAACCACAGAATACTCATGAAAGAAATTGAGGAAGACACAAAGAAATAGAAAACATTCTATGCTCATGGATTGGAAGAACAAATATTTTGAAAATGTCTAAGCTACCTAGAGCAATCTACACATTTAATGCAATCCCTATCAAAATACCATCAACTTTTTTCAAAGAAATGGAAATTTGTATGGAACCAGAAAAGACTCCAAATAGCCAGAGGAATGTTGAAAAAGAAAAAGAAAGCTGGTGGCATCACAATTCTGGACTTCAAGCTCTATTACAAAGCTATAATCATCAAGACAGTCTGGTACTGGCACAAAAACAGACACATAGATCAATGGAACAGAATAGAGAGCCCAGAAATGGACCCTCAACTCTATGGTCAACTCATCTTTGACAAAGCAGGAAAGAATGTCCAATGGAAAAAAGATAGTCTCTTCAACAAATGGTGTTGGGAAAATTGGACAGCCACATGCAGAAGAATGAAACTGGACCATTTCCTTACACCACACACAAAAATAGACTCAAAATGGATGAAAGACCCCAATGTGAGACAGGAATCCATCAAAATCTTTGCAGAGGACACAGGCAGCAACCTCTTCAACCTCAGCCACAGCAACTTTTTCCTAGAAACATCCCACAGGCAAGGGAAGCAAGAGCAAAAATGAACTAGTGGGACTTCATCAAGATAAAAAGCTTTTGCACAGCAAAGGAAAGAGTCAACAAAACCAAAAGACAACGACAGAATGGGAGAAGATATTTGCAAATGACATATCAGATAAAGGGCTAGTATCCAAAATCTATAAAGGACTTATCAAACTCAACACCCAAAGAACAAATAATCCAATCAAGAAATGGGCAGAAGACATGAACAGACATTTTTCCAAAGAAGACATCCAAATGGCCAACAGACACATGAAAAAGTGCTCAACATGGCTCGGCATCAGGGAAATCCAAATCAAAACCTCAACGAGATACCACCTCACGCCAGTCAGAATGGCTAAAATTAACAAGTCAGGAAACGACAGATGTTGGCGAGGATGCGGAGAAAGGGGAACCCTCCTACACTGTTGGTGGGAATGCAAGCTGGTGCAGCCACTCTGGGAAACAGTACGGAGGCTCCTCAAAAAGTTGAAAATGGGGACGCCTGGGTGGCTCAGTCGGTTAAGCGTCTGCCTTCGGCTCAGGTCATGATCCCAGGGTCCTGGGATCGAGTCCCACATCGGGCTCCCTGCTCCGTGAGGAGCCTGCTTCTCCCTCTGCCTCTGTCTCTCTCTCTGTCTCTCATGAATGAATAAATAAAATCTTTAAAAAAAAAAAAAAAAAGTTGAAAATAGAGCTACCCTACAACCCAGCAATGGCAGTACTGGGTATTTACCCCAACGATACAAATGTAATGATCCAAAGGGGCACCTGCACCCCAATGTTTACAGCAATATTCACAATAGCCAAACTATGGAAATAGCCTAGATGTCCATCAACAGATGAACAGATAAAGAAGATGTCATATATATATATATTTATTTATATATATATATATATTTATATATATATATACACACACATATACATACACACACACACACACACACAGGAATATCATGCAGCCATCAAAAAATTGAAATCTTGCCATTTGCAACGACGTGGATGGAACTAGAGGGTATTATGCTAAGTGAAATAAGCCAATCAGAGAAAGACAATTATCTTATGATCTCACTGATATGAGGAATTTGAGAAACAAGACAGAGGATCATAGGGGAAGGGAGGGAAAAATGAAACAGGATGAAACCGGAGGGGGAGACAAACCATAAGAGACTCTTAATCTCCGGAAACAAACTGAGGGTTGCTGCAGTGGAGGGGGGTGGGAGGGATGGGGTGGCTGGGTGATGGACATTGGGGAGGGTATGTGCTATGGTGAGTGCTGTGAATTGTGTAAGACTGATGAATCACAGACCTGAACCCCTGAAACAAATAATACATTATGTTAATAAAAAAAAGAAAAAAAACAATGTATATATCTCAATTCTAAAATACTTTATTGCTAAAAATGTTAACCATCATCTGAGCTTTCAGTGAGTCATAATGTTTTTGCCAGTGGATGGTCTTGCCTCAGTGATGATGGCTGCTGATTCATCAGGTGGTGGTTGCTGAAGGCTGGGGTGGCTGTGGCAGTTTCTTAAAATAAGACTACAATGAAGTTTGCTGCATTGATTGACTGTACCTTTCACGAATGATTTCTCTATAGCATGTGATGCTGTTTGACCGTGTTTTACTCACAGTAAAACTTCTTTCAAAATTGAAGTCAATATTCTCAAACCCTGCCACTGCTTTACCAACTGAGTTTATGTAATATTCTAAATCTTTTGTGTAATTTTAACCATCTTCACAGCATCTTCACCAGTAGATTCCATCTCAAGAAACCACTTTCTTTACTCATCCATAACAAGTAACTGCTCATCCATCCATGTTTTATCATAAGACTACGGCAGTTCAGTCACATCCTTGAGCTCCACTTCTAATTCTAGTTCTCTTGCTATTTCCACCATGTCTGCAGTTACTCCCTCAAGTCCTGATCCCCTCACAGTCATCCATGAGAGTTGAAATCCACTTTTTCCAAACTCCTGTTCATGTTGATATTTTGACCTCTTCCCATGAATCACAAATGTTCTTCAGGACATCTTCAATATTGAATCCTTCCAGAAGGTTTTCAATTTACTTTGCCCAGGTCCATCAGGGTCACATGAATCGCATAGGATTCTATGATCTACCCAACACCAAACTTATTTATGATTCAAAGGATACAGGCAATTAGAAGGTACATATAAAACATTTTCTCTTGGAGAATTGTGAATCTGTTAAATGCAGCTACTCATAAAAATGTCTTTCCTCTTCTATATTAGGATACATTCTGCTCTTGGGACTTAAAATGTGGAGTGTGTTTTTTTTAATTGAAATATAGTTGACACACAATGTTCCAAAAGTCTCAGGTGTACAACATAGTGATTGCGTAAATCTATATATTATGTTATGCTCACCTCAAGCTACCATCTATCACCATACAACACTATTACAATACCACTGACTATATTCCCTATGCTATACCATCTTTCATCTCTGTAACTTATTCATTCTGTAACTGGAAGCTATACCGTCCACTCCCCACTTAATTACCCCCTTTTTGCTTATCCCCTCCCCTCTGGCAACCACCAGTTTGTTCTCTGTGTTTATAGGTCTGTTTCTGCTTCTTGTTTGTTCATTTGTTTTGTTTTTTAGAGTCCACATACAAGTGAAGTCATATGGTATTTGTCTTTCTCTGATTTATTTCACTTAGCATAATATCCTTTAGGCCCATCCACATTGTTGCAAATATCAAGATCTCATTTTTTATGGCTGAGTAATATTCCATTACGTATGTATACCACATCTTCTTTATCCATTCATCTATTGATGGACACGAGCTGCTTCCATATGTTAGCTACTGTAAATAATGCTACGATAAACACAGGGGTTCATATATCTTTTCAAATCAGCATTTTCATTTTCTACAATTCTCTATGTTACACTATGCTCACCCCAAGTGTAACTACCATCTGTCACCATGCAACACTATTAGAATACCGTGGACTATATTCCCTATGCTGTACCTTTTATTCCTGTGACTTATTCATTCCTTAAGTGGAAGCCTGTATCTCGTGCTCCCTTTCACCCATTTTGCCCAATGCCCCCTACCCCCGCTCCCCTGCAACCATCAGTTTGTTCTTTGTATTTATCAGTCTGATTTTGCTTTTTGTCTATTCATCTGGGTGTTTTTTAGATTTCACATGACTCTTGGTAGTGACCATATGATCATGGTGTCCCAACTCCAAAACAGATGGTGATCTCAATAAGGCCTATTTTTTCACTTCTCAATCTACATTCTTTCCCTGTAAGATCTCATGATTTCAATTTTGATCTATTCTAATAACTCTTAAATTTACATTTCCAGTTCATACTTTTCATTTGAGAAAGAGGAAATTTAAGGGGACCACTCAGAGTTTGATATGTTCCTGGGTTTAAGGAAAAACAAAATATGGTATCAAACCATGCCTGAAAAAAGTCTACAGAAAGGCAAGAGGCTGTGGCTGGAGGTGCTCAAGCCCATGGCAGAACAAAATGAGGGAGGCTATCTTGGAAATGAGCTGCATGTCCACAGATGGGGCAAAGATGTTGTTTTCTGTGGAACAGATTCAGATCCTTTGAGAGACACCATTCTGGAGTCATTTTAAAGGGCTCCAAACTAGGGGCGCCTGGGTGGCTCAGTCGTTAAGCATCTGCCTTCGGCTCAGGTCATGATCCCAGGGTCCTGGGATCGAGCCCCACATCGGGCTCCCTGCTCGGCGGGAAGCCTGCTTCTCCCTCTCCCACTCCCCCTGCTTGTGTTCCCTCTCTTGCTGTCTCTCTGTCAAATAAATAAATAACATCTTAAAAAAAAAAAAAGGGCTCCAAACTAAGGGAAGGTTAAAAAGACCTCAAGAAATTTCCGGGTGTATAGGAAGACAGACACTGACTCCACCAAGAAAGGTGTAGTCAAGGTTCTCAGCAGAAGGGTCTCTGAAAATACACACAGAAAAAGCCTATCAGATAAAAAGCGAACAACTGTACATTTATCTGGTCCTGACAGCATCAACCCCAGATGACCCTCTTACCCCTCTTTGTGCAACTGTGTTCGTTTATTCTATCTCCTTTTCCCCTGTGCCCTATTCTGGTGAAAAGACAGGTAAAAGGACCATCATGCTCTCGCTATCACTGCAGGTTTCCAGGCCTGGGTTAAGTCCAAATAAGGAGAGGAAAAAATCTTATAATGTTGCAGTTTGGGTTATTACAATGAACTGAAATTTTTAATGACTAAAATGAGAATGTTCTTATGACTATAAAGGACTGAGAAAGTAATGGAGTTTGCCTAAGATGTGATGGGAAGAACAGAGTCACAGAGTGAGTTTAACAAGGAGGGGTGAAAAAAAAAATAAAGTTTGCGTTCAGTTCCTTCAGTAAATCAGTTATATCTGTTAGAAATTTAATTATTTCCGTTAAAACAGTGTAAACAGATCTCTTCTTTCTAAGGGGAACAATGAA
This sequence comes from Halichoerus grypus, assembly GCF_964656455.1. Lineage (NCBI taxonomy): Eukaryota > Metazoa > Chordata > Mammalia > Carnivora > Phocidae > Halichoerus > Halichoerus grypus. Next base: position 55,864,626 of record NC_135722.1, read on the forward strand.
AGAAAGGGTGACTCTACTTAACACTGAGTGCCTAAGAGGCACATTCAGTCCTGGCCCAAGAGCTCCTACAAAGGTTCAGTGTCCTACCTTATGAGACCAGTGCAGGTTTGGTTCATACCCTTCCCAAACCAACAAAAATGCAAGTACCTGGAAAAGCAAAGAAGAAAAAGGAGGTTATTTTGAAATCACCAAGTTGCTAGGCAAAGCACTGTTCTGTAGCTCAAAATTCCTTTCACAGTCTAGCACTACATTCACTTCTTGCTATACCTGCACTTTGCAGCCTCTGGTAGTTTGCCATGCTGCTCCCCTGCCTGAGAAGCTCTCCCTCCCCATGCCACTGATGCTTCTTCAAAGGCAGTTCAAAGGTCATCTTCTATTTGTAACATTCACCAGCACCCCCAGGAAGAATTATTCTCGTTTCTGGAGTCTCATGACAATCACCACACTGATATCCTTCCTGAGTTCCTACCAATTTCTTTTCCCCATGATGAACTGTATTCATGGTATTACTTAGACACACTTGTGAGAGAAAAGACGGCAGAGGCCAGCCCTTCCAATGGGTTATTTAAAAGTTCTCTCTTGAGGAATCGGTGCCATTGTTACAACTGTTAACTACTGTTGTTAACCTGATATTTAGTCAATAAATCTTAATCAGATTTGAATCTAATCTAAACAAAATCAGAACCCTTAGATGCTCAGGATATTAATGAGAGTTGGAATGTATAAAGTTCTTAATCTTTTTATCGAAATAATTTTATGTATCTGATTTCATTTGTTCTTTTTCCAGCCCCATAAAATACCATTTTATTAAATATTATCATTCGCATTTGAAAGAAAAGAAATGGAGGCTCAAAGGGTTATATGACTTGACCAAGGTTACGAAGTAACCTAACAATAGAAATAGAACTCAGGTCTTCCTCTTTGTGCACTGTTGTTGCCACTGTATGTACCCAAAAAGAAGTAGGGTAGAGTAGAAACTTTGTTGTAGTTATAATATATTGCCTTGTTGGACACTAGAACTCATTCCCACCTTAGAAGCTAGCTATACCATTTCATGTTCACTGTGTATAAAAGCAGTACAAGTCAGTGGCCAGAGTTTGGCCCAGAGCACATCCTTCATCTGCATTTTCCCCATTAAAAAGAAAAGTTTCTAACCAGCCTCCCTGCCTACAGCCACCCTCCACACCACAATTTCCAGGATGGTTTTCCTAAAATAGAAATCTGATGTATGCCAAATGTCTTAGCCTTATTTCCAGACCTTCCAAAATCTGTCACAAGCCTATCTTTTTAGCTATGTTCCCCATTATTCTTCATTATGCCCTACATGCTAACAGAACTGACCCTGCCCTGTTATCTAGCCACACTCCGTATTTTTGTCTCGCCACCTTTGTCATAATGTTCCCACAGCCTGGAATGTTCTTCCCCCATCCCCATATACACATGTCCAAATCTACCACCCCTTCAAGATCACACATCAGTGCCACCTCTTCCAAGAAGTCTTACTTAATCCTCTTGGCTGAAAGTCACTTCTTCCTTCTCAGAACCCATACAGAACTTTTTTAAGGCTTCTCTGATGACAAATGTAATGTTCTGCTTGTGTCAGTTATTTTTGTCTATGAGTTAGTTGTCCTATTAGAGTTAACACTCATTGAATTAAGACACTTTCATAACTTTACATCTCATACCTATCTCTTTGAAGTGCCCTGCATGAAAATAAAAACTGCATGTTTTGCTGATCACTGTATACTCAGTACTTAGCACTCATACAGTGATTAATAAATTTTGTTGAAAAAATGCAAATGGCAATGGATTTGGTGGGTTGGGGTTTTCTCATCAGAAAGGAAATCAGTAAGGACAGGGAATTGTGAAATCAGAGAAAGATATATACGTCCTATGGATAAGTGGGCACTGAAAAACTCCCATTACCTGAAAGTTATCCTCCCATAGCTTTCCACTTCTACAGACTTTTCTCTTGCTTGGCCTGAATTTCTCATACCACACTACACTAGTATGTCAGGCAACAGAGACAGGGTCACTATTTGCCAAAAGACTTGATAAAATGTACTCTGCACCTGGACTAGAGGACTAACGTGCATTTGCACATTAGAATACGTTTAAAAAACTAGTTAATTTGTAAGGCCCAGAAAGACTGATTCTCAGGAGACAGGATATGAAATGAGGTAGTTCAATATGTAAAGGTACTGCTAATGTGAATCTGGAGTGTTGAAAATAACAACATTGAACCATAAAATAGGCTATGAAACAAGATTAAAAAAAGGATGTTCTGCCACCCTTTAAAAGGGAAGGTTGCAAGACAGATCCTTTAATAGCACAAGCCTTTCTTTCCTTCATCCATCCTTTGTGCCTAAGATTCAAGTAGCTGATGTAAACCCCAACTCTGCCAAGACAAGAGTGATCTTATTTTATGAAGGTTCTCAGCACCTATTGGATACTATCCCAGACAGGAGCACTTCACGAGGCTACTCAGAAAGGAGTAAGAGAAATGCAAAATATTACTCACCAACTGCAATGAAATATTACTCACCACCAGCAATGTACAGTAGGCAGCCAGGATCCCAAATAAACTCAGCAAAACAATGGACCAAAAGAACCAGTATCCTGTGCCTAGAAATATGACCCTGCAAAAATGTGTTTCAATCCTTAAAACATAGCAGAAATTAGTAGTGTCTGTGTCAAGGGTGGGGAACAAGACTGGACTAAATGAAGCATAAGAAAATGGAAGGAGGTAAGAGAAGCAATCTGAGAACAGATCTGTGAAGAGCTTTGGAGATATTTAGTTGAGAAGTTTTAACTTTATCCTAGAGGCAACTGGGTACTTTACTGGGGGTCTGTATTAGTGGTAGGATTTTTTTAAGTTATTTAGAATATATACTCAAAAATTATGTCCTCTTTAAAAAAATAATATAATAATACAGAAATTCTGGAAAGTCAAAAGAGAAAAAGTCATCCTTAAGTTCATCACCTTAATAAAATTAGTATTTTCCATTTTGGCAGGTTCTTTGTCCATTTGCATGTATATTTTCTAAAATAATTGTAATTAGCTACCATATTAAATGCTCTATGCTAGAACTAGGAGATTTGGGTCTTTTAAAAACAGTTCAGGGGCGCCTGGGTGGCTCAATCCTTAAGTGTCTGCCTTTGGCTCAGGTCATGATCCCAGGGTCCTGGGATTGAGCCCCGTATCGGGCTCCCTGCTCAGCGGGAAGCCTGCTTCTCCCTCTCCCACTCCCCTTGCTTGTGTTCCCTCTCTCGCTATGTCTCTGTCAAATAAATAAATAAAATCTTTAAAAAAAATAAAATAAAATAAAAACAGTTCAAATGTGTTCTGTTCTGAAAGTAGGTTATAAGAGAAACCTGCTAATGATTTGCTAAGAGAAACAGTGTTATACTTGGTCTAGATATTATATGTCAAATAATTTACACTCATTTCCAGATAATAGAAATTAACTTCTCTCAATATAAAACCTGGAGAAATCATATTTTAATAATATAAAATATAGAATAATGAACATATAACCACATTAAAAATAACAAAGGAAATTCTCTTTGGTCAGGGGCTGTAAGACACACCCAGAAGAAACAAACAGACAAGCAGTCACCATATCGAGAACTATCACAAATCAAGACACTGGGAACAGTATTCTGTAGATGAGCTTACAACCAGAAATCAGAAATCATCCAATGTCAACAAATGAATCCAATAAAGCTGACAAATAGAATAACTTGCATCCAAGAAAACAGAGCAATAGAGCAATCAGAAAAGAATCACAAAACAAATATATTTCAGAATTTTAGAGAAATAAAGGGAGGATATAACAAGAATATGTTTTTGCCTTTTTTTAAAGATTTTATTTTAAGTAATCTCTACACCCAACATGGGAATTGAATTGAAAACCCCGAGATCAAGAGTCGCATGTTCTACTAAGCCAGCCAGGGGCCCCAAGAATATGATGTTTTAATACAAGAACAGGGATAATCAAAACAATCAAATAAAGTTCTTGAAAGAAAATGAAAGATGGACTTAATATCAGTCTAGATACAGCCAACGGATTAATAGAACAATTTAACCAAGAAATGATATTGGCTTTGCTTTCAAGTGAGAATGGAAAGCTAAAGTTTGCCATTTAATGGTGCCTCTATCTTTTCTAATCATTTCTCTAGCCACATTAGATTTTTTCCCCACTTCCTTTCAACCTTCTTTTGTATATTCAATCACATGTAAATATTATTATTAGTTTAGTTCAGCTCAAAACTCTCTCACCAAACTCAAGTGAAGTTCTCATCCACCTGCTATGAACTTCAGGCAAAGGAAGAGCTGTGATTTTTTTTTTTCTCTCTCCCTTTTCTACTTCTTCCTGTCCCATTCATCTGTACGTACTCTTGGTGGTGGTTTGGGGCAGGGGGTAGATAACAAAAGGGAGTGAGAAGAATGAAAAGGAGTTAGCTTAAGTGACTGACTACACATCTGTGGGAATTAAAAAAGCAAGTCTTTCTTGGCCATCACTCCTTTAATCTGGGAATATACAGTTGCTGATGAATATGCAGTAGGCTCACTCTACATGGATTGTCCAATTTAGGCTTCTTATGACTTAGTATTTTCAAGCAGCTTTCTCTCTGCTCCAGGTCATTTGTTTTATATACCCCAGCACCATAATCACATCCCCCTTTTCTCTATCATTCAATAGAGAAAGCCTGTTAGGAAGCCTAGTCAATGCAACTTTGTCTAAATCCACATTCACTGCACCAATGCTTAAAGAAATCTTCCAGGACCCCATCCCTGCTTTCCCATAGCTGCACAAGGCAGCTTTCTTGCCTCTTCCCAAATACATATCTTAGATACCTCAATTATATTAGTACCACCAATTGTCAGCTGACAGTAATTCTGAGGAAACAAAAAAAAGGCACATCATGGTGAGCCACTGAGAACTTTCACATAACATAAGGAATGGGGAGACAAGTTTAACCCCACAATACACACGGGGTTGGGGGGGTGGAGAAGAAGGAAAGTGACAGCTACCCCATCAAAAATTCTGCTCTACCTCTCTCTAGCTAAAGGTAACAACAACTAAAAAAGCTGGATATGGGGGCGCCTGAGTGGCTCAGTCGGTTAAGCGTCTGCCTTCGGCTCAGGTCATGATCCCAGGGTCCTGGGATCGAGCCCCACATCGGGCTCCCCGCTCAGCGGGAAGCCTGCTTCTCCCTCTCCCATTCCCCCTGCTTGTGTTCCTGCTCTGTGTCTCTCTCTGTCAAATAAATAAATAAAATCTTAAAAAAAAAAAAAATAAAATAAAATAAAAAATAAAAAAGCTGGATATGTTCTTTAAAATCTAAATGAAGGCATCAGGGAGCCAATAAACAGTGAAGAACTATGGAACCAAGATCCAAATAAGAGAGGAAATCAACAGACATAACTTGGCATTTGAATGATTTTTCTTTAGAAGTGACTGGGATAAAAAGGAGGGCTTCCTGTATCTTGCAGGGTTAGGAGGACAAAAAAGTGAGAAGGGTAATCTGATAAACACTATACACTTTGATTTGGGACCTTCCAAGGCTACATCCTAGGAATAAACACAATCCAGAAATACACTGCTTTTGGGGAACTGAATCCTAGCTTTGAACCATTTAAGTACATCAAACTAAATTAAGGTGAATAGGATTTGCTAATACACCTAGTTACTTGTCAGAGTAACTGAGAGGACATAATGTAATTCAAGGCCTCAAATCACCTATACAAACTTTTTATAAACAATGTCTGGCACTCAAGCAAAACAACTGGGCACACCAGGAGAGGAGACCACATTAGTGAATGCCTAAAGAAAGAAGGACAACAGAGGCACCTGGGTGGCTCAGTCAGTTAAGTGTCCAACTCTTGATCTCAGCTCAGGTGTTAATCTCAGGGTTGTGAGTTCAAGCCCTGTGTTGGGCTCTATGCTGGGCATGGAACCTACTTAAAAGAGGAAGGAAGAAGGGAGGAAGGGAGGACAACATAAAAAGATCTTCAGCAAATATAGGTAAGAAAAATATCAGACACAGACTTCTAAATAAATATCCTTAAAATGTTTAGACTAGAATTTCAGTAGAGAACTATTTAAAAGGAGATCAATTAAAAAAATAAAAGAATATGTTAAACAAAAGATAGGTCAGAAAAAAATACCAAGAATGAAACAGAGACACATGAACAAATACACGAAAAATACAGAAGATTAAGGCACCTGGGGGTAAAGAAGTTCTAATACACATAAAATTAAAGTTCCAAAAGTAGAGATGATAAAAAATGGGGTACAAACAGTATTTGAAAAGACAGTGGCTGAGAACTTTTCCAAAATGATTAAAATATTTTATTGCTCTGGGATCAGTCAGGAAATAATTTATTGTAGGGATTAGACCTTATGCTATTATAGAAGCTATTAGAGAAGGCTATATAAGGCTGTTACATCTGTTCTGATATTTGGCCTAAAGTTGCTAGAAGTCAGGCCAGCAGTTGGGAAGGAAAACTGGACATGACATATGAGAGAACTAAAACCCATAATGAGCAACTGGAACCCACAAAGACAAACTGAAACACATGAGGACAGACTGGAACCTATGAGGAGACACACAGACAATGGAACATGTGTCTGTCTATCACCATGTCAAGCATTTAGCTAAGCTAGTCCATGGTATTGCTGCCTCAACATCCATTTTGTTTGGCCAAGTGGCCTGCAGGGACCTTAAACTGACACAGGCTCCCTTAGGGAAGTACATGCCCTATATAGCATCCCACAAAGTCACAAGCAAATGTAAGTTCCTGATAGGTCTCTCCCAACAGCCGCTGGGATCAAGTCCTCCGCTTCCTAGTGCCTGTATGCCTTATATGCCCCTTAGATAAGACTCATGGTGCTTACCAAATTGCTGCTCTTTTAGTTTGAACTGATCAATTTGGCCCTAGCCCAGGAACCCTAAAACACTCCACTCAAGGACCCTAAAAAAGGCGTGTGCCCCAGGTCCTGCCTCTCTTTCTGCCTTGACCTTCTGTGTGCCCCTTTGAAGTGTGCCAGGTACTTCCTCCCGTACTTATAAGTAATAAACTTCTCTTTTGATTTCTCTGGTGGTCTGCTGCTGAACCACCACTCACCACTATTGTTGCCTTGACTCATCATCCAGTACTCTGTGCTCCACGTAATAAATGTTAAGTTTAACAACTGCCTCCAACCTTGATGAAAAGAGTGACATGTAGAAAAGTTGGCGCCTTTCATTACTGTGGCCTAGGACATGAAGAAACTAAAAAAGATCTGGCAAGGTCAGGGAGTATGTGGGCTGAGGTGCCATCCCAGGCCAACGAATGAACTATCAGATACTGACATTGCATGAAGGCTGCCATAATGCCTGGGCACATCGCTGACCTTCAGAGTATAAAACAGTGGCTGCTGATTCACTTCCCACATCCAAATTTTATGCAAATTTCTCTTGTGACTAATCCTAACTCAATCTTATATTGGGAATGGAATTCTCAGAAATGTAGTTATAGTTGAGCTGGGCCAGAAAGTACACTATCCCAGTCCACTCAAGGTCAACTTGGTATCCATGCACACCTCTACAAACTACCCTTATTTTCTGTCTAACATGACGCAATTATCTCTCATACAACTAAAAATACATCAATCTTCTCTCCAAAAGAGGTGAGAGTTCTCACCAATGGGTGATGGTTATACCTCTAATTTAAGTACCGATATATATGGTTAACTACTTACTATTAACATATACTATTTTGAATGGTAGAAGAATGGAAGAAGAGAAAAAAAATATATATATGGGGGGAAGAAACGAGGGAGAGAGGGATGGACAAGCAGAATTCTGGCACCCATGACCTTTGTCCTCTGGTGTCACACCAGTAGTAATGGTATTTTAGATGGTAAAAGGAACTTTGCAGATGTAATTAAGGTTACTAATCAGCTGACTTTAAAATAGGGAGATTAACCTGGATTATCTGGGTCAATCCAATGTAATCACATGAACTCTTAAAATCAGAAGAGGGGGGCGTAAGAGGAAGTCAGAGAGATGAAAAAGAACTCAGAGAAATTTGCAGTGTGAGAAGGACTTGACACCCAGTTGCTAGCTTAGAAGACAGAGAAGGCCACAAGCTAAAGAATGCACTGGCTTCTAGCAGGTGAGAACAACTTTCATCTGACAACCACCAAAGGAAGGGCTCTTCACTCCTACAACCAGAAATACATGGATTCTGCCAACAACTGAATAAACCTAGAAGTACATTCTCACCCAGAGACTACAGAGAAAAGATCAGAGCAGCTGGCACCTTGATTTCAGCATTATGAGATCCTAAGCAGAGTACCCAGCTGAGTATACCTGACTTCTGACCTATAGAACTGTGAGATAATAAATTCGTATTGTTTTAGGCCACCCAATTTGTAGTAATTTGCTATCGCAGCAATGGAAAACTGCCCATGAAACTTACTTATGGCATTAGAACCTGTGGGAATGCACTCATACATACAACTTCTATTTGATGATGGGAGTATTTAGTGAGAATTCTGCTTGCTGCTGAGTATGTTTATTCCAACTATACATTCCAGAACTAGAGAAATAACCACAAACTGTGTTTGGGGACCCACTAGACCCATTGTAGAGATGGACATGAGCCAAAGTGCCATCCATCACCTATCATCTGAAAGCCTTATTCTACCTAGTGAGTCACAGTGGTGTTTTCAACATCTCCAGAAATTCCTATCAGTTCAGTGTCAGTGTACACTAATTCCCCCAAAAGTACAACCCCATGCACAACCACCTTGGTAAACGACCAGAGATTCTTTGCGGGGTGGGGGGGGGGGGACTAGGAGGAAGACTGACAGTATATACTTTTGGTTGTGTAGCAAGGTCCTTCTGCAAGGCCCTCCCTTCATTCATGGGCCAATTTATTTGGTAAATGAGTAAAATAGAGAGCAGGAAAACAGCAAAAAAGATTAACAAAATTAAAAGTTGACTCTTTGAAAAGGTAAACAAAATTAACAAACCTGTAGCAAGACTAACCAAGGAAGAAAGAGAGACCCAAATAAATAAAATTACAAATGAAAGGGGGACACTCCAACTGATACCACAGAAATAAAAAGGATCATAAGCAACTGCTATGACCAACTATATGCCAACAAACTAGACAACCTACAAGAAATATATAAATTCCTAGAAACATACAACATGAATCATGAAGAAATAGAAAATCTGAACAGACTGATACTGAGTGAGGAGACTAAATCAGTAATCAAAAACTTTCCAACAAAGAAAATTCTGGGACCAGATTGTTTCACTGGTGAATTTTACCAAATATTTAAAGAATTAACACTAGTCCTTCTCAAACTCTTCCAAAAACTGAAGAGGAAAGAATACTCCCAAACTCATTTTACAAAACCAGAATTACCCTGATACCAAAGCTGGATAAGGACACTACAAGAAAACTGCAGGCCCTGGGTGTTATATGCAACTGATGAATCATTAATTTCTACCCCTGAAACTAATAATACAGCATATGCTCACTAAATAGAATTTAAATAAAGAATTTTAAAAAAAGAAAAGAAAACTATAGCCCAATATCCCTGATGAACATAGATGCAGAAATTCACAACAAAAAATTAGCAAGCCAAATTCAATAGCACATTAAAAAGATCATACACCATGACCAAGTGGGATTCATCCCAGTGATGCAAGGATGGTTCAAGATACATAAACCAAGAAATGTGATACACTGCATTAACAGGATGAAAAACAAAAATCATATGATCATCTCCATAGATGAAAAAAGAGCATTTAACAAAATTCAACACCTATTCATGATAAAAACTCTCAAGAGGAAAACCAAGAAACAGACTCTTAACTATAGAGGACAAACTGATGGCTACCAGAGGGGAGGTGGGAGGACAATGGGTTAAATGGGTGATGGGAATTAAGGAGGGCACTTGTTGTGATGAACACCAGTATTGCATGTAAGTGTTAAATCACTAAATTCTACATCTGAAACTAAATTTACACTATGTTAACTGGACTTTAAATAAAAACTTGGAAAGAAAAAAACTCTCAACAAATAAAATATAGAAAGATTATACCTCAACATAATAAAGGACACATATGACAAGTCTACAGTGAATATCTTACTCAATTGTGAAAGGTTGAAAGCTTTTCCTCTAAGATCAAGAACAAGACAAGGGTGCACACTCTCACCACTCCTATTTAACATAGTATTGGAAGTCCTAGCCAGAGCAATCAGGCAAGAAAAAATAAATAAATAAAAGGCATCAGAATTGGAAAAGAAGTAGTATGATTGCCTCCATTTGCAGATTACATGATTTTATATACAGAAAATCCTAAAGACACCACCAAAAAACAGTTAAATCTAATCAGCAAATTCAGTTAAGTTGCAGGAGACAAAATCAACACACAAAAATCAATAGCATTACTGTACACTAATAATGAATTATCTGAAAAAGAAATAAAAAAAAAAATTCTACTTACATTAGCATCAATAACAATAAAATACCTAGGAATAAATTTAACCAAGGAGGTGAAAGATCTGTAACTGAAAAATATATGACATTGAGGAAAGAAATTGAAGACACAAATAAATGGAAAGATATCCCACATTCATGAAGAATATTAAAGAATATTATTAAAATTTCCATATTACACAAAGCCATCTGTAGATTCAGTTCAATTTTGATAGGGATCAAAATTCCAAAAGCATTTTTCACAGAAATAGAACAAATAATCTTAAAATTTTTATAGAACTACAAAAGACCTTGAATAGCCAAAGCAATATGGAAAAAGAACAAAGCTGGAGGCATCACACTCCCTGATTTCAGATTGTTTACAAATCCATAGTAATCAAATCAGTATGGTATTAGCATTAAAAACAGACATATAGGGTGCCTGGGTGGCTCAGTTGGTCAAGCATCTGCCTTCAGCTCAGGTCACGATCCCAGAGTCCTGGGATTGAGCCCCACCTCCAGCTCCCTGCTCAGCAGGAAGTCTGCTTCTCCCTCTCCCTCTGCTCCTCACCCCACACCCCCGCTTGTGTGTGCTCTCTTGTGCTCTGCTCTCTCTCTCAAATAAATAAATAAATCTTTAAAAAATAAATAAATAAAAATAAAATAAAAACAGACACATAGATCAATGAAACAGAATAAAGAGCCCATGTGTATATATGGTCAATTAATTTATGGCAAAGAAATCAAAAACCAAGAATATACAATGGGGAAAGGGCAGTCTCTTCAATAAACTGGATAGCCACATGCAAAAGAATGAAACTGTACCACTATGTTATGCCATATACAAAAATCAACTCAAAATGGATTATGAAAGATTTGAATGTAAAACTTCCAAATCATAAACTCCTGGAAGAAAACATAAGCAGTAAGTTCCTTGACATCCCTCTTGTTCACAATTTTTTTGGATGTGACACCAAAAGCAAAGGCAACAAAACAAATAAGTGGGACTACCTTAAACTAAAAGCTTCTGCCCAGCAAAGGAAACCATCAACAAAATGAAAAGGAAACCTACCGAAAGGGAGAAAATATTTGCAAAACATATATCTGAGTAAGCGGTTAATATCATTATACATATTCTATATATACATAAAGAACTCATACAATTCAATAGCAAATAAATAATCCAATTAGAAATGGGCAGAGGATCTAAACAGACATGTTTCCAAAAAAGACATACAGACCAACAGGTACATGATAAGGTACATAAAAGTTATAGCATAGGGAATACAGTCAATGGTATTGCAATAGCATTGTATGGTGACAGATGGTAGCTATGCTTGTGATGAGCACAGCATACAGAGCTGTTGAATCACATGAAACTAATGTGTGTCAACTACACATCAATAAAACAAACAAACAAAAAAAAACCTCAATGGATAGGAAAAAGAAAAGGAATATGAGGCAAGATGAGGGAAAATGTGTTAATATGAGCATAGGGGCTATTAATACAAGTATTATATACAGACATGGAAGGGGATTGGTCCAGTTCACATCCCATTATGCTCCAATCCTGGTTCCATTCTTGTGAAGAACAATAAGCTCACCCAGAGATGAACAGTCTTGTATATGATGAACATGTTAAATGCTTGAGTTGTTTAGGATAGAGAAGAGAATATTTAGGGGAATGATGGCTGTCTTCAGTTGTCCTGCTCTGGGTGAGGTTCCAGATGGCCAAACCAAGACCAGTAAAAGTCAGAGGGAAAGCAGACTTCAGCTTATTATAATAAAGAGCTCTTAAACATTTAGAGCTCTCTAAGTATGGAAAGACTGAAACATAAAACAGTATGTGCCCACCACTTGAAGTTTTAATCAGTGATTAGAATCAAGACCACCTGGAAAGAATATTTTAAAATATGTGTACAGTGTAGAGAATTGGAACAGCTGGCTCCAAGATCCCTCTGACTTTGTGATTCTACGTCTTTGGATGTGACTTTGCTGAGACTGCTATATACTAACCCCCCCAACACATGCACCCCTCCTTTTACAGTTAAGTATGCTCCTCTTATTTTCTGTGTACACTACTGAGACATTAGAAGTCTACTACAATATAATACTTTTTATTATTTTATAGTTTATGAACAGTATTTACATAAGATTCTCCCATTTGTTCCTCAAAACAGTCTCATGAAATGGGTAGAGCCAGAGTTTTTTCTCTCTTTCTCTCTCTCACACACACACATGCACATGATGGCTGTCTTCAGTTGTCCTGCACTGGGTGAGGTGCCAGATGGCCAAACCAAGACCAGTAAAAGTCATGTCTGTGTATTCATGTCTGTGTGTGTGTACACATGAATATACACAAATGCCTACACAGACCCATGCCAAAATACACACACAAGGTGAATTTCAACCTTTACTGTGATCATAACTGTTGCTTATCAAATGTAATAATTCACTATTTTATAAATCAATCCAATGAAATCTGAATAAGCTCCACGTGTTTTGCCAATGTCAATTTTCTGGTTTTAACATTATGCAATAGTTTTACAAGATGTTACTATCGCGTGAAGCTGGGTAAAGTGTGCATGGGACCTCCCTGTACATTTGTCTTCCACTTCCTGTGAATCTATAATCATTTCCTAATAATTTTTTTTAAATACAGAAAGCCCAAGAAAATCAAACTAAAATATGATATCCCACTGGTACTCATGGGAGAGAGGACAAGTAGGAAGGAGGAAGGCAGAAGACAGGAAGATAAAATAAAAGCACAAGAACTTTAAAAATAAGTCATAGTGAAAAAATAAATTAGTAAAATAAAATAAAAATAAAAATAAATCATAGTGAAAACAGGCCTAAAAGATTTTAAAAATAAACAAGTGGGACTACATCAAAATAAAAAGCTTCTGCAAAGCAAAGGAAACCATCAACAAAATGAAAAGGCAAACTACCAAAATAAAGAAAATACCTGCAAATCATATATCTGATTAATACTCAAAATACATAAAGAACTCCTACGATTCAACAGCAAATAAAGAATCCAGTTAAAAAATGGGCAGAGGATCTGAGCAGACATTTTTCCAGAGAAGACATTCAGGCCAACAGGTACATGAAAAGGTGCTCAGTATCACTAATCATCAGGCACATGCAAATCAAAACCACAATGAGATATCACCTGACACCTGTTAGAATGGCTATCATCAAAAGCCAAGAAATAACAAATGTTGGTGAGGATGTGGAGAAAAGGGAATCTCTGTGCACTGTTGGTGGGAATGCAAACTGGGGCAGCCACTCTGGAAAACAGTACGGAGGTTCCTCAAAAAATTAAAAATGGAACAACCATGTGACCTACCAATTCCACTTTGGGGTATTTATCCAAAGAAAATAAAAACACCAACTCAAGAAGATATATACACCCCCATCTTCAGTGCAGCATTACTCATAATAGCCAAAATACAGAAACAATCTAAGTGTACATCGATGGATCAATAAAGAAAACTGTGGTATATATACACAATGAAATATTATTCAGCCATAAAAAAGAATGAAATCTTGCTATGTGCAACAACATGGATGGACCCTCAGAGTATTATGCTAAATGAAATAAGTCAGAGAAAGACAGATACCACATAATCTCACATATATGTGGAATCTTAAAGAACAAGAGAAAACAAAACAAAAATCAAGCTCACAGATACAAAGAACCGACTGGTGGTTGTCAGAGGCAGGGGGTGGTAGGTAGGCAAAACGGGTGAAGGGAGTCAAAAGATACAAACGTCCAGTTAAAAAATAAATACGTCATGGGGATATAATGTACAGCATGGTAACTATAATTAATAATACTGTATTGTATATTTGAAAGTTGCTAAGAGAGTAAATCTTAAAAGTTCTCATCATAAGAAAAAAAAATTTGCAACTATGTATGGTGACGGACTTTTTTTTTTTTTAAGATTTTATTTATTTATTTGACACAGAGAGAGAGAGACAACAGGGGGAGCAACAGAAGGAGAGGGAGAAGCAGGCTCCCCGCTGAGCAGGGAGCCCAATGTGGGGCTCGATCCCAGGACCCTGGGATCATGACCTGAGCGGAAGGCAGATGCTTAACCGACTGAGCCACCCAGGCGCCCCTGGTGATGGATGTCAACTGACTTATGTGATGATTATTTTGCAATATATACAAATATGAAACAATTATGTTGTACAACTAAACTAATATAATGTTGCATGTCAATTAAACCTCAATTTAAAAACAAAGTGCCCCAACACTTTGTTTTTAAATTGAGGTTTAAGTGACATACAACATTATGCATATATGTATACACAAACACACACACACACACACGCATGCATGCACACACACACAAAGGAATATTATTTAGCCATAAAAAGAAGAAATCCTGCCATATGTGACAACATGGATGGGCCGTGAGGGCATTATGCTGAGTGAGTAAGTCAGACAGAGAAAGACAAATACCGTATGTTCTCACTTGGGGAAATCTTAAAAAAAAAAAACAAAAACTAAACTCATAGGTACAGAAAACAGATTGGTGGTTTTCAGGAGCAGGGAGTGAGGGGTGGGTGAGTACAATGGGTGAAGGTGGAAAAAAAGGTACAAACTTCCAGTTATAAAGTCAGTCAGTCCTGGGGATGTAATGTAAAGCATAGTGACTGTAATTAATATATTTCTAAAGCTGCTAAGAGAGTAGATCTTAAAAGCTGCCATCACAAAAAAAAAAAAAAAAAAAAGGAATTTGTAACAATGAGTGGTGATGAATGTTACCTAATTTATTATGGTGATCATTTTGCAATATATACAACATCAAATTATTATGTTGTACACCTGAAACTAATACAATGTTGTATGTCAATTATAACTCAATAAAAAGTTTTTTAAAATTGGGGGAAATTTTCTAAATATAAGAAATGAAATATTTTTGTATTTCAAGTGCTTTGTAATAAAACTTAGAACTGATCCATAAAGACTGCATATAAACTGATGAGAAAACTCACTAAAAATCCCATAAGGTAAGGGGCAAAGAAGAAAACTAAAAAGAAAATGAATTAAATAAGTTTTAACACTTAATCAGTGATTAAAACAAAACAAATTCCCTCTAGAAAATTAATAAAAATTATTCAAAATAAGAATGGTTAATGCTGTCAATGACAGGTTAAAACAGAAACTCTCAGGGTGCCTGGGTGGCTCAGTTGATTGAGCATCCAACTCTTAATCTTGGCTCAGGTCATGATCTCAGGGTGGTAACATCGAGCCCCAAATCGCCTCTGCAATGGGCGTCGAGCCTGCTTAAGATTCTCTCTCCTTCCCTCTCCCTTTGCCCCTCCCCCATCCCCACTCAGGTAAACACGCGCACATGCTCTCTCTCTCTTGCTAAAAAAAAAAAATAGAAACTCTCATATACCTCTGTCATGAATGAAAATCACTACAATCTTTTGAGAAAGTACTTCAGCAACAGGCATAATGAATATTACAAATATTTATTCTTCTTGACTCAATAACTCAATAGGTCATTCTAAGACCTAAGTCAGAATACAAAGCTTTCTCTGCACTCTTATTTCATAAAAACAAAAAAATTGGAAACATAATGCATAACAATGAAAAGTGGTTAAGTATATTACAGCATCCTCATGTCATGAAATATTTTGAAACCATTTAAAATGATGTTCAGTTTTTAATAATTTGTCAAAATGTTATTATTTTAAGTGAAAAGGAAAAACAAAATTATATATATGTATGGTATGAGTGCAATAATATAAAAACAAGCATAGAAAAAAAGGCTGGGAAATATACCAACAAGTGATAGTCACTCAAGAATAGACAAAGCAAATTTTTATATTTTCTAATTTTTTCATATTTAAAATAACAAACAAGGGTGCTTGGGTGGCTCAGTTGGTTAAATGTCCAAATCTTGATTTTGGCTCAGGACCTGATCTCAGGGTCATGAGATCGAGTCCCATGCTGTGTGTGTGGAGCCTGCTTATGATTTTTTCTCTCCTTCTCCCCTCCCCGACTCTTAAAACAAAATACATTTTACTTCTATAAAAGTAAAACTTAACTGTATTCCATTTTTTTAAAAAAGCCTCATATCCAAACATACCCCTTTCTCCCCCAAATACCAAATAATGGGTAAGATCTGCAACCATCAGGCCAGAGAAACTGGAATTGCTGGGAGCAGTCCAGGTTGAAGAGTCTGGCCATGGAAGGATGCCGAGAAGGACACCCATCTCTGTGTTCAGAGTCCTAGGAAGCTCCCTGGGGACAGAAGGAAGAGGCAGAGGACGGAGGTGAGGCAGAGACATGAGGGTTTGTGGACAGAGAACATGAAGACCATCTAATGTAGACATCAGTAGCCCAGACAAAAAGACTGAGGAACAAGGTTTCAGGGAGTTATCTGAATAGCTTCCCAATGAGCCAGATTCAGTCTAAATGTGGAAGGTAAGCATCACAGGTGAGGGTGCCAAGCATCCTTCCTCCACGCCAGAGTCAGGCCTCTCATCCACCCACTGTGGAAAGACCAATTTTGTGACCCTCCCTCTTATGCCACCAGATCTTTTCAGCCTGAGGTGGCCCGCAAACCAAAGAGCCACTATATAAATGAAAATACAAAATGTGAAACTCACCAGTCAAAGCCAAAGTATTCATTTGAAGTTTCTATCCACACGAACAGCAAAGTCACAGAAAATAAAAATGAAAAAATCAGAAATGGATAAAATAACTGCTCTCTCTGGGAAGAGAAAGAAAGAAGTATAAATTAGTTCCATGTATCCACGTCACCTCGGCAATATCTTGTCTACACTTGTCAAAGTTGTGCAGAGTTGCAATGCCACGCATTACCCTCCAGAGGCTGGAGTGGTCACTTTACCCCTATGGAATTTTGTATAAGCCTATTTATAACATTTATTACACTTAAATGCAATTACATGTTTATCCGTTTGTATTTGGTGAGACAGTTTCTTCTCTGAGGAAACGGAACTTCGGTTACACACCTCCATCCTGCCAATATCTAGCACAGTTCCTTAAATGCAGCTGGCTCTTAATAGTCATCTGTTGCATTCATCCACCTCTCCATCTACCAAACTTTGTTTGCTGACTCATTCACTGAGTAATTCATTCAATCATCACTCAATGGTTCATTTAGTCACTGACCTACCCAAATTTGGGGGATGGGGGACAGGTTAGGGAATAAAGCTTTTTTTTTTTTTTTTTTTTTTAAGATTTTCTTTATTTGACAGAGAGAGACACAGTGAGAGAGGGAACACAAGCAGGGGAAGTGGAAGAGGGAGAAGCAGGCTTCCCGCCGAGCAGGGAGCCTGATGCGGGGCTCGATCCCAGGACCCTGGGATCATGACCTGAACCGAAGGCAGACGCTTAACGACTGAGCCACCCAGGCACTGAATAAAGCCTTTTTTTTTTGAGTAGCTACCTCGCGCCACTACAATTTTAGAAATTTCACAAATTCTACTTTCATTTAATTTATTTTTCAATATGGCCATATAAGCTAGGTATTGTTAACCTTACTTTGCAAAAGAACTAAAGCTCAGAGAGGTAAAGTAATTGACTCAAGTTCACACAGCCAAGAAGTGGCAGGGACACTGCCCAGATCTGAGCCTAAAGCCAGGATGGAGGATATCTTTACAGAGGAGGTGTTCAAACAGCCTTGAAGGCAACCCCGTTTACTGAAAGTCACATCACAAACCAGTCATGCCAGAGGTTGCCAAATCCTTCCCGGGAACATTAGGTTTGGGTTGTTACCTGAGTTATAATCTTAACACTTCTGTATCACCTGAATAAGAATTCTGCCTCTTTGGGACACTGCATTTAATCGTTTAACACTGGAAAGAATAATCCCTGCCCTGTCTAAATTATGGCATTATCGTGAAAAGCAAAAATAAAGAAATAAAATGGAAAATGTAGAAACTGTATTCCAAAAAGATGAGAGACATTACAGCTATCATGATGTACTTTCTGAGGGTAGAAGGATGAAGAGCACAGGATCTTTGACTCAGATCTTATGCTCATACTCTACTAAATCTTATGTGGACTTTTAAAAATGTATCAGATTATGTCATTACCCTGCTCAAAACCCTGCCAGAGCTTCCTATTGTAGTAACGTACCATCAAACTGCCTGCCATGGCAACGAGGTCCTCCATGATCAACCCTTGTCCATCCATGACCTCATCCCATTCTACACACTCCATTTCTGAACTCCAGCCACACTGGCCTTCTTTCTGTTTCTAGAATATAACCGAATTTGTTTCCACCTCAAAATCTTTGTACTGTCTGGTTCCTCTGCCTGGAATACTTTTGCCCCCAGATGTACACATGGCTGACTCTACCTCTCCATTTAGGAGACAGTTCACATGACACTTTTTCAAAGAGGTCTTCTCCAACCACTCTCCCATCCCAGGTTCTAACACATTTTCCTGTTTATTATATTCAAAGCTCTTATCACGATCTGAAATGATCTTTCTTCATTTATTGTCGATTAACTAACTCGTCTCACTAGATTGTAAACTGCAGGAGGGCTGAGGCTTTAGTTGTCTTATTCACTGTGGCACATAGTTAAGTGTTCCACTAACTTGTTTTTGTTGAATAAATCCATTTCCTTATTTTAATTCTCATTGTTGCCACTCTTGCTCATTTTCAAAGATTCCCCACTGTTTACGAGAGAAAGTTCAAATACTTTAGCTTGACACAAAGATGCTTCATAATTTGATCAAAATATTCCTTTCCAACCCTACTTGCCATTGTTTTATATGCCCCTAATTCAACAGTGGAAATTTGTTTTTCCTAAACACACCACTATGCTTCCTCTATCCCTTGACTTCTGACCTCATTCCCTCTACCCACAATTCCTTATACCAATATTTCTGTATGTGAAAGATCACTTCCACAAGTCAGTGACTCCATGAAGAGTTTATTGGGGGCTACTTGTGTGACAAGCCCAATTCTAAGGGTCTTCCACATTACCTCTTCCATCCCCACAACAAATCCTATTGGTGGGTACTACTATTACCATCTCCATTATTCTAATGAGGACTCTAAAGCACCAGATGTTAAGTAACTTGCCCAAGGTAACACAGTGGTAAAGCTCTAATTTGGAGATAGTCAGTGGTAAAGCCATAAATTGAATCCAGGCAGTCTTTTCCCAAAACACAAGATCTTAGTTCTTATGCTATATGATATACTCCTTCCCCTGAGCAGAAATGGGGCCTTGAGAATTATCTAGGAATTTAGGAATTATCTAGTTAAATTTCCTAGCTATAGAGAGGCTCAGAGATCTCACATAGCCAGCCCAAGGGCAGAGTGGGAAATAGTACCCAAACATTCTCCCAGGCTCTAGTTTAGGGATTTTTCCATAATACCACACTGCCTCAAATGTCACCCTGCCCACAAAGCCTTCCTTTTCCTTCCCTCACTACATAATAACTCTCGTGTAACTTACTGCCTCATCCCTAATAATTATCTGTTGAGTCAATTCACTCTTCTCCATCTTTACCATCACTACTCTAATCCAGGCCACCAACATCTCTTACCTTAAATACTACTATCACTTTCTCTTTGAAGGCAAAGACATCTCCCTCCCTGTTTTGTACCTTCCAATGCATCCTCCACATGATCAAATAATCATTCCAAAACAGATCAGGCAACATCAGCTTGAACTCTTTAGGGACTCTTTATCCCCTACATGGCAGAGAGCAAATTCTTAAAACCAAACAACACCGGTCCCATCTCCCTCTCTAGCTTCATTTCACTTCTCCGTTTTTATCCTCTGTCCCACCTAAGATAAACCTTATACCAATGCTCCTTGACTCCTCCAATACAGTTTCTTCTGCCATCCCCTAATCCTTACTTACCCGATTCTTAATCACCTTTCACCTTCTATATGAAGTTTTCAGCCCCTCCCTTGGCACATGGAGGCATGTATGCATATACACATAAACACACAAATACTCTCAGTATTTTGAGACTGTATTATGCTCGTCTCTTCCACCAGTGGACTATGAATTGTTTGAGAGAAGCAACGATATTTAAGGCATTTCTGTTATTCCCAGTCACTAGTATATAAACTAGTCCTTATAAACTATAAGCTAGTAGAATATCTAGGAAGGTAAGATATAGGAGACAGAAGAATACTTCTCCTAATCTAGGCAAGCTTCCCATTTCTACCCCTTTCCTTGTGTTCCCCATCTTAGGCATAAGAAACTAGTGATCCAACTGGTCAGAACCTCAGACCCTGGTTGGAGTGTGTTTATAAGTACATGAAGGTACAGGACATGGCCCTCCTCTTATCGCTTCAGTGTGCTCATCATTTGGTCTCTTATATCAAATGGCTCACCAGAGGATCCCCACATATGGCTGAGAGTTTAAAGTAAGAGGACCTCAATAAGGCTAGGCCACATGCTACCACTTAGCCTTACTAAAGTTTTTCATTACGGAAAATCAGGCATTAGCCTGACCAATAATAAAGGAATACCTTGTTTCCCACTTGCTGTTATTTTTCTCATAAACATAGCTCCTTTGGGAAACTCACAATGAAGAGAGAAATAAAGATTCAGGCATTCATGTAATTCGGAGTCAAAAACATCTAATTATACCTAAACTTCACTTTTTCAAGACTCACTAAATGAATAACAGCAAAAGTAAATCAATGAGTAAATGAATGACATAAAAGAGGTATTAAAAAAAAAAAGAAGTAAAGAATAAAAGTGAAACAAGATGAAGAAATCAAGCATGTGTTTCGTAAGGTTAACTTTGGCTCCAGAACTGCAGCAGGCTTTTCATCGAACAACGGAGCCCTACCATGCCCAGTCCTGGAGACTCTAATAAGCCCTCACAGGGGCAGGGACCAGCCCATGTTCCCCACATCTGAGAAAGTATGGTCCAACTCCTTCCCATCTCTCTGTACCCAAGAGCAGCAGCAGGGTCCAGGTCTAGACTTTTTCTCCTGCTTGATTTGCCACTCGCAGTTGTAGCAACCAGTAATGAGGGTGATATAGCACTGTCGGTTGCAGCTGCATAGGATCCACGGATTATGGTTTTTCAGATTTCTTCTCCTCTGGCTCCCAGGCTCAATCCTGTTGGCCTTAGGCATGGTTCACCCTCTTGCTGAAAAGAAAAATAAAACAATTAGGATCTAATAGCTCCTTCAAATGTTTCCTACCTCACTGTTAACAGAAAATTCCATTAAAAAAAGATAGATTTTAAAAGTTATAATCTAGGATAATGCACTGGATTCGGTGGAGATGAGTAGAGCTTCATTCTACCTTTTCCACTAACTTGTTTAGTATTTACTGCAGTCATGCACCATTCGAGGTTTAGTTTTCTTACCTCTAAAGTGGGACCATATTCTCTGCCCTAGACAACAAATAAATGCTGAGAGCATCCAATTAGATAATATATACATACTATAGAAATGATACAAATGTGTTTTTTCAACTGTAATATGCTCTTGAAATAATTTGAGATCTTAAGAGGCATGGGTGAGATATGTGAAAAATATAATCATTGACTAATAAGTGACTCAGATATATAGCTGCCTGCCCCATCCCTTTCATTCCTCTCCCATCTGGAATTAGTTAGGGTTAGCCTCAATTTAAATGATGGAATTTTCAGGGTGCCTGGGTGGCTTAGTCGGTTGGGCGACTGCCTTCAGCTCAGGTCATGGTCTCAGGGTCCTGGGATCGAGCCCCGCATCGGGCTCCCTGCTCGGCAGGAAGCCTGCTTCTTCTTTTCCCACTCCCGCTGCTTGTGTTCCCTCTCTCGCTGTCTCTCTCTGTGTCAAATAAATAAATAAAATCTTTAAAAAAAAAAATAAATAAATGATGGAATTTTCAAAATAGCAATGGCTGAAAAAAGACAAGTTTGTTTTTTCTTTTGCTAACAAAAATATTTCAAAAATGTGGTAAGGGGGCACCTGGGTGGCTCAGTCGTTAAGCATCTGCCTTCGGCTCGGGTCATGATCCCAGGGTCCTGGGATCAAGCCCCACATCGGGCTCCCTGCTTAGTGGGAAGCCTGCTTCTCCCTCTCCCACTCCCCCTGCTTGTGTTCCTGCTCTCACTATCTCTCTGTCAAATAAATAAATAAAATCTTAAAAAAAAAAAAAAAATGTAGTATGTGGCTTCACAATGTCATTAAGAACCCAGACATCTTCCATCTTGCTGTTCCTCTGCAGCACAGGGCTTCCTTCTCAGGGTCCAAAATGGCTCCTCGAGCTACATCTATCATTCTAAATTCCAACCAGGAGAAAGGAAGAAGAACTAAGAAGGATGTTCCCCTTACTTTAAGGATACTTACAGAAGTTGAACATGACATTTCACTGACAGGGGTTTTTCTTACTAGAGAAGGAAGGAAGGAAAGAAGGAAGCAAGCAGGAGAGAGAAAGAAAGAAAGAGAGAGAGAAAGGAAGATACAGAGCTATGTCTAGCTGCCACTACTGAATTTTCTCGCCCTACTGTGATAGGACACTTCCAGATAATGTATGGAATTAGGGGCAAAAAAAAAAAAAAGATAACCAAGAACCGAAATTATTTAAAAATAAACAAACAAGAAGTCTTAAAGGGCCTGATCCCAGGCAACAGTCTCTGCCCCTAAAAACTTTCTGTTGTACTCCACTCTGTTTTTCTGTGAAAGGCAGTGTTGTAGTTCAGAGTGCATAGTCTCAATGTACACTTCTGGCAAAAAATGGGAGTAACAGGGACTGGAGTAACCTTCCCAGCTTAAGTGACTAAAAAACTGGGGAAAATATGAAAGAAAAGTTTTCATACAGTGGACAATAGGCAGTGAAGGACAGCAATCCTTGAAAGAGAAGAAACAAAGGAAGTGAGTATTTGTAAAAGCAAATACTTTTATGGTATATGGTATCCCCAATGAAACCCTGGGATTGAGAATGTAGGTGGATCCTGGCAGTATCCCTGAACTGAGCAGACAGAAATGTAAGTTTGGGGAAGGAAAAATACCTCCCTCTGTGTCTTCCCAAGTCTCCAATTGAATAATAATCGGTACATGCTTATGAAGAAATTACCAGATGCTAGAAAAAGAATCACATAAAATAAGGTGGTTAGACAATCTTTAGAGCTCATAAAAGGCTGGGAATAGTTGGTGTTTCCTCCAAAGCAGAAAAACCTTATAATACATGAGGCACTAGGAAGCATACTCAGAAGGGTATTGCTTCAATAGTGGAAAAAAAATTAGGCCTACATTAAAGGTTACTAAGGACTACAGCCTGGCCAAACAAAGCTTAAAAATGAGTTTCAAATTAGTCAAAATGTTTCCAAATAACTTGGCTCTGTTCTGAAACAAAGATCAGAATAAAAAAAAAAAAAATACAAGAAGTAGCCAACAAAACAAAATTCTCAATGCCTAGCATCCAATCAAAAATTACCAGGAACATAAAAAAGTAAGAGAGTGCACCCATATGGAAGAAAAAACTATCAATCAACAACTCAGAAATGTCTCAGATGATAGAATTAGTAGGGAAGGACACCAAACATTTTTACAACTGTATTCAATATGTTGAAGATAGTAGAAGAAAATAAGCATGTTAAGGAGAGACATGGAAGGTATTTTTAAAAGATGTAAACTGAACTTTTAGAGATGAAGGACATAAATGTCTTAGATGAAAAATACACTGCAAGGATTAATAGCAGATTAGACACTACAAAAGAAAGGATTAGAGAACTTGAGAATTTTTTTTTTAAATAAAGAGATCAACTGTGAGCTGCAGAACAACTATAAGCAGTTTAATATAAACATGCCTGGAGTCCCTAAAAGAGGGAGAGAGAGAAAGGGATAAACACAATATTTGAAAAATTAATGGCCAAAATGTTTCCAAATATGATGAAAACTATAAACCTAGAGACCCAAAAAGCACAACAAGCCCCAAGGAAAAGGCACATACAGCAAACTACAAGACACATCATAATCAAGATGCTTAAAAACACTAGTAAAGAGAAAATCTCACCACCAGCCAGAGGAAAGGCATATTACATGTAGAGAAACAAAGATGACTTCTTGACATTTTTTCAACAAAAATAATTTGTTGAAAACAATACAAGCCAAAAGACAGTGGAGCAACATCTTTAAAGAACTGAACAAAACATGTTAAGCTCACCATAAACTGTCTTAAAAAATGAAAGTTCATCAGGGAAACTGGCCTATAGTTTTCTTTTTTACTGGTGTCTGTATCTGGTTTTGGTATCAGGGTCATGCTGGACTCATAGAATGAATTTGGGAGTTTTCATTTTTCTTCTATTTTTTGGAATAGTTTGAGAAGAATAGGTATTAAGTCTTCTCTAAATGTTTGGTAGAGGGAAGCCTGGGTGGCTCAGTCGGTTAGCGTCTGCCTTCGGCTCAGGTCATGATCCCACAGTCTGGGGATTGAGTCTCAAGTCAGTCTCCTTGCTCAGCAGGGAGTCTGCTTCTCCCTCTCCCTCTCTGCCCCTCCCCCTGCTCGTGTTTTCTCTTTCTCTCTCTCTCTCTCACTCACTCTCTCAAATAAAAAATTGGTTTTATTTATTCGAGAGAGAGAGCGAGCATACAAGCAAGGCAGATTAAGCAGACGCTCAATCAACTGAGCCACACAGGTGCCCCAATAAAAATCTTAAAAAAAAATTTTTTTTTAATGAAAGTGAAATAAAGACCTTTCAGATATTCAAAACTAGAAGAATTAATCACCAGCTGACTTACACTACAAGAAATGTTAAGATCATTCAATATGAAGGAAAAAGGTACCAGGTGGAAATGCACATTTACATAAAGAAATGAGGTGCACCAGAAATATTAAATATATGGGTGGATATAAAATAATGTTTTTCTTATTTATAAAATTATTTCAGAAGATAATTGACTGAAGCAAAAACAGTAACAATGAATACTGCAGCCTATAACAATTATAAAAGTAAAATGTATGACAACAATAGTTCAAAGGCCAGGAGCAGGAAAATGAAAGTGTAGTGTTATTCAGTTCTCATATGATATATTAAGTGGTATAATATAACTTGAAAGTAGACTCTGATAAGTTAAAGATGTATACTGTACACCACAAAGTAACCTCTGGGAAAACGTGTATGTATATAATAAGCCAACAAAGAAAATAAAATGAAATCATAAATATTATTCAATCAAAAAGAAAGCAAGAAAAAAGTGAAAAAGGAACACAGGAGAACAAATAGAAAGCAAATAGTAAATCAAATTTAAACTTAAATATACCAGTAATTCCTTTAAATATAAACAGTCTAAATGTTCCAAGTTTAAAAACACATTAAAAATTGTCTAAGTGGATTAAAATAACAAAGCCCAACAATATGCTCTTTACAAGAATTTGGTTTGTTGTTACAGAAGGTAAAAGAATGGAAAAATTAGTGTCCGTTACCAGGACAATGCCATATACCAATCAAAGATGAAACCTGAGTCACATGTAACAATAAGCATTTACTGCTCATACTCTGCTGATCTAGACTGGCCTCAGCTAGTAAGACTGGGGTGACCTGGCTCTGCTCCATGGGTGGCTCAACCAGGTTGGCCTGAGTATATTCTCATGGTGGTGGAAGTTGTCCAAAAGAGTAAGTCATAACATGCAAATCCATCTCAAGGCTCTGCTTCAAAGGATGTCTTCAAGTCTAAGTCAGAAGCAGAGTAAGTCAACTCATGATAGGAGGGCAATAAAAGTTACAAGGCAGAAAGAGTGTGAAGCCAAATGATACAATCTACCTCACTAGTTACCAGCAGATCAAAAGACCTTGCTTTGTGCTTGAGGCAAAAAGCATTAGTAAAGACAAAGAAGGACATTTCATAATGATGCAAAATGACTCAAAAAATAATTTTCGATTTATAGGCACCCAATCACATGGCTTCTACAGAAGAAACAGACAAATCCACAATCATGGTGGGAGATTCAGCATACTTCTCTCAATAAATGATATAATAAGCAGACAAAAAAGTCTAAAAGGATACAGAAGATTTTAACAACTCGATTAACAAACTAATCTTAATTAACATTTATAGAACACTCTATTCAATGATTGCAGAATGTACATTCTTTTCAATTGCAACATTTATCGAAAGTTATATATTGAACCACGCAACTGGTTTTAATAAACTTATAAGAATTGAAATCTTAAGAGTATATTTTCTGACTACAGTGCCGTTCAGCTAGAAATCAGTAAGAAAAAGGTAACTACAAAAATACACATTGGGAACTATATAAAAACTATATAAAAACCCATGGGTCTAAGGAAAATAATCACAATGGAAATGTGAAAACGTCTGAATTGGCTGATGAGGAAACTGTGATGAAACTACATGAATTTGGTGTGAGCAGCTGCAAATATTGGTACATCCAAGAACAAAAACTTTGTGACTGGAATGGTGGTAAACTACTTGAATACTGAATAAAAGGCCGCATTTTAACGAGAATCATTACCACAACAATTTCCCACGTACCTACACATCCTTGAAGTTCAATAATATTTAGGGAAAGATAATAAACAGAGTTTCCCTTCCAAACCTCCAGCAGCCTGCCGAAATCTCCACCTGGATTTCTCACAGACATCTCAAAATTAATATATCCCAAACTGAACCCCTGCCTTCCCCTCCCAAACCTACTCCTTCTGAAGTCTGTCGCATCTCAGCAAAGGGCACCACCGTGCACCCGGTGCTTGAGTCAAACACCAGGGTGTGCTTGCCAGGATTGAGAAACTAGAGCAAGAATTACGCTCCGTCCATGAATAACTCGGAAACTGGGCAAGAAGCAACATTTTCACACGCTCAACACAGGCAGCGTTGGGCTGTGACCGCCGAGAGGGGAGAAACCAACGAGCCGAGCCCTTCACACCTGTAGGGACGTACGGACCAGACGACCGCAGGCCAGCCCTGGACGCCAGCCAAGCCACTGGGCCTGCCCGGCTTGATGCCCCTGTCGCCCACCGACCGGCAAAGGGACAGGCGGAAGCGCTTCGGTCTCAGCTTCCTCGCCTGAGCACAGGGTTAATGGCAGCTCCCGGTTCACCACACCTAGTGAGCCGCCTGGGTACACGTGCCTCAGGTCTGGCTGCCAACTTGATAATATTTATGCAGCCTCCTACTCCTGGAGATGCTTAAGCGGGGGAAGCAGAGAGCTGGACACGTTACTTACGACGACTTCAAGGCCTCAAAGGCAAACGCGAATTCCCCACTGGAGAAGACCAGCGTCTCTCAAGATGGTCGCCTGGTCCAACGAGGCGGCGGCGGCGGCCGCCGCGCGGGGGGCGTGGCCAGGGGCGTGGCCTGCGGCGCTCCATCCGGCCGCGAGGCTGAGTTGCAGGTGGACCCTCAAGCTTAGCTCAGGGCACCGCGTCTTAAATGTGTATTTTAAGGTGTACTCTCTTTAGTTTGCTTCTTATAAAAGTAATTTCAGCATAAGCTTAGTTCTCGCTAATCATTTAGTTCGGGCATTAGCTTTTTTGTAGCCGAGTTATTTATAGATTATCTCATTTTTTACTATTTTTTTCTTGTCTTTTTTTTGCCCCCCCCCAACCTACTTCAACAATGGGCCTTAGTTTTGTTTGTTTAATCTTTGATTCCTCCGGCTATTTCTGTAGCTCTGACCTCACTTCTGAGCTCTTAGACCATTATATCCAGTTGCCTGCTCGTCCTCTTTATCTGAATTGTCCCGCTGTTCAGACACCTCAAACTCAGTATACCCTACGCTGAATTATTTCCCGTCAAAACGGCTCCACTTCCTGTGGCTCCAAATTGTCAAATGGCAAGACCTCAAACCAAAGCTCCATTCTTGACTCCTCCCTTTCCTTTGCAGCGTCCCTCCCCGCTCCTGGCCTCACACTTCCTGTCCATTTCTGCTAGTGCTTCCCTTGTGGTATCTCAATGCCCACTAGGCCCCTAACCATCTCAGTAGGTACCAGCGGCTTAGTACTGCTGTGGTAACGGCTAAGATAGTTACTTCAATAGGCTCCCAAAGAATCTCGCTACTTCCACTTTACCGTTTCCCAAATTTACCTTTTTTTTTTTTTTCCCCAAAGATGTTATTTGTCAGAGAGAGAAAGCACGCGCACACAGCGCAGGGGCACAAAGCAGGGGGAGCGGCAGGCAGAGGGAGAAGCCGGCTCCCCGCTGAGCAAGGAGCCCCATGCGGGGCTCCATCCCAGAACCTGGGGATCATGACCTGAGCAGAAGGCAGATGCTAAACCGACTGAGCTGCTCCCCAAATTTACCTTTCAAAGAGCAGCTAGTGATCTTTTAAAAATGCAAGTCTCACCATGTTTAAAATTCATTCCTAAGGTAAAGCTCAAGACCCTTAAATTGGATCCTGCCTTTCTCTCCAGCTTCTTTCCCCCTGTTCTCCTTCACCCCTGCTCATATTGAAACTCCTGCAAAACCAAACCTCTTGTACTACTGCCCTACACCATTATGTATCTTTATTCATGATGTCCCTACAGTCAGGCTTTCCCACTTCCCACCCCTAACTTTTACCTGACTTACTCTTTTTGTTGGTGTAAGACTCAGGTCAGGAAGCCTTCTTTGATCATCACAACCTGTTCCTTACCACCAGGCTCAGTTAAGTACTTCCTCCTCTTGTCCTATATGTCTGTCCAAGTTAACTTCTTACTACTATATTAGCCGCATTGATTATAATTACTTATTTTGTTTTGCTGAGGTTTCAATTTCTGCTTCCCTCTTCTAATTTTAATCTACTTGAAGGTGAGACCATACCTCATACCTCATCACTTATTCCCAGTGCTTACTATAAAGCTTGGCACAGTTGGTCACATAAATAGAAGCTACAGATCCATCAACCTTTAAGCTGAGTAAGACAGGCTGCATTTTTTTTTTTTTTGCCCTGACCTAGCTGATGTCCCTAGAGTATACCTCCAATAACAAGTTGGGAGGGCTTGAC
The DNA here is from genome assembly GCF_964656455.1 of Halichoerus grypus. Classification (NCBI taxonomy): domain Eukaryota; kingdom Metazoa; phylum Chordata; class Mammalia; order Carnivora; family Phocidae; genus Halichoerus; species Halichoerus grypus. Next base: position 55,894,023 of record NC_135722.1, read on the forward strand.
CAGAATAAAGAATGGTAGCTTGGATCAGGATGGTAATAGTGTAGAGTAGAAAAGTAGTTTGATCCTTTAATGTTTACCCTCTTCCTCCTAAGTTCCATTCTGGGACCCTAGCTTAATCCTTGACATAGCACTACTAAACTGGTTGGCACCCACTGAGATTAGGTAACAATCAAGGGATTAAGCAATTTTTTTGTGTGATCTGAAGATTTTCTGAAACTCCATTCTGACTTCTTTAGAGACCTTTTTCTTTTATCAATAGAGAATGAACAAAGCTGTGGAGGTTGGACCCATGTTTGAGCAAATACAGGCCTGATTCTGTCACTGGTTTTAAAGCAGAAGTGAGACAAAACTAAAGCATGCAAAACAGAGTATAAAAAGGGTACCAAACAACTTATCAAATAAGTTACAACATTCTTATTTCAAAGAACAAAAGTATTCAATTAATCTCTGTGGGGGGCTTCAAATTTACCAGTTAAAAATCAGAAATGATAGTAAACTGAGGGATATGATGTGGCTTTAAGAAACCACAGATTCCCATCAATATCTGAGGGACATTTTTTTCCTGGCTTTGTTATCCCAACAGAACGGACTCAATTTTATAGACTCATTTTTCATCTAATTAAATTGTTCTTTTGCAATGAATATTGTTCAAAGTCTGGTAGCCTTGTCTGATCTTAGACAAAAAGTGTGAACTCAAAAGAGATTGTGTTGGAGGAACTCAATTCTGTTTTTTTAAGATTTTCAAAACTGCAAACTGAAGGTTTGCTCATCATTTTTTCAGAACTCTACCTTTTCTTCGTAGTGTAGTGGCTCTTAGTCCAATAGTTTCCATAAGGAATAAGCTGACCTGAGATAAAGTTCTTTCTCATGATTGTTGTCACACTATGGTTTTACAGAGATTGCTGCTAAAAACAATGTAAGAGAGTTTGCAGATTGCTGTAGTCCATAAAGCCAACTTCATATATTTTGCAAACATGCATTCACACACACACACACACACACACACACACACGTGCATGTGCATTTAAAACATCCAGCAATAGCTATTCCAGCATTTTTGTAGCTTTCCTATTATTGTAAGAGCAATTTTATCACTCACTGTTTGGACTAAAGAATGAGTAAACAATCAAATGTTGTTTTGAGTACTCATTATATAAATCAGCAAAATGATAAAACTGACACAAATAAAAGGATAAACTGGAGACCTGTGGCAACATACACCTAAGTGGTCTAATGCAGCCTCCGATTTCTCTCTTGGCAGCATGCCAGGGCTTGAGTCCAGACTCTGGTCAACTGTACAACAGTGTATCAAGCCCAAAGCTTGGACATTATCTTTGCTAAATGCATATAGCACTCCTGTTTTAACAAGTGTCCTTTTTATTAAAAGTAATGAATCTCCTCTTAAGTAAAAGATCATTGAAATTAGTACTTTTGCTTTTAATACACCTATAATGAAGAAATATTGAACTACAAATCTGAAAGAGATATTAAATACTAATATTAGGGCTTAGCAATTTGTAAGGGAAATTAGCAATTCGGTAGGGAAAAAAGGGGGGCCCTGGGCTTTTAAACAGGGCATCCTCAAGCAGCTTCAAATGGACAAAAGTTTTTATCAATGTTTGATTTATCTTTTGGTTCTATAACCAGAAACCAGTTATTGGCTAAGATGCTTAAGCAAACCTAGACTCCTAGTTATTATAAAACCTTCATTTTGGTGCCAGTAAAAGAGTCTCCTGACAAACCAGGTAATTTCAAACATTGTAAAACGGGACTGAATGTGCTGGGTGTCAGGGATTGTGTTAAATGCTTTATATACATTATTTTGTTTGCTTGGAATCTTAAGGTAGATACTATTTTTTTAAATTTCAAGTTTCTATTTAAATTCTAGTTGGTTAACGTATATGGTAAAATTGGTTTCAGGTGTAGAATTTAGTGATTCATCACGTACATATAACACCTAGTGCTCTTCATAACAAGTGCCTTCCTTAATACCCATCACCCATTTAGCCCATCCTCTGCCCACCTCCCTCCATCAACCCTCTGTTTGTTCTCTATAGTTAAGAGTCTCTTATGGTTTACTTCCCTCTCCTTTTATTTTCCTTTCCCATATGTTCATCTGTTTTGTTTCTTAAATTCCACATATGAGTGAAATCGTATGATATTTGTCTTTCTCTGATTGACTTATTTTGTTTAGCATAATACTCTCTAGCTCCAGCCACGTCAGTGCAAATGGCAAGATTTCATTCTTTTTGATGGCTGAAAAATGTTCCATTGTGTATATATACCACATCTTCTTTATCCATTCATCTGTCTGTGGACATCTGGGCTCTTTCCATATTTTGGCTATTGTAGATGCTGCTGCTATAAATATTGGGGTGCATGTGCCCCTTTGAATCAGTATTTTTGTATCCTTTGGGTAAATACCTAGTAATGCGATTGCTGGGTCATAGGGTAATTCTATTTTTAACTATTTGAGGAAACTCCATACTGTTTTCCAGGGTGGCTGTACCACTTTGCATTCCCACCAACAGTATAAGAGGGTTCCCCTTTCTCCACATCCTCACCAACATCTGTTGTTTCCTGTGTTTTTAATTTTAGCCATTCTGATAGGGATGAGATGGTATCTCATCATGATTTTGACTTGTATTTCCCTGATGATAAGTGATGTTGAGCATCTTTTCATGTGTCTATTAACCATTTGGATGTCTTCTTTGGAGAAATGTCTGTTCATGTCTTGTGTCCATTTCTTAACTGGATTATTTATTTTGGGGATGTTGAGTTTGATAAGTTCTTTATAGATTTTGGATACTAACCCTTTATCAGATATATCATTTGCAAATATCTTCTCCCATTCTGAAGTGTTAGTTTTGTTGATTGTTTCCTTTGCTGTGCAGAAGCTTTTTATCTTGATGAAGTCCCAGGCGATGTGTCTAGTAAGAAGTTGCTGTGGCCAAGGTCAAAAAGGTTGCTGCCTGTGTTCTCCTCTAGGATTTTGATGGATTCCTGTCTCACATTTAGGTCTTTCATCCATTTTAATTTATTTTTGTGTGTGGTGTGAGAAAGTAGTTCAGTTTCATTCTTCTGCATGTGGCTGCCCAGTTTTCCCAACACCATTTTTTTCCATTGGATATTCTTTCCTGCTTTGTTGAAGATTAGTTAATTATATAGTTGTGGGTCCATTTCTGGATTTTCTGTTCTGTTCCATTGATCTATATGTCTGTTTTTGTGCCAGTACCATACTGTCTTGATTACTACAACTTTGTAATATAGCTTGAAGTCTGGAATTGTGATACCTCCAGCTTTGGTTTTCTGTTTCAGGATTGCTTTGGCTATTCAGGATCTTTTCTGGTTCCATACAAATTTTAGGATTGTTTGTTCTAGCTCTGTGAAAAATGCTGTTGATGTTTTGATAGGGATTGCATTGAATGTGTAGATTGCTTTGGGTAGTATAATATTTTAACAATATTTGTTCTTCCACTCCATGAGCATGGCATATTTTTCCATTTCATTGTGTCCTCTTCAACTTCTTTTATAAGTGTTCTATAGTTTTCAGAGTATAGATCTTTCACCTCTTTGGTTAGGTTTATTCCTAGGTATCTTATAGTTTTTGGTGCAATTGTAAATGGGATCGATCCCTTGATTTCTCTTTCTGCTGCTTTATTATTGGTGTATAGAAATACAACAGATTTCTCTATGTTGATTTTATATTATCCTACAACTTTGCTGAATTCATGTATCAGTTCTAGCAATTTTTTGGTGGAGTCTTTCACGTTTTCTACATAGAGTATCATGTCTTCTGCAAATAGTGAAAGAGTCACTTCTTCTTTGCCAATTTGGATGCCTTTTATTTCTTTTTGTTGTTCTGATTGCTGAGGCTGGGACTTCCAGTACTATGTTAAATAACAGTGGTGAGAGTGGACACCTCTGTCTTGTTCCTGACCATAGAGGAAAAGCTCAGTTTTTCCCCATTGAGGATGATATTGGCTGTGGGTCTTTCATATATGGCCTTTATGATGTGGAGGTATTTTCCATCTATCCCTACTTTGTTGAGGGTTTTTATCAAGAAGGGCTGCTGTATTTTGTCAAATGCTTTTTCTGCATCTACTGATAAGATCTCATGGTTCTTGTCCTTTCTTTTATTAACGTGGCGTATCACATTGATTGATTTGTGACTATTGAACCACCCCTGCAGCCCAGGAATAAATCCCACTTGATCGTGGTGAATAATTCTTTTAATGTACTGTTGGATTTGGTTTGTTAGTATCTTGTTGAAAATTTTTACATCCGTGTTGATCAGGAATATTGGCCTGTAATTCTCTTTTTTAGTGGGGTTTTTGGTTTTGGAATCAAGGTAATGCTGGCTTCATAGAATGAGTTTGGAAGTTTTCCTTCCATTTCTATTTTTTTGGAACAGTTTGAGAAGAACAGGTATTAACTCTCCTTTAAATGTCTGGTAGAATTCCCCTGGAAAGCCATCTGGCCTGGACTTCTGTTTGTCCAGGGAGATTTTTGATTACCGATCCAATTTCTTTGCTGTTTATAGGTCTGTTCAAATTTCCTATTTCTTCCTGTTTCAATTTTGGTAGTTTGTATGTTTCTAGGAATTTATCCACTTCTTCCAGATTGCCCAATTTGTTGGCATATAATTTTTCATAATAGTCTCTTATAATTATTTGTATTGCTGTGGTGTTGGTTGTGATCTTTCCTCTTTCATTTGTGATTTTATTTATTTGGGTCCTTACTCTTTTCTTTTTTATAAGTCTGGCTAGGGGTTTATCAATTTTATTAATTCTTTCAAAGAGCCAGCTCTTAGTTTCGTTGATCTGTTCTACTGGGGGTTTGTTTGTTTGTTTGTTTCTATATCATTTATTTCTGCTCTAATCTTTATTATTTTCTTTCTTCTGCTGACTTTAGGCTTTTTTTGGCTTTATTTCCTTTTCTAACTCCTTTAGGTGTAAGGTTAGGTTGTGTATTTGAGACTTTTCTTGCTTCTTGAGATAGGCCTGTATTACTATATACTTCCCTCTTAGGACCGCCTTTGCTGCATCATAAAGGCTTTGGACTGTCGTGTTTTCATTTTCATTTGCTTCCATGTATTTTTTTAAAATTTCTTCTTTAATTTCCTGGTTAACCCATTCATTGTTTAGGAGGATGTTCTTTAGCCTCCATGTATTTGTGCTCTTTCCAAATCTTTAATTGTGGAAATTTGAGGAAAAAATTTTTTTGTTTTTTATTATGACTTCAAGTTTCATAGTGTTGTGGTCTGAAAATATGCATGGTATGATCTCAGTCTTTTTGTACTTGTTAAGGGATGATTTGTGACCCAGGATGGTATCTGTTCTGAAGAATGTCCCATGTACACTTGAAAAGAATGTGTATTCTGCTCTTTAGGATGAAATGCTCGGAATATATCTGTTAAATCCATCTGGGCCAGTGTGTCATTCAAAGCCATTGTTTCCTTGTCGATCTTCTGTTTAGATGATCTATCCATTGCTATGAGTGGGGTATTAAAGTCCCCTACTATTATTGTATTATTATCAATGAGTTTCTTTAAGTTTGTTATTAATCGATCTATATATTTGGCTGCTCCCACACAGGTGGCTTAAATATTTACAATTGTTAGCTCTTCTTATTGGATAGACCCCTTAATTATAATATAGTGCCCTTCTTCATCTCTTGTTACAATCTTTGGCTTAAAATCAGTTTGTCTGGGGTGCCTGGGTGGCTCAGTCGTTTAAGTGTCTCCCTTCGGATCAGGTCATGATCCCGGGGTCCTGGGATCAAGTCCCACATTGGGCTCCCTGATCAGAGGGACCCTGCTTCTCCCTCTCCCTCTGCCTCCCACTCCCCCTACTTATGCACTCTCTCTCTATCAAATAAATGAATAAAATATAAAAAAAAATCTAGTTTGTCTGGAAAAAGTATGGCCACTCTGTTTTTCTTTTGATGTCTATTAGCATGATAAATTGTCCTCCATCCCCTCACTTTCAACCTGGAGGTGTCTTTAGGTCTAAAATGAGTCTCTTGTAAGCAGCATATAGTTATGTCTTGGTTTTTTTTGTTTTTTTTTTTTTAGTCCGTTCTGTCTTTTGATTGGAGCATTTAGTCCATTTACATTCAGAGTAATTATTGATAGATAAGAATTTAGTGCCATTGTATTACCTGTAAAGTTGCTGTCTGGAGATTTTCTCTGTTCCTTTCTAGTCTTTGTTGCTTTTGGTGTTTCTTTCTCACTCAAAGGGTCCCCTTTAATATTTTTGGCGGGGCTGGTTTAGTGGTCATGAACTCCTTTAATTTTTGTTTGTCTGGGAAACTCTTCATCTTTCCTTCCATTCTGAATGACAGCCTTGCTGGATAAAGTATTCTTGGCTGCATATTTCTCCCCTTCAGCACATTGAATAAATCATGTCATTGCCTTCTGGCCTGCCAGGTCTCTGTGGAGAGATCTACTGCTCACCTGATTTGTCTTTCCTTATAGGTTAGGGAAGGTAGATACCTTATTGTACTCACTTTACAGATCTAGAAACTGAGGCTCAGACAGGCTAAGTAGCTTTTCCAAGGTCATGCGTACCAGTGACAGAGCCAAAAATTAAATACAGCCCATTTGACTCCAATTACACTATTTTGTTTCCCCTAGACCTCTGCTGTCCAATAAGATAGCTACTAACCATATATGGCTATTTGGAATTAAATTAATAAAAATTAAAATGTGAAGTCAGTTCCTCAGTCACTAACCACATTTCAAGTGCTTAACAGCTACATGTAGCTAGTGGCCACCATACTGGACAATGCAAGTATAGAATCCATTATTGTAGGAAGTTTATTGGATAATGCTGGTCTAGAGCCCCCAGTAACTGGCATGCCTTCTGCCTTTCTGATAATGGAAATTATACACATTACCTTGTTACTTTAACTTCCAAGAAGTTCAATTCAAAATTTTAAGCTCAAGTATAGCAATACTTTAGCCCTGGTAACCAACGTGTTTGTGCTCACCTTTTCCTGGGTCCTGATTTTCTATCTGTATTTATTAATTTTTGTTTCATTGAAAATGTTATTGTTGCAAGTATTCTTAAATCATTTGTTGAAAAGGCAGAATATAAATATAAATAAACAAAAAAAAGGACATATGCTCTGATTTTTCATGACCTCCATGTGTATAAGGTGCAGAATAGGATTCATGAACCAGCTATATGCTGTCTGTAAGAAACTCACTTCCAATAAAACAATGTAGGCAGGATGAAGGTAAACGGATGGAAAAAGTTCTATCATGCAAACATTAATCAAAGGAATGCAGAAGAGGCTGCATTGATATCAGATAAATTAAATTTCAGAGCAAAGATAATTACTAGAAACACAGAAAGACATTATACAATGATAAAAGGGTCAGTCCACCAAAAAGAGATAGCAGTCCTAAATATGTATGCAGGAGACAACAGAATTGCAACATATGTGAATGAAAAACTAATAGAAATGAAAGGAGAAATAAACCCACAATAAAAGTTCAAGTCTTCAACACCTATCCTTCCACAATTCATAGGAAAATTAGACTGAAAATCAGCAGGTATTTAGAAGATTTCAACAACATCGAGCAACAGGATCTAATTGATATTTATAGAACATTCTGCCCAACAACATCATTATACATTATACATTCTGAATTTCAAATGCTTATTTCCATAACATATACAAAATAGACCATATTCTGGGCATTAAAACAAACCTCAGCAAATTTTAAAGGATTTAAATCATACAGAGTATGTTCTGTGATACACTAGAATCAAACCAGAAATCATAACTGAAAGATAACATGAAAATCTACACATATTTGGAAACTAAACAACCCCCTTCTAAATAATCTATGGGTCAAAGAGCAAGTCTCCAGGTAAATTTTAAAAATACACTGCAAGTGTATAAATACATTAAAAAAATACATGTAAAATTTTTGGGTCAGACCTAAGGCTGTGCTGAAAGGGAAATTTACAGCACTAAATATATAAATTAGAAAAGAGGAAGTCTCAAATCAGAGCATATAAGTTCCTACCTCGGGAACTTAGAAAAAGAAGGGCAAAATGAACCCAAAGCCAGCAGAGAGAAGGAAATTATTATAAAGAGGAAGTGGGAGCAGGAGGGAAGTGGGTGTGATTGTCAAAGAGCAGCATAAGGAATCATTGTGGGGATGGAAATGTTCTGCATCTTTATTAATGTCAATATTCTGGTTGTGATAGTGTACTATGGTTTTGCGAGGGGGTACCATTGGAGGAACCTGGGTAAAGAGTATGTGGGCTATCTCTCTATTATTTCTCACTTTGCATGTATATCTACAATGATCTCAGAATAGAAAGTTAAAATTTTTTTAATTTTTTAAAATTTAAATTCAATTTATTAACATATAATGTATTATTGGTTTCAGAGGTAGAGGTCAGTGATTCATCAATCTTTTATAATACCCAGTGCTTACATCAGGTATCCTCCTTAATGCCCATCACCCAGTTACCCCATCCCCTGAACACCTCTCCCCTCCAGCAACCCTGTTTGTTTTCTATGGTTAAGAGTCTCTTATGGTTTGTCTCCCTTTCTGTTTTCCTCGTTTCATTTTTTTCTTCTCTTCCCCTATGATCCTCTGTTTTGTTTCTTAAATTCCACATATGAGTGGGATCATATGATAATTGTCTTTCTCTGATGACTTATTTCGCTTAGTATAATACCCTCTAGTTCCATTCATGTCGTTGCAAATGGCAAGATTTCATTTTTTTGATGGCTGAGTATTCCAGTGTGTGTGTGTGTGTGTATGTGTGTGTGTGTATTTGTGTGTGTATGTGTGTATATTTATATACACATACATACATACCACATCTTCTTTATCCATTCATCTGTTGATGGACATCTGGGCTCTTTCCATAGTTTGGCTACTGTGGACATTGCTGCTATAAACATCGGGGTGCATGTACCCCTTCGGATCACTACATTTGTATCTTTGCGGTAAATACCCAGTAGTGCAATTGCTGGGTCGTAGGGTAGCTCTATTTTCAACTTTTTGAGAAACCTCCATACTGTTTTCCAGAGTGGCTGCACCAGCTTGCATTCCCACCAACAGTGTAAGAAGGTTCCCAGAAAGTTTAATTTTAAAAAGACAACCAACGAAAAGATTTTATAACACAAAAATGAGAAAGAAAAATTATCCAGCACACACAAAGAATTTCAACAGAAAATATTTAAAAGATGACAAAAAAGAAAAAAATGAGGGAAAGATTTGAAAAAACACTTCACAAAAGACTAAAAACACAATGAAATGCACTATACACACAGACTGGTTACAATGAAGTAGTTGACAATATTAAATGTTAGCAAGGATTGGCTGGGCAATGTGAGCAAGGTTGAGCAATGTGTATGAACTCCCACATTAGTGGGGGATGTCAATTTGTATAACTCCTTTGGAAAACTTGTAGGTATTAAAAAGTTGAAGATATATATGCCCTGTGATCCAACAATTCCACACCTAGGATATCTAGTAGATAAATTTGTGCTTATGCAGCATTGCTTGCCATTGTCCCAAACAGCAAATAACCCAAATGCTTAGCAACAGAAGAATGAATAAATAATGTCAGCATACTCATACAGCTGAATAACATGGAGCAAAGCCAAATGACCACACAGAACACATACCAGGCCTTTAGAATAGCATTTATTGGAGGAAACCAGTAAGTATAGAAGCAGCAGCAGGTTTGGAAGTCCCCTGTTGCTCATTCCATTTGAAGTCAGCACACAGGAATGAGACCCTGATCCTTGCATGAATGTGACTGTGTAGTATCTCCTACTCATCTCCCTTCCTCATGACTACCAGTGAGGAAGATTGTTTCTTCACAGAGGTAGAGGTCTGAAAAGCCATAGAATAGCTGGCCTGATGAGGGTTATGATCCAATAGCTGCATGACATGGCAGAACCATGGCTTCCAGCTCTGTTCCACCACTTCATTCATACATACATATCAAACATACAGAAGAGAATGCACAGGCTGTCTTCTGTCAAGACCAGGGACAAAAAACCATGTCTTGGTATGGCAGAGAAGTGATCTGATCAGCATTCTTCTAGAATGATTTCTCTAAGCATTTGGCTGTAGCTAGTTTCCATGGAGCTCAAAGGCCAACTCCTTTCCTGGGAGGCCAGCCAGTAGAGAATATTGGGCAAGTTAACCCTTATTTCTCAACCACAATAGTTCTTCACCTCCACTCTCTATGTGGCCTCTATACATCATACCCCATTACATCAGTAATATATGCCATTACAATCCATAGGCAACTCTGGAGAATGGTTAATACAACAACTAGGCAGTAGTTCTCAAACTTGAGCGTTTCAGAATCATCTGGAGGACTTATCTGCAGATTTCAGATCCATGAAGGACCCTGAGAACTTGCATTTCTGAAGAGTTCTCCTATCATGCTAACGCTGCTTGTATAGGAACCACACTTTGAAAATCACTGGAATAGGGCAAGCCTATTGAATAGCTGTTCCCTAAACCAGGGGCTGAAGGAGCTCAGACTCAGACAAGAAAAAGGGGTACCAGATTGGGATACACTAAATAACCCTACTGCCTTTTCCCATATGCAGAATTCTGATTATTCTACTTGCCACTAATCATGATCCATAAACAATAGGAATTGTTGATTAGGGCACAGAAAGCCCTTTGGCTATAGGATTATGAAGATCAGTTTTGTAGTCTAAATCCACTTTGGTTAAAATAACAACAATAATAAATGAAAATAAAACTACCCCGGCTAAGGAGTCCAGGCTAATCTGCTGGACAGTTAGAGTGATCTCATTAGCTATTTAGCCTAGCTTAACTGCTAGATTTCCTATTGTTGTCTTCAGCTTCAATTATCCCCACTCAGGAATAAGACTACAGTGTCCTCTCTCCTCACTACCTGCTGGCAGGTTTTCTCCTCTACATCTAGGCCAGGTGGTGGCTATGGGGGGGCCTGAGAATCCCAGAAAACATCAAATAGCTGGATTATCACCTCAGGGTTATAGGTCATGGTTACTGGAGGCAAACAGGTGAAGGCCATTTGACCACACAGGAAAACAGCCTAGGCAGAACATATTCTCCAGTCCAGAGTTGTGTGTGTATGTGTGTGTGCTCGCCCACACATTGTATTGGAGTTAAGGCCAATATTCATAGTCACAGGGCTTGAATAAAGCCTAACCAAGGCCTATAGGATTACTCCCAAGCCTTTTCCAATGACCAAGAATTCTGTGTCATCCCAACAAGTAGAGGAAGAGCTAGACATGGAACCTAAGAGTCCATTATGGATAGTTTTATAGGCAGGTAGTGGGTAGTGTGATTCAGTGGAGTAGGATAGGAAACTCATAGTAGGTAAATGTTAGAAAACACTGGAGTGCTTCCAGCTGTCCCTTGCTGCATCTGGTAACTGATGACTGATCCAGCATTGTGACAGATTAGCCAAGGACCCATGGTAAGACATGCCTAGAAGAACGGGATAGCCTGGGTGATGGTTCTCTTGAAGGGACCCAAGTAGAAGAAGATAGGATGTACTTCCTCCAAATGTCTCCCGTGGTGTTGGGTATACCCTTATTTCTGGTGAAAGGCTTCTTCTGAAAAGATCTATAACATCTGACCCAGCACAATTACCTTACCCCATCACCACCGATCTCCTTCCTCCATGGTTCCACAGTAGCTGCACTGCACTTACTTATACCCAAGGGTGAGGACACCTTGCATGGTGCCTACGTAGCACTTATACAGTAACATCAAATGCAGGATAAAGGTATTAGTGTGACTTCAGTTGAATTGGTCACCACCAGCCAGCCTCATGGCTCTAGCAGTGCCTTCAGGTTGGTATCTGCCTAGTCTTGATACAGTGTATTGTTCAGACTTCCAACTGCCAAAGAGAATCAGGATAGGAGAAAAGGTACAGAGGTATGGAAAGGAATGCCTGGGTTCAGGTCCCTGCACTACAATTATACTACTCCAGTTATTTCCCCATCCCCTAATTCCTGTGTCCTTAACAGATGGCTGAGAGCAGATAGCCCCTTCCAGAATATGCTGGGCAGAACTCTAAGATGATCCCTGCTATGATCTGAATATATTTCCCCCTCCTTCAAATTCATATGTTGAAATCCTAATGCTCAAAGTGATGGTATAAAGATGGGGAGGTTTGGAGGTACTTAGGTCATGAAAGTGGAGCCCTCATGAATTGGATTAGTGCTTTTAGAAAAGAGAGCCCATAGAACCCCCTAATCCTTTCTGCCATGTGAGGACACAGCAAGAAATTAGCAGTCTGCAACCTGGAAGAGGGCCTTCACCAGGACCTGACCACGCTGACACCATGATTTTGGACATCACAGCCTCTAGAACTGTGGGAAATAAATTTCTGTTGTTTATAAGCCATCCAGTCTATTGTATTTTGTTAATAGCAGCCCAAATGGACTGAGCCCTCCAAGATGCCCAGGCTTTGGTGTACGTAACTTCTCCATTTTTCCAAAAAAACAGTTATCTAAGTACTGGGGTGAAGGGGTTTTGCAGATGTAATTAAGTTCCCAATTAGTTGACCTTAAGACAGGTTGATTATCTAACTAAGCCTGACCTAATCACAGGAGCCCTTCAAGAGCAGAGTTTTCTCTGGCTGTTGCCAAAGTGAAAGAGAGATGTGCTCTGGCTAATCTGGAATAAAGCAAACATTCATTTTGTGAATTGCCTGTGAGGGCCGGGGTGGGGTGGGGCAAAAAACCATTGGCAGCCTCTAGTTGCTGAGAGTGGTCCTTGGCTGACAGCTGGAAAGAAAATGAGGACCTCAGTCCTACAACCACAAGGAAATGAATTCTGCCAACAACTAGTGAGCCTGAAAGAGGACTTCAAGGCCCTGATGAACTATAGCCCTGGCCAATATCTTAATTTCAGCCTCATGAGACTCTGAGCAGAATATCCAGCCATGCTGTGCTCAGACATTTGACCTATAGAAACTGTGAGATAATTTATGTTGTGTTAAGCCACACTTGTGGTAATTTGTGATGTAGCAATAGGTAACTAACACATGGGATAGATATGTACAGTACTCATAGAATAAGTAAGCAGCAATTGTCTATGAGTAGAGAGTTTCAGAGTTCTCTTGCCTCCACACTCCGCAGACAATAAAAGGCATGGAAATATGCTGCGTTAGGCTGGCTGGGCAGGAAAAATGTTCCGATATCTGAGTAGATGCATAGATATCCCAGTAGTAAACAGTCATCCCTATAATGCTTAAACAGACTGTTGGAAAGTTCACAGGAGAGGCAATGCTTCTGTTTTAATGCCCACCTATCAGAAAATTCCAAGATTCTAAGATTCCAGAGGGATAGGCAGCTAAGAATTCCTCAGGCCTCATCAGACCAACCAGTTTACCACTGCAATCTAAAGTGAGGACGTGTAACATTCCTGTCTTCTGATGGGCTATACCATCATCTAACATTCCTTCTATGTTACATGTAAGCAATGCCGTTGTCCTTGTCCTTTCAGTAACTGCATGCAAGATCTCCTGTACCTTTGTATTTTTTTTCCGTAAGACAAGATTGGGGGTCACCAACCTTTTCACTTTTGCCCCCTGGATCTAAAGGTCATAACCACATAGCACTGTAAAAGGTGTCAGCTCACTTAGTCCCTGCTGGAGTTATCTCCTTCACCTGGAGGTGGGGATGGAGTGTGTGATGGTTAACTTTCTGTGTCAATTTCACCGGGCCATGGGATGCCCAGTATCTGGTTAAACATTCTTTCTGGGTGTGGGTGGGGGGCGGGGGTAGGGGGGAAATGCGTGTTTCCAGAAGAGATTAGCATATGAATTGGTGGACAGAGTAAAGCAGATGACCCTGCTTGGGTGGGCATCATCAAATTAACTGAAGGCCTGAATAGAACAAAAAGGTGGAGTGCGTTGCTGGCCCATCAATCTTCTGCCCTGGGTGCTCCTGGTTCTTACACATCAGACTTTGACTGGAATCTACACCACTGGCCCTCTGGCTCTCAGGCCTTTGAACTACACCGCTGGCCTTCCTGGGCTCCAACCTGTAGATGTAGATCATGGGACTTCTCAGTTTCCATACTCGCCTGAGCCAATACCTTATAATATATAACCATTTTTGGCCCTTTTCTCTTAGTTTATAATTAAAAGTGTTAAGAAAAAGAATACACACTGAAGTACATAGTGGTAAAGGGGCATCTCACTGCAACTTAATCTCAAATCGTTCAGGAAGAAAAAATTATATATATATTTTTATTTTATATATATGTGTGTATATATATATATTTAAGTTTCCTTAAGTTTGAAATTATTTCAAAATGAAAAATTAGAAAAGAAAGGGGAGAAGGAAAAGAAGAGAGGCATACTCCAAGTAGAATATTTTCATCTCCTTTTATTGAAGGAAATAAAACTTGTGCTGCAAGAGGCAGTGGTACCTCAGAGCATGACAAGGTAGCCAATGGGACTGACATGACAAGCCACAATGCTGGCCAGGGGTCCTATTGTAGAGGGAGGACCAAAACCACAAAGACAGCAGGAGGTAGCAAACATCCCCAACACCCAGTGCAAGCATTTCCATTTGCAGAGAGCTTGGCCATGCATTGTAAAAACAGGGTCCCCTCACAGCTGGCAGAGTATCTTATCAGGTCGCCGAATCCATTCAAAGCTAACACGTAGTTTCAGAGTTGGGAGATCCTTCCCTCTGACCCAAAGACTCAGGCCATCAGAAGATCTTTCAGCTCCTTATCCCAGATGGAAAAAGAGGCTGAGTTCTTGAAACAACACATAGGTACAGTTGGACACATGCTGATACCCAACTTTGTTCTAAAAGCAGCTAAATTTTTTTCCCTGACTTCTCACACTGCTCTTACCCAGCATGTGCCCTAGGAAACCTCTCAAAAAGTTCTAAACAAAGACAGAATTGGGGCAGCAGCCTAGGGGATGTAGGGAGTCAAAAGCTGCTACATAGCCAAGACCATTTCACAAGAAATAGCATGGGGAACACTACTGGGTGAAGATCCTCCCAAATAGCTGCTAGAAGCACACACAAAGAAAAAACATGGTAGCTTTCTCTCCCATATCAAGATCAGCTGCGCCAAAGCCATGGTCCAGGAAGATGAGCCATTTCATGTCCCTGGCAAATTATCAACGCTCACAGCACTCCTCATGCTGTTCCAATTTTCAAGTACAATAGGAGTTTGGGCAGTTCAGCCTCGGAAAAGCAAGCTCTAAAGAAATCTCAACTGATTACAAATTGATAATGTTATAAAGCCAAAAATTTATAGAGTCAAGAACTGACTGGCAGGTGTAAGATTGGGGTAGAGGGAGAAGATTTTGCTGTGTAGAAATAGGAGTCCAAGGGTTTATTCCTATAAGCCCTTGATCATAAACTACCCTCACAACCACAAATTGGGAGGAAATTCCTTATTTAGAAATGGCCATCATCTGATTAGTCAGTTGCAGTTCTCTTCAATGCTGGACACATGGTTTTCAAGGATCAAAGTCAGGAGAGCGCTAGACCAGGAAATGGGAGGACCAAGGCAAGGAAGAGAGGGCATCAGGGGTTGGAATTTCTAAAATAAGCATTTATTTCACAGAAGTCTTGGCACAATGAGGCTGGGGTAAGCATGGTTTTAGTGATTGTTCTTGGTTGCCTCCTTTGCTGCAGCAATCAGTGGAGTGAGGCTGGAGAGGGGCTTGGCAATCTTCAGGAACTGATGCTAGAAAGGAAAAAAAGCAAAGACACATGACTATTTACCATTCTTCCTCAGTAACCATCATAAGATGTTAAGGGCATCCATATTTGCACAAGGTGCTGCCTGGAAAGCTTCAGATCATCCCCAAGTTGAAGAACATCTTTAAAAGATAACCATTTTGGAAAACTGTTTGGCACTATCTACTTACAACTTAAACACACATCTATGCTATATCCCAGCATTTCCACTTGTAGGTATATTTCCAAGAGAAGTAAGTTTGTGTATCCACCAAAAGACACAAACAAGAACGTTCATAGCAGTTTTACTTAACAATAGTCATAACTAAAAGAACCCAAATGTCTAAGAGAATGAAAGAATGAATAATGTTATATTTTATAATACTATACAGAAAATTACACAGCAATTTAAAAGAATGAATGATTGATACACTGACAACAGGATGAATCCCACAGACATTATGTTGAGTGAAAGAAGCCAGACACAGGGGATTTCATATCGTATGATTCCACTTTATATTAGGTAAAACTAAACTATGGTGATAATCAGAATAATAATTATCTCTGAGGGAAAGTATTGACTGATCATGACCCAGTGGTATATTGCAATACTGCAGTTCAGGAGCACTGACCTAGGAATTTATTGTTCTATCTTTGAATTCAATAAAGCCTTCAATAGCTTGGTCCTTTCCCAAATCACTGTCACTGGGCTATACTTTGGGCCACACCCACAACTATTAAAGAAGATCATTTTGGAGAAAACACTGTATGAAAACTGCATCTACATTTTCAGCAAGACTGTTATGGAGAACAATTCTTTATGTAACTCAGAGCCTCTTAACTAAAAATGATTTTTCTTACATTTAGTAGTAAAAAGGCTTTGTGTCTTGAGGATGTGATGTTTTTCCATTTGATAAGAAATATAGGAACTATCACATTTCTTTTTCTGTCCTGGCCACCAGGAAACTGAGAACCAAATTTGATGTTTAAACAAAACTAACTCAGATGATTAGCATATTTGATCCTTCTGCCATCCTTAATGAGTCCTTTTTACTAATCATATTGTATACTGTATAGGCACATACACATTTAGGCATATATACACCTTTTCATTGCTGGAAGTTGCTTCATCTTCTTTTTGGACAGAGATAGGATATAAAAAGGCACTGAAGACAAGAAGTTACCATGAAAAAAATAAAAGACCTTGGCTAAATCATGAAGATACAAATTTCAACATAATACCCCATGTATTTTTATCCATGTATGTGTTCTCACAGGAGAAAGAGATGTGAAGCTTTTGTGATTTAAGATTCCAAAAGTCATAGTTTTGAATATTTACAATGTACAGTAAAAGTTAAAGAGCCATTGTTATAAAATCACAGGTTTTTACAACTCCCCTCTGAGTTGAGAAAGCAGCATGATCCAATACCGATCTGGGAGGCTTCAGTTTCCTTCTCTGTATAATGAACAAAGTATAATAGATAAGCCCTAAAGCCCTTCCAGTTTTAGCACTCTCTGAGACAAAAGAGCAGTAGCCAAGAGCATACACACTTGAGAGCCAAGCAGACATAGGTTAAAACCCTGGGTCTACCACATATTAGCTATATAATCATGGAAAAGTTACTAAACACTTGAAACCTCACTTGCTCACCTATAAAAATGGGAATAATAGAACCTATAAATCACAGGGTTGTTATAAAGAATAGACGAAAAGAACATATAAAGCACTTAGTGCCTATAGTGTGGCAAAGATTCAATATAATGCATTTATTGTTTCTTATGGTATCAGGAAGAAAACTCTAGAGGGCACTAATCTTTCAATAATTATAATTTGGTACCTAATTAACAATATCTTCACCAATCACAGGCTTAAAGTAGAATTTGAACATTTTTCCATGTCTAGGGTTTCCAGAGCAAACCTCATATGGAAGGCAAAAGGATCCTATATGGTACTGCCTGTTATAAGGGGTTTTCAGTTGCAAAGGATCCGAGATACTAATGGGTTCCATTTGGGAGAGCCGAAATCTCATATCTAACAGACCAGTGCTCTGTAAATCCATAACCCTGGTTACAAAGAGATGCTAAATATGTTCTAGAGGGTAGCATTTCAAGGAAGGTAAATACTTTAAGCAATTTCATTCAATTCAATGAATATTTTCCGAATACCTTTTCCAAGTCAGGTCCTAGGTATAAGAGGAGACCAAGAAATTAAAAAGATAGAAGTTACAATTTAGTGGGAAAGAGAGGGTTGTTCATAACTAACTTTAACGCAGGAGGTCTGGCCTGCCTTGCTCAGTTGCTCTTGGTCCTCATAATAAAGAAGTAACTGTGCATGCCTACAGATTAATCACCACCATAAAGTTTAATGTGATACTTATGTGGTAGCCTGCTAAAAGCAGTTTTTGCAACCATATGAAATAATTATGTAATTTCAGGATTAAACAGGTGGAAGTATAAAAGCTTGGCAAACCTTCCACTCCAGGCTTCCCCACAATTGGCAGAATCTCACTCTAATTCAGGCAAAACAAAAGAAGTGCTGATGAAAGTTACAGGCAAAGTTCAGCAGAAGCTCAGAAAGTAGATTTTTAAGCTGAGCCTATGAATGTGTACAGAGTTTTAACAGACTGAGGAATAGCCTCAGGGAATAACATGAACAAAGGCCCAGAGATGAAGGAGGTTAGGGAACTAGGAATATAAATTGAGTGTGGGAAGTTGTAGGTGAGAAGCCTAGTAGTGCTTCACAGACAAAAATGAAGCAAAAAAGGCTTGGTTTAGTTATCCCTTGAATTCAGAGCTTCCCTGCATAGGGACAATTACCTGCAGCAGCTCTTTAGCTGAACCTCTCTTCTCCACATCCATCTCAAGACAGCGGTTCAGAAAGTCCCGGAAGAAAGCTGACAGCTTCTCTGGGTTCTGAAGCTCTGGGGTCCCATTGGTGGCAATGAGGTACAAGGCCTGGCAATACAAATGGAGAATCACCTTAGGCTCTAGCTGGAGTTCTCTCTTAGTGCCCAGACCTGCCCTCTAGAAATATGGTTAGCTGCTTTATGCCTCCAGGACACAAAGAGGCAGCTTTGGTATACTGGAAAGAATATGACCTAAGGATCAGATTTAACATTTAAAGGCCATGTGACCATGTGCAAGCCAGTGACCTCCCAAATTCCTCATCTGGAAAATAGGGATGACAAGGGTGCCTATCTCACATGTCTGTAAAAACCAAGATAGTATATTGGAAAGCACTTTATAAACTTATGAAATGTGTTCCAGACCCATGGGTTGATTATTATTCTTGATTATGTATCTAAAGGGTTTATTACTCACTTAGCCTGATGATGAGTTAAACATCTATCTGCCCATTTGCTGGAGGAAATTACTCCTGATGCCCTCACCTTAATCACCTAAGAACTGATTTCTTCTAGCAAGAGAGGAATATAAAAAGCAAGTGTTCTGTAAAGCAACAATCTGTTTCCTTGTTGCCTCCCCTGGTCCCCTAACATGAGCCATCTTATGGGATAGGTTAAAAAAAAAAAAAGTCCTGGGGCGCCTGGGTGGCTCAGTCATTAAGCGTCTGCCTTGGGCTTGGGTCATGATCCTGGGGTCCTTGGATCGAGCCCCCACATTGGGCTCCCTGCTCAGTGGGAAGCCTGCTTCTCCCTCTCCCACTCCCCCTGCTTGTGTTCCCTCTCTCACTGTGTCTCTCTCTGTCAAATAAAGAAAATCTTTTTAAAAAAAAAAAGTTATTTTCAAGCACTCAGAACTTTAATTCACAAAGTATTAAAGTATTTACACAAATACTATCTCATTTAATGACCACAATAAATCTGGATAATAGGCTAGGCAAGAATTATCATCCCCATTTCACAGATAAAGTCCAGAAACATAAAGACATATGCCTGGGATCAAGCTATGCATGTGAATTTATGTCCTCTGACTCTAATCCCAGTCTTATTTCCATCCACACCATACTGATCATCATCTTCAAGGCCACTGTAAGATGGGGGAAGATGAGTGGTATGTGGAATCAGAGGGCAAAGCTGGGACCTTCAGGCAGTTTCGGCTGGTACACTGAAGCACTTTCCAGTAATCAGCTATCCAGGAGGTAACCAGTTAAGATGAGATGACCACCTATCAACGACAACACACACATATTTCCTGCACTGGATGGGAGGTTGAGAAATGAGAAAATAAAAGCAATCAGACTAATTCTCTTATTTGCCCATGACCAAAATTACCAACCTACTTGCATTTGTATTCATACACTCTGCTTTTCCTCTTTTTTTACAATGGATAAATTGTCCATCTTCTAATCTAATACTCTTTCAATACTTGATCCAACCCCTCTCATCTACTTAAGGACAGCACTCCAACAGATGTCACTTCTCTCTTGTACATGACCACATTCCTCCTTTCCACTACATCATTCCTATCAGCACACAAACATGCTAAAATAATATCTTAAAAAAAAAAAAAACAACCAAAGTCCTCCCTCAACTCCACTTCAGGTTCCTACTCCATTTTTCTGTTCCCTTAAGAGCAAAACTGCTTAAAGAACAACAACTCCTTTCACATGCCATCTCAACTTCTTCTCCCATTCTGGTAGATTTCCTCTAATCAGGCTTTCATTTCATTACCATAAACTCCACATTGGCAAATCTAATGTTTATTTCTCAATCTTATCTCATACGATCTATCAGTGACATCTGACACAGTGGTCCATCCTCCTTCTCCAAACACTTTGTTGTCTTGGCCTCCAGGACACACTTCTCTCAGTTCTCCTCCTACTTGGAAGGCCACTCCTTGGTCTAATTTGCTAGTTCCTCCAACCTGTAAGCGTGAGAGTACCCCAGGGCTCAGTACTCAAACCTTACTCCCTAGGTGAGTGATCACATCAACCATCTAGTTCCAATGCTTTAAATAAACCAACTATATACTACCTCCTGATAAATTCATATTTATAGCCCTGACCTCTTACCCTTGAACTCCAGACTCATACGCCCAACTCTATTCAGTATCTCCACTTGGATATCTAATAAACATTTCAAATCACCACATTCAAAACCAACTCTATTATCCCATTTTACTTGCCCTTCAACCTTCTCAGTAAATGGCAAATGAACTTTTTCAGCAATTAGGGCCCAAAATCTTATAGGTATTGTTGATTCATCTTTCTCTGATATCCATTTCATCTTGTCAGCAGTATGTTCAAGGTATTTCCTGAGTCTAACCACTCTTCATTACTACTGCCACCAATATAGTCCAAGCCACCACTCTTACCTGAACAATTTTAACAGTATTTCAATCTGTTTTCTATAACAGCAGTCAAAATGGTTGGTTAATATTTATAACATAAATTAAGTCATACTACTACTCAGCTCAAAATCCTCTGATGGCTTCCAATCTCTTACAGAATAAAAGCCAAGTTCTCACAATGGTCACAAGGTCTTACCTGATTCGGCTCCCTGCTAGTTCTCTGACCTTGTCTACTCATCTCCACCCTGCTCACTCACTTAGTGACACTGATCTCTTTGGTCTTCTCAGGATACAACGAGTTGTGTTCTCAAATCAAGTCCTTTGTATACTTGATACCTGGGAAACTCTTGCATCAGATTAATCTCATGGCTTGCTCCTTTCTTCAGATTTCTGCTCAAATAACTTAGAACAGAGGACTTCCTTCTCTACTCTAAATAAAAGAGCACACTTCTCCCTCCTTCCCCATTGCTCTCTTAAGCCCCTTACTCAGCTTTTTCTCACAGCACTTACCTTCTGTTACTATATATTAATTTTTTTCATCACCATTAGAATAGTTTCTTTTACATTAGAGGAACTCAAAAAATTGTTGAATAAATGATTGAGTGACTGCTAATATCTTTTTTTGAGCATTTATACTTTAAACCCAACAGTGCCAAGTTTTATCCAGAAAAGACAAATCCAGGTTGGAAACTGTAGGGAACCGCCTGAGTCCCATTTCCTGGGACTAAAGACAATAGCCCGAACATCTTAAAATGGGACTAGTAACACTCACTCTCAGAGGATTTTCATTGAGGTATGGGGGCTCCCCTTCAATCATTTCGATGGCCATGATGCCCAGGGACCAGATGTCAACCTTGGGTCCATAGGCCTTCCGCGTCACAACCTCTGGTGCCATCCAGTATGGAGTTCCCACCATGGTGCTCCGTTTGCTCTGCTCTGGGGTGATCTGGGCACAGAATCCAAAATCGGCTAGAAAAAGAAAAGAAAAGAAGGAATGGACTTATATTCAGGGTATTCCCTCCATATGTACTGACTATGGTGCCTATCCCCAGGTGTCAAGCTCTGCCTGGCTCCCAGCCACTGCAATCCCTTGTCATTCCACAGCTAGAATCACATGACTGCTACTTTCACGACTGGCTCTTAGCCTGTCCTCTATTTAACCTTTTGAAAAGAAGCAGGAGGCCAAAAGAAACATCATTTCTGGCCCCCTACCGCTCCTCAAACCAGAAGAACTAGGCATTAAAGTCCAAGCTGCCCATTTTGGCCTTGACTACTTGCCCCGCTTCTGCTTTCTTCTTAAAAACCATTCCCATGCCTCAGAATCTGGCAGTCTAGGTCCTTGCTTTATTTCCTGGGCATGAGTCCCTGACTTAAACCCTAATCACCTACGAGTAGGCATGGCCCTGCTTTTATCAGTTTCTTACCCTGTGTCCCCAGACAAAGACTGCTAACAATCTTCCCACAGCTGCCCGTCTACCTGTAACACACCTGTTTGTCTGGACTACTGGTCCTTACACTTTTGAACAAGATGTTCTGCTTACAGGTCATTCACATTAAATTGCAATTATATGTTTATTTAAATTATGAGGCCTTTGATAGGAAGGACTATGTCTTCTTACTCATTTTTTTTAATCCCAGACGGCCCAAGTATAATACACATTTGATAAAAGTTTGCTGAATGAATCAAAGAAATTACACTAAACTCTATTTTCTAATTATGTATTTTATGACTCCACTACTAGACTGAGAGCTACTTGAAGAATGGCAAAAGTATCCTTGTGCCCATCATAGCACATAGGAGGCATTCAGTAAATTCTTTTTGGCTAAACGTATAAATGAATGGAAAAAAAAAGAAATGAAACCTTGTATAGTGCTGAGTAATATAAAGAGCCTGCATATCCCAGGAAATACAGATATACCTCATTTTATCACACTTTGCTTTGTCGCACATCACAGATATTACGATTTTTACAAATTGAAGGTTTGTGGCAACTCTGTGATGAGCAAGTCTATCAGTGCCATTTTTCCAACAGCTTCCACTTCATGTCTCTGTGTTACATTTTGGTAATTCTCGTAATATTTCTAAATTTTTATTATTATTATATTTGTAATGGTGATCTGTGACCAGTGATCTTTGATGTTACTAATGTAATTGTTTTGGGACACCACGAACTGTACCCATATAGGATGGTGAATTTAAGTTGAAAAATGTGTATGTTCTGACTGCAGACATGGTGAAAATAACATAAGAACTAGAATTACAAGTGGAGCTTGAAGACATGACTGAACTGCCGTAATCTCATGATAAAACTTGAATAGACGAGGAGTGGGTTCTTATGGATGAGCAAAGAAAGTGGTTTCTTGAGAAGGAATCTACTCCTGGTGAAGGAGAAGGAATCTACTCCTGGTGAAGATGCTGTGAAAATGGTTGAAATGACACAGAGGATTTAAAATATTACATAAACTTAGTTGATAAAGCAGTAGCAGAGTTTGAGAGGATTGACCCCCATTTTGAAAGCAGTTCTCCTGTGGGTAAAATGTTATCAAACAGCATTGCATACTACAGAGAAATCATTTGTGAAATGGAAGACAGGTGATGCAGCAAGCCTCATTACTGTTTTATTTTAAGAAATTGCCACAGCCACCAAAGCCTTCCGCAACCACTACCTGATGAGTCAGCAGCCATCAACACTGAGGCAAGACCCTCCACCAGCACAAAGATTATGACTCACTGAAAGCTCAGATAATGATTAGCATTTTTTAGCAATAAAGTATTTTTTAATTAAGGTACGTACATTTTTTTAGACATAATGCTATTACACACTTAATCGACTATAGTACAGTGTAAACATAACTTTTATATGCACTGGGAAAAATTCATTTGATTTGCTTTATTGCAATGTTTGTTTTACTGCAGTGGCCTGGAACCGAACCCACAGTATCTCCAAGGTGAGCCTGTAAGTAAAGACCCTATGCTGAGTCTTGTAGCTACTATTATGTGATTAACCTCCCCCTAGGAGACAGGGTCCCAACAGGAAGAGAAGTATCATCACTCCTACTCACTTAGCTTGACAGAGCCATCCATTCCCAACAGGATGTTGTCGCTCTTGATGTCTCTGTGAATGACCTGGTTCGAATGCAGAAACTCCAAAGCCTGCAGGCACTATTGAAATGGATGGGCAAAGAGAGAGAGAAAGGACTTATAATATGAAGACTTACAGAAAATCAACTAATCCGACCTCCTCATTTTGTGACAAAGAAAATGAGGTCCCAGTGAGTGAAAGAACTAGTTCCAAATCTGTGGCAGAGGCAGGTCTACTGACTAGTCTCCTATCTCCTGGCTAAGCACTCTTCTAACTTGGTGCTGCTTTATGCCTTTCATATAATAAACCTTATTATAATACACCTTACAGTAGTTTTCTTACAGGAGTTCCTCCTATGTATTTTGGAGTTTTTTACCAAACATCAGATCCTTAACAAAGAACCTGAGGCCCAAGCAAAACTACTGAGGAGAAATGGAAATGATTTTATAAAGATAAAACTGGAGGAAAGTGACAAAGAGTCATATCTGAGACATATGGAAGTGATATTAGAAACAGTGAAGTTAGGAGAAATATTTTTGGTGAGGAGATAATTTGTACTGTTTTGGGTATGTTCAATTTTATATACCTACAAACATTTGCAGACAAATGTTCAGTAGAGTCTTAAGTTCTATACAGAGATCTGGACTTAAGTATTTATGAATCATTTTTGATTGGTGATTTTCTTTAAGTTATCGGAATGGTTGGAACTGGCAAATGTTATAGAAGAGGAGAAAGAAAAGTACCTTGGAAAACACCTATAATTAGCAGGCAGAATGAGTAACATAGAGACTGAATGGAACAATGAAGATGCTTGGTTCTTCCACTACCTAACTAACAATATCATTCTAAACAAATCACTTACTCTCTCTAGGCTACTGTTTTCCCATCTGTAAAATGTGGGGATTAGAAAAGATAATCTCAGGTTTGCTACTAAATCTACTAGTTTAAGTCCATAACCCAAAGCTAAAATTTTAGAAGCTTCTACCAACTAAAAAACACAAAAGATGCAAACCAACTGGAAAATACTATTTAAATGTTCTCAAATTAATACTCCACTTTTTAAGAACATTCCAATGGCTAAATTAAGAACAAACCAATATTCAAAAGCAGCTTTTCCCTGAAAAAGTAAGAGTTGCTTTCCTTAGGAAGCTGGAGAGACCCTGGCCTCTGGGTGCCAAAAATTATGATAAAAAAATGATTTTAAGAAATTAGAACCCTCATACATTGTTTGTGGGAATATAAAATGGTACAGCCACTTTGGAAAACAGTTTGGTCATTTCTCAAACAAGCACAGAGTTTCTATATGACCAGAAGTTCCACTCCTAGGCATATACCCAAGAGAAATGAAAACAGATACCCAACTAAAAATTTGTACAAGTACATAGCATTGTTCATAATAACCAAAAAGTAGAAATGACCCAAATGTCCATCAACTGATGAATGATAAATAAATGCAATATTATCTGTTAATAAAAAGAATGAAATACTAATGTATACTTTAACATGGATGAACTTTCAAAACATTATACTAAGGAAAAGAAGCCAGTCACAAACAAGCATATATCATATGATTCCACTTATCAGAAATGTCCAGAACAAGTAAATCTATAGAGACAGAAAATAGGTTAGTGGTTGCACAGGGTTGAAAAGGCCAAGAAGTGAGGTGGGTGGGGCAGTGCCTACTAATGGGTAAGGAGTTTTTTGGGGGGGTGATGAAAATGTTCTAAAACTGATTATGGTGATGGTTGTACAACTCAATATACCAAAAAACCATTAAATTATATACCTTAAATGGGTGAATTATATGATTTGCCTAAGTACACATATGCAAGTATCCTCAACCAGTGAAAGCCAGATCCTGGAGTGAGTGAAAAATATTTTAGATATTACTGCCGTTTGTGGCTTTCCAAAGGGCCACAGTACATAAAGAGATATGCAGTATATCTATGGTATTAATACTTCATGGGGGGAATGTGATTAGGAAAAAATGTGTTAAAAGCCTCCTTAGGGGAGAGATAATAAAAAAAAAAATTGAAAAACACTGCATTAGCAGTACAGCAAAGTAGACATAGCTCCTAAGAGTCCTGGGCCTGTGTTAATTCCATTAACCTATGTGGGTATGTTCTAGATCCCAGGGGTTTTTTGTTTTGTTTTGTTTAAGATTTTATTTATTTATTTGACAGAGAGAGACACAGCAAGAGAGGGAACACAAGCAGGGAGAGTGGGAGAGGAAGAAGCAGGCTTCCTACCGAGCAGGGAGCCTGATGCGGGGCTCGATCCCAGAACCCTGGGATCATGACCTGAGCCGAAGGCAGTGGCTTAATGACTGAGCCTCCCAGGGACCCTGATCCCAGGGTTTTTAATGCAAAGGTGATCATATTTTCTAGGATGAAATTGACTTCATATGATTTTATTTTTTCTAATATTGATTAAATACACAACTCCATTATTTCATCTGAATGCCTCCAGATCTTACATCATCAAACCCCAATCATACTATCAAACTTAACCCCATAATATTCTGAACCTAATCTACTCTTTCTCTAACTCTCAGACTTTTCTATTATTGGGCTATTGGAAAGTTCCAGTCTCTTACCAGCAAAACACCCAATATTCTCAACTGCCCTGAATCATCCCTTCATCTTCTTGTTCTAATAAAAATAGGGCTGGGGTGCCTGGGTGGCTCAGTTGGTTGAGCATCTGACTCCGGATCTCAGGATCCCAATGGGTGTGGAGCCTACTTAAAAAAATATATATGGCTATCCACAGCAGTCAGATAACAAAAAGAAATAAAAGGAATCCAAATCAGCAAGGAAGAGATCAAACTTTCACTATTTGCAGATGACATGATACTCTATAAAGAAAACCCAAAGACCCCACCAAAAGTTGTTAGAACTGATACATGAATTCAATAAAGTTGCAGGATACAAAATCAACATACAGAAATCTGTTGCATTTCTATCTACTAAAAATGAAGCAGAAAGAGAAATTAAGGAATCCCATTTACAATTCCACCAAAATCCCTAAGATACCTAGGAATAAACTTAACCAAGAGGTGAAAGACCTGAACTCTGAAAACTATAATACACTGATGAAAGAAATTGAAGATGACACAAAGAAATGGAAATATATTCTATGCTCATGGATTGGAATCATAAATACTGTTAAAATGTCTGTACTACCCAAAGCAATCTACACATTCAATGCAATCCCTATCAAAATACTGATAGCATTTTTCACAGAGCTAGAACAAACAACCCTAAAATTTGTATGGAACCACAAAAGACTCCTAATAGCCAAAGCAACCTTGAAAAAGAAAAGCAAAGCTGAAGGCATCACAATTCCAGATTTCAAGTTATATAACAAACATGTAGTAATCAAAACAGTATGGTACTGGCACAAAAAACAGATACATAGATCATGGAACAGAACAGAAAATCCAGAAATGAACCCACAACTATATGGTCAATTGATCTTCAATAAAGTAGGAAAGAATATCCAAAGGAAAAAAAGACAGTCTCTTCAAAAAATGGTGTTGGGAAAACTGGACAACATGCAGATGGATGAAAGTGGACCACTTTCTTACACCTTACATAATAAATTCAAAATTGATTAAAGACCTAAATGTGAGACATGAATCCTAAAAATCCTAGAGGAGAACATAGGCAGTAACCTCTTTGGTATCAGCCATAGCAACTTCTTACTAGATATGTCTCCTGAGGCAAGGGAAACAAAAGCAAAAATAAACCCTGGGACTTCATCAAAATCAGAAGCTCTGCACAGCGAAAGAAACAATCAACAAAACTAAAAGAGAACCTATGAAATGGGAGAAGATATTTGCAAATGACATATTTGACAGTATCCAAAATATATAAAGAACTTCTAAAACTCAACACCCAAAAAACAATCCAACTAAAACACGGACAGAAGACATGAGTAGACATTTTTCCCAAGAAGACAAAAGGATGGCCAACAGACACATGAAAAGATGTTCAACATCATTGATCATAAAGGAATTACAAATCAAAACTACAATGAGATATCACCCCACCCCTATTAGAATGGCTAAAATCAACAACACAAGAAATAACAGGTATTGACGAGGATGTGGAGAAAGGGAAACCCTCTTGCACTGTTGGTGAGAATGCAAACTGGCCTGGCTACTCTGGAAAACAGTATGGAGTTTCCTCAAAAAGTTAAAAATAGAACTACCCTACGATCCAGCAATTGCACTACTAGATATTTACCCAAAGGATACAAAAATACTAATTCAAAGGGATACATGCACCCTGATGTTTTTAGCAGCATTATCTACAATAGTCAAATTATGGAAAGAGCCCAAGTGTCCACCAACTAATGAATGGACAGAGAAGAGGTGGTATGTATAATGTATATACATACATACACACAATGGAATACTACTCAGCTATAAAAAACAATGAAACTTCACCATTTGCAACGACGTGGATTGAGCTAGAGAATATTATGCTAAGCGAAATAAATCAGTCAGAGAAAGACAAATACCATATGATTTCAATCCTTTGTGGAATTTAAGAAACAAAACAGACAAGAAAAGGGAAAAAAAAGAAAGAGACCAACCATGAAATAGACTCTTAACTATAGAGAATGAACTGATGGTTACCAGAGGGGAGGTGGGTGGGAGAATGGGTTAAACAGGGGATGGGGATTAAGGAATGCACTTGCTGTGATGAGCATTGAGTGATGTATGGAAATACTGAATCATTATATTGAACACCTGAAACTAATATTACACTGTATGTTAACTGACTGGAATTTAGTTTAAAACTTTTTAAAAATGTGGCTATCCCCTGAGGACATTACTTCTCACAGAGGCTTTGTAAAGAGGTTTTTTTCCCATTATACCAGCATATTACAGACCTTAGACATTCAATAGCAATGAGGAGAAAAGAGCATACCTACTTGTGTTTAATTTTCTATTTCTTTTGCCTGAAAATATTTTACCCTAGATTTTTGCATGACTTGCTTTTATGTATATTCAGATCTTTATTCAAACCTATGGCAAAACCATCCCTGACTACTCTAAAATAGTACCTCCTCTGTCACTACTTTCTTACTGTTTTATTTCCTTCACAGCACATGAAGAAAATAGAAAAGTAAAATAAAATTATGATTAAAATATATATCCATATAAAAGAGAAAAATATTACAAAGTATTTATAGCAGTCACCTTTAAGATTGAAAGAGTGACTTTACATATACATGTAATATCTGATTTTTCTACAATGGGTATATCCTTTTATAATCAGAATAAAGTTATCTTTAAAGAACAGATCATAGTGATAGAAATTTCAAAACAGATAAACAGAATAATGGGAGAGTTCAGCTACTTTCTTCCACCTCCAATGCCCAGGCTGAGATCCCATCAGGTGCAGAACTTTTGAGAGACATTGATATGAAGGCCACTTCCTGCTCAAGGCTAGTTGGCCATTGGCCTTACCTCACGGCAGACAGCTGCAATCTGGCCTTCATCCATGCAAGTTTCTGTCACGACATCTGTCAAAGAACCTCCAGCCAGGTATTCCATGACAACCCACAGCTCATCTCCCACGAGGTAACTGTAGGAGTACAGATAAAGGGTAAGAAGGAACAGAGTACATTGAGCCATAGCACTGGGTTTCAAAGGCTAGGCATATACACAGAGTGAACCTGCATCTCCAACAGCTGTGGAAAAGTCTAGGGTTCTTTACTCTGGGGAGAAGCAGAATCTGGGGGACAGAAATACTAACTTGATTACCTCTTAAGGATTCTCCTGGAGAAAACAAAGTAGACTGTTCTGTGAAGCCCCAAATGGCAGAACTAAGATCACTAGGTTGAAGATATAATAAAATTATATTTCATCACAACACAAAGTAATGCTTCTCAAAATTAGGCACAATTCCCACACCTCTAGAAGCATCAAGGCAGAGAGCACACAAACATTTGACAAAGGTGGGATTTGGAATCCATGTTTCCAACATTAGGGAAAGGCACTAAACGTCCTTGAGAGTTCTACTAAATCTGAGCTCCATGAGAGCAAATACTGGGTCTTGTTCAAGACTCTCTATATGTTAAAAAAAAAAAAAAGAAGAAGAAGATAGCAGGAGGGGAAGAATGAAGGGGGGGAAATCGGAGGGGGAGACGAACCATGAGAGACTATGAACTCTGAAAAACAAACTGAGGGTTCTAGAGGGGAGGGGGTTGGGGGGATGGGTTAGCCTGGTGATGGGTATTAAGGAGGGCACGTTCTGCATGGAGCACTGGGTGTTATATGCAAACAATGAATCATGGAACACTACATCAAAAACTAATGATGTAATGTATGGTGATTAACATAATAATAAAAAAATTTTTTAAAAGAATAAGTAAAAAATAAAAGGAAAACTGAAAAAAAAAAAAAGACTCTATCCCCAGAGTCCAACATAATAGATGCCAATATTCACTGAGTAAATCAATGAGGAAAATAAAAGATAATTGATTGTAAATATTAAATGAAATAATGGCTGTAAAAGCCATTTAAAAGCTATAAAGTATTATACACATAGTCATTATGCTGGCAAGATCTCCATTTTGAGCGTCTCTGATTCTAGGAATGAAATGAATTCAAGCTGCAGAGCCAAAGCCTCTTCTGGTAAGCCAAGGACTGACATTTAGTACAGTCTCCCTGCAGAGATTAGGGAGACATGAGTTAGAACCAATTGTATCACTCAGGGACTGGATCACTCAGTCCTATTGTGTGATAAATAAAAAAATCACTTAGCCTGTCTGGTCAGTTTCTTTAGCTACAGAGTAAGAAATGAAAAGAAGAATAGCCCAGAGCCCTACAGACTCTTCTGCTAGCTTCAGACAAAGAACTTATAATGGACTGGCTTGAGCTGTGTGGTATGGCATCTTATTGTCATCCTGATATTGGGACTACTGTTGGGCAGATGGAGAGACTGTTAAAAAAAAATGGCCTCCAGCGAAGGGTAAGATTTGAATCCTATTCTCTTGATTCTGAACCTAGTACTCTTTCAGTCGATTCTATATTCTTTGTAACTAAAAGTCTTGTAGTTTTTTTAATTTCCAGGAAGAATATATATGACAGATTAGGGTGTTCTTCAACAATCTCTTTTGAGAGATTATAAGGACTTGGACCAAAAGATAATTTAGGACTGGGTAAAAAGCCCTCCAATGGCATGAGCCTATTTCTTCCCTGACAAAGAATGCACATTATGTCTTCTTACCCAGCACATCAAGGAGATATCTGTGAGCTTGGACTGATCGGGGGAAGAAATATGAGGGTCCAAGAGACTATCTCCGGACACTGACAAAGCAGAGCCTCTTTACCTGGGCCCA
This sequence comes from Halichoerus grypus, assembly GCF_964656455.1. Classification (NCBI taxonomy): domain Eukaryota; kingdom Metazoa; phylum Chordata; class Mammalia; order Carnivora; family Phocidae; genus Halichoerus; species Halichoerus grypus. The sequence goes on from NC_135722.1 coordinate 55,925,426, forward strand.
ACATGTCACTGTCAAAGCTAAGACAATGCACAACCAGATTCAGGTTGTCCCAAAAACTCGGTGGCTCTACACTGTGCCAAGGTACCTTCAAAAATCGTATCTCAAGTTAAAGCCTCAGAGCATCACATATTTGGAGAAGAACAAATATGGATGGAGTTCTCTTCTGGGACAACTCACAAAAAACAAAGATTCTAAATTACAATACCTTCATTTAATGCTCAGGGTAAGGGTACCCACTTCTGCCCCCCCACAGGAGCTCCTAGATATTTTTTTTTTCCCATACCAGACTAGGAGTTATTTGAGGGCAGGGACTGAGCCTTATTTTCTTCTGGTTTCACAGTACAAGCCTCTGGAAACACCAGCAAAGATTCGATTGATAAACAAATTTATAAATCTAATTTTATTCCCAGAACACAAATTCCTTCAACAACATGGTCATGCATTTTGTTTAGACACCTCCAGTGATAAGAGACTCATTTTTTTAATGAGACTCATATTTTTTTAATGCCCATACCCTTATTGTGCAGCTTTCATTTTTCCTTATCCTGAGCCAAAAACTGGTACCCTTATAGCCTTCAGTAGTTTGTCCAAGCTATCTTCTCTATATAGTAAGTTCTTCAAAGAGATGGGAAGGTGAATAATAACTTCCAGAGGATTTTTCAGAGCCAGTCATGATCCCGGTCATAGAGAGACAATCATCCCCCAGGAAGGAAGAAGGCTGTATTCGCTATACTTATCAACATTGTGTGTTGGGAAGGTCAAAGTCCAACTCCTTTCCTCTTTAAAGAAACTGAAGCTTACCAATGTTTTAGATGCAAAACAAGAAATCTGGCAGAATCTGGCAGAAACGAAATATAGTTGGCAATGCAGCGTAGATAATAAAGGAATTAAGAGTCCAAGACTTAGTCCAATATCACCTCCACTGGTGATGTCTCTGAAACAGGCAAGAAGCTCACTTTCTTTTTTCATATATAGGAGAAAAGAACATGATATGATGGAAAGGGCATGGATGCTGGTGCTAGGAATATTCAAATCCAAAACCCTCATTTGCTACTTACTGGCTTACTGGTCTTGGACGAGTTATTAACTTCTATGAACCTCAGTTTCTTCATCAGTAAAATACAGATAATAAACCCTACCTCACAATGAGATACTGTTCATGAAAGTGTTTGGTGCAAAGTAAAGCATAACACAAATGTTAGCTGCAACCACTATTATGTTGAAGAACAGAATTCTCATGAGCTGGAATAATGGATGGAAATAATCAAAATGGGATTTAATGATGGTTACTAAAAAGTTCTACATTACCAGTTTAAGGCAAAAATAAAAAAAGGGATCAGAGATTTTAATTGACTACAAACTTACTAGGGGTCAACAATGAAACAGGCTTCCTAAAAATAAAACAGTGAATGAAATCATTAGGTTGTGTAGAGTTTAGAACAAAAGAGAAGTCTTACTCTTTCCATACTGGCCAAACCTCAAATGAAACTACTGACTGTCAAATTTTAAGAGATTAAGACAAACTAGAAGTTATTCAGGAGGGTTAGCAGGAAAAGGAAAGACCTGAGATGTAAAATGATTTAAAGACCTACATGTCGGACTCTGGCAGATGGGCTGAAGGGCCTCTCCAAGGCAGAACAAACAGTTCTAGGATCAGCTGTTAGAAGCTACAGGGTGGTAGGGTTCACCTAACTCAGAAGGACTGCACAGCAATCAGAAGTGTCCAACAGGAATCAGGGTTGGAGGCAGAGAGCCAAGCATCATAGAAGATTCTCAAGTGGAGGCAGTTCAGCCTAGCGCCACCATCCATCAGTTCCAAAGGCTGATCTCTGTGACAGGACCTATCACTCCATACCTGTCCAAGTAGTTCACAATATTTGGGTTCTTGTTTTCCCTCATGACCAGGATCTCATTAATAATTAGCTCTTTCTTCGGCTGCTGCTGAAGGTTCATCTGCTTAATGGCCACCTGAAATCAGAGTATATTCAGTGTGCAACCAGTCACTCAACATTTACTGAGCAACAACTTAGTACCAGACCTTAAACACCAAGGAGACAGAGATGAATAAAATACAGTCTTAGCCCTTGCAGAATTCACATTAAACCAATATACTCAGTATGAGGTTCCCAGACCAGCAGCATCAACATCATTTAGCAACTAGCTGGAAATTAAAATTTTTAAGTCCCATCCAGACATACTGGATCAGAAACTATTTTAATAAACGATTCAGATGATTCTGACATGCATCAAAGTTTGAGGATCAAACTTTCTACTAATAAAATATTTATATGTGAAAAATACCTTTAAAAAATCACAATATAAAAGAGGTATGCTGTTGGGGGGGACCTGGGTGGCTCGGTCTGTTAAGTGTCTGACTCTGGATTTCGGCTCAGGTCATGATCTCAGGGTCGTGAGATCAAGCCCTGCATCAGGCTCCACACTCATTCATAGCTATTGAAAAGGACTCCTGGTATCCAGCCACCACCTCTATGTTATCCTCTGCCTGCCAGTCATCTCTCTTGCTGCTTCCAACAGTGACCTCTTTGAGGTTCATAAACCCTTTCCCATCCTCTAGGATGGCCAGACGTGTGGAGCCTGCTTAAGGTTCTCTCTCTCTCCCTCTCCCTCTCTGCCCCTCTGCTCCCCTGCTAGTGCTCTCTCTCTCAAAAAAAAAAAAAAAAAAAGAAAAGAAAAGAAAAAAAGTGGTATGTTATAACAAAAGTCCATACAAAGCGCTGTAGAAACACAAAACAGAGCAAGAATTCTTTCAATCTGGCAAGGGTTAGAGAGGCTTCAAAAAGGGGGAGAGGACTTTTTGATCTTGCTGTGGAAAGATGAGTCAGAATTGACCACATTGAGAGAGAAGAGAAAAGGGGGACGAGATCCCTAATACTTACGTATCAAAAAGAACTTTATAGGCTTTTTGTCTATAGAAATAAATGAATTCCCAAAGCACTTTTGCATCCATTTCTTCTATGTGTCATGTACTAGGTAAGGTATTCTCAGATTTATTTTATTTAATCCTCAGAGACACCCCATGAGTTAACTATTACTATTGACTCCTTTTGACAGAGAAGGAAAGCATGGTTCAGAGAGGATATGTGACTTGCATACACAGCTATTCAGTAGCAAAGTTATGATTAGAACCCTCAAAAGTGATGTCAATTTATTCTGTACACATGGCCAGATTAATCTTCCCCACAGTACACATCTGATAACACTCTCCCCTGCTCAAAATCATAAATGGCTTCTGTTTGCCTAGAGATGCTCCTCAGCCCAACATTCAAAGTTCTCATGATTTTCCTTCCCACTGTATTCCTTCACATACTCTGTGATCTGATCTCTCCACTTGGAGGACCTTGCATCCTTTTCACATGTTCAAAACCTATTTATATTTTGTGTCAGGCCAAAAGAAACCTCATTCTCTAAACCAGATAGGCTTTTTCTCTTCTTTAAGGCCTCATAAGATCATACTTATACCTCTCTTAGGGAACTTACCACATACTACCTCCATGATGATTAGTTAGAGTGTTTATCTCTAGAAGCTTGAGAGCTCATTTGAAAACTCAGAACCCCTGGTGCCAAGCACAGGACCTGACACACAGTGGTTGCTGAACAAATGTTTGTGGAAATGAAGAGAGAAAGAGAGAATTCAGTGGGTTGATAAGTACCTTGTTTTTAAATCATAAATAGTATCAGCAAGAGGCTACTCTATTCCATAGGAGAACTTCTATTATTTGTTAAACATTTATTCCCTAGAGATATTTTCTTTTTCCTGCTTAACAGAAAAGAACATGAACACCTAACAGAATAAGTAAATCAGTCTTTCCAGAAGCAGCAAGAAGTGTTAAAAAAATGAATAACCCACATTTTTATGGGGAAAAAAACCCATGGCTCTTATTTCTTAAGTATAGGCAGTCTTCTGCAGAGATCCAGTTCATCAGTAAGAATAGAAATGATTCTTTTAAACACTTTTACTACTTCTATTCCTTATCTCAAGTTAGAAAAATTTGCTTTGGAGGGGTGTCTCCTATCAGGTTAGGCTTCTGGTCTGGCTGTAGCTTTCTATAATGTTTGGTTATTAGCTTTTTCTTTTTTTTTTTTTTTTAATGTTTTTTATTTATTTATTCATGAAAGTCAGAGAGAGAGAGAGAGGCAGAGGCAGAGGGAGAAGCAGGCTCCCCGCCTAGCAGGGAGCCCGATGTGGGACTCGATCCCAGAACCCTGGGATCATCACCTGAGCCAAAGGCAGACACTTAACCATCTAAGCCACCCAGGCGCCCCAATTATTAGCTTTTTCTAATGTCTGAAGAGTAACACATTGATCTAAAGATATATTACATTAAGTATAGTGAGCCCTTATAACATATATTAAGATCTGGAGGCAAAGGAATGCCTTTGGAGTTCGTCTGGCCATCCTAGAGGATGGGAAAGGGTTTATGAACCTCAAAGAGGTCACTGTTGGAAGCAGCAAGAGAGATGACTGGCAGGCAGAGGATAACACAGAGGTGGTGGCTGGATACCAGGAGTCCTTTTCAATAGCTATCCACTAACCATGGGCTAGGCTAAATGTCCTTCACCCAATCAGTCCCTTTTAGGCCAGCAGATAGCATTCCTATAACAGAAAAAGAACTGGGTTTGAGTGCTGAGGACCTAAGCTCTGGGGCTATCACTTACTGACCTTGACCAATCAAAAGCTCTCTGTGCCTTGGTCTCTCCATCAATACACCAAGGATAATAATCCCAACCCTGGTTCCCCTCTTTGCAGGATTGTTTTGAGGACTAAATAGGAGATAGTGGCCAATGTGTTACTCAAATATAAGTAAAAATTTTAAATAATAAAGGAAGACAACAATAAAAATGCAAATTGTAGTAATAACTGCATTTGAGGAATATCCGGTACTGAGCAGCAAGAATGACAACATCAACAGGAACAACAACAAAAACTAACCACCATTCCACCAATACTGTTTATTCAATGCTTACCCTGTGCCAGGTGCTATGTTAGGTACTCTAGTTATGTTATCTCAGTAAAAAGCTAACAACAACCCTCCAAGTAAAAATCATTACCTGTATTTTCAGGTAAGGGAATTGAAACTAAGACTTACAAGAAAATTGCCCAACATCATAATCAATGCCCTCAGGTCCATATGACTCCAAAGTCTCTTCCACTCTATTCTTTCTATTAAACACATTCCCTCTAAAAATGGGTTTGAAAAGTAATTGTGTAACTGGGAGACTTCCTGGCACTAACATGCTAAGCTTCCTATATGTGACAGACAATAGTTCTGCTCTTCCCAGTGGATACCCCCCAATAAGCACTCACTCACAAAGACTGAGAGCATCTCGCCAGCTCCACTAAATATTTATACTCCCTGGGGCAGGAAATGAGGCCTTCCTGACCACACTGCATTAGCCACACTAATGGACTTGCTTCCATTCATAGTTTTGTAACCACAAGGCAGGCATATAGTGAAGTCAAGTTTTTGTTTCCTATGGCCAAGTTCTCACACATGCAGGCTCCAGGCCTTTCCAGGAACTGCCCATCACCAGCGTGTCTCCCATCAAGGGCTGTAGGGCCCCAGAGGCCAGAAACATGACAAAGGACCTAGAACCTAGTCTCAGCTCTGCTGTGGACTTGCAGTCTGGAGAGTGCAGGTTTAGGCTTTAGAATCAAGATTCTAACCCAGTCCTTGCTAACTGCTGGTAGCATAAACCTGCAAAAGTTATTTAAACTCCCTGAGCCTCAAATTTCTAATCAGTAAAAAGGAAATAATATTACCTACCTCCCAGGGTTCTTCTTAGGATCGGTATAACCACCTCTTTTCTATCTCTAGATAGAAAAGCCTCCAATTCACCATGTTTAAAACTGGCACAACGATACCATCCTTCCTTACTCACCATTACTTTAATGCAGGTTCCCATCCTCCAATCTGTTCTCCACACTACAAGACTTTTACATGTACCCAATGGAAAGTGTGGTCTCTAACACTTATATATGATTTTATTGTCTGCGTGCCTGCACAGGACTCAGTATTTCACATAGTTCTTAGCACAAAGTGTGGCATAAGACATATCTTCAGCAATTGCTTTATGGAACAAATAAAAACTAATAAATATGTTATTTTCTATGTAATAAAAACTTTAATTCTTAAAGTTTACGATGTATTTTCACATGCATTTCTTTACTGAATTCTTTCAACACTTTCAGTAGGTAGATGTTATCATGCACATTTTATAAATAAATAAAATTCAGGCTCAGAGAAGTCAAATGACTTGCTCAAAATTACTTAAACATCTACCAAACAGTAAACATCTAGGTTGCTGAATTCTCATCTCAAAGCACAATGCAGAAATCTTTAATCACAATAATTACCCTCAACAGAGCCTCAATATTTGGTTTAGATGCTTGTAAAAGACTCACAAGAGCAAGGTGAAATATGTGCTATCCCTATTAACCATGCCTTCTCCAGTATACCAGGAGGTTTCAACCACCAAACATATACAAGCAGGTCCTAGCAGCCTCGCTCCGAGGAGCCCGACTCTAAGACTGGAACAGAAGGTCTCTCTCACAACCTCTGAGTCCCAGTATTCTATGAACTAAGAACTTCCTTAGGCAGCTCCCATCCACAGCACACCCGCCAACAATCCTGCTCTGCAACCAAGAGTAGAATGCAAGAAAACCTCAAGTACTCTATATTCCCTTTACGGCTTCCTTTTGCTGAAGATCTTGGGTCAGCAGGCCTTAGCAAAGAAGTCAGAGCTCTCTCAGCTTAATGAAATGAAAGAGACAAAGAGGTGCCTCCAAATGAGGACTTCAATGTCAACTGGAATCCTGGGCACAGAGTAATGGAAGGACCACTAGATTAGGAGTCAAGAGACATGTGTTTAAATCTCTTCTACATCAGGAGTGCCTGGGTGGCTCAGTCAATTGAACGTCCAACTCTTGATTTCAGCTCAGGTCATGATCTCAGGGTTGTGGGATTGAGCCCTGCATAGGGTTCCACACTTGGTGCAGAGTCTACTTGGGATTCTCTCTCTTCCTCTCCCTCCACCCCTCCCCCCTGCTCACTTGCTCACTCTAAATAAATAAATCTTTAAAGACAAAAAAGTTAAATCTCTTCCACATCAGATTTCTCTAACAAATACCAAACTTATATACACAATAGCCCACTAGGCAGTTCCACAAGAAGGTCTCTCAGGCAGTATCCAACTTCTTTAAACCTACACCTCCACCTTTTTACTTTCTCCTTGACCAGGATCACTCAATTGTGAGTCATTCTCACATTCAGTCACTCACCAAAAAATCTCAAATCTATCTAAGTACCTCTCAAATCCAGCCACTTCCCCCCATTCATACTATGCTACCACCTTAGTCCAAACCATCATCTCTCACCTAGAATTACACAATAACCTCCTGACTCACCTGTTCCAAGCTTATCTCCTCCAATCTGTTCTCCACACTGTAGCCACAGAGACTTTTTCCAAAATCTGTAAATCTCATCATGTTACTACTCTGTTTAGTTCTAGTCTGCTATAGTAAGAAACTAGAAGTATTCCTATTGAGCTAAGAAGGACTAAAAATTAACCAAAAATAAATAAATAAATAATAATAATAATAATAAAACGGTAGGACTGAAGGAGCAATAGTTGGTGGTTAATACTCACCTCCTGTCCTGTGGCCACATCCATTGCAGTGTACACAGTGCCTGAAGCACTGAACAACAGGTGAGAGAGAGAGAAAGACAAAAAACATAGGTATTAAATGAAGTGACATCTGTCAAATGCAGCTTTACATACAATCTGGCAATGCAAGTGTTAATAACAACAGCAGCAAAAATAATCCTCCCCAACACCCCCTCCTCTATTCTCATGTGTGAGAGGCAGTATGTGGTAGAAAGAGAATGCAGGCTCTAGTGGCCAACACCCAAGTTCCAATCTGAAACATCTGCCTAGTACCGACTAGCTATATGACCTTGAACAAGTTAATTTCTCTGAGCTTCACTTTCCTCATCGGTAAAGATAAGAGATAAGACAATTTAAATCAATTAGTTCATAAAGCACTTAGCCAAGTGCCTAGAATATAAAATAGGTCTTCAATATATGCTAGTTTCCTGCTCTTGCTTCCTCTCCTCTTCTCCATCACCCTTGACAGGTTCCTTTACCCCTTATGGCCTCAAACTTCATCTGTAAACCTCGGTAAGATAAGATCTATAGTTTTCAACCAGGGGTGAGGAGTGAGGGAAAAGGGGCCCAAGGGAAATTTGCAGAATGAGGTGAGGGGATGGCTTATATTTTTAGCAAAAAGAGGTATGGACTTCTGGGGTAACAGTAATGATCTGTTTCTTAATGTAGGTACTGGTTACATGGGTGTGTTCATTTTCTAAAAATTCACTGAGTTGTACACTTATGTGTGTTATAGTCAACTATATTTTACATTAAAAAACTATAACTAAAAAACTAGAAAAATAATCTCATGGTGCCTTTCCTGCTTTTATACTATGGACCTTTAGAACAGTATTTTCAAACATTTATCATATAAGAGGATATGAGTTTTATTTTGCAGTTTATATTGTAAAATAGGTTATTTTTCATTTTTTCAAACACAAAATATTAAATGTTTTTTCCAACACATATGCTCCCAGAAAATCTGATATAATTTTTATCCCATCTCCAAGGTAAAAACAATCTCACTATACATATATGTGTATATGTATAATATACATACATACACACACATATACACACTCACACATACAAACAGAGAGAAAGAGAGTAAGAGGAAGGGAGGCAGAGAAATACTATGAATAATGGCAGGAAAGCAATCATGTCCATTCTAAATATCTGAAAACTTCACTTTATAATCATGAACCCTGTATATTTGTAGGTGAGTGATATACAACAATATTTGTAATTGTACATGTCATACATCAGATATATTATGTACAATTTGAAGAAATTTTAAAGTCTACGTTATTACCAAAATGCATTCTAGGCAAGCCCTGAGATTATGCTATCCAGAGAAGTCAGGTCAATTTAGGGAGAAAAGTCACTTGTAAGTATGCCTTGAGGCTAGAAATTATGGTCACCAGCTTCCACACCACCACTCTTTAGTTGGAAGCCTACCTACCACGCCAGGAAATTGTGATCATAATATATGGGCTATAAGAATTGGATTATTTGTATTGGCAGTTACCTTCCCATTGCCTGTCATTCTATCTTTAGCCATTTTCTGTCATAAAGCTGGTGTCTATCTTCCTACACCCATCCTCCCCCATCCTACCAGAAGCATCATTCTTAAAGGGCAAATATGCCCAGGCCCCAGGGGACTGGACATTTTGGGACTATGTCTCCATGATTACAGAGGTCTAGAAGTCAGGCCCACTAGTTAATACTTGATTATTTCTACCTTGAAAAGACATATGAATTCCAGGTCCAAAAAAAAAAAAGAAACTTCAGGTCTTAAAGGGGGAAAAAAGCAAACAAAAATTATAATAGTACCAATTCCTCATATTTGTGTGGCATTTCTTTAACTTGTTTTTTAAGTAGGCTCCATGCCCAACATGGGGCCTGAACTCACGACCCTGAGATCAAAACTTGCATGCTCTACTGACTGAGCCAGCCAGATACCCTGGCATTTATATTTTAAAATCATGGAAAGGGGAAACATCAGCATAGGTGCTTAATAAATATTTCATTCCTCCCTTAGCACTAACAGAACTGTCAAGTAAGCAAGGAAAAAAACATTTTGCAGATGTTGCTTATTTATGGGCCACATACATCTGAATGAAAAAAAAAAAGGTCAGAAGTTCTGGAGGTGAAAGGCTCTGAGTCCACAACCTCTCCCTGAAATTTATGGATGAAGAAACTGAAGTCCAGAAATGGGACCTGACGTGCCCATACTTGTCTGTGTACCTTTCTGCTACATTCTTAGTATCTCAATGTAATTACTAAAGGAAATGCCATCCCAGATTATTTTGAGGCAAGCAAAATAATTTCTCTTCAAGGTGTTAACTACCTTATACCAGTTCAGACTCACAAAAGCATGTCTAGTAGGAAAAGTACTGGACCAGGAAAAGATAAGATCCACTCATGTCCAGGGTGATTTCAAGGATTAAATTAAACAACAGATGCAAATAACAGATGTAAGCTGTAGAATGCTGTACAAATATATCATTATATAATGCAATGCTTTATCTTATTTTTGAATATTCTTGGATGCACAAGAAAGAAAACTGAAACAGAAAACTTCAAAGACTTCATTAGCAACAATGCTTTCATGAAATTAACACTGAGAGCTTTCTACAAATCAGGTACTTTTTTTCCAGTTTCTTTTTAATTTTAGCTACTTGGGTAGGTCTGCAGAAATCTTATTATTTTGCTTTTTTATACAGAGGTATAACTTAACTAAAGTAATCTGCACAAATCTTAAAGTGTACAACTTGATGATTTTTCAATATGTACACACCCATGTGTTCACCACTAAGATCACCCCCAAAGGTTCCTTATGCTCCTTCCCAATTCACATGCCCTTCCCAGACATGACCATTATTCTGCATAAATTAGTTTTGCCTATTCTTGAACTTCATATAAACAAAATCATACAGTTTCTGCTCTTTTATATCTGGCTTCTTTTGCTCAAAATAATGGCCAGTTTTAAGACTTATCAAAGTATATTATAATTTTGTGTTTGACAGTCTCTTTCCATAAACATGAGGTCTTTGAAGACAAAGTTTGTGTCAGATTCATAGCTGTATTCATACTGCCTAGCACATAAACAGGAACTCGGTTAAGATCTGCTGAGTTCAGTACACTGAGGGCAGCATGCAAGATGCAGAGAAGAAATCAGAGAACAGACATGAATCCTGGCATCCACCTAGAAAAACAGGTCCCATTACACTAGGAGAAGGGTCTGCAGTTTGGAGCCTTCCATCTCATATTAGTGCTGGTACGTCTCAGTGCCAGGTAAACAGGGTTAATCTGAAAAAGCAGAGCTGTAATTTGGGAAGCAGGTTTTGTGCTAAGAAAATAAATGGTTTTTGCATTCTCACTGAAGGGTTATTTTTAGCAACATGACCAGCTAATGGCACATCTCTCATACTAAGCATAATTCTGCCAAACCTGAAGTCAGCCTAACATAACACCTTCAAATGGGTGAGGGATGAGGTAGAGAAAGAACAAGGTTTATGAGAGGCAATACAAAAGCAAAATCATATATACAAACATACACAATTTTTAAGTCATTTCTCTAGGGAAAGAAAATGCCCCCCTACTAACCCTTGTCCAATCTTCTCAAACCGCGTATATTTCTTCTTAGGATCGCCCACACTCACTATGCTCCCTTTGAAAGAAACAGAGACCATGAATCATTTTTTCCCAGATCAAGATACAAAATAGGCCCCATATTCCCCCAAATCCTGCAGCTGGCAAGGATTAAAGAACTACCTCCAATGCCCAAAGCCATACTAAGCAGGTCCTTAGCTTTTACCTGTAAGTTCCAACCAAAAGTTTCAACTCCTTACTGCTTTTATTCACAGTTCATTCATTTTTAAATTCATTCACTCAATAAACACTTAATCATTTAATATGCTCGCTTACTATGTACAAGCCCTATGTTGAATACTAAGAATAAAGGGATAGATGAGACACAGTTAAAATAGTCCCTGCTCTCAAGAAGCTCAGTCTCATGGAGGAGACATGAAAGTTCCATGAAAATACAATTGCTGCAATACAGAAAGAGGCATAAAATACAGACTGGAAAGGCTTCAGAAAGGAAGTGATATCTGGACTGATTTTTATAGGTAAGTAGGAGTTAGCCAGAAAGTCAGAGAAGAGGTTACAGCAGGCAGTAATTCAAGTGCAAAGATAGAGAGGTGTGAGGGAGGTTGGGTTTCACAACTTATATTGTAGAAATGGTGAAACTGAGGCCCACAGAAGAAAATACTTCCCCCCAAGGTCACACATCAAACTGGTGTCAGAGCTAAGATTAGGAGTTTGGTTTTCAGTCTCCCAGTCCAGTGTGCTCTCCCTAACACCAATTACTAAGATTTGATACTTTTCACATATATCTCATCTGATTTATAAGTAAGAGAGGTATTAACATCCCTATTTAAAAGATAAGCAAAAGGAGGCCTAGAGAACAGTACAAAATTGCCCAAGACCCGTCAGTGGCAGGGCTGGGGTTTCAACCCAAGTGCCCTTAACTCTCAGGCCAGTCTGCTTTTCATAATTCTATGTTCTAAGTATGATTGCTTTAAAACAAATCTGGTTCAGAGAAAAATACTATATATAGGAGTAAACAGATGGCTAGGTAAGTGGCTTTTACTTCATCATTTCATAAGGGCTCTGGGCAAGGGCAACTTTTAAAAGAGTGAAATTTTCTAAAAAATCAAACAAGAATCATCAGGAAGAAATTGAGAGCTGCTAAGCTAAAGAACCAGAAACCTAGGCTTTTGAGAGCAGTGCTAGTTTGTGGATTTGGCCAAAACAGTCACATCAAATCTCCTTTAGAAGTAAATAGGTACAAAGGATAAATGAAAGGTCACATCAAATTTTTCCAAGCCCAAAGGTCAATGTAGTCCCTCCTTCTAATATGAATTCTCTTGCAGTTTACTGAAACACAGAAACAAGGTACTCTAATATACCCCACTTCTGGCCACTAAAGAAAGCAAAATGGAAGTTTCCACCTGAGAGCAAGAGGCAGCATGCTCTAATTACAGGAGCACAAGTTGGGCTCTGACCCCAGCCCTGTCACTTTCTGGCTGTGTGATCTTGGGCAGGGTATTTAGCATTCCTGAGCCTCAAATACCTTAACTGCAAGAAATGAAGATTATAATGTCTGTCTTCACAGGGTTAATATGAGCAATAAAGGAACCAAAAAAAAAAAAATCAAGAAAATACCCTGCTTGTCATTTGGTACACAGTACAGGCTCACAAAATGTTAGTTTCTCTTCCCTCTTTCCCTACAACCAAGATGGCAGACCAGTCTTTTCCTAAGTCAATGGCAAGCATCAGTAATCACAGCAATCTTTCCTACCAGGTATGGGCAAGGCCTCAGTCTTTCTCAACACAACATTCCAGACTATTCACTAGATAAAAGCTATTTTTCATCTCCATAACCCATGCCTAAGGTTGAGCGATGCCTAGCCCTCGAAGTATGCTATCCACTCTCCTCAATTCCCATCCTAACGTGATATCCAATCGTGGCTGCTGAGACAGAGGAGGTGGGTGCAGGGGTAAGGTGAGAAGCACACCTTATGTGGCTAGGGTATCAAGCATAGTCAGCCAGCCACATAGACCAAGCCTAGGGTCAGGATCCTTTTAGCAATGTTTTTCCATTTTTGTGCTCATTCAGTCACATACAAAAGGAAAGTTCAGAAAGCTACAAAGTGCTTACGTAATTTCTCCAAGATCTCCTCATCAGACATTTTAGGCTTCTTCTTCTGCTTCTCAGTATTCCGGGTCAGAGCATCTGGTGGAGTGGTATTATTCTCAGTAGGTGAAATAGGAGATGTAGCCGCATCCCGAGTTGGAGTAACAGGAAGCGGTTCTATCACAGACCGTGTGTATACCTGTATTGTTGGTGCAAGAATTTGGCAAGGCCAATCTTTGTTAGCACACGAGACACTCGGGAGCCTCTTACACATGTATGTGTTAGAATATCCACAGAAGAACAAATCCCAATAAACTCATCCCTTCTCCTAGGTCAAAATCTATGTTCCTCCTCCTCTGTGCCCAGGCCCATTCTCTGTGGGTGGAATGGCCTTCCTTGTTCTCACTATACACAACATAAATTAGGAATTAACAAGGTCTTTTTAGGGCATCTGGGTGGCTCAGTTGTTAAGTGTCTGCCTTCGGCTCAGGTCATGATCCCAGGGTCCTGGGATCGGGTCCCATGTCGGGCTCCCTGCTCCGCGGGAAGCCTGCTTCCTCTCCCACTCCCCCTGCTTGTGTTCCCTCTCTCGCTGTGTCTCTCTCTGTCAAATAAATGAAATCTTAATAAATAAATAAATAAATAAATAAAACAAAATGCAAAACAATGTCTTTTTAGAAAGGAATGCCATGAAGATCAAATTTATTAATTCATTTTTCACTCAGTATTTATTGTCTTTCTGATACCTGCCAAGAACTAAGCACTACCAATTCATGTATATTTCTTCTATTTTTGAGAAGTTCATGGTTTAAAAGAACATGCTTGCAAACTGAAAAAAGGCCGTATCAATGTGAGCTATCTTGGCAACTCCCCAATTTTGAAGCTCATTTTCGTTAAGGTGACTTTGTGACCTATAGAAAGGGTGATTCCACAGATCCTGTTTGTAAGTTCTCATCCTAAACGGTCATCTAAACCCCTTGAATTTCCCCACAGTATCTCCTATAGTCAGTCAACCAACTTCTGCTTGAATACCTCCCTGAATGCTCTACTCCAAAGGCACCTTTTTTTGTATTATCACAGAGTTTAAGCCCTAAATCATTCTTCCATTATAAAGCTCTTGTCATATAAAAAGTCCAAACAGAGAAACACTAATATAGTATCATTTGATGATAGGTCAGTGTTCAGTGATGCTAAATCAAGTAAAAGCCATGAGGACCAGACTGTACAAAGTGAGGACAGAAGGACTGTGGCTATTCTGAGATGCAAAAACCTCAGAGGAAGTTAAATAAAAATCACTGCCAATACCCAGCATCAAAACGCACTCCTGATGTCCAGCATATTAATAGCACTAATGTATTTATAAATTCCTTTGGGTCTTTCAGTATCATCAATGATTTTCTAAGAGGTAGAATGCTACACATTTAACAGGGAAGAAAAGATCCGCAGCAGGCTAATTTGTCGCTTCCCAGGAGACCAGAATAATTTATGTTAGTCCTGCACTAAGTAACATTAATTCTGTATATCTTCCTGTCTTTGGAGAACAGGCTAAGTAAACTAGGGCCGAGTTAGCAGAAACACCAATTATCTAGGATACTTCGGGACTATCTGCAAACCAGTGACAAATATACCATTTCTTGTCTTTAATCACACAGAAAGTACTTTTCAGTCAAGGTGGTTCCGTGATTTCACCAGCTCCAAAATCCAAGGATCCCTACCAGAGTATTAAATAAACCTCTAGGCCTCAGCACCAACCCCTCCCACCCCTGCAAGCTCTAATAAATCCCAAAGCTATCCACATCCCCACAGACTCACAGATTTTGTGTGCTCTGGGCGTGGAGCAATCACTGGAGGTGGGGTAGCATCATCATCATCATCTTCATCTTCCGAAACTGGTGGCACTGCAGGGGTCTCAGACACCGTCTTCACATTCTGTACAGCAGAGAAAAGCCAGTTTCATCAGGTCCAGCTTGACATGACGCTTAAGCTACCAGGATCGCCAATCCCCAGAAGAAATCTCATCCTGACACCCCTCCTCAAACCCACATCATCCTCTAAACTCTCCACCTTTGTGTACCAGTCCCAGGAACTTGGTCAGCTTCCCTCTCTTCTTTTAGCCTCTACTATCCACTCAGTCCCTTGGGGGCTTCCTTCTCCTACCAACAGCCTAGTTGTGAACTGGGAAGCAAGCTTACAGATTCTCTATTTGCCTTCCCTAGTCCAAACTCTGAAGACAAACTCACAGTTCTTTCTTATTCATTGAATTTCACTCTCCACACTTAACAGGTAATAAAGTACAAAATGTGGTAAAGTGATTAAAAGTTCGAAATTTTACAAAGTTTATCATTATAATTCCTTACTTCTTTCCGATATGGTAAATGGAGTCCAGACAGGCTTTTGCCTCTCCTTTTCCTTTCCTTACCAAAACCTACTGGACCCATTATGTCATCAGGTACCCTTGCCTCAACCTGAAGATACAGAATATCAGGAGCCCCTTGCCTCAAGAGGACAGTGAGTTTCTCCCCAGACTGGATGCTATACATTTCACTAAGCTTTTGCCCTGAGAATGAACCTACCACTACTAATTGAATCCGCTATAATCTCAGCAACTTGATTTCTCTATGCAAACTGTAACAAACCTGGGCCAAGAGCGGCAGGTTTTAGGGCAGGTCCACTCAAAAAAATATCATACCATTACTGTTTACCACACAGATTCAAGAGCCAGAGTAGCTCCAAAACATGAGATTTCTGACAGAGATTAAATGATTACAGCATAGGACGAGAGAGGCAATAGGAATCTTTTAATATATATTGGCATAATTCAACTGTTTTAGATATTTTCAGAGCACCCATTTTTGTGCTCAGTAAGATACTGTGATGGATACTGTTGACAGAGGTACAAAGATGAAAAAGATGGTCCTTGTCCTAAAGCAGCTCATTGTCTGGTATGGGAGACAGAGAGAGGGTGAACTCCCCTCCTGCCTGCCTTTGGGGGCCTCTGGAGAGAGGAAAGTCAGAAGTCAGAATGACAGTAGCTTAGTGAGGGAACTTACCTAGTGGAATACTAGACAAGAACTCCCGTTGGGGAGACTGGTATTTACCACATTTGACATACTAAGAAAAGGAAAACTGGCAATCTTATAGATTCTAACAGGATCACTGGTGCAGGGCATAACTTAAAAACTGCCAGTGCCAGCTGTATGTAAGCAACTAGCTTTGGTGACCACGGGCACTTAGTCTATCCTCTTGGTCTCAAGTTCCATCAGTTGAGGAATGTGGAGGAAGAGGAGTGGTATAATTTGAGGGGTGACCTTAATTAAGTCACTTCCAGTTCTAAAATCCAGTAGAGGTCTTTCCCTGTCAAAGTACATATTTTGGTATTTTTCTGCTCTAATTTCTTTTCTCCCCACTATTCCACCCAACAAAATTTAACTAAAAAACCCAAAATGGGAACAAAGTTACTCAGCAGCCTCTTCATAATCAGGTGGCCCTGGGGCTCCCCAATGTACACTGTAAACAGTTTAACAGGTATGTTTGCTTCCTAAAACTCTGCAGAAAAGGGGATTTCATCACTTTCCACTGCAACACCTTTTGTTTTCCACAGGTGAGGGCTTTGAGTGGTAATATTAACAACTACTAGAATCAAGAGATATAAGATTTTATCCCATATTTTTACTTCTTATCCTTGTGTCCTTAGGCAAAGCTGTCCTACCCTAAGCCACAAGTTTCTCATCTATAAAATGGGGATAATGACACCTCAGAGGGCCAATGAAGGATGAAATGAAGTGATGTGGGCATAAATACACTTTGTAAATAAGTGCTAAGGAGCTAGAAAGATGCAAGGAATCAATTAAGTTATCATTATGTCTAATAACCATAAACCTCTTTTTAAAAGCCAGTGACTTCAACTCATGTATTCATTCACTGTGTACCAGGCTCTATTCTAGCCTCTGAGGCTATACTAAAGAACAAAATAGATACAGTCCCTGATCCTGTGCTTGCATTTTAGAAGAAAATACAGTCAAAATTAATTACCAAAGTGCCAGGTAGTAATAAGATTTACACATGAGAGTAGTAATTGGTTAGGAGTGGGTAAATATTACTTTAGATAGAGTAGTCATGGAAAAGGGCTCTCTAATGAGAAGTCATATAAGCAGTGGCCTGAAGGAATTGAGAGAGCAAGCCATGGGACTCTCTGAGAAAAGAATATTCATGGCAGGTGGAAGAAGTACAAAGATCCTGAGATGCAAACATGCTTGGTGTGTTCCAATACTTCTGGGAGGCCTACTTATGTTGCTAAGAAACACTGATGATATAAAAACTGCTGAACTCTGGATAAAAGCAGTAGGAACCTCTGACTTCTGGCCCAGAGCTGCTTCCGTCCATCCCACCCCAGCTCTGTCAGAGTGCGGGTTCTTCCAGGATAAGGCAGGCTCTAACGACATCATCCAAGAGGGCTCACTTTCATCTGGAGCAGTGGGCAATGCCCAGGTCTAGTGGTGCTGTCAGTGGAAATGACCTCCCAGAGGGGTTTGCAAAAGAGGCCAACTGCTCAGATCTGCTAGCCTGAGAATGTAGTTCTGGATAGGGCAAACAAATTTCTGGCTGGGGCTGTTCAAAGGCACAGCAGACACAAGAGAGGCCTCTCACTAGTCTTACAAGCTTAGCTGTGTGCATATACATTAAAGATTCAAAAGAGCCAAGCAGAAAGTAAAAGCCAAAACAGACCTCAAAGAGATCTCAATAATTAACAGAATTAGAATAAAAATTAGCAAAGTCACAGAAAATTTGAACAATACTATCAATCAATTCAACCTAACTGACATATACAGGACATTCTACCCAAGATCTGCAGAAGACACATTCTTTTTAACCACATACAGATCATTCTTCAGGACGGACCATATGCTAGGCCACAAAATACATCATAATAAATTTAAAAGGATTAAAAACACATAAAATGTATTCTTTGACACCATGGAATTAAATTAGAGGTCAACAACAGGAAAGACATTTCTACAAAGACATAAACAAATGGCCAATAAACACATGAAAAGACGCTCAACATCATTACCCATTGAGAAACGCAAACCAAAACCACAATGAGATACCACTTCACGCCCACTAAAATGGCTATAATCAAACAACAGAGAATAACAAATGTGGGGGAAGATACAGAGAAATTGGAACCCTCCAAATAGCTTGTAGGAGTGCAAAATGGTGCAGCCACGGTGGAAAACAGCCTGGCAGTTCCTCAAAAGGTTAAACACAGAGCTACCATATGACCTGGCAATTCCACTCCTGGGTATATACCCAAGAGAAGTGAAAATATACAGCCACACAAAATTCATACATGAATGAGCATTATTTATAGCCAAAAAGTAGAAACAACCGAAATGCCCATCAACTGATGAATGGATTAAAAACATAGTATATCAGGAGTGCCTGGGTGGTTCAGACAGTTAAGCATCTGACTTCAGCTCAGGTCATGATCCCGGGGTCCTGGGATTAAGCCCTGTGCTGGGCTCCCTGCTCAGCAGGGAGTCTGCTTCTCCCTCTCCCTCTACCTGCCCCCCAACCCCCACTCATGCTCTTGCTTTTTCTCTGTCTCAAATGAATAAATTAAAAATCTTTTTTAAAAATGTAGTATATCGGGTGCCTGGGTGGCTCAGTCGTTAAGCGTCTGCCTTCGGCTCAGGTCATGATCCCAGGGTCCTGGGATCGAGCCCCACATCGGGCTCCCTGCTCAGCCAGGAGCCTGCTTCTCCCTCTCCCACTCCCCTGCTTGTGTTCCCTCTCTTGTGGTGTCTCTCTCTGTCAAATAAATAAATAAAATCTTTAAAAAAAAAATGTAGTATATCGATACAATGGAATATTATTAGGATATAAAAAGGAATCAAGTACTGATACATGTTACAACATGGATGAACCTTGCAAACTTTATGCTAAGCAAAAAACTAGACACATGTTGCATGAACATTTATATAAAATGTCTAGAAGGACAAATTTGAACAGACAGAAAGAAGATGCAGTGGTTTTCTAGGGCTGGGCATGGGAGTTTGAATGAACTGTTAAAGGAAACAAGGGAACTTTTCAAGGTGATGAGAATGCTCTAAAAGTAGACTGTGGTGATGGCTGAACAAGTCTAAACATTTAATAAAACCACTGCATTGTATCCTTTGGATAAATATGTAGGTATACAAACATCGTGATGTACATGTACACCAAAGTTTACAGCAGCACATGTACACCAAAGTTTATAGCAGCAATGTCCAAAATATGAAAGAGCCCAGATGTCCACTGACGGATGGGTAAAGAAGATGTGGTATACATATACAATGGAATATTACTCAGCCATCAAAAAGAATGAAATCTTGCAGTTTGCAACGACAGCAAGATGGAACTAGAGAGTATTATGCTAAGTGAAATAAGTCAGCCAGAGAAAGAAATATACTGTATAATTTCATTCATACATGGAATTTAAGAAACAAAACAGATGAACATAGGAGAAGGGAAGGAAAAATAAAATAAGATGAAAACAGAAAGGGATACAAACCATGAGAGATTCTTAACTATAGGAAACAAACTGAGGGTTGCTGGAGGGGAGATGGGCGGGGGGCTGGGGTGACCGGCATTAAGGAGGGCACGTGAGGTAATGAGCACTGGGTACTCTAGGCAACTTATGAATCACGAAATTCTACCCCTGAAACTAATAAAATACAGTATATGTTAACTAAATTGAATTTAATTAAAAAAAAAACCCACTGCATTGTATAATCAGTATGGGTGAATTTCATGGTATGTAAATAATGCCTCAATAAAGCTGCTTATAAAAATTTTAAATTATATGTAAAATAAGTAGGTTCTCATTATAAATTTTAAATAATCTAGAAATATAAGGAGTTAAAAGTGAACAGTCCACAGGAACAAATGCTTGGTAAAGATGGCAAATTGAACATAGGCATCTACATCTTGAAATCTCACTAGAACTATAATAAAGAAACGGTCTTTTCAAGGAATTAAACCCCAAAGAATGCGGAGAACAGCAGAGAAGGCAAGAGCAGTAAAAAAAAAAAAAAAAAAAGAGCCAATGACGGATGAGCAGTAACTGATTCAAGGAGGCTTAATTCAAAGCTGAAAACCAATCCATTTATCTATGCAGCAGAATCCTCAAAAGGCACAGGAACTGGTAGCACCATATACTTCTGAAACTGGAGATGAAGTGCAGGGGAAAGGGAGAGTCCTAAAGGCAGATTCAGTGACAGTTATGTAAGATGCAGTTAGATCCCTAAATCTCTTCCCCTACTCTACACCACCGTGCGGTTGCCCTCCCCATCCCTAGCAGAAAACTGGAGGTCTAGTCTCTGGAAGGTAAAACACATCATTTCTGGATTAGGGATGTTAGGCACAGTAAAATATAAGAGTATCATATTAAAAACAGGGTAATTAAGAGAATATACTGAATGCTGAGACACCCACCCTTCTTCCCTTCCTAGGCTCCTAGAATACTAGGAGTCAAACTCTTATTCTCAATGCAGAAGATTAGAAGATCCTTCTCTGGATCTCACCAGCCTAAGTTCTAAAGATAAAATACAGGAGGTTTCACCAAATGGTCCAAGCTGAATTATTCTATAGTGATACAAACAAAATACTAGATTATAGCAATGACTGCACAACTCTAAAAATTTATTAAATTACTTTTAAAAGCATACATTTTACAACTGTATACTTACAATTCAATGCCACAACCAATGAGCTTAAACTTCTATTAAGGACTTTAGTAACCCAATCATAAATATGGGCATGTCCCCAAGGATTACCAAATATCCATGGGATACCTCTAATATAAAAGGAGGAAACCAAAATGAATGGGGAAAAAGGACACCTGGAAAAAACAAACTAGACAGGGAGAAGAAAACATTAAAAAAAAAAAAAAGCCTATCATTCATTGCAGGGATATGCACAGATACCAATTCTGGAAACAAGAATAGGATACCCTAATTTTTTAAAAAGTGAAAATAAAAGAGCTCTTGGAAATTCAGCATGAAAACAGAAATTAAAAATTCAATAGACAGGGGCGCCTGGGTGGCTCAGTCGTTAAGCATCTGCCTTCGGCTCAGGTCATGATCCCAGGGTCCTGGATTGAGCCCTGCATCAGGCTCCCTGCTCAGCGGGAAGCCTGCTTCTCCCTCTCCCAATCCCCCTGCTTGTGTTCCCTCTCGTGCTGGGTCTCTCTCTGTCAAAATAAATAAATAAAATCTTTAAAAAAAAAATTCAATAGACAGATTGAAAGATGAAGTTGGGGAAGTCTCCCAAAAGCAGAACAAAAATCAAGGCAAGAGAAATAGTGAAAATATAAGAAAAATGGAGAAATCAGCCCAGGAGGTCCAAAATCTAAATAACAGGAGTTCCAGAAAGAGGAAGCAAAGAAATCATCAGAGAAATAAGTCAAGCAAATTTCCTAGAACTGAAGGCTTGAATTTCCAAGGTTTAAAGAGTCCACAAATCCCCTTGCAAAATAAATAGATGAATATAAGGATATAAATATGAAATTTCAAAGCCATGGTGACAAAAGATGCCACAAGCTTTTCAGGTGAAAAAAAAAATAGGTCAGATACAAAGAAGCAGGAATAAAATAACTTCAGACATCAATAGCCAAAGCTGAATGCTAGATGACAAAAGTGCAATATTTTCCAAATACTGATGGAAAATTGTTTTCAATCTAGAACTCCAGACTCAGCCAAAGAATCAATCAAATCTGAGGGCAGAACAGACATGCTCCATTTCAAGACTTGGAAGGCATTAAAATATTTACTCCCCATTTACTTTCTCAAAGCTACTGGAAGATGAGCTCCACCAAACTGCAAAACTAAACCAAAAATGAGGAAGGCACAACACAAAGAAAACAGCAGCGCCAACACAGAAATGCAAAGGGATCGGCAAGACAATGGTTAAGAGAGATCCCAGAACAACAACTGTTAATTACAAGCATTCTAATCCTATTTGACTTTTTCATCTAATACTTGGGTAAAAATAATTTTAAGGGAATATTTTTAATCACCATCAACTCGCCTAATGGATAATTACTGCTATTATTTGTTAGCCTGTCAGAGATTATCTGTGGGTGGTCCATCTGTATCTTTGTATGTCTTCATTTTGACCTCATGCATTCTTGAATGTTAGTTTGATGAGGCACAGAATTCTTGGTTCTAAATAATTTTTCTCATACCTCTGAAGATACTGCTCCTTTGCCCACTATTGCTAATGAGGAACATTAGGTGTATATTCTCTTTGAAAGGTCTGAAGATCTTTCTCTTTATCTTTGGGTCTCTGCAGTTACCTGACTTGATAACCGGTATGCCCTTTCATCTGAAGAGTCATGCTTTTCTTTAACTGAGGGATTTTTCTTCTATTATTCCTTTGATTATTTTTTCCACTTTAGTGCCCCAGTTCTCTAATTCTTTTTGAATCTCCTTAAGTAAACCCCTGTGTCCCTTATTCCCCTATTTTCCCACTGTTTTTATATTTTGTGTCATATTATTCACTCTTACATGCATTTTTTAATCCTTCCGAATTTATTTCTTTAATCACATTTTTCATTTCTAAGAAATCTTTTTCATCCTCTGGTCTAATTGCAGTTTTGTTTTTGTGGATGCAACATCACATAAAGCCACTGTGAATATATCATATATTTTTAAAGGGGTGCCTGGGTGGCTCAGTCGTTAAGCATCTGCCTTTGGCTTGGGTCATGATCCCAGGGTCCTGGGAACGAGCCTGGCGTCAGGCTCCCTGCTCAGCAGGAAGCCTGCTTCTCCCTCTCCCACTCCCCCTGCTTGTACTCCCTCGCTGTCTCTCTGTGTCAAATAAATAAATAAAATCTTTAAAAAAAAATTCTTTGAATTATCTATTTGCTCTGGGGTCAATTTTACTTTTTTTATCTGATTCTTCTCTTTAATGCTTATCTAAATACTTGAGGATCCTGGGCTATCCATTCATACTTCTAAGTGAAGAACTAGATTCATTAGTAGTATATAAGTAGCATGAGCTTCTTCTGCAGTTGTGTCTGTTTCTCCACTGTCCCCTCTTTGAATGGGAGGTCTAATGAAGTCTATATGTGAGTTATGGAGTCTGTATGTGGTTGATTGCAGGCATCACTTTAGGGCGTGTTGACATAGAAGAACATGTAGGGTTGAGATTCCTTTCCTTCCAGTTATCAAAAGTATGAGAAATTTACTCTTGGGATGGAGAAATTTAATGTATTTTCTTCCACTGCAGACCTACTCTTCCTTTTCTCTTTCTTCATACCTGTTGTAGAGATCTGTAGTTAACTCAGGTTCTGCTCTGCTTCTCTCTCAAGCACCTATACCCACAGCACGAGTTCTCAAGTAGGCAGTTTACTTTCTTTAGAAAATTATCTAGCTTAAGCTTAGAATCAAAATTCTGCTACCTTTTGCTCACTGTAAGATGAAGACTGCCCTTGCTGTCTCAAATGCAAAATTTTAAATAATTCACCCCTGAAGATGATCCAGGACTCCTTTCTGCTTATTACATACTCTCTCAGCTACTCTCATCTTCCCAGGAGTTTTCTCTTCCACATATTTTAAGCTGTGGTTTCTTCTGTTCTCATCAATCTGATCTTTGCTTTATATCTTCTATGAATTTCTGACAATGGTTTATTTATGTCCTGTTTTTGTTTCGGACCACTGCTTTGTATTTTTTTTAATAGATCTTTTCTGAAATTAAGAAATTTGGGATAGCAAGAGAGATAGAGACATGAATTCATTCTAGTACCCTGATCCAATTTCCAGAGGAATCTTTCTAAAATGTGAGTTTAGACTAAAATGTGTGAGTTTGTTTCTCCACTGTTCCCTCTCCTGAGCTGTATCAATCTCCTATATAAAAGATTTCCTTAGCTCCAGCACACAGTTCTAGGTCTTTGGCTTGACATGATGGATCCTTAACTTGGCTTTTATTCATGGTATCTCAGACAAGAAAGCATTTCCCTTTTATCTGCCTGGTATCATTACCTGTGTTTACCTGACAAGATATTATGAATCCCTGTTTACATGTTCTGATTCCTCACTAAATTGTTAAATCAAGAGCAAAGACCTTACCAGTCCCTGACTCCCCAACACTCAAAGAACCTATCACATAACAGCTGTTCGTTTTATAAATGAGAATTCAGGCACTAAAATCCTGTAGAATCTGAGAGCCAGACCTCAAACCAATAAGCCATAAGTAACAGAATTTTAGTGCTAGAAGGAATCTTAAAGACCATGTTTTTTAAATGAACAAATCATTAGGACTAACAACTCTGAAAACTTCCCTGCACTACCAGGCAGAATAAATCACTCTATCAAATATGACCCCCATCACACATTATTCATACCTCTCTTGCAGCCCTCATTCCTCTAGTCTGCTGTTAATTTTTTTCCTCAAGGACTAAGATAGTGCATATTCATTTTTGTTTCACCAACACCTGGGTACAAAGAAGGTGCTAGGTAAGTATTTATAGTATGAATCAATAAATGAATGCTTAGGAATATGGAATTTTGTACTAGTTTCTACTCCTAATTTATTCAAGGGTAGAGAGCAAGTCACTTAATCTCTGAATCTCAATTTCTTAATCTGTGTTATGGGAATAACAATCCCATCCAATTATTTCACAAATCAAGTACGATGATCTGTACGAAAGCAATATGGAAAATAATGATATGCTACCACAATGCAAACCATAATCCCCCAGGTAAAACTAGTAAGGAAATATAGAATACTGAACCACAGGGGAAAATGTTATGAATTAGGGGATAAAATGTCCTTGATAGCCTGAGTGGTTTTAACTGTAGATACTAAACCAGGTTTTTACCAAGCAGGTGTTATCCTCTCTGCCATATGGCATGAGCCCCAGGGCTCCTCCTCCTCATGAACGAACAACATAGCTATGGCTTTACTGTAGTCTCCTTTATAACACCTCTCTAACATCATCTTTCTCAGTTCCCTGCCACAGTGAAAAGTATCCTGGACTGGGCTCAGAAGACCCTAGTTCTAATCTGGTTCTGCCACCATCACTAATTATGAGTCTTCAAGAAAGTCTGTTTTCTACCTGTGAAATGGGAATGGATAATGCTTTCTTCACAAGGTAACTATGAGGACTAACCATACTAACCATAAATAGTTATTAGCATGGTGCCTGGCATACACTGACACCTCAATAAATGATAGCTGTCACTCCTGTAAAAGCATAAACACATTGAGCCACAAAGCACAGCTCAGCTTTGTTTAGACTCCTTCTTCAATAATTTACTGTTCAATAATGGGGAGAAACTCCCAAAGATCGGAACACTTACAAATTCTTTTCCCTCCTTTAATTACATCTCTTTCATTTGATGAAAGAATGAACCAGGGGAAAGCAATGCAGACTGGGAACCAGATACCTATTGCCATTAACCCATCTCTATTTCAGTGTTATTATCCCTAAAACAAGGATAATAACCCACCTCATTAAACTCCTGTGAGGATTAAAAGACATAGCGAATAAGAAAGGACTCAGTATGTTACAAAGGCCCTGGACATGTGAACATTTTTTATGATTGATAGGATGTAAATGACTCAAAGTAAACCAATCCCTATGGCTGGAAGCATGGATTAAAGTATTCTGATGGCGACTCAGTATTGTGTTAGAACTTACCATTCCCCTGTTTAAAATTCTTTAATAGCTTCTCATTACCTTTAAGATAAGGATAAAACTTCTACATGATCTGACCTGCCACCATTCCTCCTCATCACCCACCTCTCGTCCATTCACACTTCACATTCCAATCATAACAAGCTACTTGCAGTTCCCTATAAAAGCATACCTTGTGAACCTCCTTGTCTTTGCACATGCTATTTATTTTCTCTTTGTCTCGAATATCCTCATTTCTCCTTAATTCTTGCCCTAGATAACAAACTCCTCAACTCAGACTCTACCATCAAGAAGTTTTCTCTTATACATCCAACCTTTTATTCAGTAAATGGTTATCTGCCAGATGCCATGGATACAGCAATTAACAAATCAGACATAGCCCCTGGCTTCATGAAGCTTTAGCACACTCTACTGTAACCGCCTGTGCCTTCATGTTGCTCATAAGACTGGGAGACTCTTAGGAGTTGGGACAATGTCTGATTCATTTCTATATTGTCATTTCTCCATACAGGACCTGGCATAGAGTGGGGGTTCTGTAAAAATTTAATAAATCAATATGACAAAACCACGTTTGTACAAGAGAAAGCATCAGGTGTAAAGAAAGAATTGCAGTATTCTCTTATACATATCAGAACTTACTATTTAAAAGACCCTTTCAAACACCAACATCTCATTTTATCTGCTCTGAAAAAGGGAATTTGTAAGTTGAGAGGGCAGAGACCTTTGCGGTCATCTAGCTTTTTAAATTTTAATTCCAGTATAGGTAACATACAGTGTTCTATTAGTTCTAGGTGTACAATACAGTGATGGAGCAACGCTATGCATCACACAGTGCTCATCACAAGTGCCCTCCTTAATCCCCATCCCCTGTTTCACCCATCCTCCACCCACCTCCCCTCTGGTAACCATCAGTTTGTTCTCTATAGTTAAGAGACCTTGGTTTCTCTCTTTTTTTCCTTTGTTCATTTGTTTTGTTTCTTAAATGCCACACACAAGTGAAATCATATGGTATTTGTCTTTGTCTGACTTATTTCACTTAGCATGATACTTTCTAGCACCACCCATGTTGTGGCAAGTGGCAAGATTTTATTCTTTTTTATAGCTGAATAATATTCCATTATATATAAATATAGAACATATATTTAAAAAAATATATACACACACACACACACACCCCCCACTTCTTTATCAATTCATCTATCAATGGACCCTTGGGCGGCTTCCATAATTTGGCTATTGTAAATAATGCTGCTATAAACATAGGGGTGCATATATCCTTTTGAATTCATGTTTTTGTATTCTTTGGGTAAATACCCAGCAATGGAATTACTGGATCGTAGGGCAGTTCTATTTTTAAAGTTTTGAGGATGGGGTAATCTAGCTTTACTTTCCAGCCAATTCATCAGTGATTCCTATACTACGCGTTCAAGTGACAGGGCATTCACTACAGTGTCATAGAACAGAATGAATGACCTTAAATGAACAGAATCTGCTCCCTTCAACAACTAGTCCTAATTCTGGTTTTGTAGACCCTACCAACAAAAAAGAGGGAATTCTCTTCTAAATTCGGGTATTTGAAGACATGTCCAGGTAAGGGAAAGTGTATCATCCTATTTTATTGATAAAAAAACTAAAGTTCAGAAAAGCAAATTGGCTTGCCCAAGGTTCAAAGCTACAAATGAAAACCTGAGTCTAGATGTCAGTTCTGGTTCCAAGGTTAGGATATCTGGAACACTAAAAAATTAAATCCAGAAGGGATACCTACTGTTTATTAAGTCCAATTCCTTTACTGTATAGATAAGAACTATGAGGGCCGGCGGGTGGGGGGCATGAAGTGACCAAGATGAGTGTCTCCCAGTCCAGGCTCTCCATCTACCACACTGTCCTGATCCCTAACTACCTGGCCTGCCTGTATCAAAATAAAGAAAATAAAGACTTACCAAAGTGTTAGAAGAATTATAATCCTCAGCTGATTTATCTGCAAAGGGAAAAAGACATGGGACTCAGTCAGTAAATAATTACAATTAATCCATTCTTGAGAGCTAAGGAAGCCTATCCAGTCAAGCACTTGCCAGGCTCAAAGAATAATAGTAATATTACTGGTACTATGGGCCTGACACCACACTAAAGCACATTATACACATTACCTCCTTTAATCCTCACTACAGCTCTGAATACTATTATTATGTCTACTTTTATAGATTTGGAAACTGAGGTTCAGAAAAGTTAAGTAATTTGCCCAGGGTACACACAGGTTAAACAGGGGTCAACATTTGAATCCTAGTCTAATCCTAAATACTATGATAGAACTGTATCCACATCATCAACTACATCATCATCAGGTCTCAATGGTCAAGGAAATTTCTTCTCCCTAAGAGAAAGGGAAAGAATTCATGTCGTGAGCTATCCATGACAAATCATGACCAGCTTGTGGCTTCAGCTTTTAAAAAAGGATCCACGTCTATTTCCTACAGGGAAAGAAAATTTCAGGTTTAGGAAAAGAGAAGCATTAATCATGTCAAGTCTAACTTAAGGCAGGGTCTTATTTCTTTTTTTTTTTTTTTTTAAAGATTTTATTTATTTATTTATTTGAGAGAGAGAGAGAGAGAGAGAGAGAAACAGCATGAGAGGGGATAGGGTCAGAGGGAGAAGCAGGCTCCCTGCCGAGCTGGGAGCCCGATGTGGGACTCGATCCTAGGACTCCGGGATCATGACCTGAGCCGAAGGCAGTCGCTTAACCAACTGAGCCACCCAGGCGCCCCCAGGCAGGGTCTTATTTCTAAGAATAGATTCAAACTTCCTCAATGAGGCAATTATCACATTTCATTGATTTTGAAATATAAATTTTTTCACATTAACATCTCTGAAAGAGAGATGTGTCCTACAATCAAAGGCATTTCATGGTTTAATTGGCAACTTTTTCTTCTTTAGTGGTATATAAAATAATGGTGCAGCTTACAATTAATGATATATTTAATAAAATATGAAACACAGACTCAATGGAGATCTTAGCAAGAAAATAAGTTTAAAAGCCAAATACCATGTTTGGTTTTACACTTTAATTTTACAGACCTAAGAAGAAGCTGACTTCAACACCAATGGAATTAAGGAGGAGAAATGTATTCTACCAAATCCAACATATTCCTCCCCAAGAACCAAGTCCAGAGAATGTCCAAGATCCCAATTCCATCATATAAGAAAGTGTCAGGTACAGCTTCTTTGATCCTATGACAAATCATGAACCCACAAGCTGTGACAATATATTCTTTAAAAAAACCCTGAGGGGCGCCTGGGTGGCTCAGTTGGTTAAGCGACTGCCTTCGGCTCGGGTCATGATCCTGGAGTCCCGGGATCGAGTCTGCTTCTCCCTCTGATCCTTCCCCCTCTCATGCTCTCTCTCTCTCTGTCTCATTCTCTCTCAAATAAATAAATAAAATCTTTAAAAAAATTAAAAAAAAATAAAAAAAAATAAAAAAAATAAAAAAACCCTGAATCGCCAACTGTACCCTGGAGAAATTAATTCAGGATATACTTTAAACATAATTCCATCACATATCAGTTGATTCACCCTGAGTAAGTCACTCAGTTTCTCTAAGCCTAATTAATTTCTCCAAGTCTGTGAAATGGGGATAATAGTCCTTGCTATACCAACCCCCCAACGCTGTCATGAGGATCAATGAGATAATTCATGTGCAAGCATACAAACTGAGGTAGTATTCTCAGAATCAATAGTATGAGAAGAAGGGAAACAGGAAAAGGAGAGAGATGGCATGAAAAATAAACTGTGCCAGGGGTGCCTGGGTGGCTCAGTCGGTTAAGCGTCTGCCTTCGGCTCAGGTCCTGATACCAGGATCCTGCAATTGAGCCCCGTGTCAGATGACTCCCTGCTCAGAGGGAAGTCTGCTTCTCCCTCTCCCTCTGCTTCCCTCTCCCTCTGCCTCCCTCTCCTTCTGTCTGCCGCTCCCCTTGCTTGTGCACACTCTTGCTCTCTCTCTGTCAAATAAATAACATCTTTTTAAAAAATAAATTAAATAAAAATAAATTGTGCCAAATATACAATTTTGCCTGGAATTAGCCCTGGACTTCAACTTCTAAAAAACTAAAAATTCTGCACTTGCGTGTGCACACACACACATATACACATGTGCACAGCTTTATACACACAGAAGGAGATGTATAAACACACATCTATACATTCTACACATATACAGTGTTATTCATATATGCATGCACAGATGATCATATATACCTTTATCTTAATGTGTGTATCTATACACAGGTTAATTCATGAATACTTAAGTGGACTTTAATTCCAAACATATGCAAACCCACAGAGCTGTGCTTCCATATACATATCTGGTACTTGTACACATCTACACACATGTACACATAAACAGAGATTCTTCCAAAGACTTCGCTGCTGAGGTTTTCAAAGCCAGCTTCTAATCGGACGTCCATGACAAATGTCTTAAAACACAAGCTCTAATCTCCTGACTAGAAAACTCTCCCACCCAACACCCCTCAACCCCAATTCCTCCTTGGCACCCAGTCTCTCAATGGGAGAAGTGAGGCAGAGCCAGAGGGGCCAGGCGTGAGGAAGGAAATACTGCTGGGAACATGCATGACCCTCTCCTGGGTACCACCACAGCAGCATGGGCTAAGCTGCAGTTTGTCATTCTCACCATCTGTGCCCTTTGATACAAGCCAGATACTTGCTGGGGAAAGCATCCTTCAAAATTAGCTAATTCATCCTGGTTCTCACCTTCTCCAACAATATTGCTCTTTGAAAGAGACAGCATGAATACTGGAAAGAGCACCAGACTTGGAGTTAAGAGACCAGCTCTGCCACCAATTAAGCCATATTAGAAAGGCCTTTTTTGGCTTTAGTGTTTGTAAAACAAGGGGGAATGGGAGCAGTATATACTGAGGATATGTCTTGCTCTAACATTCTAAGATGCCACTATAAAAGGCAAGTTTCTAGAAATGTAGGCCTTCTGATTACTTATCTTGGAAAAGAAAAATCTCCCTGCTATGGAAGGAGGTGCTCCAAATAGAGTTACTAGAAGCAAGTAGTAAACTCAAAAGGTGCTGGTCTGGGAATTAGGAGACATGGATTCTAATCCCAATTCTGCCATTAAAAGCAGTCTGAAAAACACAGCCCATTACAGAGAGGGTACATCTAAAGTACATTTATTATTAGTGGCTTGTTTTACATTTGACTGATAAAAATTAATTCCTTGAGGAAGAACTTAGGCTTACCTACTTAAAAGATACACATCAAATGTGTTATTAAATAACTTAATGATATTAAAATTAAAAATGATAATGATAGCTACATTTCCATGGTGCTGTTTTACAACCTATAAAGAACTTTCATATCAATGAGTTCATTTATTCTTCACTACAATCTCTTGAGACAGGAATTATTATCCCCATTTTGAGGCTCAATATGTATGTGTCATGCTACTTTTTAAAAATGTGCAGTTTCAGAGCAAAGACCCATCACTTTGGCTCTCAAATTCCAAAATCCCACCTTAAAGTACCATCCCCACTCTTTCCAATACTTTTCTTCCCTTACCCCACACCAACAGGCACGTGGAGCTTTTCCACCCAGACTAAAACCCCCCCTTTTTTCCCCTAGACTGCTCTGAATTCAATCCCCATACCTGTAAAGCTCATGTACTTCTGGCTGTTGGAGGTCTTCTTTGAGTTATAAAATTCCAATACATCCAGAACAGCCTGTGGGTTTTTCTTCTGCTCTGACTTAGTGATATTTGATGTCTGAAGCAGGCGAGCCCATTGCTCTGGCATCCCCTATAAGAGAGACATACAATGTTATCAGGAAGGCACAGTCAAAGGAGATCCTGAAGGAGAAACTCTGATACCTGCTGGCAGTTAAAGACAGGTTTAGTCATTCTTTCTCTCTATACCCTCAGAGCTCTATACAAGCCTTTTTTATAGTACCTATCTCATTATATTAGTCATTTCTTGAGGTGTTTGCTCTTTCACTAAGCTATTCCTCCTTCAGAACAGGAACCATGTATGATTTGTCTCTATATTATCAGTGTCCCGTGCAAAGCCTACTGCCAAGGAGCCACTTAACAGAGGTCTAGTTAAGGAATGCAGATCCAAAGCCTTCTCTGGTACAGTTTTGGAGGTGAAGAAAATGTCCCTCTCATGAATGTAAGAAGACAGCAATGAGGGTCTCAGGCTAAGACAGAGGCATCAGGAATACCAAGGGGAAAAAAATGAATCTAACAGTGCATAGTCAGAGCTCTCAAAGACCAAAGGCCCTTCTGTGACCCAGGACTTACTGTAAACTCCCCTGTGACAGCATCAAAACCAACATGAATTGTATGCTCAAAATCTGAAGGAAGAGAAATCTCTGGCCGTTCCTTCTCCTTCTTTTTATTTGCTGCAAGAGAAACAGGGAAAAGGAAATCAAAAACAAGGACATTACATTTTTTGGCTCATTGAACTCTTCGTTGAGCTGTGGGTTGAGCTTTTGGCTAAGCCCTAGCACCTAAGGCTAAGGGCTGTCTACTTCACAGAAGTATTGACAAGCCAAATGCCAGAGACTTAGATTGGAATAAGTGCTCAAAGCATGATTAAAGAACTTAAATCTTTTGTTGAATTAAAGTAAGGGAGGGAAAGAAAGAATATTCCTCAGAGTTTAAAGTCCTGGCTCTACCACTAATGAGCCATTTGATCTAGGGTGAGTCACTTCCTTTTTCTGAACCCTGGTTTCCCCATCTACAAAAAAGAGAAGGCTCGGGTGGGTAAATGGTCTCTAAAGATCCTTCCAGCTCTGACATCCTACATTATATGAGTTTCTATGACCTACATCCTACTGGTTTGGTATTTGATTATGGACTGCTTTACGGTTCTCTAAATTTAGAGAATTTTAGATCTGGATGTTATTTTAATAATATAAATCACTAATATTTTGTCAGATGCTTGCCAGACAATGGTTCTAGTTCTATACATGTATGAATTCACTTTGCCTCATGGCAACCTTATCAGTTAGATACTATCTTCCTTATTTTGCAGGTAAAGAAACTGAAGCATAGAGATTAAGCTATTTGTTCAAGATCACGTGGTTAGTAACTGGCAGCATCCAGACACAAACCCAGGCAGTCTGGCCAGAGCCTGAGCTCAAAGCCACTATGCTACACTGCCCCCCAGGCTAGGACCTTAAAGGATCATTCAGACCAAATACTTGTAAATTCAGACAAATACTCTCCCATCAAGGGTCTTGAGTAAAATAGATGTTCACTAAGGTCCTGCTTCCCGGCAGAAAAAGTTTCATTTAAGGAATTGTAGTGCTAAAGTAAAGTACTCTTTTTTTTTTTTAAAGATTTTATTTATTTATTTGAGAGAGAGAGAATGAGAGAGAGAGAGCACATGAGAGGGGGGAGGGTTAGAGGGAGAAGCAGACTCCCTGCCAAGCAGGGAGCCCGATGCGGGACTCAATCCAGGGACTCCAGGATCATGACCTGAGCCGAAGGCAGTCGCTTAACCATAAAGTAAAGTACCCTTGTCAGGGGTTCAATTATGTCCCCCAAAATTCATATGTCCTAACTCCAAGTAGCTCAGAACGTGACCTTATTTGGAAATAGGGTCATTGCAGATATAATTAGTTATGATTAGGTTGTACTGGAGCAGGGTGCACCCCTAATCCAGTTAAGACTGGTGTCCTTATAGGGCGCCTGGGTGGCTCAGTTGGTTAAGCGACTGCCTTCGGCTCAGGTCATGATCCTGGAGTCCCGGGATCGAGTCCCGCATCGGGCTCCCTGCTCGGCAGGGAGTCTGCTTCTCCCTCTGACCCTCCTCCCTCTCATGCTCTCTGTCTCTCATTCTCTCTCTCTCAAATAAATAAATAAATAAATCTTTAAAAAAAAAAAAAAAAAGACTGGTGTCCTTATAAAAATAAGAAATTTGGAGACAGATGCACACAAGGAGAATACCATATGAAGATGAAGAAAGATGTCAGAGTGATGCTTCTTCAAGTCTAGAAACACCAAAGATCGCCAGCAAACCACCAGAAGCTAAGGAAGAGACATGGAACAGATTTCATCCTTCACAAGAAAACAACCCTGCAGACCACTTCATCTTGGAATTCTAGCCTCCAGAACTGAAACAATAAATTTCTGTTGTTTAAGCCGCCTAGCTTGTGGTATTTAGTTAAAGAAGCTCTATAAATATAACCCTCTTCCAGCTTAAAGGAGTTTCAAGGTCTTGGTATCAAGCGAGACCTCAGCAGGCATCTGCAAATGCAATCCCACTGAAACAGGCTTAAATACCTTCCAAGGCTCAGCCAGATAATCTTCCTTCCTAAATGGGGACCTACAAAGCCCAGATTTTAAACATCTGTAGAAACCCTCCTTATTTCTCCACCCAAGGCTCCTCCTCCTTCAATGTTCTAGGGAGGAGGCCATCTGGTCTAAACTCCCAGGGAACTCCTACACACACCTGGGGGAAGTGGGGTCAGAGGCTAACTGCAAAAGCTACTATTTATTGAGCTCTTACCATGTGCCAGCATGTGCTATGAATTTTATATGTATCATATCACCAAATACTCATACAACCCTGCAAAACAAATATTAACATCTGCATTTTATAGGTAAGGAAACATAAGTATTTCTTTTTAATAATTTGCTTGATCATTCCCAAGTTTCAGTGACAAGTCTATCCTAAAAGTATTAGACATTGGCCATCTAGGCTCACAGGCCTGAAAGGCAAGACCACAATATCCCCTCTTTAAGGCAAGTCATCAAGGAAAGCCCAGGAGCCCTAAGTCTCTGGTCTTCCCCAATAAATGGTGCTGGGAAGACTGGACAGCTATGTTCTTTCATAAAAGAATGAAACTGGACCACTTCTAACCCCATACACAAAAATAAACTCAAAATGGATTAGACCTAAATGTAAGAGCTGAAACTACAAAAATCCTAGAAGACAGCACAGGCAGCAATTTCTCTGACACTGGCTGTAGAAGGTTTTCCAACATTTTCCCTTGTCTCCTAAGGAAGGGAAACAAAAGCACAAATAAACTATCAGGATTACAGCAAAATAAAAAGCTTTTGTACAGCAAAGAAAACCATCAACAAAAAGGTAACCTACTGAATAGGAGAAGATATTTGCAAATGATATATCCAATAAGACGTTAACATCTAAAACATACAAAGAACTTATACAACTCAACACCAAAAATAACCAATCTGATTAAAAAATGGGCAGAGGATGCAAATAGTCATTTTCCCAAAGAAGACATCCAGATGGCCAAAAGACATATGAAAAAATACTCAACATCACTAATCATTAGGGAAATGCAAATCAAAACCACAATGAGATATCACCTCATACCCATCAGAATGGCTAAAATAAAAAACACAAGAAATAACAAGTGTTGGGGGGATGTGGAGGAAAAGGAAACCTCGTACACTGTTGGTGGGAATGTAAATTGGTACAGCAATGTGGAAAACAGTAAAGAGGTTCCTTAAAAGAAATTATCATATGATCCAGTAATCCCACTACTGGGTATTTACCTAAAGAAAACAAAAACACTAATTTGCATAGATACATGCACCCCTATATTTATTAGCATTATTTACAACAGCCAAGATATGGAAGCAGCCTAATTGTCCATTGATAGACAAATAGATAAGGAAGACGTGGGTGTTTACATACATACACACACACACACACACACACACAGAGGAATACTTGAAGCCATAAAAAAGGGATGAGATAGTACCATTTGCGACAACACGGATGGATTAGAGGATATTATGCTAAGTGAAATAAGTCAGTCTGGAAAAGACAGATACCATATGATTCCACTCATATGTGGAATCTAAAAAAAAATGAATACACAAACAAACAAAAAGCAGAATCAAACCTATAATTAAAAAAAGAACAAACTGATGGTTGCCCGTCAGGGGGGTGGGGATGAGTAATATGGGTGAAGGGGAGTGGGAGATCCAGGCTTCTGGTTACGGAATGAATAAGTCACAGCGTAAGGAATACAGTCAGTGGTATTGTAACAGCGCCACACGGTGACAGATGGTAGCTATACTTGTGGTGAACACAGCATAACGTATAAACTTGTTGAATCACTATGTTGTACACCTGAAACTAAAGTAATGTGTGTCAACTATGCTCCAATAAAAATAAAATTCTTTTCAAGTACAGGCTGTGGACTAAAAGAGACCCCAAAATCCATAGTTATGGCCCCAATGTTCAAGAAGAGCTGGACTGCATATATATGATCCACTTGTACTGCCTTTCCCAGTTGACTTGTCTGAGCCTCACTACGAGACCGAATATTCCTATAGGGCAAAGAAAGTACGAGATACCTTACAGCACTTTATAACAGATTTACATTTCATAATAATCACCTTCATTTGTATCATGCTCTAATGCTTACAAAGCACTCTCACATATATTACTTCACTAGAGCCTCAAAACAACTGTGTGATGAGCAGGGCAGTGGTTATGCTGCCTATTTGAGAGAAGAAGAAACAGGGGTTCTAAGAAGTTAAATAACCTGCACAAGGTCACAGAGCAAGTTAGAAGCAGATCTGCAACCAGAACTGAGGTCTTCAGACTCCCAGCCCCAAGGCCTTCCTATTCTGTTGTTCTGCCTCTTGTGGACTACTGCTGCTCATGATTATGTGATCTCTCCTCTTTCTCCCCATCTCTCTTCCATTCAGTCCACAGGTTACTAATGGCTTCCTATTCTATATAGTGATCAAATTTATCCACTTCCCCATTTTCATTGCCACCACCCTATTTCAGGCATTGTTATCTCTGGCCTTGGATCATTCTAACAGTAACTTGTCACCTGCATTCTGCTCCCCTCCAATGCAGACAGCAGCCAGGGTGATCCATAACCTTGCTATTCAAAGCAGCATCAGCACAACTTGGGAGACCATTAGAAATGTAGGATCTCAAGCTCCAACCCAGACCTACTGAATTAGAGTCTGAATTTTAATGAGATCCCAAATGATTCATATGCATATAAAAGTTTGAGAATCAAGAGAATGAGAAGACAAACCACAAGTAAAAAGAAAATATTTGCAAAAGATATATCTGATAAAGGATTATTATCCAAAATATATGAAGAATTCTTAAAACTCAACAAGAAGAAGATAAACAATCTGATTAATAAAATGTACCACCCTGGTACAAGATGTTAACAGTGGGGAAGGTTGTACGTATGTGGGGGCAGGAGGTATACAGGTATACAAGGGGTACTGTGTGCCTTCTACTCGATTTTGCTGTGAACCTAAAACTGCTCTAATTTTTTTTAAGTTTCTGAAGCTCTCTTCTACAAACTTGTACCTCTTCCTAACCTCCTGCTACTCATGTCTACCAGCTACACTGAACCAGTTATGTCACCAAACATAATGAGCTCTTTTACACCTCTTCACATTTTCTCAAGCTACACCCTTTGCTTATGAATCCTGCCCTGCCCTTTCCTTTCCCTTGCTACCTCAGCCTTTAATTTACCCTTTTCGGGGGTCAGCTTAAAGGCCATCTCTTCTCTGAAGTCCTCCTTGATCTCGAGGTTGGGCAGTCCTTCACCCTCTCCTCTGTTCCCACAGCACCATTATAGTAATTGCCTATTTTATGGGTTTACCTTCCAACCAGACTGAATCCCAAGTGCAGGGGCCATGTCCAAGTCATCATGGATCCCCAACAGCTAGCACACACCTGGCACAAAACAGCGAATGAAGAAAGGAACAAATGACCAAATACCTAACTCGACCTGGCAAGGGTCTAAGGAATCTGTCAAAGACAGGCAAATTCCCTCCAGGACAGGAATAAATGTTTCATTTTTACAAGGTCTGACCTGACTTTTCACAATCCTTGTTACCTAGCTACCTCAGTCCTGTTTGAAAACCCTGCTCTGTGGGAGCTCAGCACACTGGCCAAAAGAAATTCTGAAGTCCTAATGCCTCCACAGACCCAGGATAATCCTGATGAAAGGCAGCAAAATGGGGGGTGGGGTGGGAGAGGAGGAGGGAAGAAGCAAGAAGGTCTAGAGTCCAGGCCAATTTTGCCCCTATACACCCATATAGCCCAGGTTCTTGGCTTTCTCATCTCAACAATGGAGAGAATGGACTAGACAATTATAAGGACCCTTCCAGTTCCTACATTCCATGAGTCTATGATAACAGAAAGATGAATACTCTCAAAGCTCTGTAGCTAGATTCTTCCTGACATGGCACCGCACAGTTTTTAATAGATACTCCATTCACATCATCTCATATAATCACCACAATCCTGAGAGGCACCACAAATCCTATTTGTAGATTAGGAAATTGAAGCACAGACTTGCCTATAGTTATTGAAGTGACTGAAATTCAAAAGGTGTGGCTTCAAAGCCAAGGCCCTTTACATTCTACTGTTTTACCTCCCATAAGAATTTCAAGTTAAGTCAAGAAAACATACTTTAGTAAAATAAGGAAAGGAAATAACATTGAATAAGAACTTACCATGTGTAAGATACATAACATATATTATTTTCCTTAATTCTTAAAATCCTAGGAGATAGATTATTACTACTGTCATTTTACAGATGAGGAAACTAAAAAAACAAAAAACCATTAAATAATTTGCTCAAGCTCACGTAGCTAGTAAGAGCTGAGATTTGAACCCAGGTCTGATTCCAAAGTTTCCTTCCTCAGTGTCTTACTGAGAACTATTTGCTTACATGCCAACTGCTAAGGTTTAAGTTATTTATGCACTTGGCAATTTCCCTTCCAGAAGCAGCTGCTTTTAGAAAGGGAAGGCCAAGGGGCGCCTGGGTGGCTCAGTCGTTAAGCGTCTGCCTTCGGCTCAGGTCATGATCTCAGGGTCCTGGGATCGAGCCCCACATCGGGCTCCCTGCGCTGCGGGAAGCCTGCTTCTCCCTCTCCCACTCCCCCTGCTTATGTTCCTTCTCTCGCTATCTCTCTCTGTCAAATAAATAAAATCTTTAAAAAAAAAAAAAAAAAAAAAGAAAGGGAAGGCCAAGACTTTACCAGGGCCCAAATTAAGCACTCATTTATGACATAAGTCCATCTGTCTTACTCATAGCTAGAATGCATGGGACATGGTACAGGACTTTGGAATTGCTTACTATTCCTAAATTTCCTCTGATCTAGTCACTTAAAAGATTGTAGGGAAGAACAAATATGTTATTTTTATGTTTTATTTAGATTTTTGTTTTATACTTATGTATCTTCTATTTTTATATATTATTTCTAATTTATGTTATTAATATACTATATAATATACCATCATAGGCATGGAATGTCAATACAAAAGAAACTCCAGTAATGGAGACACAGAAAGAGAGTGGCTCAGAGGATGAGTAGTCTATAGAAAAGAGCGTCAAGGAAATGAAATCAATTACCACATGAACATACAGAGTAATGCTAAAGTTGGCTTCCACAGGTTTACTCTTTGCCCCATAACCTTTGCATATACCTCCCATATTACCACCTCCAAGTTTTTGCTCACTTTTTCTTCTCCTTGCTTTAGAATGCTCTTCCTCCCAGTCTCCCTGTCAAACTCTTAGTCATCTTTTAAAGACTGCTCTAGGTCCCACTTCTCTTCCTGACCTTTCCTCCCTCTGTTAATTCCCAAGACACTGAGTCTGCCATACCACCATGCATTTAGTCACTTCCTGTCTTGTATGATTCCTTGCTATTTTAAAGACTTACCTCTTTACTTAAAATGTCAGCTTCTAGAGGACCATAATCATGGCTTGTAATTATGATTGTTCAACTTCCAAATCTTCCATTGAGGACCCAACACAGAATACGTTATTCAAGAACACACCAAAAATATTAAGAAGTAACCTTAGAGACTGTTATCCTACTCCCTGAAGAGGACTTGAGAAGTAAATTGACTCGACCTGCATCACAGAGCACATGGAGGTAAGACTCAGTTCACCTGATCAAATCTTTTATCCTTTGTGATATCCCCTGATGCCTACCGACTGATTTGAATGGAAGCAACTACTGACTGAAATAACAGTTTAACATAGACCAGAAATGGACTATAAGAAGAGGAAAGGCTTGGCTGAAGTGAAAGAGGAGGGAAGTACAAGGGTGAGGGGGAAAAAACCTAGCTGACAGGATTTATCCCAAGTGCTGTGCAATTTAGGCTGAGTACTCACTGGCTGGGGACCACCAGCAGGAAACAGGATACCTGAGGCAGGAAAGCAGGATGGAACTGGAGAAGTCAAGGAGTCACAGAGCCACCACTCACCTCCCTCACATGTGTATAGTCCTTCACAAAGCCTTTTCACATTCACTGCCTCATTGGTTCCTTAAAACAACTCCAAGAACTAGACAGCATGGATCATCCCCATTTCACAGCTGAGAAGACTGAAGTCAGGGAATTAAAAGAAATCTGTTCTGGACTAGGAGAGGAAGATGGATCCAGTATTCTCTTTGCCATTAATCCACTTTATGGCCGTGCAAAAGTTACCTTCTTCTTCTGAGTTCAAGTCTTCAATCTGTAAAGTAGGTCACTGATCCATGTTCAGGTACAGATAAAAGGAGGTAAAAAAATCACCTTTCTGGAGAAGATAATACGTAAAAGAACTCATGAAAGATAAACAGGAGTGGGTCAGGCAGAGACAGAGAAGGACATTCCAGAGGGAAACAGAATAAACAAAGGCCCAGAAAACAGTGATCTTTGTCCCAGCTTTCCACCTGCCCAGCAAGTCAACCAAATTTAATAAACTCTTATTAGAGATGTACTCCAAGCTTGGGACTGAGAGGAGATACAATGGAGAAAATAAAGCAAATTCAGGATACTGGTAGGCCCATATCTCAAGGCCACAAACATCAGGCTGCCTGGGACAACTGCTGCTGCTAGCAAATTTTTTTATGGTGACTAGCAAGTATGAGTCTAGAGGAATTTGATGAAAACCTATGTCTGCACAAAAACTTGTAAGTGAATGTCTATAGCATCATAGCAACATTAATCAAAAGACTCAAAAAGCAAATGTCCCTCAACTGATGGACAGATGAATAAAATAAAAATATGGTACATCCATACAACAAAATATTATTCAGCTGTAAAAAGAAATGAAGCCCTGATCCACGCTACAACATGGATGAACCTTAAAAACATTATGCTGAATGCAAGAAGCCAGTCCCAAAAGGCCATATATTATATGATTCTATTTATATAAAATGTCCAGAAAAGTCAAATCCACAGACAGAAAGTAGATAAGTGGTTGCCAGGGACTGGGAGAAGAAGGAAATATGGTGACATACAGGGTTTCTTTTTAGGGCGGTGAAAATGTACTGGAATTAGAGCACGGTGACGGCTGTACAATCTTATCACCATACTAAAAACCACTGAACTGTACACTTTGAGATGGTGAACTGTATGTGAATTATATCTCAATTTTTTCAACCAAGTAAATGTAATTTACCATATTAAAATAAAGGAGA
Source organism: Halichoerus grypus (assembly GCF_964656455.1). Taxonomy (NCBI): domain Eukaryota; kingdom Metazoa; phylum Chordata; class Mammalia; order Carnivora; family Phocidae; genus Halichoerus; species Halichoerus grypus. Next base: position 55,966,941 of record NC_135722.1, read on the forward strand.
AAATGTATATAATTCAATTAATGCGGAAAAAGCATTTGTTAAAATTTTATATCCAATTGTGATTAAAACCTCTTAGCAAACTAGGATTACAAGGGAATTTACTTAATCTAATAAAAGCTAATTACCAAAAAACACTAGAGCCAACATCATACTTAATGGTTGAAATGTTGACAGTTTTTCCTCTGAGATTACAAATAAGATAAGGATGTCACTTCTATTTATCATAATCCTGAAGGTATTAACCAGTGAAACTAGGAAAGAAAAAGAAGCACAGGGAGAAGGATTAGAAAGGAAGAAACAAAACTATCACAATTTACAGATAATATGATTGTGTATACAAACATAGAAAAATTCAAATAGGAGAAAAATCTTCATAACTGAGGACAGGTAAAGATTCCAAAAACAGAACAGAAAGCATTGGAAAGGAAATAATAAATTTGACTATATTAAATTCTGTCAAAGATACCATTAAGCGCATAAATGAAGATACCTGCAATATATATAACTGGCAAAAAGCTTATATCTAGATAAGAACTCCTGTAAATCAATAAAAAAAATTTTCTTACATGAGCAAAAGACTTGACCAGGCACTTCACAAAAAAGTACACCCAGATGGCCAATTAACATGAAAAGCTGCTCAACCTCATTAAAGACGGACAATACTAAGTGGTGACCAAAAATTGAAGTAAGTGCAACTCTTATGCATTGCTGGTGGGAATATATATTGAACAACTATGTGTTTGAACTTTGAATTTTTGGTATTATCAACCAAAGTTTAACACAAGTATCTGCATGATCCAGCTATTTCGCTATGTATATGTACCCAACAGAAATGTGTGAACACATTGGGGCGCCTGGGTGGCTCAGTTGGTTAAGCGACTGCCTTCGGCTCAGGTCATGATCCTGGAGTCCCTGGATCGAGTCCCGCATCGGGCTCCCTGCTCGGCGGGGAGTCTGCTTCTCCCTCTGACCCTCCCCCCTCTCATGTGCTCTCTCTCATTCTCTCTCAAATAAATAAATAAAATCTTTAAAAAAAAAAAAAAAAAAAAAAAAAGAAATGTGTGAACACATGTATAAAGACATGCACTAGAAGGGTCAGAAAATATTACTCATAACAGTCTATCTCTGAAACACCTTATGTTCATCAATAGTATAGTGGAAAATATTCCTAGTAGAGAATATTATACAGCAATGAAAACAAGCTAAGCTATATGTAAAAATACAGATAAATCTTATAAACAATGTTAATCAAACAAAGGCAAAGAAAAGAATATATGCTGTTTGATTGTATGTATAGTAAGTTAAAAAGCAGACAAACTCATTTATGAGCTAATCTTTGGGAAGGAGAGAGATGTTAGTGCCTGGAAGGGGAAATGTAGGGAGCTTCTAGGGCACTTGCTGTATCCTTTTTTTGGTCACGTGAGTGGCCACATAGGTGCAGTCAATGCGTAACTGAACCGTACACTTCTGAAATGTGCATTTTTCAATATAAAGGTGTAAAAGTGCAGTGGAGGAACCTACAAGAACCTTGGTTCATGAGCCACATATGACTTTACAGAGTATTTATCCAATTTTTTCCATTTTAAAGATGAGAAAGCCCAGAGAAGTTCAGGGAGTAGTTCAAGGCCACACAACAAATACATGAGAACACTGCAATAGGAACAAACCCCAAACAGATTATTTTATAATGTTACTTCCTTAGAAAATCTTGAACACATAGTTGGTTGCCAAGCCCAACTCCTAATATCATATGTACATCAATGCTTCCACCCCTGTTGACAACAACTATGTAAATGAATTAGAGAACACAGAGGAAGAGAAAGAGGGAAAGAAAGGGAAAAGGAAGAGGATTAGAGTAAGAAAGAAATGAAGAGTATCTAAGAGATTTGGAGTTTTAAGAGGCTTACCCTTTTGGCCTCAGTTTCAAATATATTATTTGTCCAGAAATCCAGGCCCATATCCAGAGCTTAGAATCCTGCTTCTGACAGATACCACACAGAACTCTTGGGAACTTCTTGGGAAACCTGTTCTTGGGTCTGTTTAGTGCACAAAATAACTTAATCTGGCCTTCCCATTAGCCCTATCTAAACCAAAGGAAATACAAGCCTATATGTAGGAAGAGAAAGGTAGTTTACCCCAGAATCATTCTTTAATTCTATCTTCGAGGAACCCTGTCAAGAGCTGCTATTTTGTAAATCTCGTTAACAACTCTTAAGTGTTAATCACAGATTCCAAAAGAAAACCACAACTGCAAGCTACAATAGCCACCAAAATTTCTACCAACTCTTAACAAGGCTGCAGTTTGCGTAACATTTTTCACATCTTTAGTCTTATAATCCTTTCAGCAATTTTATGAGATAAATAGTACTGTGTATCCATACTACAGATAAGAGAACTGAAGCCAAGAAAGGTAAAGCACCTTAACCAAAGGTCACAAAGTCAGGGATGGGCAATGGTGATAACTTCAAGTGCTTGAACTCCAACATGGCTTCTTTTGTATGTACTGTGCCTTCCCCATATTGCAGACTACATGAATATGCCAGTGAGTGATAGAATGGATGTCATTAAAAGCAAATTTGTTTTAAAGTATGTTAAAAGAAACAACCAAATCAATTCTACTAAAGGCATCAGTCTGAACATCTCTCGGATGGGAGCCCTCAAACACTATATGGTGTCTGAGGATTTAGAAGAGTGAGAGGATACAGTCCAGAAGTCAAGAGACAATGATTCAAATTCAGACTCCATGCACTACAACTATGCAGCATGTGACCTTGGGCAAGTTGCTGACCTGCTAAACCTAAGAGTATCAGTGTTGTACAGTGGAATTAGAGTTTCAGTCCCCACTCGGCCACTCCCTAACTAGATGACCTTGGGAAAGTTAGTTAATCACTGTGAACCTCAGTTTACTGTCTAATAAGTGAAATATTTATCTACCTGAAAGGGCTGGTATATTTCACAAACATCAAAGTTCCTAATATACTGTGTGGTAATTAATAGGCATTCAACAAATAGTAGCTGGGTTATTGTTGTTACTATTTTATGGTTATTACTATTGTGTAATTACTATTTGTTATTATTATTACTATTTTTATTATTGTTATTAATTTGAGGACCAACTAAGGTAAAGAAAATGTACACGTTTTATAAGCTAAAAGCTTTACAAACATGAGTTATCATTAATATAAGAAAGTTTCAGAGTAAGATTTCCCAACCCACTCACTAAGAGAAACTATGAGAAGAAAGAAGAAAGAATCATTCTGACGTCATGTAACTAGAGATCACAAGCTTGAAGAAACAAAGTGGAAAAAGAAGCCTACAACCTCACCCATCCTAACTTTAACCCTATCTTTGGTCTAGTCCATTTGGCTTTCTGATAGCATGGGAAATGAGGCTGACACTGCCAAATCCTATGGGCAGTACAGCCATCCGTGTTTCAGCACAAATCATTGGCCTTACTTATTTTTTTAAAAGATTTATTTTTAAAAAGTACCTCTCATTGGTTCAGCCGAGCTAATCTGAGCCCAAGGCAGTAAAACACTCCAAACTTGGGAGAGATAAACACTGACGTAGTCCAGTTTTAAAATTAACTTGCTAAACTCTTCCCAAGCCTGGAGAATTCCACTTTGGTTGTGAAAATTCAGCCAGAAAAAGATTCCAAACTAAATGCTGTGGGACTTATTAGAATAAACCAAAGGCTCCAGATCCTAACCTCAGGTACCAGGCTTTCCCACATAAAATTCTGCAACCCATTGCCACATATTACAGGCCTTCAGCTATAGCTTCTTCGATTTATTTATGCATTCCTCCAGGCACACACTGAAGCTGTGCTGGAGGTCAGCATTAGGTAATGCCCACAGACATCCTAACCATTGCCAGCTCAAATCTCAACCACTACCGCAGGCCACAAAGACTCTTCTTTCTCGTTTCCCAAATCTCTTTAGAGACCTAAAACTATCCCTTCGGTAATTTTGGCTCCCAAAGTCTGGGTAGGACCTAGGCATCTGTTATTTTTTAAAAGCACCATGAGTGAGTCAGATGTGTAATCTGGGTTGAGAACAACTAACAGAGATAGTAGGTTTTGCTGTAACAGATACTTCAGGAAGACTTAGTTCCACACTCATCCCTGCCACTTTCCAGCTGTGAGATCTCGAGCAATTTAACTTTCTCTAAATCTCAGCCTCCTCAACTAAAAATGACTTGTGGGCATCAGATTAAAACAAGAAGTTAGTTTCCCATTAAAAAAAAACAAAAAACAAAAAACCAACCTCGTATTTGTAGTGTTTTACAGTTTAGAAAATGGTTTTGTATCCACTATGTCAAGTGGCAAAAGCCTATTAATGATAGGGGTGATGGGAATTACAATTATTCCCACTTTACAGATGAGGATACTGAGATTAAAATAAATTGCTAAAAGGAAAAGAAATCACAGAATAAATGTCAGAGATAGGACTCAATCTTGGTTCTCTAAGTCCAGTTCTAGACCATTTCTAGGCCAAATACTTTAGTAAGGGCATACCACTTCAAAGACTGCCAACACTGTTTTGTATCCTGCTAAGACTAAGTGAGGCACAAAGCAAAGGTCAACAAATGCTTATCGGTTGAAAGATAATATCAATAAGCATAAAATTAAGCAGAACAAAGGCTCCAAATAAAAGGAAAAAAAACTTCACTTATTTCATTTTGATATATGCATTAATTATAGCCATCTTAAAGCAAACAGGAGAAACCTATGTGCTCACAGCATGCAAAGAAAATCTATAACTAAGGGATTAAAGAGAGGTTACTAAAACTCTACACTTTCTACATCTATACTTTGAATTCACAAAGAAACTGCTTTGATCTTGAGCTATGAGATTTATTTTCAGAAAAGATTTGGCCTAGGATCACTCAGTGAAGGGTGTCCAAGAACCTCTGGGTCTACATACAGCTTTATCACTAATTAAAGTACTTTGCAATGGCCTAGTTTTTTTTCACTAGGTATACAACCCAATCCGACTTCATCTTTATAATATCATTTATATAATTATAGAATTTCAAAACTATAAGAGACCTTATACGTCTACTGGTTTCACTAGTTTTTTAGATGAAGGCACTTAAGTCTACAGAGAAATAACTGACCCAAACTGGACAGCCAATTTATGAGAGAACTAAGACTACAACCCAGATATTCAGACCCCCACCTCCCCGTTCAGTACATAAGATCATCCCTTTAGTTCTCAATAATGTCTAAGGGTTATGCTTCCATCTGCTGTTTTAGACAGGATATAATTCACATACTGTACAATTCATCCATATAGTGCACAATTCAGTGACTTTTTATATATATTCACAGAGCTGGGCAACCATCCCCACAATCAATTTTAGAACATTTTCCGTTTCTTTTTTTCAAGGTTTTCTTTCTTCTTTTTCTTTATTTTTTTTATTATGTTCAGTTAGCCAACATATAGTACCTCCTAAGTTTTTGTTGTAGTGTTCAATGATTCATTAGTTGCGTATAACACCCAGTGCTCATCCCAACACATGCCCTCCTTAATACCCATCACCCTGTTACCCCATCCTCCCAACCCCCTCCCTTCTGTAACCCCCAATTTGGTTCCCAGAGTCCAGAGTCTCTCACGGTTTATCTCTCTCTCTGATTTCTTCCCATTCAGTTTTCTCTCCCTTCCCCTGTGGTCCTCATATTTTCATCACCCCATAAAGAAACTCCATACCCCCGAATCCCATCTACCTCCTCCCACAGCCCTAGGCAACCATGCATCTGCTTTTTGCCTATGGATTTGCCTGGATATTTCATATAAATGGAATCATATAATATGTGGTCCTTTGTGACTGACTTCTTCACTAACCCAATGTTTGCAAAGTTCACCCATGTTGCAGCATGGATCAGAACTTCATTTCTTTTTATTACCAAATAATATTTCTTTGTATGGATATGCCACATTTTACTTATCCATTCATCAGTTGATGGATATCTGGGTAATTTCTACTTTTTGGCTATTATGAATAATGCTGCTATAAACATTCATGTGCAAGTATTATGTGGACATATGTTTCTATTTCTAGGTCACATGGTAACTCTATGCTTAATCTTTTGAGAAACTGCCAGACTTCTCTAAGTGGTTGTACCATTTTACCTTCCCACCAGCAGTGTATGAGGGTTCCAATTTCTCCACATCCTTGTCAACATTTGTTATTATCTTTTTATTACAGCCATCCTAGTGGGTGTGAAGTGACATCTCACTGTGCTTTTGATTTGCAGTTCCCTGATAGCTAATGATTTTGAGCATCTTTTCATGTGTTTATTGGCCATTTGTATATTTTCTTTGGAGAAATGTCTATTCTGATCTTTTACCCATTTTTTTAATTGAGTAATTGAGTTGTCTTTTTATTGTTGAGTTATAATAGCTCTTTATATATTTGTGATACAAGTCCTTATCAGATATATGATTTAAGAAAATTTTCTCCAATTCTGTGGATTATCTTTTTACTTTCTTGGTGGTGTCCTTTGAAGCACAAAAGTTTTTAATTTTGATGCTATCTACGAAGCAGGACTCTTCTTATCTTCCTAGTCAGCAAGAACAATTCCAACTTTTTAATTTTAAGAGTCCTCTTTACTACATGTAGAAACTTGGGCTGAAGACCTACTTACTTACAGAGATTAAAAATTATGGTTGATAAAGCACAATGTTAAAAATAAGCACACACCTAAACTGAGGGATAAACAAAGTGGCTACATACATGGGAGAAGATTCTAGGGCAGAGTAACACCACCTAGATCATAGCCCCTGTATCTAGGAAGTTGGCAGCTACTACGTAAATGAGTTAGCCAAAAAATGAAAACTAAGCAACTTACCCATATCTCTTCCAACTAGACCCCAAAAGAGCTCACTATGAAGGTGGAACAGGGGATAGCATAAGCACACACAAAGATACAAGCCCAAAATAATAAAAATTCTCAATAGTTCTCATTTCAGTTATTCAAGAATCATTTCCTATATGTAATATCACTGCCTATTAGACATCTGTGTCAAGACATCTCAAATGCAAAGTGTCTAAAATTATCTTTTCACCTCAAATGCAATGTGTTTAAAATCTTTCCTGTTCTCTTCAACTACCAACCCTCCTGACTTGTTCCTCTTTCTGTGTTCCTTATTTGGTTAATGATACATCATCTACCATCTTACACTGATCTATAACTATGCAGTTATATTTTTCTGCAATATAGGATATTTTCCGCAATTCACCATTGTGCTTGTTATATCTGGCGTACTATTTCAGAATCCTAATTCTGATTTTATCATATAGTCTACTAGTTATGCCTCCCAGCTTCAATAAAGAAGTAAAGAGAAAGCACATTAAAATGAAGTACCTTCTGTGTGGAAGGTACTTAATTAGGAAATTTGCATGTAATTTTCACACAACAACCCTGTGAAATATTATCCCAGTTTTAGAGATATGAAAATCCCAATCTTTCCTAGAGATAGGAAACTAAAAGTCAAAGGAGTTAACTGACGTATCTAAGGTCAGAGAGCTGGTAAGTGATGAATCCAGGATTTGAACCAGGTCCATCTAAATCAGAAGCTCATGATAACTATTTATAAACAGAAAGCCAATTTCATCAACACGCCACAAGAAAAGGCCCTGCAAGCATGACTGAGAATTTTACCTCATATCAAGAGCCACTTAAATAAATATTTGGGTAGTCAAACAAAAATCATTTATCAATGTGGACACCCAAACCTCTATTTCACTATCTTGTCCATAGGATTTCAGCAACTTTATCAGATACACTGTTAAAATCCTGATTATTTGCGGCACCTGGGTGGCTCAGTCAGTTAAGTGCCTGCCTTCGGCTCAGGTCATGATCTCAGGGTCCTGGGATTGAGCCCTGCATCAGGCTTCCTACTCAGCAGGGAGCCTGCTTCTCCCTCTCCCTTTGCCCCTTTCCCCTGCCAATGCTCTCCCTCTCTCTCTCAAATAAATAAATAAAATCTTTAAAATCCTGATTATTCTTCTAAAAGTTTTATTAATAAAATGAGCCCACCTAGTATGACCTATTCTTAGTAAATTCATACTGAGTCCTGCTTCTTTTTCCCAGCGATTACTTGCCCTTCTTACTGATATTTAATCTCCAAATCTAGATGTGAGATGAGGACATATGAATAAAGAAGAGGCAATCAAGAATCCAGAAAGAAGACATTCCAAAAATGACACTAGCTTGGAAAAAAACATTTCCAAATGAAGCCATTCCAGTATTTCTTATATTTTGTGAGTTCATAAAAGTTTTATAACTTATAAACATATGGCTTCAGATTGTTCAAACTCCAGCAACAGCATAATTATTTTCTTAGAATTCTGCTCAGCAATAGTTAATAAGGTATAAAAATAAGTCTATTTTCTATTTGACTTCAGCTGCCTTAGGAAAGAAAGACAAGGGAAGTATTTAAGGGGGAAAAAGGTATTAAAGGAAAATTAAGTAAAGGAAAAGACAGTCCTTTTACCTAAGCTACCAGAAAAAATTGTTTTAAGTATATAAATGGTGAGAGAGAAATGAAATACTGTACTTTTATCTCCAGGTAAGATGGATCGGTAAAATCGGTCCTTCTTTTTCTTTTCCTCTGGGTTTGGAGGCAGAGGTTTGGAACCGTGGTTTAGGGTTCCAGCATCTTTGCTGCCAGCTCCAATCATAGTGCTGGTGTTTCTCATCGGAGGGGCTGGAGGTTTGTCTTGAATGTCTAGGCCGTTATTTGACATTGTCACCACCACCAGCAGCTACTGGAATCAGAGAGAAGAACATAACTCTTTTATTATTTTCATGCAAAAGGAAATACATGTTGAAAAATTTTAAAGAATCCAAATTATACAACCCATCCTCAAGGGCCCAGCTCAAACCTTTCCACCACATACCGTAACTACCGCCATCTTATTAATACTCAAAGATTTAATACCTACTCTGTGCCAAGCACTGCTGAAAATTCACAAGGTTCTTCTTTTTCTCTACCTAAGACATTGGAGAGCACAGAAAACCACCATGATGTAGTTTAAAAGGTAGAAATTTGGCCCAGCTAAACTAAGTAGTAATCCCAGTGTCACTACTAGCTTTAGAGAAATTCCTTAACTACTTGGGTTCCATTTATTCATTCATTAAATAAAACTGCTAACAGCATTCCACATAGTGACCCTTTCCCAACCTCTAATTTTGTAACCTTAGGAAAATCATGTTCCCTCTCTAGAATGGACTGTATCACTATATCAAGAGTCCATAAAGCTGCCAGTTTTGTTAATAGTTTTATTGGAACACAGCTATTCATTTACATATTGTCTATGGCATCTTTCACATCCCAATGGCAAAGTTGAGTAGTTGCAACAGAGACTATATGCCCACAAACCTAAAATATTTATCTGGTCCCTTACAGGAAAAGTTTGCTGACCTATAACATCTCTCCAGTATCTTCTTCCTCTAAAAATTGATCTTTTTCTAAATACATGATAGTCAATGCGGTAACCATCCTGTCATATACGGTGTTGAATTTACTGGCAATCTCCAATGTTTCTGGTAAAGAGAAGGAATAAAATCTTCAAAAAAGGGAAAAAATTCATATCACATGGTACCAATAGTTTTAATGAAGACAGATGTTATTACTTTAAATAAGTGTCCTTGACAATGGGCAGGCATGTACGTATACAGAATTAATAATATCTCTCATTATTCTTTCAGGTTACAACGGAAATTATATCTTTAGCCATGACTACTTAGAATATAAGCTCCTTTGAGTAAACACAATAGTGCTTTAGAGACTAACGTTTCTAATTAAAAAAAAAAAAATAAACCAATGTAATAATCACCAAGAGCTTTTTAGAAATATAGATGCCGTTTTGACTCCCATAAATTTTGACTTAGTGTAACTAGGTTATGGCCAAAATTCTGTAACATTAAAAATTAGTGATCCCAGTGCCAGCCAGATTTGAATACTACTGCTTTAGATGTCAATTATTTAAATGCTATGAACAAAATCTATTAATCTTTTTTACAATTTTCTAATAAATACAGGACTAAATGGTCCCCTGCATCCATTTTTCCCCTTCAATTCTTCCTCCACATGCCATCAGTGATGTAAAATGCAGCACTCCTCTACTTTAAAATCCATCACTGACATCCCAGAATAAAAGCTAAAGTTCCTTACCAACTAAGCCAACACACCTGGACACAGCCTACACTCAAACTATACCTTGGAAATCTCTGTTCTCTTGATTCGCCAAGTAGTCTCTTACCCCTCCTCCCAATCCCCCAGTGCTTTTTGTCAAGGATTTCTCCCTCTTCTGACTGATAAAAATCTTACTCATCTTTCAGGCCAAATTCAAACTTCACCTTTTGTGTAACTCATCCTAACCTACCTCTGCCAAACCAACTACTCCTTACTTCTCTTTCTGATCAAAAGAAATTAAGTAAGCAAGAAGAATCCTATTAAACTATACTAACTCTCTGGGTGGTGTGCTTTTTACCCATTTTTTCTGGTTTCACTTTGCAGGTTTGCCTTTGCTTTTCTTCCCAGCCCCAACTCAAGTCCCTCAGCTCCCACAAAGGGAATTTCCATGGGCTAAGTTCTCAAGTGTAACTTCCTACTCTGGACTGCAGGTTCCAAAATTATAGTCCCTACAGCCACCTGACAGACTAAGCAGGCCCTTCCTTGCCTCTTAGGTCCTTCAGCCCACAGCTTCATTGAATGTAGCTCCCCTTCAGGACTACAGCCCAAGATTGTGCCAAGAAAGGCTTCACCACCCTTTCTAATACAGGCTTTTCTTCATTTCTCAGTTCTTTCAATCATACTTGGAGAGTTCTCAGGGGTAGACCTCCACTTTCAAAATTATTCCAAATTATCAAAACCTAAAATCTGTTGTTGGAATACAATGCTTGAATCCTCTGTACCATATTCCAGCCTAGGTCATCCAGCCTATGCTTGAAAACTTCCATTTTTAGAGAATCTACAGTCTCAAAAGTCAGCCTGTTCTATCTTCGGTCACTTCATTTAGAGAGTTCTCACTTAATATTAAGTTCTATCTATTTCACACTGCACTGCAATTATTTGTTTATACATTTGCCTCCCCCCCAACACACACACACACACACACACCCTCCTCTGCCAGGCTTAGACTATGAACTCCTCAAGAACAAAGTTCAATCTTACTGATTTCTCAATCCCCAACACCAGGTCTGACACAGACTAATCAATAAAGATTTGTTGAACAAATGAATAAAGAACAAGTAAACAAATAAATGAACAAACACTACGTCTGTTAGTTCTAAATCCTATCTCATAGCTATTCAGAAAAGTCTATTGCTTCTTCCCCAGACTGAAATTTAGATACTTGAAATCATCCTTCAAAACCCCCCAAATCTATTTTCTCATGCTAAACATTGTCAGTATCTTCAACTATACTCACAGAACACAACTTTGTACCTTCCCAATCCTTCCTCTGAACTTACCTGGACTTGATGTTTCTATACTACTTTCCAGTTTCCCTGCAGCCCTCCAACCAGTCCCTTCCTGTGGTTTCTCCACAATTCTTTACTCTCTTTGTACTTCATAGATCCCCTCCTGGTCATTTTGTCCATCTACATTCAGCACAATAACTGGCACATTTTTAAAAACTATGCCATTGTAAACTTTTATAGGAAAACAAGTCCAAAAGATCAATCCTCAGAGGAGAAAGGAAAAACATACTCAACTCTTAAATAAGGAGACCAAACACATCTTAAATCTTCTCACAGTCTGTGCAGGTCAAAGATTTGGGAAGATGACAAGCCAATGCCTTCCGACAGGCTGCAGTATAAAGCTAGGCTCAAAGCCAACGTTTAGAACGATAGTTCAGATGGCACCCCTCTATCCATCCTAGACAACAAACTAATAAAACAGACAGAAGGAAAGACACACTGACCACATTTTACCAATGCTCCAGAGGCTCAGGGAGCCTAATAATTTATGAGCAACTAATTATACTGAAGTATTAATTATGAATCAACTGAATGGCTCTATCATAAATGCAGGATCACTGTGAAGTTTCAAAAAGGCCATCGGTAAGGCAATATAATAAAAAGATGACTGGATCTAAAATCAAGAGATCTGGATTTTTAGGTCCTGGCTCTGCTGTTTACTAGTTATGACTCCAATAAAAGTCCCTTCACCTATGAGCTGCAATTTGTTGTTTCCCACTCTATGGTCACTAGACAGATACTGGTCAAGAGCCAACCAAGGAGTGGAAGTGATTTATGTCCCCTTTGCTGTAAATAGCATAAAGATACACTGCTAGGGCAAAAAGAAGGAAAAGAAAACACTTTTCAAGTAGCCACTATGTATAAGGTACTTTACATACTGAATGAAACTGGACAGGGACTGAGGGAAGGAGTGTGTATACCAGCAGCTACTTCTTTCCACTTTATCACATCTGATGCCACAGCCACTAATATAAAAAGGGCCAAGATAAAGATTTTAAGATACACACCAAAGCCAGAAGCAACCTTTTAGAGGTCACCTAATAATCTGACCCTCTCATATAACGGGTAGGAATACTGAGGTCCAAAACACAAAAAGAAATTGCTTACGATCATACAGCAATTTAAAGGTGGGATTGGAACCCATATCTTCAGACTCTCTGCCAAAGAATTTTCCAAGTATACCTGAGGTAATTCTATCCCCTCTGTACCTTTTCTGACCTGAACTCTGCTACTCTTGATTTAGGTAAGTCAAATCTAGTCAATGGCAAAAATAGAATAATATAAACATGTTTGCCTGGACCTGATTGATATTTACTGTCTTCCATGAGTCTAAGTGCCAAAGAAGATAAATAAATTCTTGGTCCTCAAATCAGCCATGTGAAAGTTATGTACACCTTTTGCTATCATCGCAGGTTCTTCATTTAAGTACAATTCAAATCAATAAATTTTTACTGAGTACTTACATATAAGGTGCCATGGTAGAAATTAGGGACAAAGAGATAAATAAATGAATATGATCTAACTCTAGACATTCTCACAGCCTAGTAAGCAAGATACATAGGATCTAGAAAACCATAATGCCAGGCCAAGTGCTGTAGAGCAGTACAAGTGGTAAAATGTCAGAAGACACAAAAAAGGAAAGATGGTATTGAATTTAGGTGATCAGTGAGGCTTCATAGAAGAGGTGGTGTTAAAAGCAGGAGCTTAAAGAATAAATAAGTCAGACTAGTGGTCTTTGACTTGGACTATTAGAAGCCCCCTAGGAGCTTTTTAAAACACCAGCTGAAGTACATAGGGGGCAGTATACTAATATATGCAACTTACTTTGAAATGTATTTTTAAAAAACAAGATGGATTAATGGATGAACACAGGGATGTGATATAATATGCATGTCCATATATAATTTATAGTGGATGTGATAAAGCAAATATACGAAAATGTTAATGGTAGAAGAATCTAGGTGGTATATATACAGGTATTCACTATAAAATTCTTTCAACTTTGCTGTACTTTTGAAATTTCTCCTAATAAAAAGCTGGGGGAGGGGGGGAACACCATTGCTGCTGAGCTCTGATTTAATTGGTCTAAAATAGGTCCAGGCATTGGTTTAGTACCTAGACCAAAGAAAACAGACAATAAATAAATGGACAATTTTGATGGAGAATGATAACGGCAAATGCATCCTAGACCACAGGAATAGCATGTGTGAGGGTACAGTGTGGTAGAATGCAACACAAAAATGAAAAAGTAGGACACAGCGATCAGAGAGCCTTTTATGTTCTGTAACACATACAGCACTAGTCAGAAAAATGGTCCCTTCTAAGCAGTTCTAGATCCACGCAATGAATGTCTCATGTTAAAAATAGAAGATGACACTTGATTTAACAAGGCTGTGGAGAGATGACAATGAGAAAAGAGGTGTTGCCTGGAGGAGGGCATCAGCTGCCATCTGTCTGCACTGAGGGCTCTGTGATGATGCCTTGAGCTCACACAATGGGAGTTTTGGAGAGTCCTATAAACTGTCTAACAGAGTTACTCAAATTCTAAAAAAGTTTTCCCACAGAACCTCCTGGACTAACTATCTTCACAAATAGCATTTCAGCCATCATTTGGCATTGATAGTTTAATAACAACTAACATTAGAAAACACTTTGGAATTTACAGAAAACTTGGAAATCTACTTGGTTGGTATCATTTTTCTCATTCATGCATGCAAATATTTATTCATCACCTACTATATGCCAGGCTGTGCTAGGCGCTGGGGATAAAACAGTGAGCAAGTCAGAAGAAGCAAAATATCAGAGATACTGCCAGGCACCCAGAGCTAGCAGAGGCAGGGACCTGAAATAAAGTCTGTGTGACTACAGGACCACCTCCTTTTCTACTACACCACGTGTCACTGTTCACTCTAAAGGCAAAGGAATGGACTAGATAACCTTTAACAACCCCTCAGTCCATTATTTAAAATGAAGAAGGGAAAGGAAGGAGAAAAAAATAAAACCTATTCCACATATTAATCACATTTGTCAGTCAACAACTCAAAGCAGCTGAGACTGGCATGACCAACACTCCACCCAGAACTGGGGAGTATTGCATGCCCTTGACACCTGGTTATGAGAATCTGATCTTTAATTAAATTGTGCCAAGAGGTTTTCTTTGGCAGGAACCTGGAATGCTGCAGTCTTGAATTCGCTAAGGGATGTCCTTCTGACACGGCAAAGGCACTCCCGCTATGTAGCCTCCAACCACTTGCTCTGGTTCAGCAGCAAGAAAGCAACCACTGAGGTAGCAGGGAAGAAAACTGGAGGCTGTTTCTGGGTTGTTGGAAAAGCTACTTTAATTTCTGGCCCTGTTTCCTCATATAAAATACAAATAAGACTGTATATAGAGTTACGAGAAATTATTTTTTAGAAGATTTTATTTATTTGAGAGAGAGAAAGTAATGAGAGAGAGAGAACATGAGTGGGGGTAGGGAGAGGGAGAAGCAGACTCCCCACTGAGCAGGGAGCCAGACATGGGGCTGGATCCCAGGACCCCAGGATCATGACCTGAGCTAAAGGCAGACACTTATCTGACTGAGTCACCCAGGCACCCTGGGTTAAGAGAATTTAAAAGCATAAACATATATATACACACATATATATAAAAGCACCTAGCAAGCTGCCTGGCACAAAATAGATGTCCAATAAATATCTGTTCTTATCCCCCACTCATCTTTCCAGTTTCATCTCTACTATTCCTTAAACTTAGTCATTCCAGCTCAATATGCTTTCATGCCCCTGCCTTTGCCCACACTGTTCTCTCTGCCTAAGATGTCCCAACTTGTCTGCCAAACAAACTCCTACTCATTCTTCAATACCCAGTTTGATTCACTTTCTCTATGAAACCTTCACAGAAGCCCCCCTATTTCTATCTTTTCCCAAAAATTTAATAGCAGTTTATACATATTTCTATGCAACAGTGTCCATATTTCATATCAACCCCACCAGACCATGAACAAGTCAAGGGACGAAACTGAGTCTGATTAATCTCTACGTCTCCAAGTCCCACCCAGCACAGACCCAGCATACACTAGGTAACTAGCAAAGGTTCACTGACTAAGGCAGCCTGGTTTACAGAAAAAGACAAAAAAAAAAAAAGGAGCTAGAAGGATCCTGAAAAATCAGCCAGTTTCAAACCTTTATTTTATAGCTGGGAACCTGAAACCCACAGGAGTATGAAATTTACCTAAGATCAGTCAATGAAATAGTGAGGACATGATGAGACTCTGATTATTCTGATTCTCTTAAAAACACTCTTTCTACACTAATTATAATTTGAGACAGAATGAACAAAGGTCTGTACCTGGAATTAGAGAGTATGGGAGGCAGAGAAGTAAAATGGAAAAGGCAGAGAGATTTGGGGTCCAAGACTTAAGCTAGCCCTGTACCTTCACCCTCCTCTACCCTGCCCAATCACACCTACACATCTTCCTCACTTCTACCACCCTTGCAGATAGCCACTAGAGTTACTTGCAGAAACCAGTACCACAGCTCTTATAATCGTCTCCCCACCATATTGGGAAATTCCTGACCTGCAGCCCCAATTAAGCTATTCCCAACAATTAAGGGAAAAAATCAAATTTAAGCCATTAGACTTCCCAATGGATGCCCTGAACCAAGAAAATCATCACTAAAACCTGAGGCCCATACAATCTGAGAGCTGAAAGGAACCTATAAGGCCATCTGGTTCAACCACCCAAGAAACACTGGAATCTACTCAGCTGTCTCCTGGATGGACGACCTTCTAGTCAATCTGTGCCTGAATATATCCTGTGATTTTCCCACAGTGCCCCTACCCCATGCTGTCTCAAAGGAACATTTTCTATTGGAAGTGTTAAGAACCACAGCTTGAAAATGGACTGCTCTCTCTCCTCTAAAAGATACTCAGGACTAAGTCAATCAAGCTTCCAGTGTTCATTTACTTCAGTCATCCTCAGTCACCCAAAATCTTGTCCCCCAACCTTTTCTGTATGCCCTCTAACCTCATCAAATTCTTCACCCCCTTCCTGACTCTGGATCCCTTTCACTATTTCCTCTGGATCTTCCCATTTGTCATAAGCTAACTCCCCTTGCCTCCTTTTCTTAAAAGGAACCTGGCTATCACCTGAAGAAGAGATTTCTCCAGCAGCCCTCTCAACTGGAAGCTATTTTCTCTCTCATACTCAACCTATCAGTGCTGTCCTTAATTTTCAGGGCTATTTCCAAACCATTCCTTTCTTCTTCTTGTAAAAACCTCTTTCCTTTGCGTAGCCTCCAATGGTTGCTATCACACTTCCTTGCTGCCTAAGACCCACTTTCTGGTCACCTCACTCAAAGACTTTAGTTCCTAGATCAATCTCTTCTGTACCCTCCAGTTATCATTATAGGTGACCTCTATACCCTTCCAACAATGATGACCCTTCCAACACTCTGGCCATTTCAATTGCTGACCTCCAGTCCAAGTTGGCCAATACTCCCATGATCACACCCTGGACCTTATCACCAAAATGTGTATCAACTCCAGTATCTGGAATGAATCCTATATACTCCAACACAACCTCCTATCCATGCAGCTCACTTGCTCAAGAACTTCTACTACAATTCCTAGACTTCATTTTGAGCTCTAATCCACTATCCATTAGTACCTCCTGCCTTCACTTCTCTTTTTCCTTAACCATAGTCCATCAAAAAATCACTCAAACATCATAACCCATCAATCCTCTAAAACTCAACAACAAAAAACCAAACAACTCAATTCAAAAATGGCCAAAGGACTTGAATAGACATTTCTTCAAAGATGTATGAATGGCCAATAAGCACATGAAAAAATGTTCCATTAGGGAAATGCAAGTCAAAACTACAATGAGATAACACCTTGCACCATTACGATGGCTACTATCAAAAAAAGAGAAACCAAGAAGTGTTGGTGAGGATGTGGAGAAACTGGAACCCTGCACATTGTTGGTGGGAATGTAAGATGGTGCAGCCGCTGTGGGAAACAGTATAGCAGTTCCTCAAAAAATTAAAAATAGAATTACCATATGGTGCAGCAATTCCACTTCTGGATATATACACAAAAATATTGAAAACAGGGTCTCAAAGAGATATTTGCACACCCATGTCCATAACAGCATTATTCACAACAGCTAAAATGTGGAAGCAATACAAGTATTCATTGACAGATGAATAAATAAGCAAAATGTAGTATACACATACAATCAAATATTACTCAGAAAAGGACAGAAATTTTGTAATATGCTACAACATGGATGAACCTTGAGAACATTATGCTAAGACAAATACCATATGATTCCACTAATATGAGGTACTTAGAGTAGTCAAAATCATAAAGACAAAAAGTAAAATGGTGGCTGCCAGGGGATGGTGGCATGGGAGAATGGGGAGTTATTTAATAGGCACAGAGTTTCAGCTTTATAAGATGAAGAGTTATAAGATGAATGGTGCTGATGGTTGCATACTAATGTTAAAGTATTTAATGCCACTAACCCATACATTTAAATAGTTAAGATGATAAGTTTTATGTTATGCATATTTTACCACAATAAAAAAAAAAGTAAGGGGAATTAGAATTTACTATCCAATAGATACACTACAATGTGCTGAAAGTTCACAATGATATCACAGTTATATTACCACAGGAGCCTGTTAATGCTAGGGTAGAGGCCAATGAACTGAGACTTAAGATATTAATTACAAGCAATGGATAACTGATTCTCAGTAAAATTTGTAGGATGATAAGACAGTTTATAACAGGCTTTCACTGTACATGTATACTTTATTTTTTTAAAAGATTTTATTTATTTATTTGACAGAGAGAGAGAGAGCACAAGCAGGGGGAGGGGGAGAGGGAGAAGCAGGCTCCCCGCCAAGCAGGGAGCCCGACTCGACTCGGGGCTCGATCCCAGGACCCCAGGACAATGACCCGAGCCGAAGGCAGACGCTTAACAACTGAGCCACCCAGGCGCCCCTGTACATGTATACTTTAAACAAATCTGATTAATCTAAACAAATCTTATTTAAAAAAAAACAAAACACACAAACAAAACAATCAACCCCCTTGTCTTCTCTCCCTTTCCAAAATGTAACTGGCAAAATCCCAGCTTTGGGATAGTTGAACTCTAACTCTCTCCCAACTGTCTCTGTACTGAAGTAGCTGAATGTCCTAAAGAACATTACCTGATTGACTGCTTTCACTTGAAAATTATGAATACCTTTCTGCAAATGATTACCTTGCCTCAAATGGGCATTCAATTAGGCTTCCCATTCACGGCTTCCCCTTCGCTGATGAACTCGCCTGTGAGAAAACAGAAATCTTTGCTGAACTCCATCTTCCCACTCCCAAATCTATATGCCTCCCTGCACCTGCGCCACCCATTTACAATGAAGGAGGTGTTCCTACTCCCATCAAAAGCCATTCCCTCTTCTCCCTCACTTGCACTCCCTCTCACCTGGAATGATCTCTTTCAGCTACATTAATCAACCAACCAATCAATCAATCTCTCTCCCCCACTCTCTCTCCCTCTCTCTTTTAGATATATTCAGTCATTCAACATATATTTATTGAGCATCTACAATGTACCAGTACTAATCTAGCTGAATAAAACAAAGTCCCTGTGTTTGTGGATTTTATGGACTAGTAAGAGAAGCAAAGAGAAGCAAAGAAATAAGCAAATATACAATGTCAAGTCCATAATGAAAATTAAAGAGTAGTACATGTGACTATGGGGGGGGAGGGGAAGCCAGGGATGGGTGGTATATAAGACAAGATGATCAGGACAGGCTTCTCTGAGGAAGAGACACTTAAGACCTGAATGAAATGAGACAACTAACCATAGTAATATCTGGAAGCATTTTAAGCAGAGGGAGCAATAAGTACAAATATCCTAGATGAGAATATTCTTGGGCATGTAGAATAGCAAAAAGGACAGCAAGACAAAAGTTTAGTGAACAAGGAGAAACATGGTAGAAAACTAAAATTAGCCAGAGGTCAGATTATATAGGACTTTACATGCCACAATAAGTTTGGATTTTGTATCAAGCATGAGAAGACACTGAAGAATTTTGAGTAGTGATCTATGTTTTAAATAGACCACTCTGGCTGCAGAAAACAGACTGCAGGGGAGCAAAGGAAAAGTGAAGAGACCGTTAAGAAACTCGTACAATAATCCAGGTGGGAACTGACGGTGGTTTGACTGGGCTGCAGTAGGTATACAGTAGTACAGCCAGGTGGGAACTGACGGTGGTTTGACTGGGCTGCAGTAGGTATACAGTAGTACAGCCAGGTGGGAACTGACGGTGGTTTGACTGGGCTGCAGTAGGTATACAGTAGTACAGCAAAGGTAGACATTTTGAAGGTAGAGCCAAATGGCTTATTTAGAAATTGGATGTACAGTGTGAGGGAAAAGAAAATGAAGATGATCTCTAAATTTCTGGCCTGATCTGTGAATACTGAGTGAATATAAACATGCTATAGTGTCTCCTATTCAAAGACACACATACACCCCTCCCGTGACACCAATATCTTCCTCAAAACACATTTCTTTGTTTCCCTTCATAGCACGCTTCTCAGAAGAATTGTCTATTTACACTTTCTCCACTTCCTCCCCCTCTGTTCACCAAGTAACACCCTGTATTTCACCAAAAGTAGTCTTGTCAAGGTTACCAACCATCTCCATGTTGCCAAATCAAATGGTTACTATTCTGTCCTCACCTTCCTCAATCACTCTGCAGCATTCACCTGGCTTTCCTTCTATCTTTCTGTGTACTCCTATCTCCTTTGCAGACTCTTCCTAGCTATCCTTGACATGTCCAAGGTTAAAAACCTCCTTTCCTCATATGCTACAATCTTGTCTAGATGATCTCATCCATTCCTATAGCTTTACTTATTACCTATATGTTGATGATGCCCAAGTTTCTACCTTTAGCCCAAAAACTCTCTTTCAGACTAATCCATCTGTTAGACAATTCTGCCCGCATTTATTGTAAGTATCTAGACCTAAAACGAACAAATGAAACTCTTGATTTTCACAGCAACTATCATGAATTATATTTGCTTATTTATTATACATCTCCAGCAATAAACAGTAAGCTTCACAATGACACAACTAAGTCTTTTGAGTTTACCAGTGTATACCTAGCAACGAAACAGGGCTCAGCAACAGTAGACACCAAGATTTACTAGACCCTGTCTCTAGCCTCAAAACAGTCACATACTAATGGGATAGGCAGATTCATAAACCACAATGACGGTATGACATGGTACGTGCCACTGTGAATGGTGAGAGGAAGAACACGAGTGTTTCATGAATCCCAAAGAGGGGCCCTTAATAGCCTAGGAGTCAAGGAAAACTTTCTTAAGAAGATAATTTAAGAGGTTTTTTTTTTTTTGTAAGAATAGCTATTAAGTGCCTACTAAATATATTTTTATATAATTATTTTTAAGCTTTATAATAACTCTTCCAAGTAGTTGTAAATACATTCCATTTTATATATGAAGTTTAGAAAGATTAAAAACCAAGCAGCTAGTAGGTGGTGGAACCAAAATTTGAACTGAGGTCAGTATGCTTTTAAATCCCTCCCCCTTGCTCCTTTTCTTCTTCTTTTTTTTTTCTTTGCTATATCACAAGGTACCACCAAAAATAATATCTGTTATACTTGCCACCTACTATTTGTTTGACCTAAAAGAAATCACTATACCTCTTGAACTCAGTTTTTAGCATGGGGTTCAATTACCAGTCTCTAAATCATCCTTGTTCTAACTCCCTCCTTTTCCTTTGTTATTAAGGATTGAGGCTCGTTTTAAATTGATCAGTGAGCAACCCTAGGCATTTTTTTTTTTAATTATTAAATATATTTTTTAAATTTTTTTAAAATTTTATTTATTTGACAGAGAGAGACATAGCGAGAGAGGGAACACAAGCAAGGGGAGTGGGAGAGGGAGAAGCAGGCTTCCTGCTTAGCAGGGAGTCCAATGCAGGGCTCGATCCCAGGACCCTGGGATCATGACCTGAGCCTAAGGCAGATGCTTAATGACTGAGCCACCCAGGCGCCCCTAATTTTATTTATTTGAGAGAGACAGAGAGCAAGAGCAAGGAGGAGAGGCAAAGGGAGAAGGAGACTCCCCACTGAGCAGGGAGTCCCATGCAGGCTCGGTTGGATCCCAGGACCCTGGGATCATGACCTGAACCCAAGGCAGCCACTTAACCAACTGAGCCACCCAGGCGCCCCCTAGGCATTTCTTTTACGCTAAAGCATCTGAGCATTTTTCACAGCTGCAAATGTATTCAGGAACAACCACAGTAACATCTGTAGAGCACTTCACAGTTTACAAATTAGTTTCACACATTCATTATTTCATTTGATCTTCATCAACCCTATGAGGTGTTAAATCCCTATTTTACAGAGGCCAATGGAAGTGAAATGCCTAGCCTAGCACCATCTGGACTCTACAGCCTACCAGAAATTGAATTTAAGAAAATAAAGGGGAGTGGAAAAGGACGAAGAGAGTAAATGACTTATAGAGGAAGCTCACCCAAGCGGCCTAGAGCCAGGAGAAATTAACAGGGACCAAGTCAGTTTCCCTTCCAAGGTAATGAGTGTTTGGCCATGGCACAGTGACCTACCACATGGAACTGCTCTTTTTTCATCTCAGTAATACCTTGAGTCCAGCCCCACAGACAGATGAAAAATATAAGAAAACTCTCTGTACACTATATGCATACACAGGGTCAGAAGAGAACATGGCGTAAGAGAACAGATCCCACCTTTAGAGAAGACTTGAATTTAGGTCCCAGCTCTGCCACTGACTTGCTGATTAAAAAGTTTCCTCCTTCTGTGTTATCACAGCCCCTTGTGCTTCTATCACATATACTTAACATATAAGGTTACAGATGCCCATACTCCTTGACTTGCAATGGAAGGTAGCAACTGAGTCCAATTTCCATCTTTGTATCCTCAGCACCTGGCACCATAACTAACATAGAACAGGTGATCCAGAGAATGTGTGATGATGGATGTCATATTCAATGCTTTTTGTATACATGTGCATTCCACATAACAGTCTAGAAAGTGAGTGCCAGGAAAACAGCAATTTGTCTTCTTATCTCTGCTTCTCCTCTCACTCTCCCACTTTGAGGACACTGCTCAAGAAAAGTTAGTTGAGTAGAAACAAACCCATCCAAAAAGCCAGGCTTCGGAGGGAAAGAAATTAATCTATACGGTCCTCTTTCCTAGACTGTAGTCTTTCCCACCACACCTACCTCTACTCCCAAATAACCCCTATCTTGCCCATCCACCCTCTTCTTCAAAAGATCCCTCCACCTTCTCTCCCTCTACCCCATCCCTACTATCCCCTCTTCTTCCATAGGCTCACAAGTCACCTCTTTTCCTCCAGGTAAGCAACACTTCAAAGCTGCCATAGAGTTTTTGTTCCTATCACTTGTCTCACAAAAGACAGTCTGGGCCTCTGCCCAGCTTACTCTTCTCTCACTCTAGTCTTCAAGCTCTCCACTTCTCATTTTGCTTACTCCTTACTGTCCTCCACTGCCTCCTCCCCTCTGCGAAGGAAGTGGGGGTCAAATCCTGGAAGAAAGATTGCTTATTGACAGGCCCAAAGCAAGACACAGAGGAAGTAAGGAAAGAGACTGGCACTTGGGGAAGACAGAATTTGTAGATGAAAGCTCAAAGTAAGGGAGTTAGGTAGGAAACACAGCGTTTGGACCTCACAAACACCACAACAAAGGTCCCTACAAACCTATTAATAATGAGAAAGCTTAACCAACAATTCTATTTCCTGTATTTCTTTTTTAAGATTTTATTTTTAAGTAATCTCTACACCTAACACAGGGCTCAAACTTACAACCCCAAGATCACGAGTCCCATGCTCCACCGACTGAGCCAGCCAGGCGCCCCTTAACCAACAATTCTAAAAGGAAAAGAGAAGAAAGCCTAACCAAGAGGAGAAGGACCCAAGAGAGGGAAGGAAAAACTAACTATGGAGGGAAAAGGATAAGAAAGGGAAGTATGAGGAGAGCAGGAAGAAGGAAGAAAGTGGAGGGTGGGAGAAAAGATGGGTAAGGGAAAAGGAAAAATGATCAGGAGTAAGAAGTAGAAAAATGGGGAGAAGAAGACAAAGAGGGGAATCACAGAAAAACTCTGGGGAGGAAGGAGATCAAAATAACCAAGGTAGGTTAGTATAAGGCCTAACATGTGTTTCTTGGTCCCAGATGATCAAGAAGGAAAGAATTATAGTGAGTAAGACATTACACAGCCCCCAAGGTCTGTCATTAACTAGGCTGAGTAAGGAGGGGGCTCCAGAGAAGATAGCCTAGTTTAAAGCAGCTTTACACCCAAGTATCAAATCATTGGCCAGTTCAGAGAAAAATCATTAACATGCCTTGACCTGTTTCTTTCCAACCCCAACTCCCTACACTCAACACCAAAATAATCAGCATTTTCAACCTCTGCCTTGTCCATTAAGTGTCTGGGTCCTCAGCAGACCAGCAAGATGCCATCCAAAAGGCTGCTGGAGGACAGGATACAAAGGTCTGCTTCTCAAGTTCCCCTGTCTCCTACATTATTGAGGGGAACATCTCTGCAGCCCATTCTAGGGCTTTAACCAGCTCACCTTTCCAAAAGGCCGTTTGATAGTCTGGGGAAGCCAGAGTTACAAACAGAATGTCAAGCTCCTCGATGCACAGATAAGGAAACTGAGGCCCACAGAGGCTGCCTGAACGGCACCAGCTTCCTTAGGTCTCCTATCTCCTGGTTTACTCCACCTCTTAACAGGTCACTTATAATATAATGCCCCTCCCCAGCACCCAAGAGAAAACCCCCCATGGTCCCAGCAGGCCGGCAGCTAAGCCAAGGCAGAGGAAAGCATCACCCTAACCCCCAAGCAAAAGGGTGTTAGCAAATGAGAAGGGCTCCTGAGACACAGCAGTTCCCCCAAAAACCAGCTTCTCCTTCACAACCTTCCCTAGCCAGAGCTCTGATTCCAGGTGCTGGCCTAGCCCTAGGCCGGCTCATCTGAGGGCTCAGCCCCTTCTCTCACTTAGGGTCTCTTTAAGGAAAGACCCTAAATCCACCGGACAGCGCGGCACCACTCCCCGGAAGCCGGCGGAGACCCCTCCCCCTCCCCAGCAGCGCCCAACTGGGCGCGCCCCAGGGTGGGCCCAGTATTACCTGGTGGGGGGAGCTGGCCCCGGCATCTCTGGCGACTGTTTTTGTCGCAGAGCCGCACCTCTCTCGCCCAGCCAGCCGCACAACGCCCCGGCTCCACCCGCGCCGCTCTACTCAGCTGGGGCCGAGCTCCCAGCAGCTCAGCCGCCCCAGCTCCCGCTCCCGGTGCAGCACGCTCCCGCCCTCGCAGGGCGCAGCAAAGGCGCAGCTTCGGGGTTGGCGAAGCAGAAGGGGCGGGGGAAGAAGGGAGGGAAGGAGGCGGGAGGAAACCGCGCTTCTCCTTTCCCCGAAGCTCTGAGGGCGGGGAGACTACTACCTTCGCACCCTCTCAGCTATTCTCCCCCACCTAGTCTCCAGCAGGAGGTAATTTCTCACTGGGGCCAGGCATTCCAGGGCCTGTCAGAGTCCTCGGTGAGCCCCAGAGTCAAGGAAGAGAACCAGACCCCCTCTGTGCCTTAGTTTCTGCAGCTGTCTGGACTCCAGGGCAACTCAGGTCAAACCCAGGATTTTATCAGTTTAGCCTTCAGGTAAAAAGATGCACCCACCCCTCCACCCCACCAACAAAGGTGTCTAACGTCCTAGGGAAAACTCTAGGTGGGCACTTATAGCTGCTTCTAAGCAAAGAACGCCCAGCAGCAGCTACCATTTAAGTGCTATTGTGTCCCAGGTGTTTTACGAAATGTTATGATATCTCTCTCACCACAACCTTATGAAGTAGGCTCTCTACCAAATCACATGTCAAAACTGAGGTCCAGGAAGAATGTGGTTTCATACAATAAGTATTTCTTAAGCACATACTGTGAATCAGGCATTATAATGAGCCCAGAGCTGAACAACACATTACAGGACATTCACCAACCCTGGCCCAGACCCCCTAAATCCCACTAGTGCCCCCTCAATAATTTAACAACAACAACAAAAAATCCCACCTTCATACATATCCAAATGCTCCCTAAGAAATAATATTGTCCCACCAACTTCCCCTCTACACCCTGCTCTTGAGACATATGGCAGGAGTCAGATTATGCAAGGTCTCTTCCAGGTCAGAGCTAGGAGTTTGGGTTTTGTTTTAAGTTTTAACAATCGAAAGGCTTTGGAAGATTTTAAGCAGAATGACAAGATCTAATTTACATCTTAACAGGATCACTAACTGCTGAATGGAGAATAAAGGGGAGAATGGTGGAAAACAAGAAAACAAGTTAGTAGATTCTTACAGAACTCCAGGCAAGAGAAGATGGTAATGATTTAGACTAATATATTGGAAGATGAGCCAAAACAAAACAAGCATATTCTAAAGATACAGCTCAAAAGCAGCAGCAGCAGAACTTGGTGAAAGACAGAATGTAATGGGTGAACGAGGGCAGTAACTTTCCCAAGACCACACAGCTGGAAAATGGCCAAGTTGTCCCAACTTTGATCTGACTCCTAAAGTTATGCTGTTTCTCTCTGCCATGTTAGTCATCTGCCATACTCCTGTCCCTGCTGCCAGCAAAGAGCAGGTAACCAGCATTATGCCTGATCAATGATTTAAGTGTGCTAGAGGGAAATTTTATGGTGTTTATCCATTTCTCCATTTCTCCTGCCGGATGTCTCCACCTCCATTCAATGTGCCCAAATCATTTAATTGTAGAAGGATGTAAGGGAAGAACTCCAATGAGGACAGAAAGAACTCTTCTGTTAAGTATCTTTCATCTTTCCCAGACCCTGAGTACCCATGCTAGTCCAATTACAAGAAGTCCCAAATTTGGTGGAGGAGACAGGGAATTTCTTAAAGACATCCACATTATAGAGAGAATTGGTCAATAACACAGAGTAGGGGACCTGCTGCACTATTAGAACTCAGCTTCAAAGTAGTTTTAGGATGTTCTTTTGACCCTACACCCTTCTCTCAACTTATACAGAATGGATGAAAGGCAGAAACAGTCCTCTGCCTTGGACATAGTTTTTCAAAGTAACCATCAATAATCATAGCATCTGATCTTACCCAACTTTCCACCTCATCCAGCATCCCCCCCTCTTACAGATGGTTTTCCACATTCTGCTGAAATACATGTAGGAACAGAGAGCTCCCTTGGAAATAGACAATGCTTCCTAACATTCAGCCAGGTGCTTCTCTGTAAACTTCCAATTCTGCCTCCTGGAGCACTCAGAAAGCATCCTTCAAGGCAAATATTAAAGGCTTTCGGGTACGTCTTATGGTAATCTATCAAGCCCCTGCACTTTTTCTCTTCTCCAGGATAGATACTCCCAGTTCTATTAATCACCTGGTCATTCAATAACTACTGAAGCACCTTGTATAACCCACCAGGGATGGACACATCAATGAACAGGACCACACCTTCAAGGAGTTTACAGTTTTAGTATGATGGTTTTCAACTCTCCCTTTGTATCAAAATACCTGGGAAATGTTAAAAATATATACTGAAGTCCTAGCACAGATTTTGACTCAGTTGGTCTGAAATGTGGCATAGGCAATATATCTTTATGGATATAACTATAGCTATATGGATATCCATCCATACAGAGGACTAACATTACCTGATTTCAAGCTACAGTGATCAAGGCAGTATGGTATTGGCAAAAGGATAGACAAATAGATCATTGAAACAGAACAGAGAGTCTGAAATAGACCTATACAAATACAGTCAACTGATCTCCAACAAAGAGCAAAGTAAATTTAATGAAGAAAGAGTAGTCTTTTCAATAAACGGTGCTACAATAACAAGACATGCAAAAAAAATTGGTCTGGACACAGACTTTTCACTTTACACAAAAATTAACTCAAGATGTATCACAGACATAAATGTAAACTGAAAAACTATAAAATGTATATAAGATAACATAGGAGATCTAGATGACCTTAGTTAGGTTATGACTTTTTAGATACAACAGCAAAATCACGATCCATAGAAGAACAAGTTGGTAAATTGAACTTCATTAAAATGTAGAACTTCTGTTCTGCAAAAGATACTATTAAGAGAATGAAAAGACAAGTCATAGACTTGAGAAAATGTTGGCAAAATACATATCTGATAAAGAACTTGTATCCAAACAACAGATGTTGGCAAGGATGCAGAGAAAGGGGAACCCTCTTACACTGCTGGTGGGAATGCAAGCTGGTGCAGCCACTCTGGAAAACAGTATGGAGGTTCCTCAAAAAGTTAAAAATAGAACTACCCTATGACAGAAATTGTACTACTAGGTATTTACCCAAAGGATACAAAAATACAGATTCGAAGGGATACATGCACCTTTATAGCAGCATTATCAACAATAGCCAAACTACGGAAAGAGCCCAAATGTCCATCAACTGACGAATGGGTAAAGAAGATGTGGTGTGTATATATGTGTATGTGTGTGTATTTGCATATGTATATGTGTGTATATGTATATGTATATATACACACACACACACATACACGATGGACTATTCCTCAGCCACCAAAAAGATTGAAATCTTGCCATTTGCAATGAGGTGGATGGAGCCACAGTGTATTATGCTAAGCAAAATAAGTCAGAGAAAGACAAATACCATATGATTTCACTCATATGTGGAATTTAAGAAACAAAACAGATGAACATATGAGAAGGAAAAAAAGAGAGACAGGGAAGCAAACCATAAAAGACTCTTAACTATAGAGAACAACCTGAGGGTTGACAGAGGGAGGTGGGTAGGGGATGGGCCAAATGGGTGATGGGTATTAAGGAGGGCACTTGTTATGATGAGCACTGAGTGTTATTTGTAAGTGATGAATCACTAAATTCTACTTCTGAAACCAATATTACACAATGTGTTAACTAACCAGAATTTAAATAAAAATTTGAAGCAAACAAACAAAAAAAGAACTTGTATCCAAAATGTACAAAGAACTCTTAAATCTCAACAGCAAGAAAACAAACAACTCAATCAAAAAATGGACAAAAGATCTGAAAGACATCAAACCAAAAAAGATATGGAGAATATGAAGAGATAATCAATATCATATGTCATTAGGGATAATAATGAAGTACAACTACATACCTATTAGAATGGCTAAAATCCAAAATACTGATAACACCAAATGTGGGTGAGTATATGCAGCAGAATTCTCATTCACTGCTGATGGGAATGCTAAACGGTACAGCCACTTTGGGAGACAGTTTGGCAGTTTCTTATAAAGCTAAATATAGGTTTAATATAATCCAGCAATTGCACTCCTAGGTATTTATTCAAGTGCATTGAAAATTTATGTCCACACAAAATCCTACCCACAAATATTTATTGCAGCCTTATTTATAATTGCCAAAATATGTAAGCAACCAAGATATCTTTCAATAGATGAATGAGTAAACAAACATCCATACAATGGTGTGCTATTCAGCAATAAAAAGAAATGATACTTTTCCACTTAGGGTTTTTCTGTGTCTTTTGTGGTTTGATAGTTCAAGTAAAGAGCTAGTCTGAAAAGTATGATATTCTGGAAAATGCAAAACTATAGAAGCAGCAAAAATATCTGTGGTTGTGAGGAGTTCAGAAGTGGGGTAGAGTAAGGATGAAGAGGTGGAACATAGGGCATTTTAAGGCAGTGAAACTATTCTATATGATACTATATGGTGGATATATAACGTTATGTATGTCAAAACCCACAGAACTGTACAACACAAAGAGTGAACCCTAATATAAACTATGGACTTCAGTTAGTAATAATGTGTCAATATTGGTTCATCAATTGTACCACACTAATGTAGGATGTTGGTAATTGACAAAGTGCAAGGGGGAGTGGTAGAGAGAGAGTATATGGGAGCTCTTTGGACTTTCTGGTCAATTTTTCTCTAAGCCTAAAACTGCTCTAAAAATAAAATGTATTAAAATAAAAGAAAAAATAAAAGTATCGAGCAAAACAAAGGACATACAAGATAAAGTTCATTTTATTTTTTACTAGATTCATTAGACATAAAATTATTCTGTCAAATTGCTATAAAAGTTTCTAAACGCTTTCAATTTTTATGCTTACTTCATTGTAGATTGAGAACAGTTCAGAATCTACTTTGAGTAGTGGTGATCTAGGGCACCTTCCACTAAACATAGTCCTGTTTGCCATGACCCTCTTACTACCTGGTACCCTATGGGGAACATGACACTCTTAAGTGCAGTCTGTCCCCTTCAGAACATAGTTGAACTATTATCTCCTCTAACTCTACTTACTTCCAGTAATTTAGTCTGAAGTTGCATTAGTTTTTAGCCACTGCAATGTCTTTGGCTGACATTGAGCTTAGGCAGCCAAAACCACCATTTTTTGTAAGAATAGCATCATGCTAGTTCTCCTCCAGCCTGCCCATATGTTGCCATTTCTTTGAGACTTAAAATGTAGAACTCCTCTGTCATCCTTAAATTTCATCTTGTTGGCTTCAACCCATCTTTGCAAGCTCTCTTGCTTGCTCTCTCTCTGCCATCTAGCATTGTACTTTTCCCTTCCAGTCTTTATCACCTGCAAATCCAATAAATATGCTATCTCTTCAAACATTTATCAAACATCTACCATGTACCCTCGCCCACATTAGGCCTCAGGGATTAAAGACAACCTAGAAATGGTCTATGTCTCCACTAATCACCACTAACAATGGAGGCTAGCATATATAAAACTAAAAAGTCCCACACTAGAAAATTGAATAAACAAAATAAATAAGGTAGAAGAAACAATAAAACATTAACATACAATATAAGGCAGGACCACTAGCATCTTCAGCAGGAAAGATCAAA
The DNA here is from genome assembly GCF_964656455.1 of Halichoerus grypus. Classification (NCBI taxonomy): domain Eukaryota; kingdom Metazoa; phylum Chordata; class Mammalia; order Carnivora; family Phocidae; genus Halichoerus; species Halichoerus grypus. The sequence continues at coordinate 55,997,396 of NC_135722.1, forward strand.
TTCAGGTATGTTCTATTCTAGATTTCAGTTCTCTCAAAACCAGATGCTGGTTTGGTTATAAAAGCCTGACTAGCTGTCTCACTCCTAGAGAGCCTCTTTCAATTGTGGGTGCTATTACAGGAAGCCTGGCTAAGCTTGGCTCCCTCCCTCCCTTCTAAAACACAAGACTCATGAAAATGAGGCATACTGGTGAGAAGCCAGCATTCCATTTATTACTAAGAGCTAATAATCAAGGAAGCTTTATTACCGAGGGCTAATAATCAAACTTATAATCAAGGAAGAAACTATTAGCTAAAGAAATGAAAAAGCAGAACCAAATGAGGGAGAAGTTACTTCAGAGAAAAAACTGTATATTCAAAGAAAGAAATTAAATCTTAGAGATACCAAATAACTTGCCTAAGTTTACACAAGTTAGCAGTTAACTTGTTTTAAGTGCAATTACTCCTTGCTGTTATATAGTCCTTTGGTTTACAAAGTAAATAATTCACAAGTTATCCTTCTGAGCCATGGACGCTGACCAGTAATGTTTTATCTGTGTAGTCACCTTAGGCTTGACCAGGCCCTTTTAGGTTACTCACCTGGCTTGTATAGGCATATGAGTTTGCAACCCCGGATAACCCCGGATAACACTATATAAAGGCTAATGATTGGTAATAATTAGCAAATTTCATTTAGACACTATGGGTTTCAACCTAATGGCTTATGTATAGTGATTATAGTGCCCATAGGATTTGAAAAAGATTGTTTTTATTTGATTATTTTGCAACTGCAAGTAATTTTTAAGAACAATACATTTACTGTATGAGAATTAAATCTTCCCATATCACGAGTTAAACGTGTCACTGATAGATTTAACAAGTCATACCATTCTTTCCTGTAATCAGATGGCAGGGCCAGTTGCCTATAAACGACTATGAAATGAGGTGAAGTATAAAATAAATAAATAATAATAGCTTACAAAAATACTTCAAGAAAAGAAATAAGCAATGGTGGGATGGATATGGAAAAAGGGGCAAAACTATTCAGCAGCAATTCAAAGCAGGTAAATCAAAATGTACTTGAAGTTCAAACAAGGCCAAAAAAAGTACAGAGAAGGGAGACATTAATTACATTTGTAGAGATGAGGGAAGTTTTGTAGAGGAGACAGTATTTGGGCTGGGAATTGAAGAAGTAGAATTTTTATACATAGAGGTATTGAAGATGGGGGATAAGGGTAGAGAATTCCCTTAAGGGAACCAGAAAAGCAAAGACTCAAAAGAGGAAAAAGTATGCACTCTGTTTAGCAAAGAGTAGTCTAGTCATTCAAGGAAATAGCAAATAATCTCATCATTCATTCATTATTTACTGAATATGTTCTACATACCAGACACAGTGCTAGTGTTGAGGGATGCAAACATGAGGAAACTTACTTCTTACTTTCAAGAAGCAAAGCATTTTAAGGAGGAGGAGGAGGAGGAATAGGTGGAGGAGGAGGAGGAGGAAGAGGAGGAAGAGGTGGAGTAGGAGGAGGTGGAGGTGGAGGAGGAGGAGGAAGAGGAGGAGGAAGAGGTGGAGGAGGAGGAAGAGGTGGAGGAGGAGGACTAAAAGGAGGAGGAGGAGGAGGAAGAGGAGGAGGAGGAAGAGGAGGAGGTGGAAGAGGAGGAGGAGAAAGGAGGAGGAGGTGGAGGAGGAGGAGGTGGAGGAGGAGGAAGAGGTGGAGGAGGAGGAGTAAAAGGAGGAGGAGGAGGAAGAGGAGGAGGAGGAGGAGGAAGAGGAGGAGGAGGAAGAGGAGGAGGAGGAGAAAGGAGGAGGAGGAGGTGGAGGAGGAGGAGGTGGAGGAGGAGGAGGTGGAGGAGGAGGAGGTGGAGGAGGAGGAGGTGGAGGAGGAGGAGAAGGAGGTGGAGGAGGAGGAGGTGGAGGAGGAGGAGGTGGAGGAGGAGGAGAAGCAGCAGCAGCAGCAGCAGCAACACATTTTTAAATACAACAGAAAACAAAGCTGTGTCACTGACAGATTTAACAAGTCCAAATTTGTTCCTTCTTCAGTTGCCCCCGTCAGCAAATAGCAATTCAACTCTTTCAGTTACTTAGCCAAAAATGTGATTCATCTTTGACTCTACTTTTTCTATCACCTCTACACCGAATCCAACACAAAGCACAACACACTGATGACCCAATTCAATGAGGAAATGACCGCCATTACTTCTGATCATCAGATGCTAAAATGGGTAGCACTGCCACTTCCGACAGGGCAAACCTCAGTGCAAGAGCCACTAGCATCAATAGCACTTCAGCACCAGAGACTCACACTTGCAGGCTGATGCTACTGCCTCTGCCGCCAAAGGCAGAGAGCCGGCTCCCCATTACTTTCTCTCTCATGTCATTAAGTCCTAAATCCAAGTGTGGTGTTGGTGAAAGCTAGGTCACTGACTGTGTTCCGGAAGCAGGGCAGTATGAAAAACAACTGTCTAAGATACATTTTTATCTCCTTTAGGGGATAGCATCTTTGCCCCCAGAAAGACTCATAAATTGGAGAACACAAAATGCTGTACAGTAAAACAAATGATACCTATTTATTTCAGTTATCTGTTGCTTATACTTTTTCTTCCCATATATAAATTTTTATTTTTTTTAAGATTTATTTATTTATTTATTTGACAGAGAGAGACACAGCGAGAGAGGGAACACAAGCAGGGGGAGTGGGAGAGGGAGAAGCAGGCTTCCCACAGAGCAGGGAGCCCGATGTGGGGCTCGATCCCAGGACCCCGGGATCATGACTTGAGTCGAAGGCAGACACTTAATGACTGAGCCACCCAGGCGCCCCTATAAATTATTTTTTAAAAAATACAGCCTATCACCACCAATCATGAGGGAAATGCAAATCAAAATCACAATGAGATATCACCTCACAGCTGTTAGAATGACTGTTATCAGAAAGACAAAAAATAATAAAATAACAAGTGTTGCTGTGGATGTGGCGAAAAGGCAACCCTTGTGCACTGCTGGTGGGCATGGAAAGTAGTATAGCCACTATGGAAAACAGTATGAATGTTCTTCAAAAAACTGAAAATAGAACTACTATATGATCCAGCAATTCCACTTCTGGTATTTATACAAAGAAAGTAAAAACATGCATTTGAAAAGATGTATGTCCCCCTGCAACATGTTCAGTGAAGCATTATTTACAATAGTCAAGATACGGAAAAATCTAAGTGTCCACTGAAAGATGAATGGATAAAGAAAATGTGATGCATACATACAACAGAATACTCTTCAGCCATAAAAAAAGAATGAGGGGCACCTGGGTGGCTCAGTCGTTAAGCGTCTGCCTTCGGCTCAGATCATGATCCCAGGGTCCTGGGATCGAGCCCCACATCGGGCTCCCTGCTCAGCGGGAAGCCTGCTTCTCCCTCTCCCACTCCCCCTGCTTGTGTTCCCTCTCTCGCTGTCTCTCTCTCTGTCAAATAAATAAATAAAATCTTTAAAATAAATAAATAAATAAATAAATAAATAAATAAATAAAAATTTAAAAAGAATGAAATCTTGCCATTTGCAACAACATGGATGGACCTCAAGGTCGTTATACTAAGTGAAATGTCACACAGAGAAAAACAAATACATATGATCTCACTTATGTGTGGAATCTTAAAAAAAAAAAGCTCATAAATACATAGAACAGATTGGTGGTTGCCAGGTGGGGGGTGGGGGTTGGTGAAAAAGGTAAAGGGAGTCAAAAGGCACAAACTTCTATCTATAAAATAAATAAGTCCTGGGGATGTAATGTACAACATGCTGATTATAGTTAATAATACTGTATTGCATATTTGAAAGTTGCTAAGAGTGTAAATCTTAAAAGTCCTCATGGAAAGAAAAAAAAGAAAAATTTTGTAACTATGTATGGTGACAGATGTTAACTAGACTTACAGTGGTGAACATTTCACAATGTATATGAATATGGACTCATTATGTTGTATACCTGAAACTAACAGAAAGTTCTATGTCAATTATACCCTAATTTTTAAAAAATGGTAGAGGAAAAATATAAATAAAAAAAAAATACTCCAGCCTTATGTATTGTCACTAATCCTAACAAACAAAATACTCTTACCATTTCCCCCAGAAAAGGACCAACATCCCAGCATTGAATTCTAAGGAATTTCTCTCTTATTTGTTGAGTGCTTTAAGTACCAGGTACTACTCTAAGCCTCCTTGCCTTTGTTCATGCTGCTACCTCTGATTGGAACAGCCTTATCTCTCATTATCCCCCTTTGTTTCCTGGCAAACTTTTAATCTTCAGGTGTTAACTTCTAACTTGCCATCTCTGCTGTGGTCCTGCCCAAAGGCTTGAGTAAGTCCTCCTCCTTTAGAATCTTAGAGCACCTCATGAAAACTTACTGCAGGTGTCTTTTATCTCCAGCCAGAAGTCCTTTGGTTAGAGAATGTTTCATTCATTTCTGTTTCCTCAGTACCCAATCGAAGCCTCCCACATAGACAGTTCTTAATAATTATATCTACTGAATCAAAAGAAATCTAAAAAATAAAAATGTATCTTTTGGCCCAGGCACACAACTGCTCTCTGTCTTACTCTGATCCCATTTATACCCCAGGATACATGCTTGTTAAATATAGCTCTTAAATATTTAAAACTATAGCAACACAAGTGGCTTTTTAAAAAAAAATTATTATAAATAAATTCTTTATAAACCCAAAAACAGTTTGAAGGTCCATTGTGTTAACAAAGCAGAAGACATTTTAACAGGCATATCCCCATTTTAAGAACTCATAGACTCAAAACACTTTAGACACAGCTTTTTTTTTTAATGAGCTCTCAATCTTTCTTGCCACTAAAATCTTTCTTCTTACATTAATTAAGCTTAGATTCCAGCTGTGGTGCTCCACTAGGTCAGCAAGGTATTAGAAAAGAAGCACCTCCTGTAAGATATGACAGTCTCTAACATTTATGCAGTTTATTATAATCAACAAAGCCCCGTCATACCCATTGTCCAATTTAATTCTTACATAAAATCCTGTGAGATTGCTCCTCCCTCACAAGCAAAGCCCAGTCCCAAACCATCTCTCCTGGACCACTAGCACTAACAGTGCCACTCTCACCACCCACCACACACACGCACTTGCTATGGCTCTTCTCACTTATACAGATGACCTATTCTCCATAGTGAAGTGTGAGCAGCTTGAGGGAAGGCGCCAGGCCTAGCACAGTGTACAGCACAGTAAATGCTCGAGAACGACTGAATAAACAAACCAAAGTGAGTTAGGCAGAATAGTTAGCATATTTGTTTTAAAACAGAAACTGGGATGATTTTCCCAAATTCTCCTAGCGAAGACTATCATCAGGGTATTCTTGACTTTCAGTTCAGGACAATTTTTACCACAATGCCCTCCCCCAGGACCGGTCAGTGTACAAAGGGAGTCCTTCCTGAACTAAGACCGAAATCCTGATCCTTGGACAAGCCATTTTTCTGAGCATCAGTTTCCTCATTTTTCAAGCGAGAAAATCATACTGTCTTTCCCTCTCTGAACATACTGTGAAAATTATGTAAGATGATGTCAAAGTGGCTTGAGATGTGTGAAATGATATACTAAGCCAGAGACAATACTTAGGGTGATGACTCCCACTGTTAGCAACAAAGTCAAAATCAGAGTCTGCCCTAGAAGAATCACATTTATCCTAACAGTTCTAAAAAAACGGCTTTATTATCCTCATTTTACATATGACAAAAATGAGACACAGAGAATTTACAATTGCCAAAGACTGCAAACCTAGTAAATATTACAGCTGGAATTAGAAGTCAGTTCTGTCACAACCTAAAGAGCTTCCCATGATGCTTCCCCAACATTATAGAACTAAAGCCTTATTCTCCTTTAATTTCAGTTACCACTAGGCAGATGGAACAGTGCTAATCTAGAGTTAAGAGCATTCCATTGTCTCTCAGGCCAAATCAAACTAAGAGTTAGCCTTGAAGGTAAGTATAAGTACCTTATAGGTAAGCTTGACTGCAATTCCTGTGGTGTCCTGCCTCAGTAGGATGAGCTAAAAATTGAACATGTATGTTAGAAAATATTTCAACCTCAATTTTGAAATTATTTTAACTAGACTAAAAATCTGACAGGAAAGGCAAAAGTGAACAATTTTTTTTTATCATTCATTGTTATGATTATAAAACATGACAAGGAGCCTAGGCTTTGAAATGAGTTCAAACTTAGAAAAGCCTGGACAAAGGCCTAGAGGAGGGAATAAGTAGAACAAAAGAGGACAGGGCACCTGGGTGGCTCAGTCGGTTAAGCGTCTGCCGTCAGCTCAGGTCATGATCCCGGAGTTCCAGGGACTGAGCCCTGAGTCAGGCTCCCTGCTCAGTGGGGAGTCTGCTTCTCCCTCTGCCCCTCCCCATGCTCCTGTTCACTCTCTCTCTCAAATAAATAAATAAAATCCTAAAAAAAAAAAGAAAAAAAGAACAAGAGAGGACCAAGATGTGACAATAGCTAGAGTAAGTGGGCTTGACAGTGAGACCTATGAAAATACAGTCCACTATCCTTTTCTTCCTCCTAGCCACCTGCATATCCCGCAAGGAACCTAATCTGTGATGCTTCTTTTCTCCCTTCCAGCACATGAACAATACAGATTAATTAAGTCATTCAGAAAGTTTAAAACCTTCCTTTGCTGACACCTGAGACTAAATTCCTCTCCAAAGACAGATTTAATGGTAGACAGGCTGTCAGAAGACACATGTTGTCATTACACTGTCCTTCTTATAGTCTGGGGAAGGGCTTTTTTGGTAGAGTCGTGTAGCGGCCATTACTTGCAGCCTCAAATACTCATATACCTGTAGCCATCAATTCTTTTATTTGGGATTAGAGTGTAGAGAAATTTTTGTAAAGGATATATTTGGAATTCACCAAAAAAAGGGGAGCAGTGTGAATATTTCATTTTCTCAGAAAGAACTCTGGCATAGAGCAGGCATCTGACCCAGGAGTACCACAGCCCAAATGCTTTCATGAAGTCAGAGCCTCTTGGACCTCAACAGGGCCTGTAAAAAGACTTCGGATGAAAACAACAGACTCACAACTCAGAAGTCACTCCCTCAACAAGTTCTATCAGCCTTCCCTGACAGTCTACAAGATGCAATGCCATGTGTTGGGGCATGCAAGGAGCAGCCAATGAATCAGGGGCAACAGATAAGAGTTAATCATGGGGGCGCCTGGGTGGCTCAGTCGTTAAGCGTCTGCCTTCAGCTCAGGTCATGATCCCAGGGTCCTGGGATCGAGCCCTGCGTCAGGCTCCCTGCTCCGCGGGAAGCCTGCTTCTCCCTCTCCCACTCCCCCTGCTTGTGTTCCCTCTCTCGCTGTGTCTCTCTCTGTCAAATAAATAAATAAAATCTTTTAAAAAAAAAAAAAAGAGTTAATCATGAAAACAGGAAGAATGAAGTAAGTACTCCATAAGAAGTAGAAAAAAAGGATTGATATTGACTATGGACGTCAGAGAGACTTCACCAGGTGACCTTCTCCCTTTATGGATGCCCTCTTCACTGTACTGTACTCAGACTCTGACAACCCACACCAGACATACAAACACACCAAGGAATTTTACCATACAGGAAAGAAATGAGTTGGCTAAGCCAGGTAGATGAGAAGGCAAAGGCAAAAACTTGGAAGAGTACACGCATGGGGCACATCTAAGGAATGGCCATTGACCATGGTTTGGGTGCAGGATGCACGGAGGAATTAATAAGAAACAAGGCAGGAAAGGCACGTTTGGGTCAGATTCCGGAAGGTCTTGAATGCCAGTCTAAGGAACTTGAAATGCATTCTACAAGCATGGGGAAATATTATAATTTTTTTAAGCAGAACAGTGGCATGATTTGACCTATATTTTAGAAAGATCACTCTAGCAGAAGTGTGAAAGGTAAGGGAAAATTAGAAGTAGTACGACTGTTAGGAAGCTACTATGTTATAAAAGCCCTGTTAAAAGATGATAAGGGCACTGCAACATCATGATCAGAGCCTAAGCAGGGTGAGGAGGGTCTACAGTGGGGAAAGGGGTGGGGGAGACGCAGGCTGGTAAGGAGAATCAGAGCCCAAGCAAGGTGAGAAGGGCATCCATGCACGGAGCAGGGAGATGGACTGGTGTGGAATATAAGAGTCTAAGTACAGTGAGGAGGGCATCCATATGAGGGCAAGGGAGCAGGGTACAGCATGTCAGAACCCAAGCTGAAGAAGTGAAGAAGAAATCTCCATGACAGAGCAGCCTGGTCTAGGTTGTTGAACCCACACAGGATAAGGAGAGCGTCCATACAGTGGGGAGAGCCTGTAATGGAGAGTTGGAATCTTAGTTCCTCACTATGTCTCCTGAGAGGGCCTGGGAGCAGCACCAGCCCAACAGAAATAAGCATACCTAGCAGCCAGATTTTGTCTTCTAAATACCACTTAACACTAAAAGAAACCAAGGCTCCTTGGTGAAATGGCTTCTTTCCAGGGCTGGGGTAGAGAAAGCACAGGATGAGCCTAGAATATCTTCTTGGGCCAGAAAGAAAAGGAGTGGTCAAGGAAGGGACATGTGAAAAGTATACAAAAGCCAATGAATGGGGCTCCTACTGGCCAAATCAGAGAGAACTAGAGAATCAAAATAAATAAAATAGCAATAGCATATTACCTAACTGAATAAAATAGGAAGCCATGAGTCCATGCAGATACAAATAATTAAATATATAGAGAGTTTGGCACAGAAAAGGATATTTACACAGTTTCATAGTACCTCCCTACAAAATGTTTATTAATTATGAAGGAGAAAAGAGTACCTTTCAGTAGAGAAGTCTAAAAGATACCATCTTAAGCAAGTTACCAAACTGAACACCAACAGTAATGAGATAATGGCAGCAAAATATAATAGAATATGGACTTTGGAATTAGATCTAGTTTCGATTCTTGACTCTGCCACCTTGACCTGGTTATTTAACTTTTTTGAACTAGAATTTCCTCACCTGTCAAATGGGGATAAAGTTTTTATTATAAATTGTTGGAGAAATAAGGTTTAAAGCACCTATCAAAAGTGCCATAAAGAGCAGGCGTTTAAAATGTACCTATCTAGGGGTGCCTGGGTGGCTCAGTCGTTAAGCGTCTGCCTTCAGCTCAGGTCATGATCCCAGGGTCTTGGGATCGAGCCCCACATCGGGCTCCCTGCTCCACGGGAAGCCTGCTTCTCCCTCTCCCACTCCCCCTGCTTGTGTTCCCTCTCTCACTGTGTCTCTCTCTGTCAAATAAATAAATGAAATCTTTAAAAAAAATTAAAAATAAAATAAAATGTACCTATCTTTTAGCTACATTTGCTATATTATGTGTAACATTTTGCTATTATTTGCATTATTATTTACAATAATAATTTGTATTATTATTTATATTTGCATTATTTGCTACATTATTTACATTACTTTTTTATTTTTATTTACATTATTTTTGCTATATTATTTGCAAATCTACCTTTTGCAAATAACTAATGTGTATACACAGTTTTATATGCATCTACAATATCATTTATGCCCCATAACAACCCTGAGAGATTACGTAATGATAGTGGTACTCTTTTTTCAATTTGACAGATGAGGCAACTGAAACAAGAATAGAATGAGTTAATGTGCCCAATCTTAACAGTAAGTTAAATGTACAGCTGAGCCTAAAACACATACTCCAAACTCCCTCTCCAGTGGCCTTTCCTTCTCATGGAGTTTGTGCTGCTGAAGGAAATGGCCCTTCTCACGGATTATTCCCTTTCACCAGAATGTGGAATAATATGAAAAGAAATCATCTCTCTGAGATGGGAGCGTGATTAAGGCCAACTAAAAAAAAAAAAAAAGCAAAACATCTTTCTTCCACTCAGAACCAGAATAGGGTGAGTCACCTAATACCTATCCACTTAGAACTTATCAAAACAGCAAACTCTTCAGAAGGACCTAAGTGAAGGAAGCCCCACAAAAGGCAAGTAATTTCACAACATGCTATAACTAGAGGGACTCTTACATACCACTAAGTCCAACTTTCCCATGTATACATGGTGAATCTGAGACCTGGAGAAGGGAAAGGACATATCTGAAGAAAAAAAGAGTTATAATATGCCAACGCTACAATCACTGAGTGGCCTGAAAATAAGGTCATTGTACAGTTCATTTGGTAACTATCATACATCAACACAAGATGCTGTCTTTATCATATTCCTGTGTTTTCAACTGTAAACCAGTGTATTTTTCGTCTCCACAATTACCGTGAATGGCCCCAACATCTTAGTCATGTGTGTATTCCCATAGGCTTTGTAAGCAGTTGGTGCCCAAAAATTACTTCTCATAAAACACAATATGATCAATGGTGCAGAAGGTTGGTTTAATGTCCAAAAATAAATAAATAAATACATCAATACACCATATTAACAGAGTAAAAAGCAAAAGCTGTAAGATCATCTCTACTGACACACAAAAAGCATTTTACAAACACTAATACCCTTTCATGATGAAACAGTCAAGAAACCAATAATAGAAGGAAACTTCCTTACCTTGATAAAGGGCATCTACCAAAAAACCCCACACCTAATATCATACTTAAATTGGTAAATTTGAATGCTTTCTTCCTAAAATCAGGAACAAGACAAGGATATCTGCTTTTGCCACCTTTATTTAACATTGTATTGGAGGTTCTAGCCAGAACAATTAGGCAAGGAAAAATAAATAAATAAAAGCAATAAGATTAGAAAAGTACAACTATTTCTATTTGAGATGACATGATCTTGTATATAGAAAATCCTGAGGAATCCACACATACACAGACATAAACACACACAACTATTAGAATTAATAAATGAGTTCAACCAGGTTGCAGGATATAAGAGCAATACAAAAATCAATTATATTTCCATACGTGAACAATGAACAATCCAAAAGCTGAAAATTTTGTTTTAAATTCCATTTACAATAGCATCAAAAAGAATAAAAGAAGTGCAAGATTTGTACAACCTTGAAAAAGAACAAAGTTGAAAGACTCACACTTCCCAATTTCAAAACTTACTACCAAGCTGCAGTAATGAACACAATGTGGTACTGGCATAAAAACAGAGATACAGATCAATGAAACAGAACTGAGAGTCCAGGATATAGATATAACTCTTATATCTACAGCCAAATGATTCTGACAAAGTGCCAAGACAATTCAATGAGAAAAGAATAGTCTTTTCAACAAGTCGTGCTGGGACAACTGGATATCCACCTGAAAAAGTATGAAGTTGGACTACTACCTCACAATATATACAAAAAAGTAATTCAAAATGGTACCTACATCTAGATGTAAAAGCTGAAACTACAAAACACTTACAAGAAAACCTAAGTGTAGATATTTATGACCTGGGACTAGGCAATTATTTGTCCAATATGGCACCAAAAGAAAAACTAAATAAATTGGACTACATCAAAATTTAAAACGTTTGTGCATCAAGAAAGTGAAAAGAAAATCCACAGGAGAAAATATTTATAAATCATATATCTGATAAGGAACTGCAAGAATATATAAAGAACTCTTACAATACAGGCATACCTTATTTTTTTTTTTCTTTAGTCGAAGTCTCTTTATTTTTTTATGTTTATTTTATTTTACTTTATTTTATTTATTTTTTAAAATTTTATTATGTTATGTTAGTCACCATACATCATTAGTTTTTGATGTAGTGATCCACGATCCATTATTTTCGTATAACACCCAGTGCTCCATGCATTACGTGCCCTCCTTAATACCCATCACTGGGATAACCCATCCCGCCACCCCCCTCCCCTCTAAAACCCTGTTTGTTTCTCAGAGTCCATAGTCTCTCATGGTTCATCCCTCCCTCCAATTTCCCCCCCTTCATTTTTCCCTTCCTTCTCTTAATGTCCTCCATACTATTCCTTTTTGGGTGCTGAGTTTGAGAAGTTCTTTATAGATCTTGGATACCAGCCCTTTCTCTGTAATATCATTTGCAAATATCTTCTCCCATTCTGTGGGTTACTCCTTTGTTTTGTTGACTGTTTCCTTTGCTATGCAGAAGCTTTTTATCTTGATGAAGTCCCAAAAGTTCATTGTTGCTTTTGTTTCACTAGCTTTGGGAGATGTATCTTTTTTTTTTTTTATTGTTATGTTAATCCCCATACATTACATCATTAGTTTTAGATATAGTGTTCCATGATTCATTGTTTGTCAGGCATACCTTATTTTATTGCACCTCACAGACACTGCATTTTTTACAAATTAAAGATCTGTGGCAATGCTGCAGTGAACAAGTCTACTAGTGCCATTTTTCCAACAGCATTTGCTCATTTTGTGTCTCTGTGTCACATTTTGATAATTCTCACAATATTTCAAATTTTTTCCTTATTATATTTATTCTGATGATCTGTGATCAGTGATCTTTGATGTTCCTATTGTCATTGTTGTGAGGCACCACAAACCATGCCCGTATAAGATGGTGAACTTAATCGATCAATGTTGTATGCGTTATGACCACTCCACCAACCAGCTGTTTTCCCATTTCTCTCCCTCTCCTTGGGCCTCCCTATTCCCTAAGACACAACAATATTGAAATTAGGTCAACTAATAACCCTACAATGGCCTCTAAGTGTTCAAATGAAAGGAAATTTCCATGTCTCTCACTCTTAATCAAAAGCTACACATGACTAAGCTTAGTGAGGAAGGCATGTTGAAAGCCAAGATAGGCTGAAAGCTAAGCCTCTTGTGCCAAAGAGTTAGCCGAGGTGTGAATGCAAAAGAAAAGTCCTTGAAGGAATCAAAAGTGCTACTCCAGAACATGCAAATGATAAGAAAGTGAAACAGCCTTATTGCTGATATGGAGAAAATTTGAGTGGTCTGGATAGAAGATCAAACCAGTCATAACTATGCCTTAAGCAAAAGCTTAATCCAGAAAAAAGTCCTAACTCTCTTCAATTCTGCGAAGACTGAGAGATGGTGAAGAAGCTGCAGAAGAAAAGTGTGAAGCTAGCAGAGGTTGGTTGATGAGGTTTAAGGAGAAAAGCTGCCTCCATAACATAAAAGTACAAGGTGAAGCAGCAAGTGCTGATGTAGAAGTGGCAGCAAGTTATCCAGATCTAGCTAAGATCATTCATGAAGGTGGCTACCCTCAACAACAGATGTTCAATATAGAAAAAACAGCCTTCTATTGGAAAAAGATGCCTCTAGAACTTCCATAGCTAGAGAGGAGATGTCAGTGTCTGGCTTCAAAGCTTCAAAGGACAGGATGACCCTCTTGTTAGGGGCTAATGTAACCGGTGACTTTAAGTTGAAGCCAGTGCTCATTTACCATTCCAAAAATCCTAGGGCCTTGAAGAATTATGCTACATCTACCCTGCCTGCGCTCTATAAATGGAACAACAAAGCCTGGATGAGACCCCATCTGTTTACAACAAGGTTTACTGAATTTTTTAAGCCCACTACTGAGACTAACTACTCAGAAAAAAAGGATTCCTTTCAAAATATAACTGCTTGGGGCACCTGAGTGGCTCAGTTAAGCATCTGCCTTCAGCTCAGGTCATGATCCCAGGGTCCTGGGATGGAACCCTGTGTCAGGCTCCTTGCTCAGCAAAGAGTCTGCTTCTCCCTCTCCCCCTACCCCTCCCCTCCAATCATGTTTTTCTCTCTCTCAAATAAATAAATAAAATATTTAAAATACATAAATATATTATAAATTTATATATATTATATATTTTTAAAAAATACATTACATATATCTATAAAATATATATATATAACATATATATACACACACACATATATATATATATATATATAAAACTGCTCATTAAAAAAAAAAACTGTTCATTGACAATGTACCTGGTCACCCAAGATGGAGATGTACAATGAGATGAATCTATTCTTTTTTTTTTTTTTTTAAAGATTTTATTTATTTATTTGACAGAGAGAGACACAGCGAGAGAGGGAACACAAGCAGGGGGAGTGGGAGAGGGAGAAGCAGGCTTCCCGCTGAGCAGAGAGCCTGATGTGGGGCTCAATCCCAGGACCCTGGGATCATGACCTGAGCCGAAGGCAGACGCTTAACGACTGAGCCACCCAGGCGCCTCCGAGATGAATGTTTTCATGCTCACCAATACAACATCCATTCTGTAGCACATAAATCAAGGAGTCATTTCGACTTTCAAGTCTCATTATTTAAGAAATACATTTGATAAGGCTGCCATAGATACTGATTCTTCTGATAAATCTGGGCAAAGAAACCTGAAAACCTGCTGGAAAGGATTCACCATTCTAAATGCCATTAAGAACATTCATGATTCATGGGAAGAGGTCAAAATATCAATATTAACAGGAGTTTGGAAGAAGCTGATTCGAACCCTAATAGATGACTGTGAGGGGTTCAAGACTTGAGTGGAGGGAGTAATTGCAGATGTGGAAACAACAAGAGAACTTGAATGAGAAGTGGAGCCTGAAGACATGACTGAATTGCTGCAATCTCATGATAAAACTTGAATGGATGAGCAAAGAAGGTATTTCTTGAGATAGAATCTACTCCTGGTGAAGATACTGTGAAGACTGTTGAAATGACGCAAAGACTTAGAATATTACATAAACTTAGTTGATAAAGATGTAGCAGGGTTTGAGAGGATTGACTCCAATTTTGAAAGCAGTTCTTCGGAGGGTAAAATACTGTCAAACAGCATTGCATCCTACAGAGAAATCATTCGTGAAAAAAGAATCAATCAATGCAGCAAAATTCATTGTCTTATTTTAAGAAATTGCCACAGCCACCCCAGCCTTCAGCAACCACCACCCTGATGAGTGAGCCATCAACACTGAGGCAAGACCCTCCACCAGCACAAAGATTACAACTCACTGAAAGCTCAGATGATGGTTAGCATTTTTAGTAATATTTATTTTAAGTAGGCTCCATGCCCAGGACAAAGCCCAATGTGGGACTCAAACTCACGACCATAAGATCAAGACCTGAAGGGAATCTGGGTGGCTCAGTCGGTTAAAACATCTCCCTTTGGCTCAGGTTATAATCCCAGGGTCCTGGGATCAAGCCCCGTGTCACGGCAGGGAGTCTGCTTCTCCCTCTCCCTTTGCCCCTCCCCCTGCTCCTGCTTGCTCTCTCTAATTAAAAAAAAAAAAAAAAGATCAAGACGAGCTGAGATCAAGAGTCAGATACTCAACCGACTGAGCCACCCAGGTACCCCATAAAGAATTTTTTTACGTTTTTTATTTATTTAAGTAATCTCTACACCCAACGTGGGGCTCAAACTCACGACCTCAAGATCAAGAGTCACACACTCTTCTGACTGAGCCAGCCAGGTGCCCCTGTAATAAAGTATTTTTTAATTAAGGTATGTATATTGCTTTTTTTAGACACAATGCTATTACACACTTAATAGACTACAGTATAATGTAAACATAACTTTTATATGCACTGGAAAACCAAAAGATTCATTTGACTCACTTTATTGCAAATATTCTTTACTGTAGTGCTCTGGGACCAAACCCACAGTATCTTCAAGGTATATCTATAAGAGTGTTGGTGGTGTAGTAGTGAACATAGCTGCCTTCCAAGTATGTCTATAATAGTAAAAAGACAACCAATTTAATAATGGACAAAGGATCTGAATAAACATTTGTCCAAAGATATACAAATGGTCAAAAAACACATCAACATCATTAGTCATTAGGGAAATTCAAATCAAAATTATAATTAGATACCATTTCACACCCATTAGGATGCCTATAATAAAAAAGACACATAATGACAAATTTTGGTGAGGATGTGGAGAAATTGGAACCACCATACATCGCCACAGAAATGTAAAATGGTGCAGTTCTTTTGGAAAAAAGTTTGGCATTTCTTCAAAGGTTAAACAGAGTTAACATATGATCCAGCAATTCCACTCCTAGATATATATTTAAAATAAATGAAAATATACATCCACACAGAAACTGTACGTAAATGTTCACAGCAACATTATTCATAACAGCAAAAAGGGAGAAACAACCCAAATGTCCATCAAATGTGAAAGAATACGTAAAATGTCTTTTTACGTATGTAAAATGTATAATATGTATAAAAATACATACGTATTTGTACGTATGTAAAATGTATAATACAATGGAGTATTATTTCGTGAAAAAACTCACCAAATATTGTTCAGCAATAAAAAGAAATGATACCTATTACAACATGGATAAACCTTAAAAACAAACTGAGTGAAAGAAATAAGATACAAAAGACCACATATTGTAGGATTCCATTTACATGAAATGTCCAAAATAGGCAAATCAAATCTATAGAGACAGAAAAATAGATTAGTAGTTTCCTAGGGCTAGGGTGATGAGGATAGAGAAGAATGGCAAGTAACTGCTAATGGCTATAGGGTTTCTTTTAGGAAGATAACCTGGATTGGAGTGATGACTACACAATCCCATGAATACACTAAAAAGCACTGAATTGTACACCTTAAGTAGGTGAATTTATGGTATGTTAATTGAATCTCAGTAAAGCTGTTACACACACACACACACACACACACACACACACACACACTTCAGTAAAATGGCAAGAGCACCCACTGGTCTTAAGAGTCAGACCTAAGTTCAAATCCTGGTTCTACTACTCACTACCTGAATGACCATGACTTCTCACTGAATCTATTTTCTTTATTTGTAAGATTAGGATAATAATAATAATCACTACCTTTGCAAAATGGCTGGGAAATAAGGTAAGAAAATAGACGCGAAAGCGCTTTGCATACAGCTGATTTCCTAAAATACTTATTTTCTCTTGATAAACATTTCTTGTCACTAGACCAAAATAATCTTACTGATCAAAATAATTGAAACAAGGAGAGAAGGACACTTTTCTCATTTCATTTAAGTAGCTCTGTGGCTTTTTCCCACAAGCTAAAAGAAAAATAAACAGACCTGACTCCCAGACCAGTGCTCCTTCCGTGGAGCTAACTTAGATAACCTTGCGAGCACTTTCTCTTTCCCTTCCCTAATTCTTCTATGCTTCTCCCTCTCCCTCTCCCTATTCCTCCTTCCCAGGTTTGGATCTGTTTCTTTTCTAGTATCATCAGAAGTGAGAGACAGGGACAACCTTTCTCCCCACCCTTCCAGTTACCTACCTTTAGAAGGACCTGCCCTCTTGAGCTCCAGTATGCGCTTTCGACCAGAAGCCAAGAACTCTTCTTATTTACTTTTTTTTTTAACAGGGGCCAAGCTGAGCTGCTTTGGTCACCTCTCTCTGCTCTCTCCCGAGGTTAGGCAGGCATTCTGCCTGAAAGCATAACTTGGGCCAGACAACCTGGAGCAATTTCCTTTTCCCTGTCTATGGGAATGAACTAGCCTTAAGGAGGGGCCATAGGCAAGTTTTAACAGCTTATGTTGGACTTTCTTCCCAGGAAGTGGTTTCGAAGAGAAAAAAGACCATGGGTATCTTGGTGAGAAAAAACATGGAAAAAGAATATGTAAGAGAAAAAGACTATCGATGGCTTTAACAGAGTATTCAGCTGCATACAGGACATGTCAAACATTTCCCAGATCTAATTCCTACCAGTACTTCGAGGACAAATGCTTGCCTCCTCAAAAAAAGCCTCCCATGACCACTTCAGCCCAAGAAAATATTAAGCAAGTACTCATTATGTGTTGGTCACTATAGTAACTTTATCTCATTTAATCTTCACAACCTGAGGTCATTATTATCCGCATTTCGGAGATGAAGAAACTGGTAAGAGAGGTTAAGTAACCTGCCTTACTGCCTTAGCCAATAAGTAGCAGAGCTGCAATTTATCCCCAGATCTTTCAGACAGCAGAAAACTAAGCTCTCAACTAATTTACTAAATTGTTTCTCAAGACAATTTCCCCCTTCTTTGAACCTATATTATATTTACTGTCTGTATCACATATTAAGCAATTAATTTCAGGCTCTCTTGTCTTAGTTACATGTGCATTAGATTTGTTCCAGACCCTGTGCTAGCGCCTATGAATAAAAGATATAAATAGCAGGCAGTCTCTTCTCTAAGGCAGGGCTTCTCAAACTGGAGACATGGTATATATGCACATACACATGTGTGTGCATGCACACACACACAATCTATAAATATAAAACTAAAACACAAGTTTCACAAAACAGTCCTTGCTCTTTCTATATAGCATGTATTCTGATTTTTTTTTTCTGGCGTATTCTGTTTGACTTTTTAAAAATGCTGGTCCAACGTACTATGTTAAATCAACAATCCAGGGGTTATGACTTACACAGTTGGAAAAAAACACTGCCCTTGAGAGCTCCCAGGTTAAAAGGGGAGATAAGACATTAGTAAGAGTAAAAATAATGACAATAACAGTAGCCAACATTTCAGGAACTCTTATTGTGTGTCTAGCATTCTAATAAGCACTTTACGTGAATTATTTGGATCCAAAACCCAACCCAGGTGCCTGTTTAAATCCAATGTCCATATTCTTTTGACCACACCACACTGCCTATGCAGCATGAGAACTATAATGAGGAACATTTCCATGAGGATATGAGGGTGGGGGAAGGGAACAGTCAGGAAACTTCACAAAAGTGAAGGTTTCTGAGTGTGTCTTGAAGTATAAATTTTAAAGAATTTGGCACATGAACTCCTATAGGTGCTCTATAAATATCTGTGGATAGAACCCTTTACCTTCTCTTGTGATACTGAAAAATAGCATGTTATTTTTAGACAGAAATCTACGAAATTTTTAACTGATGCTGTCTCTCCTAATAGAAATCTCAAGGTACACCTGCCACATGGCACTTTAAAAAAAAGTTTTAGAGTTTGGTAACAGTTTCTCTGGAAGAACTGTCTATGGAATGACACCCAGTATTGGCTACCAGGAGACCAGGGTCTTAATGCCAGAATTTATGTGTGTCTTTGGGCAGATGACTTTACCTCTCTGGGACTCAGTTACTAATCTGTAAAATGATAAAAACAGGCCATATGACCACTAAGGTTCTTTCTAGTACTAATAAATTCTAATAATAAATTCTAGTGATTCTACTGCTAATAAATCCAGCAAGTCCATGAAAAAGAATAAATAATTTTAATAAAACCCACTGACCCACAAAGACATGAGGATGAATTTGAGGTTCTAGAACTGAGCTCCTGGGTCTCTGTCTTGCCTGATACCCTTAGCTGGATGTGGGATGAATACACACCCAAAGACTTAACATACACTATTTCATCACCAGAACCTAAGTTTCTTCATGTAAGAGGCTGGTGATTAGAAGCCACATAGGAGTAGATTTTAGTTTTAAGGGCCAAAATGTCGAACCACGAAAATGACTGTCTCTAGCAATAGAGAGCTCTCCATCATGGAAATATGCAAGCAGATATTATAGAAATATTTGGGAGGAACTTTGCAGAAGAAATTCAAACATGGGGTAAAAGCTGTGTTAGATGTCCTTACAAGGAACTTTCAGTCCTAAAATTCTACAATTCTCTCTTCACACAACAACAGAAAGAATAGCCTTTAGCATACGTTGGAGGGGAAAAAATACCCAAAAAGTTTCCTGAACTTTTCCACTCTCCTTCCCTCTTTCTTTCCATATTTCGATTCCAGCACACTATGTCATTCACAGCCAGAGACATCTGTCTGCTCTTCTCAGGATTTGTTTTTAATTTATGAAGAGGATGGATGGGTTTAGTCATCAAGGAAAGAGCCACTAAGTATATCTTCAGGGCCCAGGTCCACACCAGCGAATACCTCTCAGAAGAATGGGACATTACAAGATTGGTTCTACCCAGCAGTATCCAAACTCAAGTGGCCATTGATTTCTCAGGGCACATAGATTAATGGCCCTCAAAGCATAAAGTTAGGAACCTACTGTGGATACCTATGCCAGCCC
This sequence comes from Halichoerus grypus, assembly GCF_964656455.1. NCBI lineage: Eukaryota > Metazoa > Chordata > Mammalia > Carnivora > Phocidae > Halichoerus > Halichoerus grypus. The sequence continues at coordinate 56,017,281 of NC_135722.1, forward strand.
CAGCCACCCAGACTAGTTGAAGACACTCCTGTAACTGGAGAATGAGGTATTGTAAATTGAGTCCCTGCTGCCTCTACTGGGTGATCTTGGACCATTCATTGCTTCACTTTGAGCCTGAATAATTCCAATTATAAAATGTACCAATTGTAAAATGAATAAATAAGATGATCCGTAAGACTTTTTCCAGTACTGATATTGTTACTCTAATATAAAATAGTATTCTTATAATTTAATTAGCATCTATCCTAAATTCTCAAAAACATAAGTACAAAAATAATAGTAAACACTTAACACCTAATGAACACGTATTTTGGCAGATGCAGTACTTTGCATGCTTACTTCCTTTCATCTTCACAGCAATCCTATTTTATATATGAGGAAACAAACTGAGAAAGATTAAGAAATTTGCCCAAGTTCACAAAGGTGAGTAGGAGAGCCAGAGCTTCACCTAGACCAACTGATTCTAAGTCCAGTCCTCTTTCTGCTCAACTATTCATTTCCAGGCTTCTACCTCAAAAAGAATATTACCTGGAAAGTAAGAGAACAGAGAGTAAAGAGGGCTAAAACCTAACTTCAACCAGCTGGCAATGGTCTGCTTTCTACAGCCAATAGAGAAATAACAAAAAGTAGTGGAGCCACCAAAAGAAAAGAACCCTCCTAAGCTGCTGGAAGCAAGATTCATTTGAAATTCCTCCCACCTCTACCTTCTCTCTCCATTAGTCTCCAAAAGATAGATGGGCTTGGGGACCAATAATAGGCCAGAGAAAGTGTGTTTACATCTAAATAATCCAAAGGAGACAGAGGCCAACTTATAGGACCAGTCCTTCTCACCTGCTGCTGATTTACCCAGTTACCTCCTCTCCCAGGAAGCCTGTTGCATGACCTCTGCCTCTCCAAGGAAGGCCTTCATTCATTCCTCCAGATCTGGATCCTAATTCCAGAAGAAGCTATACCATCTTAAAGACAGGAGACATAGCCAGCAGCAACGAATGCCCACCTCTCCCTCTGCTGGCTTAAAGGAAAAATCTAAGGAGGAAAGGGTGAGAAAAACATCTAGGTTTCTTAGGAGACATCTAGGTCCGCTGCTCTGCTGTTCTATCTGTAGAAGTGTAGAAAGGATAGTACGCCAACACCCCTCAGGCTACTGCTCACCCAGTGACATCAGAAAAACCAACCCTTTTCTTTACATGGAGAAGTCTTTTGAAATCACTCAACCCAATGGTTTCCAAGCTTTTCTAAAAGTCTCTTGAACTCTTTTTTTCCCATCAAATCTTACAGAAACACCAATATCTAAACAGATAAATGTAGTGCTGCTCTGGCTGAAAAGGAGGTGGGGAAGTTCCACTTCCTCAGCCTCTTCCCACTTCCCAGTCTCACCACAATAGCCTGTGAAGTTGCACTTCAAAACCCTGAGACTCTATTTAACACCTCCTTGTTTTACTTAAAGAAACTACGGTCCAGAGGGAGAACATGACTTTGTCAAGATCACACAGTCAGTTAGTGCCAAAGCTGCAACTCAAATTCAGACGTACTGACTTAAATGGCAGTCAATTTCCCATCTCATCACACTATTCCTTTGAGATGATCACATGAAAATGAATGTGAGGGCGCCTGGGTGGCTCAGTCGTTAAGCGTCTGCCTTCGGCTCAGGTCATGATCCCAGGGTCCTGGGATCGAGTCCCACATCGGGCTCCCTGCTCGGCAAGAAGCCTGCTTCTCCCTCTCCCATTCCCCCTGCTTGTGTTCCTGCTCTCGCTATCTCTCTCTCTGTCAAATAAATAAATAAAATCTTTAAAAAAAAAAAAAAGAAAAAGAAAATGAATGTGAAAGGCGTTTTAAAAGCACTAAGTGCTGGAGGCTTGCATAGTTCCTTCAGCTAATTTTCTCTACAGGTAAAAGAATCAAAATGCTCAGATTTCCAAGGTTAATTTCACCAGATGAAACTCAGGGGCAAAGAATTCCTCTCATGTTCCCCAACTCCTCAATAAAGTGTCTATTTGTAAGAATAGGCATGATTATGTTACCAACTTAGAAAGACTGATAGTAAATAAATAAGACTCAGGAGGCTTCTGCAGGACTCCCTGCTCCCTGTGTCCTGAGAAACCATCCCTTAAAGACATATGGGAATTTACCTGATATCCACCATGCCTGGAACATGGACTAGAATCTACACCTGTGTATTAAATAAAATTAACTTTTTAGGGACACCAGGGTGGCACAGTTGGTTGAGCGTCTGACTCTTGGTTTCAGCTCAGGTCGTGATCTCAGGGTCCTGAGGATCCAGCCCTGTGTCAGGCTCTGCACTCAGCACAGAGACTGCTTGGGGTTCTTTCCCTCTGCCCCTCCCACTCGTGCTTTCTCTCACGCGTGTGCGCTCTCAAAAATAAATTAATTTAAAAAAATTTTTAAATAAAGTTAACTCCTTAATAAATTATGTGTATAGCCTGGGCCTCAAAGTTTCTCTACAGCTATGGTAGCCAGCCTCGAAGACAATATCCAATGGTCCCTGCCTCCTGGTATTTGCACCTTTGTGTACCCTTTCCCACCTAGTAGAAGGGTTGGTCTGTGTAACCAAAAGAATACAGAGTGATGGTATGTCATTTCTGAAATTAAGATTATAAAAGACACTACAGCTTCTGTTTTGGCTCTTTTCTCTCTCAGATCATTCACTGTGGGGAAGCCAGCTGCCATGTTGTGAGCTGCCCAATGGAGAGGCCACGTGGCAAGGAACTGAAGTCGTCAGCCTGCCAACAGCCAGCAAAAAACTGAAGCTGGCCAATAACCAGATGAGTGAGTATGGAAGGGGATCCACCAGGCCCAGTTGAGCCTCTAGATGATTGTAGCCCTGGGCAACAGCTCCCCTGTAATCTCAGCTGAGATACTGAGCCAGAAACACCCAGCTTGGCCACTCTAAAATTCCTCACCCTCAGAAACTGTGTAAGATAATAAATGTTTATTTTTTAAGCTGCTAAATTTTGCAGGCAATTTATTTAAGCAACAGTACATAACTAATACAACCAAGAAACTAAGGCTTCTGGGTTTACATCCGAAAGCCCATTATGAAACCAAAAGTCCAGCTGAAACAAAACCTAAGGCCTCTAGGGTTGGGGCTTCCCCTTAAACAGTAACTCTCTGCATTGCTTACTCATAAGGTAACCAGCTGAAAGTCACTTCATCTCTCTTAGCTGTGGTTTCCTTATTGAACATATAGGGATATTTCCCTTGCAGATTATGGTGAGGATTAAATGAGAACAGCTCATAAAAGCATCTTTAAAACTGTAAAACTATACAAATTAAAGTTGTTATAATAAAGACTTTGGAAGGTACCCCACCAAGCACACCCCCAACAGCCATCAAAAGGAAGATGACTCTGTTGAGTGAAGTCACATGGAGTAGTTTCTTTTTTACCATTGATCCGACTGTATCAAAGGTATTTCCCTCTATCACTGCCCCTCATAATAACAAAAAGTAACAATTACCAATGCTTGGTATTACATACCAAATATAGTGCTAAGGGCTTTCACATTATTTTCTCATTTACGACTCCATTTAACATACAAGGAAACAGAAACTTAGAGAGGTTAAAATGATTTGGTTAGTAATGGAGCCAGAATTGAACTTCACATCCATGCAACTCCAAAGACCATGTTCTTTCCACGAAACCAACATGCTGCTTACTATACCTAGGAGCCTGAAAGTATCCAATACAAAGGCATTCAGATACAACTTAAAAGAACTGAAAAAATGAAAGAGAAAGGAAGAAAGATCACCTTTCAAGTTAATGGGGAAATAAAAAGATTCAAGAGATGTGGACTTTGGTCCTATCCATGGCACCAAGCAGCTGTAACACCTTGGGCAAGTTATCTATTAGTGAAAAATTTAAAAACCCTCATATTTACATAGTACTTCGGAATCTACAAAGCATTCTGAAGTATCTGCAAATATTTGATTGTCACAGCAAACCTTGAAGGTAGTTTTAATTCTCTCCATTTTACAAATGAGAAAGCTGAGACTCAGAAAGTTATTTTGAGCTATTAAACAGCTGGTACATGCTAGAGATAATACACCTAGATTTCTTTATTCTCAGAGGTACCTGAGACTCAACAGTTTTAGGGAATGTCCAAAGGTCACAGCAAGGACAAGAGTCCAGTTTCCTTGACAGATGTTGGCAAGGATGCGGAGAAAGGGGAACCCTCCTGCACTGTTGGTAGAAATGCAAGCTGGTGCAGCCACTCTGGAAAACAGTACGGAGGCTCCTCAAAAAGTTGAAAATAGAGCTACCCTACAACCCAGCAATTGCACTACTGGGTATTTACCCCAGATATACAAATGTAGTGATCCGAAGGGGCATGTGCACCTCAATGTTTATAGCAGCAATGTCCACAATAGCCAAACTATGGAAAGAGCGTAGATGTCCATCAACAGATGAATGGATAAAGAAGATGTAGTATATTGTGGAATATTATGCAGCCATCAAAAAGATGAAATCTTGCCATTTGCAACGACATGGATGGAACTAGAGGGTATTATGCTAAGTGAAATAAGTTAATCAGAGAAAGACAAGTATCATATGATCTTACTGACATGAGGAATTTGAGAAACAAGACAGAGGATCATAGGGAAAGGGAGGGAAAAATGAAACAAGATGAAACCAGACAGGGAGACAACCATAAGAGACTCTTAATCTCAGGAAACAAACTGAGGGTTGCTGGAGTGGAGGGGGGTGGGAGGGATGGAGTGGCTGGATGATGGACATTGGGGAGGGTATGTACTTTGGTGAGCACTGTGAATTGTATAAGACTAATGAGTCACAGACCTGTACCCCTGAAACAAATAATACATTTTATGTTAATTTTTAAAAAAAGATAATTAAAAAAAAAAAAAGAACACCGTTTCCTTCTTACTCCCCTAACCCAGTGCTACAACCAGGTATACAAACCTGGAGAGCTTTTTAAAAACACTGATGCCTGAACCCCATACCTACCTTTACCCCCCAAATTTAATTTATTTGGTCCTGCCTGGGTGGAATCTAAGTATCAACATAATTTTAAGCTTTCTAGGAATGGCCACACTTGAGAACTACTGCCCTAATCCCAAGAGTCACAGATTAAGAAATGTCATGATTCAACCTTATTTTCTTATTCCTTGAGTGAAGCCATCTATTTTTTTTTTTTGTAAATTCATCACATTTACAAAGAAAAAGATCTTCTATTATTACAAATGACTGTGTAAGTTAAAATAATTTAATTTTTGTTACCTAAGAGTAAATTTTTATGCAATATGCAATCAACATCTTACTGGTCAAGACTGGATATGTGGCATGCATTAATAAAATTGCCCATAATAGTATACTGTGAACAAAAATAACTAAGAAAATTGAAGTAATCCTGTTTCTCTAAATATCCCTGCTTGAGGATCTCAGAACTCCTTGGTTCTACCAAGATGAATTTACCTGGAGTGTCCTCTTATGAGGGTTTGGATATTGTACAGACTTGTTTCATAATATCTCCACTTCTCTCCGCTAATTCAACTCTTACCTGACCAAGTTCTTTCCTTAACCCCCAAACCTATGGTTATGGGTTTGAGCTGTGTCTCCCAAAATAAGATATGTCAAAGTCCTAAACCCTAGTATCTCAGAATGTGATTTTATTTGAAAATAGTTTTTAGAAAGGTAATTAAGTTAAAATGAAGTTATTAGGGTGGGCCTTAATGCAATATGACTTGGGTCCTTCTAAGAAAGAGAAATTTGGAAACAAATTTCCAAATTCCAGCTAGGCTGTTCTGGCCTGTGCTTACTAAGAAGTTCTCACACACACACACACACACACACACACACACACACACACACACACACACCTATGAAAAGACACAGAGAGAAGATGTCCATCTACAAGCCAAGGAACACCTGAGGCTACCAGAAGCTAGGACAAGGGCCTGGAACAGATCCTTCCCTCACACCTTCAAAGGGAGCATGGCCCTACTAACGGCTTGATTTTGGACTTGTGGCCTCCAGAACTGTGAGACTATAATTTTCTGTTGTTCTAAGTCAACTAGTTTGTGGTACTTTGTTACAGGAGGTCTAGGAAACTAATTATCTGCCTTTCTCTAAACTCTTAAGTTTGTACCCAGTTTATTTGGTAGAACTGTTCAATTTTTTAGCATATACATCCTACTGTCCTAATGAAATCAAAGCCTTTCGGGGGCAGGAACACCATTCATCTACCAATCTTAGGGAGAGACTGATCTCAGAAAAAGTATTCAGGAAACATTTGCTCACTTGATCACTTTCTGGAAAATGTTCAACAACCACTACTGTTGTTTTAGAATTTAACAACCAGAAAATCACTTCTCCTACTTCCATAATTCTGTTACACAGGAATTAGCTTTTTTTTAAAAAAAGATTTTATTTATTTATTTGACAGCAAGAACAAGAGCACAAGCAGGGTGGAGGGGTAGAGGGAGAGGGAGAATCAGACTCCTCACTGAGCAGGGAGCCCAACACGGGGCTCAATCCCAGGACCCTGGGATTATGACCTGAGCCAAAGTCAGACACTTAACTGACTAAGCCACCCAGGTGCCCCCGGAATTATCTATTTTTAAATCAACATTCTTCTTCATGAGTTTTTGGTATATATAATATCATTTACTCTCTGGTACCCATAAGTGAAAAACTCACAATATCATATAATCTTATACTGTTTGGGACTGAGAGAGAGCTTACAGACCATCTAGTGCAAACCTAACGTGGTGTTTTCCTCAATGCATACATACCATTTCTCTTTTGTTTTTTTAATTTTTTTTAAGATTTTATTTTTAAGTAATCTCTCCAGCCAACACAGGGCTCGACCTCACAACCCTGAGATCAAGAGTCACATGCTCCACTGACTGAGCCAGCCAGGCACCCTGCTCTCTCTTTTATGATAAATGCTACATTCTCCCTTGTCCATTGTATTAGTTACTGGCTTACAGGGCTCCTTCTCACCATGCCACCTCCCATTAGGCTATACACATATCAGGGGTTGAGAGTCTCTCATTCATCCCCATTGCTTATCATGGTTCATAGTACATGCTCAATCAACAGTTCCTATTGTTTTCTCTTTCTTTGCCACTAGTCCATGAGCTTCTCCAAGACAGGAACTGGATCTTACTTACCTTTGTATACCTAGAGTCTAGCACAGCAAGTAGCATAAAATAAATACAATAATATTTGTTGTTGATGCAATAAAAATGTTTCACTCACTATTTCTGTGCTAGGCTGTTCTAGCCTATGAAATTACTAAGAAGTTTAGATGCCCAACAATCAACAAGCAAAAAGTATCAAGTCAAAAAAGAACCAACTTTTAGTCCAAAAGGAAAAATATATTGGCAAGTTACTTTGAGTTAAATGTTGAGGTATCTTAAATAGGTTAGGTCCTCAAGACCCCACAGCTGCCTGGGACGCCAGAAACTAGAGATTCCAAACAGTTCTGTCTCAGAAATTCACTCAGGTAGCTCTCAAAAGAGCAGACATAATTTTCTGCTTAACTGACATACGTCCATTAACAGCACCCAAACCTCAAACAGACTAAGAACAACAGCCTGGCCAAGCATCTTGTCTCCACTGGTATAAAGAGAAGTCCAAGCCAGCATCAGAAAAACACTAATTCAGACTTCCAAAAAACTTCTCAGTTCCTAATAGGCTCCAGTGACTTCCTAAAGGAGTCCTTTAGGTTGTGTTGAAGCCCAGAGAAAGAGCAGAGCAACCCTAAAAAGACCTCACACATTTTCAAATTAGTGAAGCTCAGTGGAAGCTCAACAGCAGCTCATTCTTCCAACTTGAATGTCACCTCCACTCTGGAGCCTTCATTGCCTCTTCTTCCCCCTTCCCACTCCTTGCTTAGATAATACTTGGTACATCTCTCTATTATACATTCATCACTGAATGTTATAATAATTTTAGTGTCTTTCTTTCCCGTTAAAGCAGACACACAATAATCACAGCTGCAAAAAGCAAAAAGCTGTTCTTTCCCATGCTAAGACCTCAGGTATCCTGGCTTGTCCTAATCCCAGGAGAAAAAGGAAAAAGGGTGAATGTTTTAAAATGGCTGCCTATTTACCATGTACTAAGAGCCATGGATTTGTATACTGTGATTGCTCTTTTTTTTAATTTAAATTCAATTAGCCAACATATAGTACAATATTAGCTTCAGATGTAGTGTTCTATAATTTATCAGTTGCATATAACACCCAGTGCTTTTCACCCAATTACCGCATCCCCCCCCCAACCTCCTCTCCAGCAACCCTCAGTTTGTTTCCTATAGTTAAGAGTCTCTAATGGTTTTTCTCCCTCTCTGATGACTTCCCATTTGGTTTTCCCTCCCTTCCCCTATGATCCTCTGTGCTGTTTCTTATATTCCACATATGAGTGAAACCATATGATAATTGTCTTCCTCTGATTGACTTATTTCATTCAGCACAACACCCTCCAGTTCCATCCACGTCGATGTAAATGGTAAGTATTCTTTTTTAAAGTATCATGCTCTGGTCAGTATAGTAGGCAGATACACACAGACTTCAGAACACCCAGTCCTGTTTGTTTGAATCCTAGGCCTTAATCATCCTGAACAAGGGGCTAGACATTAGCATTAAAGGACCAGTGCTCTTCAGGAATCAGGAAAATTTCATACTCCTTAGAATAGTAAGGAACTTAGAGGTCGCCAAGGCCTAGTTCCTCCTTTTACAGAGGGAAACTGAGGCCCAAAAAGGGGAAAGGATTTGGTCAAGGTCCCATAGTCTGCTAAAACCAAACTCATGTTTTGATTACTAGTTCAGTACAATTTCTAATGTATCTTTTCTCTTAAAAAAAAAAATTCCAGGGGTACCTGGGTAGCTCAGTCAGTTAAGTGTCTGACTTTGGCTCAGGTCACGATCTTGGGGTCCTGGGATGGAGCCCAGCATCAGGCTCCCTGCTTAGCAGGGAGTCTGCTTGTTCCTCTCCCTCTGCCCCTCCCCACACTTGTGCTCTCTCTCTCCCCCTAATAAATAAATAAAATCTTAAAAAAAAAATAAAAATAAAAATAAATTCCAGGGGCACCTAGATGGTGCAGTCGGTTAAGTGTCCGACTCTTAGTTTTGGCTCAGGTCATGATCTCGGGGTTGTGAGATCCAGCCCCCCATCAGGCTCTGTGCTCAGCAGAGAGTCTGCTTGGGATTCTCCCTCCCTCTCCCTCTGCCCCTCCCTCTCGTGAGCATGCTCGCTCTCTCTAAAAATAAATCTTTAAAAAAATTCCAATCTCAAAAATGAGGATTTAGGGAGGTATTTTGTCCAAGGTCATATACCTAGTAGATGATGAAGTCAAAATCTAAACCTAGGACATCTCCTGGGAAGGCCCAGCCTCTAACTCTCCCTTACTTTCATGGTGAAGTTTTTGCAACTCCAGATATAAATGCAACTTCATTTTCTTTACCTTTAACTTCCTTTGAAGTTTGCTTCTAGTTAAATTTGCCAGATTAAAAACACATTAACATATGTTCCTACCTAAAATCACACTAAAATGATAGTAAAAGTGGGGCACCTAGGTGGCTCAGTCATTAAGTGTCTGCCTTCGGCTCAGGTCGTGATCCCGGGGTCCTGGGATCGAGCCCCGCATCGGGCTCCCTGCTCCACGGGAAGCCTGCTTCTCCCTCTCCCACTCCCCCTGCTTGTGTTCCCTCTCTCACTGTGTCTCTTTCAGTCAAATAAATAAATAAAATCTCTAAAAAAAAAAAATGATAGTAAAAGTAAAAAACTCAACAAGGAAGAGAATGGGTAGCAGACATCAAAAGATGACAGATTTCAACAAATTTTTAGAGTATACATAGTGAATGGAGGATTTGTGACCTAAAAAAAGAAAGGCAAAAGAAGATGTAATTTACAGCACAGTATGGTCCCTGGACAAGAGAGAGATGTGTGGTATCTGGACTACAGGATCACATCCCCTAGAAAGAATCACTGGATTAAAACACCTAAAAGAAAAGGCCTAGGAAGTATAAATCATTTGCCCCAAATCACATAAGGCTAACAAGAGTTTGAACCACGGTCTTCTCATTTTTGTTACCTTTCTGTAATGCATTTGCTATTAGTCAACTTAAGAAAAGACAGAACGACTCAATAGCCCATGTCACAAAACAAGGAGACAGAAGTGTTTCCCAATGTCTACCATTTGGCCTCCTTTACCAACTCCATAAAAGTCCTTTGTGTTTAGGTTCTCCCTGGTAAGAGCTTAGGCTATTCAAACAGTTGGAGTAAGAACCCCATATTCCAATTCATATTCCAATTGTCTGATTCTACAGTTCTTTTTTTTTTTTTTTTTTTTTAAAGATTTTATTTATTTATTTGAGACAGAATGAGAGAGAGAGAGAGAGCACATGAGAGGGGGGAGGGTCAGAGGGAGAAGCAGGCTCCCTGCCGAGCAGGGAGCCCGATGCGGGACTCGATCCAGGGACTCCAGGATCATGACCTGAGCCGAAGGCAGTCGCTTAACCAACTGAGCCACCCAGGCGCCCCTGATTCTACAGTTCTGAAAAAGTAGGTTAACAGCACCTGACAAAATATGACAAAGCTTAGAAGCAAAAGATCTCAGAAGCACTGTTTCAGGTCAAAGTTGAGCTCATCCACATTACCCATGATAGTGCGAGAGAAGCAGTTTTCATCCCTTTTTAGAACAGAACATGCCCTAAGGTAGGTGTTGTTACATCTGCTAACCAGTTAAAACAGATTCATTTGTAAGTGCCAAATTATAGGACTGCCTACAGTACCGATTAAGGCATTAACAACTCCAGACCATTTCTTAATACACAGCAATTATGTGAGTGCCACCGCTATTTGCACCTTACTCTCATTTGAACTCTTATCCATCACTGCATTAAACACATCTGCATACTCACTTTGTGGTTTTCTGATGTGCACAGAAAGAATACTGAATTAGGAGTCAGAAGAATAGTTCTAAACACAGATCAAGCTTTGAAGTCAGCAAACAGGTTTGAAACCCAGTCCTCTGAATTACCAGCTGTGAGAGCATAAACAGATCACTAATCTCTGGCCCTCAATTACTTCATCTGTAAAATGGGCCTAATACTACATGAGAGACCTGTTGTAAGGACTAAGTGAGAGTATATGGCAACTTGCACAGCAGTAGGGCACTGAACAAATGTTAGTTGCCTCTTTTGTTGACCACCTCCTATATGACAGGTACTTTCAACATTGGAAGGGCTGGCTGAGGAAGTGTTTAGGGAGAGGAAGAATAGATGAACAAGTAAAATTACAATACAATACAGTACAAAAAAGTACAATACAATAAATGCTACCATAGCTATTGGAATAAAGTATCACATAAACACTGAAAAAAAGGATATTCTGTCTGGAACAGAAGGAGAGTGTCAGGGAAGGTATCAGAGACAGATATTTTAACTGGGCCTTGAAAGTTGTTGAGCAGAAGTACAGGAAGCAAAGAAAAACATGTTACACAAAAGAAACTATGAGAAACAACTTAGGGAGACATGAAAGAGGTATATATGGCTTATCTAAGCAACAGTGAAAAAACTTGAGAGAAGTGAATGAGTTATACAGAATGAGAAAATTAGCATAAGAGCCTACCCATAGGAATTTTTTGTGGAGAGAAAAGTGGTATGAGAAGCAAGGAGAGGTAGTCATCTTAGAAACTCATGAAGAAAATATTTACTAAAAAAGAAAAGAAACAAAATCACCACTGTGATTATAAAGGATTGTAATATGGAAAAGAGCTTGAATTTACATTGTGATTATAAAGGATTGTAATATGGAAAAGAGCTTGTATGACCCAAGGGTCAGACTTACAAGGGTAGATGGAAATTAAAGAGTGACATAAAAATGGCCCAGGGATATTAATCACATACAGAGTGGAGTGTTTGGAATTTAAAAGGAAATATCCCTTCTTTAAGTGGTGAAATTAGCCCAGAGAACTCAAAGAAGACAATTCTTATCTACTGGTTAAGGAGCCCAGGCTTTCTCTTCCTCTTTGGGGACAGGACTTGACTTGATGGTCTTTTGATGCAACCAGGTTTGAGGAAGGTATTTCAGCCACTTCCTGAGGCTTTACACAATTCAATTCAACCTCAAAAGGGAACGCTAGCCCACACAAAAACAGCCTAAAAAAGAAAACTAAACTAAAGCAGGTAACTGACTTTAGAGGAAACTAGGCACGGGGCTTAAAGAGAGAGGGGTCATAGGGCTGCAGAACAACACAGGCATCAATTATGTGTTACTTCATTAATGGAGGAGTGCACTTGCTGGGATGAGCACCTGGTGATGTATGGAACTGCTGAATCACTATATTGCACACCTGAAACTAATGTTACACTGTATGTTAACTGAACTTTAAATAAAAACTTCAAAAAATGTAAATAAAATTTTCTATTTTTTCCTTTGCAATAGGAATACACAGATTTGAATCAGACAAGACCTCTGCCTTCAAGGAGTTCCCATTCTAGTAAGGTAGAAGACATGGCAATCAGTGATTATCTTTGAGTCATAAAGACCTGGATTCAAATCCTAAGTCTACCCTTTACTAGGTAAAGCAAGTCATTTCCTTTATCTAAACTCTATATTCCTTATCTGTGAAATTGAGGGCATCAGCCTAATTCAAAGGATTACTAAGCATTTGGTGAAATAATGTATTCAAAGCACCCAGAAGAATGTCTGATCTGTAGTATGCATGATTAGTATGTATTTACTGAATTAATGGCTTATATGAGAGTATTCTTTTGGGGGAGGAAGAAGGAGGGAATCTATTAGCATTTCCCATAGCTGTCCCATAATCCTGGAACTTCTGAGGAAATGCTGTTTGCCTGACCATGCAGATTTTATGTTCTCTAGCTCTTGTGTATTAGAACCACCAACCCCATCCCAGGATTAAAAACCAGAAAGATGAACCCAGCAGGTGCCACACAATGACTAGGAATGAAGGAAATAGTCGTCTGGCCTGACCAAGGTAGTAAAGGGAAGCTGGCAGTAGAGCAAAGCTTAAAAAACCCAAGACCCAAAATTTCACAAATCCATCAGGCTAAAGACTATAAAAGCCTGATTAAATATAAATATAAATATCTCAGCAAAGTGGAGCTTGGATAAGATATTAGGGGCCACCAGGTATTTATGGACCTCTATGGGCCACAGTACTTCTCCATTTCAGGTAGTCATTCTTTCAATAAAAATATATTACATATCTACTGTAGGTCAGGTGTTTGGGGCAACAGAGGACTTAGACATGGTCCCAACACTTTGAGACATTTATGTCAGAGACTGAGATCACTATGAGAAAAGGTTTCACCACAAACATTCTGACATACAGATATTCAGTGGCCTGCAGTCAGTGGTGATGAAAAGTAGCATTACTTTTCCCATTTCCATTCTCCCTTCTGAGTTTCCCAGCCACCAAATTTCCTCTACCTTTTCTTCAATCAATTCACCACATTTAATGCCTGCCATCTCTACAGGCCCTTCACTGGACAGAAGAAAGAGCCTAACCATGGGCCACTAGCGTTTAGAACAGAAACCTGACTAACTGTAAAGCTCATACCTTACCCATCCCACCTACAGCCTCTGAATCAAACTTTACAAAATAGTCTTAAAGCCACAGAAGAATGAGTTCTGCTACATCTACTTTAAGTCTTTAGAGGAACAGTTCTAAGAAGATAGAACTAAGTCTTCTGAGAGGATCTCACATACTGAATACCTATTATGTACGAGGCACCATTTTGAATGCTTTACATACACTAATGTCCTCAAAACAGCTCTCTGCAAGGGAGTTAGTATTGTCCCAATTTTACAAAGGAAAAGCTGTGTTCACAGAAACTAAGTGACTTGCCCAAAAATCACAGTCAATAGGTGATAAAGCTGAAATCCATAGGTGAATTGGCCATGTTCACTTTAATTTTCCTTTTTTCCACTGCATCTCACATTTTATCCTAATGATAATCCTGTAAGGCAGGTAAAAGAAATATCAGTATTATCCCATTTTACAAATGAGGAAGCTCATACTCGAGGAAGTGATACTACTTTCTCAGGAACAAGTCAGTAAGTGGCAGAGCCATGGTTCATACCCAGATCTTTTCTACTACTCCACATTTCCTCCTACACTGTGTCCTGCAGAGGCGTGTGGTGGAAATGTACTTAACAGAGAGTCCAACATGCTGAGATGTGGTCCTGACTCTATAACTAACTTATTGTATAACATTGAGTGAGTTGCTTTCCTTTCCAGCCCCAGCCCCGTATGTAGCAGCTGCTGAGATGTTGATGACCAAAAAGAACGCTACTGTCACTTATGAACTCCTTTTCAAGGAGGGAGTGATGGTGGTCAAAAAGGATGTCCACATGCCTAACACCCTGAGCTGGCAGACAAGAATGTACCCAATCTTCATATTGTCAAGGCCATGCAGTCTCTCGAATCATGAGGCTACATAAAGGAATACATTGCCTAGAGACATTTCTACTGGAACCTTACCAACAAGGGTATCCAATATCTCTGTGATTACCTCCACCTGCCCCCTGAGATTGTGCCTGCCACTCTGCACCACAGCAGTCTTGAGACTGAAAGGCCACAGTCCAAAGGTCTGAAGGGAGAGCCACCTGCAAGACTCACACAGGGGAAGCTGACAGAGACACCTACAGACAAAGTGCTGTGTCCCTTGGTGCTGACAAGAAAGTTGGGGCTGGGGCTGGGTCAGCAACTGAATTCCAGTTTGAGGTGGATTTGGTCGTGGATATGGTCAGTCACCTCAGTAAAGCTGGAAAAGATTGTTTTGTGTTGAATAAATCTGTAGCCAGAAAAAAAAGTTTTTTAAAATATTGAGTGAGTTACTTTTCTTCTCTCAGCTCCATTTTCTCATTCATAAAATAAAGGTGTTGAACTGGATAACCCTTAGGTTGCCCTTCAGCAGGCAACGTAGGTTTTAATTAGTACCAACAAGTCTATGAGAAGTTTCTCTGATTTCCTTGCACCCAGTAGTAACTTTCTAAAAGAAACAAACATTAAATGTTATTTGTAGTATAGATAAGGTGAGAAGTGCTCAGCACCAGAGTAAACATTGTTCATTTGATTTCATTCCTTCCTTCCTCAAACACTCTAGATATAAACATAGAAAAGACCACAAGCCACCTAATAATGCAGCATTGGTACACCCAGTAACTAGCAAATCTAATAGCATGCCAAGTATGTCTAGAAGTGAAGAGCAATGTCCATGGTGGGCCCTTCTTTCCACTGCTGGATCCACAACACTTCTACTCACTAGGTAATCTTTTTTCCTAGGTTGGGACATCAGCTCTGTTTCATTTTCAACAGACCAGGCTTATGACTTTAACTAAATCCCATTAGATATAAACAATTTACAAGAGACTTTTGACTAATATATAGGGGAAAAAATGAAATTTAACCCCATATATAAGTTCTTCCATGCCAGGAAATAAGAAAAGGGCAAGAAGCAGGATACAGGACTGGACAAATCACTTCCCTGTCTTAGTTTCTTATATAAAGTAAAGGAGAGAGTCCAAATCAATCCTAAACACCTTTCCCACTGTAACCTATTAGAAATTTATAAAAATCCTATATTTAGAAAATGTGACATATGTAAAAAACAAAAAGTAGTAGGAAGAGACCATAGTGTTACAAATAAAATGACCTCACAGAAGAAAATAAAAAGGAATCAGTTATTCTGCCAAGGCAGAACGTAAAATATATATGGTCACATCACCCTGAGTACATATTAGTTATAAGAGCAAAAAGAAATCTCTATATCCCTGCGACAGCTGAAGTAAACAATTCACATGAAAAGAAAAGAAAAGAAAAAAAAAAAAGAAACGAAAAGAAAAGAAAAACGAAGGCAGAGGCAGAAACCATTGCTCATGAAATTAAATCAGAGCTCATCTAAATATGATCAAGGACCTGAGACCCGAAACAATTACTAAGAACCAGGGAATTCTTAGGAAGAAAGATGGTCCTAAGGGAGCACACTTCCCCTTGTCCTCAGAATAAAGTTCATATTATTTTGGCCAAGCATTTTCAGTAAATATTTATTTATTAATTTGCTAAATAATGAACCTCCACATACATTCGTTCATTTAACTCTTTCAACACTTTAGTAATTATACTTCTTATTTTACAGAAGAGGAGTCTGAAGCTTAAAGAAGTATACAGACCAGGATAAGAACCCAATCTGTGACTCCAAGTTCAATGTACTATCTACCTCATCCCTATTATAATCTATCTCCTTCACTTGCACAGTTCCCTTACGCATACATTACCTGGTTTTATATCTCACAACAACCTTGTGAGGTAGACATTCACGATTCCTCATTTACAGACCCCTACCCACCTTTACAATTTTGAAATGGATGCTATTGGCTGCCTACCTAGCATTCATTCTCTTCTTCCTCCTTCCTAATAGACCCCTGATTCTCATCCAGTACTCATCCTTCAGCAGCTTATGTTACTAAGGCATTTCTCAAATTTTAGCATGTTGTCAGAGTCATGATTACCTGAAGTGCTTATAAAAAAATAGATTCCTAGGCCCCATGCCCAGAGTTTTTGATTCAGTGGGTCTGGTACGCCCTGAGAATCTGCATTTTCAAAAAGTTCCCAAGTGACTACACTTTGGAAACCACTATCCTAACTGAGGTAATGCTGACCCTAAACCTAGCTCCAGAGGTAGCTTTTTTTTTAAGATTTTATTTATTTATTTATTTGTCAGAGGGAGAGAGGAAGAGAAAGAACACAAGCAGAGGGAGTAGCAGGCAGAGGGAGAAGCAGGCTCTCCGCTGAGCAAGGAGCCCAATGTGGGACTCTAGATCCCTGGACCTGGGGATTATGACCTGAGCCAAAGGCAGGCACTTAAACAACTGAGCCACCCAGGCATCCCAGCCAGAGGTAGGTCTTGATTCTACATTTAAACCATAGTATTCAAACCATTCTCTTTGACAGTCATTAGTTCAAGAACTCAGGCTTAACCAATTAGTTTCTGGTAGTCTCTGAAATTCTCATAGTTCAGGGATGGGCAAGTGCCTAAGTTGATCCAACTGGACTAAAGAATTTTTTTCCCCATTTTGGGAGATGAAGTCAGTGTCCATCTCTCTTTCTCTGCCTCTCTCCCTATCTCCCTCCCTCCCCTTCCCCTTCCTCTCTGTCTCTACATATCTCTCTCATCCATTGGTTAACAAAACAGACTTACCTCCTCGACTGTTCCTATCAGCCACCATGATGAAAGCCAGCTTGGAGAATATATATACACACACGCATTTCTCAGACTCCCTTCTAAGCGTGATTTAGGTTTTGCTAATCAGATGCTCTCACACTAGATACTGACTTGGAATGAAATTAGATAAGTGGAAAGACTGGACACAGGACATCCCTCTTGGAGCAAACTGCACAGAGGCAGCACGGTTCTAGATCCAGCAGTTGTGGCAACAACTTCCTGATTCTGCAGCTTCAAGACCATGGCAAAGACAGTGGCATCCTTGACAGCTCAGTTCTCCAGTGCAGTTTGAGGATTTTTTCCTGGAAACTCAGCCTGGGTCCTTTTCTTCTACTTTCCCAAAGGCTCTTTAATCTCTCTGGCACCCTCTAATAAAGCATTTTTCCTTGAACCTGCTAGAGTGGATTCTGTTACTTGCCCCTGTTAATAAGAAACCTGACCAATAAACTGCCCTACAGTAAAGATAACATTTATTATTTACTATTATGTTCTCTTAACAGCTGACCCTTTCCTTCCTTGTCTTTGCAGCAACTCTTTCCTCAGTCCGCAATGTCTTCCCTCAAAATCATCCCATTTGCAAAAGCTATCCACTTCTTCCATAAAGAGATTTACATACAAAGGAATTAATCACAAAAGAAAGGAAGTAAATAGACATGACAGAGGAGACTAAGCCCTAAAGAAAGAGCAGTGTGACATCTGGCAGAGAAGGGGCAAGGAGGAAGGAGAGGGTATTTCATGTGTAAAGAACATTCACAAGGGCATTAAAGTGCCTCTTGCCACCAAGGCCTGACCCTATGAATTCACAACTTCTTAGAGTTGGAAATGATGCCACAGCATATACTGGTGTTTGCTCAATAAATTAGTACTGAATACGAGTGATTTTTAGAGTCAGTTGTCAGGAATTACTAAGCCTTAATAACTGTCTATAAAAAAAAAGCTATACTAGGAGCCACAAGGAAATTCCCATAGTGAGATCACAGTCTCCTACCCATGAAGATTTATAATGTAGAAACAAAGATAACTGAAAAGATCAAGGACACAATACAAATAATATAAAGACAAGTGCAATTCATATAAACAACTACAAAGAAAAAAAGATTCAAGTCTTTGGAGTATCTAAAAGTAGGTATTTTGGGGCGCCTGGGTGGCTCAGTTGGTTAAGCGTCTGCCTTCAGCTCAGGTCACAATCCTAGGGTCCTGGGATGAGTCCCACATCGGGCCCCCTGCTCAGTGGGGAGCCTGCTTCTCCCTCTCCCGTTCCCCCTGCTTGTGCGTGTTCTCTCTCTGTCAAATAAATAAAACATTTAAATTAAAAAAATAAATAAAACTAAAAGTAGGTGTTTTTCAGAGAAGATTTTCCCTAAGAGAATTCATTAATTCATTAAATATTTACTAAGCAACTACTATGCGCTAAAAACTACTCTAGGTGCTGAGAATACAGGGAAGCAAGCAGACAAAATCCTTGCTTTCACAAGGTTCAGATTCTAGCTGAAGGAGAAATAGGAACAAAGGTTTCAAGGACAGAGCTGTAAATTAAAGCACTGGTCATTAGGCTCGTTTTAGCTTCCTTATGCTGTAATAATAATAATTAGGCAACAGTTGCTGAACACTTATTATGTGCCCGAATCTGCTAAGTGCTTTACGATTATTGCCTCATGTAATCCCAGTAACAAACCTGTGAAGCAGGTACTGTTATTAGTACCATTTTAAGGATAAGGAAACTAAAACTACAGAGGTTAAGCAACTCTCCCCAGATCACAGTCAGGAAGAGGCAGGGCCACAAGATTCAAAGTCAGGTCAGTGGCAGGGGTTTTAAATGTTGCATAAAATGGAGAAGGGACAACATTACATTTACATGAGACAGATCTTTACTAAAATGGGAGGCCAGGAATTATTAATTTGGCATGAGCTTTATCATCTCTGGGTTGTTTTTTTTTCCTTATCCCATAAAATGAGGGATTACATTCCCTAAACTATGGTCACTTCCAGCTTGTTTCCATCATTTCAAAAATAATGCGAAAAGGTATTCAGGTGCCTAGTCCAATTGTTGTTAGAGAAAAGGTACTTTGAAGGTTGACCCTATCTGGTTCTTATTCACCAGCTGGGACCATGTGCTTCCACACTTTTTATTAAGGGTCACATTAGCATTATATTAATTGGTATAAACAGCTGCAGCACCTCCAGCAGATAGGAGACTGGAGACACAGAGAACAAAGGGAGAGGCAGGAAAGCAATGATTGGCTGACCTGGATCCGTCTAGGTCAGGCCTGGCATTTGGTCCCTCTGCATTTCTAAGTTCTCATGAATGTGGATGCTGAGGCAGCAGCCCAAAGCCTTCCTCATTTCCATCTCAATCTCCAGGAAGAATTACAATGAGAACAAGAGCTATTGAGGCAGAGAACAGACTGTGAATATTAAAGTACACACCAGGCAAGAGCCGGCAAAAGAAATGAGAGGTTTTCCTTTTGGACCTAACAAAGTGTAACAGTCAAACCCTATTCACTCACCTACCATACACACTCTGCACCAAACAATACCTTTTCAAAGAGCTTTTCCAAACCCTTCAATTATTATTTACTTCTTCCTATCCCCTATGCATTTATGAGGTATCTCTTAAGTACCAGACTCTGAGCTAGGCACCATAGGAATATAATGAATAAAGCACAATCCGCAACCTTGGGGAACTAAATCTAATGGAGAAACAAGTACATACAGTGGGATTCTTACTGAGTATAAGTGATATCAAAAAATGCCATTTAAGTTAACTGATGAGAGATCAAAATTTCCTAGTAAATTTTTTTTAAAAAATTGATTGGGACTTGGGGCACCTGGGTGGCTCAGTCGTTAAGCATCTGCCTTCAGCTCAGGTCATGATCCCAGGGTCCTGGGATCGAGCCCCACATGGGGCTCTCCGCTCAGTGAGAAGCCTGCTTCTCTCTCTCTCCCACTCCCCCTGCTTGTGTTTCCTCTCTCACTGTCTCTCTCTCTGTCAAATAAATAAATAAAAAATAAAATCTTTAAAAAAAAAAAAATGCCATTTAAGTTAACTGATGAGAGATCAAAATTTCCTAGTAAATTTTTTTTAAAAAATTGACTGGGACTTGGGGCACCTGGGTGGCTCAGTCGTTAAGCGCCTGCCTTCGCGGCTCAGGTCATGATCCCAGGGTACTGGGATGGAGCCCTGCATCAGGATCCCTGCTCAGCGGGAAGCCTACTTCTCCCTCTCCACCCCCCTGCTTGTGTTCCCTCCCTCGCTGTGTCTCTCTCTGTCAAATAAATAAATAAAATCTTTAAAAACAATTGATTGGGCCTTTAATTTATCAAGATAAACGTAAAACAAATTTTTCTAATTCTTAATATTTAAAAAAAATTTAAGTTGTAATTGCCTATAAGGTAATTCTTAAACCAAAGAACATCTGTCACTTCACATTTGGCTTTCAAAACATGTTGATAAGAGGATCAATTTTGTAAAAATATTCAAGAGCTTCACCAATCTTTCCCAAGGGTCTCTTTTAATCCTTTGTTACTCAAATCATTGTCCTCTGAATCTCCTATTATGTCATTACTCGTGTTAATTTCCCCTTCAATTTTAAACTGATCTAACTCTACCTAATCCTCATTTGTCAATGATTTTTTTGTGTGTGATTCAAGCCATTCTCCAATATTGCCTTATTTCAAATTCATAAAAGTCTTCATGTTTTGCGGAATTGTGGTTTTTTTCTTTTTTTTTGGTCAGTTTCCATTTTAGAATCTATTTGTTAATTATCCTACCATTAGAAAGGCACTTATTGAGAAAGAGAGGTGAAGAGGACAGAGTCCAACAGAGAGCAAAGAGGGATGCTTGAGTGGGGATTAATTTTATAAGTGATCAGTTCCTATGGATAACAAATGAACTTCTAATTATAGTGCAAAGGACAGAAAGAATGCTACGGACATTCAAAAAAGCTTAATAAATAGTTGAGTAGATAAGTAAATTGTTATTCAATCATTCAACAAGGGGGTGCCAGGGTGGCTCAGTCATTAAGCATCTGCCTTCGGCTCAGGTCATGATCCCAGGGTTCTGGGATCAAGCCCCTCATCGGGCTCTCTGCTCGGCGGGAAGCCTGCTTCTCCCTCTCCCACTCCCCCTGCTTGTGTTCCCTCTCTCGCTGTGTTTCTCTCTGTCAAATAAATAAATAAAATCTTAAAAAAAAAAAAATCATTCAACAAGGATTAATTGACAGCCTACTACATGCCACACACTGCTCAAGATGCTGAGTACATAGTAAGGAATGAAAAAAAGTACCACCCTGTTTTAGTCCATTCAGGCTGCTATAACAGAATACCCTAGACTGGGTGGCTTACAAAAAACAGAAATTTGTTTCTTACAGTTCTGGAGGCTGGGCAGTTCAAGATCAAAGCACCAAAAAATTCAGTGTCTGGTGAGAACTCTCTTCCTGGCTCATCGATGCTGCCTTCTCACTGTGTCCTTGCATAGCAAAAGGGGCAAGGGAGCTCTGTGGTCTCTTTTATGAGAACACTAATCCCATTCATGAGGGTCCCATCCTCATGACCTAATCACCCTAGAGACCCCACATCCCCACTCATCACATTGGGCATTGAGATTTTTTTTTTTTTTTTTAAAGATTTTTTATTTATTTATCTGAGAGAGAGAATGGGAGACAGAGAGCATGAGAGGGGGAGGATCAGAGGGAGAAGCAGACTCCCCGCTGAGCAGGGAGTCCGATGCGGGACTCGATCCCGGGACTCCAGGATCATGACCTGAGCCGAAGGCAGTTGCTTAACCAACTGAGCCACCCAGGCGCCCGGGCATTGAGATTTAACATATAAATTTGGGAAAGACATAAACATTCAGTGTGCAGCACACCCTCAAGGAATTTGTAATCATGCGTGGGTAGATGAGGCCTGGAAGACTCCATGGAAGACAAGGCATCCAAGCTGGATCTTGAAGAATGAAGCGTTTTAATAGCAGAGAGGGAAAAGATATTCTAGGCTGAGGAAATAGAATGATATGACATATGAAAGTGAATGAAACTTAAAGTCTTTTTAGAGAGATGGAGTAGGGTCAGGAGAAATAAGGCTGAAAAAGTAGGTGGGGTCAAATTATAAAGTTTCCTGAAAAACTCAGTTTACACATTATCTTACAAGTAATGGGGACACAGTGATTACTTTTGAGCAGAACAGTAACAGGATCAGAAACATTATTCCAGGCAGAATAATGAATGAATAAGAAGGCAGAAAGACTGGTGGCCAGGACACTAGTAATGAGGTAGTTAAAAGCCTAGAGAAAAGATGATTATGGTCTAAACTAAGCAGAGGAGACAGAAAAATAAAAACAAATTTGAAAAAATTGCAGAGATAAAACTGCCAAGGCTTAATAATCCTTGATAATGTGAGCACATTCATTCAGCAAATATTTACAACACTTACTATGTTCCACACACTGTGCTAGGTGTTGAGGTACAGTGGTGGACAAAAGAGATGCAATCTTTGATTCCATGAAACTGGAAGTCTAGACATACAACAAACAGTCAAGTAAGTATAGAATTACAGATCATTAGAAATGCCATTACAGAAAATAACAAAGTACTGTGAGAGGATAATGGGGAGGGGGGGGGTCTTCTTTAGATTAGACAGGTTCAGGCTCACACTTGTTTTCTAAAAGAAACGAAAAGGGGGGAGAGAGAAACCAGAATTGTGAAGAAGCCAGAATTGGGGAAAAACATACAAGGGGAGAACAGGTAATGAAGACCTTGAGGCAAGAAAGATTTTCTCAAACTTTGCAGAACAGGAAAAAAAAATGCCAATCACTCTGAAGCACAGCCAGTGCTGTGGACAGTGGCACAAGATGAAGTTAGAGAAACAAAAACAAGGACCGGGTCTCTCAGAACCTTACAAATCAAATTTAAGATTTTATATTTTCTCCTAAATAAAACAAAAAGCCTTTACAGGTTTTAAGCAAAGAGTTCATTTAAAAGATGACTATAGTAGTCTAGGGTAGAGATAGTGGTAACATGGATTAGAGAGGTGACAACAGACATGGAGAGAGGTAGATGGATTCAAGAAATACATAGGAAATAAAATTGATAAGATTGGGGGTGGAGTACACGTTAAGGATAGGAGAGAAGGAGGTATCAGGGGTGAATCTTAAATTTGTGATTTGAGCTACTAGGGAAACAAAGATGCCACTAAGACAGGGGTAAGTGAGGGAGGACTGAGTTTGTGGGAAAAGATCAAGAACGCAGTTTTAGAGCACATTAAGTAGGAAATGTAAGACCTCAAAGTGGAAATATCAAGTGGGTAAGTGGATATATGGGTCTAGAGTTAAGAGGAGAGGTTTAGGCCAGGGATATCTGGAAAAATATGGGAGTTGCCAGCATATATATGGTATTCAAAGGCAGGATAATGAATGAGATCAAGTAGAAAGAATCTGGCTTATTATAAGAGAGGATCTCACCCTTAAGGAATTCCAACATTAAAAATAAACTAAATAAAATCAAGATAGAAAAAGGACACAAAATTAACTGAAGAATGATCAGAGCAAGGAGGCAAATGAAGAAAGTAATATGACAGAAAGCAAAAGAATATTTTAAAAAGAGAGTAACCAAAAAGGTAAATAGATCCAGTACGATGAGAATGAAAAGGAAATACCATGACTGCTAACATAACAAAATGAAAGACATCCAGGCATTAAGAGCCCCTGATGAAAGAACACACTGATACCTAGAAAGTGGTCATGTAAAACAAACAAAAAAACAAAGAAAAGAAAAACCTGAATCTGAATTAGCCTCCAGATACTAATTTACATGTAATATACAGGACCGAGGAACTTGTTAAACTATAAAAGGGAGATGCAAAATCCAGACGGTGGGAAACTCTACAGAACAATGTGGTCTCTTCAACAAATGAACTGAAAGGGAGGAGAAAGAGATTGAGAGGAACTCTAGAGATTAAAAGAAACAGAAAAGACCTATCAACCAATCTCTCTGTGTAGTCCTTATCTGGATTCTGCTTCAAACTGTTAAAGAAGAGAAAAAGTATGACATTTGAATCACAACTGAATATTTTTATGACATCAAGGGATTACTGAGTATTGGTTTTTGGTTGCTTTTTTTTTAAGTAGATTTGGCACCACGGAGGTCATTATAGGCCTTGGTAAGAGTGGTTGTGATGAGGTGGTAAGGGTAGAAGCAGACTGGAGTAAGCTTTCAGGTAAATAGGAGGTAAGAAACTGGAAGCAGAACTTGTAAACAGCTATTTAAGGAAGAGTGGCTTTGAAAGAGAGCAAAGACAGGGTTTTAGCTGGAGGCTGACACAGGATCTCAGGAGGGCTTTTGTTTGGTAGGGAAGGGGAAAATTGTTGTCATTTAAATAGAACACTTGAATGCTACTTATGATAACTCAATAGAAAGTAAAATGTAAAGAGGCAGTGAAGTGAAGTTTCTAAGATGGGACCATGGGAAGTAATCTAAAAGCACGTGAAGGAGCAGGCCTTTCCTTGGAAGAGAAACCGGCAAAGGCAAAAATGGGTGCAAATCCAAGTAGATTCTTAGATTCAGTAGTAGGAATATGAAGCTTCTATTTTATCTGTGATATGGGAAGCAAAGTAGGGTAGGGAGTTTGGGGGTGAGGGGAGAGAAGAGACCCAGAGGAAAGCATGACAGGTGGAGATTGAAGGGAGAATTGAAGATAACCCTGAATTCCAGAGCCAAAAACACAGGGGGAAAAAAACGAGGTTTTTGGAAATAGAAAATGAGTCAATTGAATAGATTAATTCCTGAAGAAATCATTAAAAGAAAGACTGTAGTGGTATTTTCTGTTTGCAAATATTAAATCCTGTCAAGCACCCATTTGGTCTTTATATCCCTTCACCCAGTAATCCTACCTAGGGGAATTTATTCTTTAAAAAAAAAAATATATATTTTAAAGGAAAAAGCTATATGTAGTGTTATAGATAAAATTACAGTATGATTTATAACAGGAAAAGAAAACCCAAATGATTGTGATGGCTAGTTTTATGTGACAACTTGGCTAGGCTACAGTGCCCAGTTACCTAATTAAATCTAGGTAATAATCTAGGTACTTCTGTGAAGGTATTTTGTAGATGTATTAAACATTTACAAGTCAACTGACATTAAATAAAGGGGATTATTCTTCCTAATCTAATGGTAGGCTTCATCCAATCAGGCTGAATGACCTCAAGAGCAAAACTGAGGTTTCCCACAAACGAAGAATTCTACTCTGTTTCTCTAATAGAACACTGACTGATAACAATGGTTTTAGGCAAATTATGGAATATCATCTAAAAATTTTATAATGAGCACAAAGAAATAACATGGGGAAATACTTATAAGTCAAGAAAAAAAGGCAAACAACAAATTTAGGTCTACATTGTGATTACAACTATGTAAACATGTATGTTTATATGTAAGAAAAAAAACACAAGTGTTTATTCATTAGAGTAATGGAATCCTGGCTGAATTTTAAATTTATGAATAGTGTTACAAAATAGTCTGTGAAACAGAGCTCTGTTATTTTTAATGGAAGAAAGTTAGTAACATTATTGTTAAGCCTTATTAAAATTATGTAGCACTTTAAAGAAACTCCTAATAATCTAAAAGGAAACCACCAATTTTGGAAATGTTGTCTTGGATATTATAAAAAGAATGGACCCTCTGGAAGGTAAATATGCCTACAAGGGCCTCAATCTAATGCCATTTTTCAGTAACATAGAATTCTTCAAATCAAATAAAATGAAGAAAAACCCAGAATGGCAAAGAAGCCAGTGATCAACTGGATCAGCTTAAGAATTTCCCACATCCTTAACTAGCTAGCTAGCTAGCATCAGGGCATGCATCCAACTTTGACTCAGATCAGTTATTTGTACTGGGTAGCTAAATATTTAGCACACTAAGGTTTCTTCTCTCCTTCCCTCTCCCAACACCAGGCACTGAAAGGATTCTTTATGAACTTGAGAAAAACCAAATGCTCTCAGTAAAGAAGTTATATGGACCTCAGTTTGATGCTGGCTCCACTTTCATTCTTTCAAACAAAACATATTTATTGAGTGACTACTATATGCTAGGAATTGTGAATATAATGGTGAGCAGAAAAAGATAATTTTTATTTTAAGGAAAAGGGTACTATATTAAAATTCATTCTCTTTAGGATGCCATGCCTTAAAGAGAAGTAATTCTCTAGAGCTTAGGGTCTGATAGGGCAGACAGAGATTACTCAAATAATGCCATAGTGTAATGGGTAAGAGTATGGTTCAATGTAAATAAATAATGATACAAATGCTGAAGTGTTTAAGAGTGAAGTGCACTGGTGTCTGCAACTTATTTGGAATGGATTCAAAATAAGATGGATTGATGAATGGATTAAGGGATGGATAGATATTCAAATACAGCAAAACATTACAAAATCTAAATAATGAGTATACGGGTGTTCGCTGCACATACTTCCCTCCTAATACTTTATTATAATTTTTAAACATACAAAAAAGTTGAAAGAAGTGTACCATGAAACAGTTTCAAGAGGAGTCAACCTACAGAAAGGATTTTTTGTGTGATGAAAATTTCAGTCTTTGACAAAGAGTTGTACTTAGATATTATAGATACCAAGAGGCAGTCTCAAAACCACTTAGTCAGTTTACCCATCAATATTCATTTGCTTGTGTTAGCTGACAGTGATAGAGAACATTCTACACTCAAGATACTAAGCTAAATGCTGGCACGATACTGGTGGGGAGTGGCCCTCAGGCACTAATTGTCTCTGTCTATAAAATCAGATTTAATAATCCCCTCTCAGTCTCTCAGAATTAAACAGGATACTGCATAGGGTAGCATTTTGAAAGACTCTTCCTACCACCCCAACTTTATTAAGTTCCATTCACTCTTGTTCCATGTGCACCAGCCATAATGGCTTTTTTTTTTTTAGTTCCTATGTTGAGCTAAATCAGAGCTGTCTAACAGAAATATAATATGAGCCATTAATACGAGCCACATATGTAATCTTAAATTTCCTAGTAGCTTTGTTTTTAAAAGCTAAAAAAAAAAAGCAGGTGAAATTATAAATTAACCCAATTTATCCAAAATGTTAACATTTCAATATATAGTAAACATAAAAAAATGTTGCATTACATACATTCTTTTTTCAGTACTAAACCTTCAAAATCTAGTACATGTTTTATATTTATAGCACATCTGTATTTGAACCAGCCAAATTTCAAGTGTTCAGTAGCCATATTGTCTAGTAGTTACCATCTTGAGCATGATAGCTCTAAACTTTTAGCTACTTTCAGAGTCTTTGTGCATTTAAAATGTTCCCTCTGCATGACATGTTCTACACCCTATTCTCTGAATGACTAATACCTATTTATCTTGCATATCTTAGTTTAAAAGCATCATCTCTTCAATGCGGCCTTCCCTTTCATCATTCCAAAATTCTCTACCTTAGTCCTTTATCTCTTTTGTAGGACTTATCAAAACCTGCAACTATTTATTTATACATTTAATGCTTTTCTTTGTCTTCCCCTCTGGAATGTAAGCTTTATAAGAGCAAGGAAAAGGATCATTTCTGTATTGTTTATAATTGTACCCAATTGTACCACAATGATTGGCACATAGGAAGCAACCAATAAGTATTTGTAGACTAATTAAGGAATTGATAAACAAATGCACTGTAGAGACATACTGTGTTTGTATGCAAATGAAAGTATGTGTATTTTGCCATTCCCAACTAGCCTGGGACCTTTACAAAACAGTCAACTTCCGACAATTCTCTGGCAAGCAGCAATAGTTAGAAACATGATTTTGGGGACACCTGCGTGGCTCAGTCAGTTAAGCATCCAACTCTTGATTTTGGCTCAGGTCATGATCTCAGGGTCGTGATATCGATCCCCGATCCCCAAGTGGGGCTCTGCGCTGAGCGTGGAGCCTGCTTAAGATTCTCTCTCTCCCTCTGCTCTACCCCCACCCCACCCCAACCCTCCACCCCGCTTGCTCATGCACGCGCATGCGTTCTCTCTCTCTCAAAAAAAAAAAAAAAAGAAAGAAAGAAAAAAACATGATTTTTGGAAAGAGAACAAGTTGTAAATAGCTTTACCATTCCCCAAGGAACCAGGAATTTTTTAGAAGTCAAGGGAAAATGAAGGAAGTGCCACTGGTCAAAGAAACATCCAAGTGATCAGGAGCCAACTAGATTTGGAGACAGATGATATGCATTAAAGACTGCAATTTCCAAACTCATGGCCATGTTTTTATGGACAAGCCCTTAACTTCTCTCCATCTATAAAAATATGATGCCTTAAAGACAGAATTAAATTAAGTGAGATTATATATGAAAGTGTTTTGAAAATAGTAAAGCCTAAATATATATTGTCTCTAGGCTGCTCAGGAAATTGGACTTTCAAAAGTCTATCATCATGAATTTTTCCCCTTTGTTCACCTGGTTTGTTTTATTTTGCAGATTATAAATAGATAACTTCTTAAACTAATCAAGCAAAATCTATCCTGATAGCAAATAAAAATCTCAGACTCAGGACTGATAACTCCAGATGGGAAAATAATCTTAAATGGAAGATAATCTTATAAAAATAGTAATTCTCTAACAGGTGATGGGGGACTAAGAGTCCCTCCACTATATCAGGTCCCACTGTACCCATTTCCTGACCTCTAGGCCACTGAGAATTGTTTCCGTACTAAAACACTGTTACTGATGGACTATGTCCTAGTGTATTACAGAACAAGGGTGAAGGCAGAGAGGAGGAGGCATGAAGGTAAAAAATCACTGTCACAAAATATTTGAGCTGGGGAAGTTAGGATCAGATTTAATGCATCTATAAAACAGCTAAGGAAAACTGAGGCTCAGAGTGGTTAAGTGATTTGCCAATGTCACACAGTAATAATCATAAAAAAGTCTTCAAATCCCAGCTTGATCTTTCTGCTCCTAAATTTCCTCATCTAAAAAATGAATATAAAGCAGCATACCTCTTACAGGATTATTTTGAGGAGTAGAGGGAAAAATCAAATGTAAAGTACTTGGTACCATGAAAGTCCTTGGTAAAAGGTCAGTTGTAATGAGGCTGATGATGTTGATTTGTTCTCCATCTCATTTTTCCCCAATGAACAATGACGTTGGGGGAAGCAGGTGGCTGGGAAACAGGGAGATCACCAACCCAAACTCATTTCTTAAAAACATTAAAAAATAGATGAAATGATACTATTGGTTACATTTCCACAATAAAAGGTTTGTTGGGTTTTTTTTTTTCTTTTTTCTTTTATTCCTCTGTATTCTCAAGAGCCTAAAGGCCCTGGCTTCAAATCATAGCTGTGCTGCTGTATAGCCTCAATTCAATTAACCTCTGTTTCCTATTCTGTAATATGGAGATAAAACAATACCTGTCCTAACTAATCCACAGAGTTGTTGAAAGAATAAAGTGAGACAATATTAGTGAAAATATTTTGTACACTAGAGGCCCTTCACCATCCAGGCCTTGCTTCCTCTCTGCTCTTACCACTCCCCACCTTGTACCCTACCCTTTAAGTGTACTAAAATACTCAGAGTTCCCCAAACATGCTCTCAAGCCTGCCAGCCCTCATGCTGCTCTCTTCCAGGAAGGTGCTTCCTCTCTCCTCTCTTCCCACCCCTCCCCAACTGTGCTTGGTTAACCCCTGTTCGTCTCTCAGAACAAAACTTAGCTGTCACTTGCATTAAGAAGGCTTGCCAGACCACCCTCATTTCAGGTGGAGTAGATGCCTTTCCTCTGTCTTTACATAGCATGAGCCTGTATCTCCACATGTCATTTTTGTCTCAAT
This sequence comes from Halichoerus grypus, assembly GCF_964656455.1. NCBI lineage: Eukaryota > Metazoa > Chordata > Mammalia > Carnivora > Phocidae > Halichoerus > Halichoerus grypus. The sequence goes on from NC_135722.1 coordinate 56,047,337, forward strand.
ATAATTGTCTATGGACATGTCTGTTTCTCAACTATAAGCTTAAGGGTAGGGACCAGATATGATTCAGCTACTTCTTCAGAGCCCCTGACAATGCCTGATGCTTAATATGTGTTTAGCAAATGAAACTTAAATGACAATTAAAACATTAGTTTTCATATGGTAGTTACCTAAGACTTTTATGCAAAATATTATAATATAAAGCAATACTCAATCTTGGCTGCATATCAAAATCACCTATAAACCTTCAAAAATAGAAATTCCAAGAGATTTTGATTAGACCTTAGAGCCCAGGCAACAGTATTCCTTTTTTTTTACATCTTCACAAGTAGTTCAGATGCATAGCCAAAATTCAAAACCACTGCTACAAACAATTGAAGTCATTAAATTATAACAATTCTACCCAACATCTACATAGCTTAACATCCTACAATTCATTTTCACATATATTAGTTTTTTAATCCAGTATCATTAACATACAGTGTTATATTAGTTTCAGGTGCACAATATTCATTTTCACATATATTATTAATTGAATCTTCACAACTCTGTGAGTTAGGTGTTATTTCTATTTTCCAAACTAAGAAATAGATATTTAAATAAGTGTCCAAATAGGTCTTTGCCTAACTTCAAATTTAATGCTCTCCCTTCTATATCTATCTCCTTCCCTAGAAAGTGACAGGTAATATTGCAGCAACATACCAAGTACATGCAGACAAGGGTTCAAATGAGAAAGACATGGATCCCAGCTTCTTGGGAATCAGGGAGAGAATAAGAAAAGCTAGGCCTTGAAGATATAGGCAGGCAGAGGAGGGTGGAAGCCACACATATTGTCACCGTCATTTATCATCCCAAAAGAGTCAAAAGGCAGATCCTGTAAAGGAAAAAAATGTTCTTACCAGCCTCACTTGGTACTTAAATAGTCTGCAAGGGACACTGGAGAGGTGTGGAAGTGGAAAAGTGGAGGAAGAAAGTCCCAAACACAAGAGTGAACTTACCAATGCTGCATGCAAATTACCTCACCCTGACTCCATGGAGTAAGAGCCAAGACATAATGGACTTGTTATAACTAAGACTTAGATCAACTTTAGAGAATTAATACCAAACAAAATCATATTAATGAGGGATCAATGAGCTTCTGGTTCTTTCTAGGATTATTATCACACTATTCTTAGAGAGGGGATAATCTGGAGGATCCTAGCACATAGATCATTTCCCCCATCTCAAAGACTAGAAGGATAGAATGGTGGAGGAAGTTACCTATGAAAGATAAAGCTTAATACAAGAGTAGAAAAATGTATGACATGATGTTAATAAATTTATGACGGCAAAGGGAAATGAATATTCAGGCAGTGGTGACTCAGAACGCTGGATTAAGTCTGATCTCTCAGCTTCAGTGGTAAAATGTTATCTTGTGAGTCTGTACTATCATGACCATGTGACATAGTTTTACCAGCAATTATTTTTTTGTAGTTCAAACTCTGGACTTCAGTCAGAATTTTCTTAGGGGGAAAAGGCTAAAGGGATTAGGAAGCAATCTAAAAGGACATTTCTAGTGCTCCAAAGTTTAGTTTGATAGTTTAAAAGGCAATATGATATAGTGGCAAAAGTGAAGTACTACACTGAGATTCAAAAATGTAGTTCTAAACCAATATTTAGTCATTTGCTAATGATGTGCCTTTGAGCAAACCAAGACTTCTATAATCCAGTCTCCTACCTCGTAAAATGGAAATACCTATCTCATGGGGCTGTTGTGAAGACTAAACAAAAAACACCAGGGAAAGATGTTATTCTTTTCCCTGTATGAATGATAAATGTAAATGCATGTAAAACTCTCTTCACCAGTCTTTCTGTGCACAAAAAAAGAGAGCAGGCTAAATGAAGAAAAAAATTTATTTTAACTCTCACAGCAATATACTTGTAAAACATTCCTATATTGTCTCCTCTACACAGAAAAATTAAAGCAGCCTGGGTAATGAACATAACTCATAATTGCTGGTATCAGGTGAATATGAACTGGAATGGAGGTCTACCACTTACTTTCAGCAAAATCTTGAACAGGTTCTTGTTGCCGGTTTGAGCCTCAACCTCCTTATCCATTAAACAGAGATACCAGTAATCATCTTAAATGCTTATTTTGAAGATTGGAGAAAACAACTCACATAATGTCTGGTACATAACAGGTGTTCAATAAAGTTTACCACCACCTAACAACCGCTAACAAATTACACTCTCCAAAGTTTCCTTTATATTCAGTATTTTATTAAGTTGCTTTGTAACCTTATAAGCTAGTCATAGCAACTGTTACTATCCCCATCTTACAGTTGGACAAAAGGAACAGAGATAAAAATACTTCCATAAGGTCATACAGTAATAAGAGACCAAATTAAGTTTCCCTGACCATTCCTCCCACCCCAAATTACAACATTAGTCCTTAGGAATTAAAATGACATCTATGAAATAGTATATGCTTTTGAAAACCTTAAGCTTCTCTCTTTACAAAAATAAAAGTTTTTTCCCCCTACTTTCTGGTTATGGTTTAGAAAGATAAAAAAAAGTGGGGGGAGGGGAGAAAAATTCATTAAAACCAGCCACAACGGAATTGAGCATTGTCTCAAATTAGCAACTATTGATTCCATCTTGATTTTTCTTTTCACTTTCCCCAACAAAGCCATTGATCTCTTAATTAAAATTTTTTAAAGATCTGCTTATCAAAATACTTATTTGATAAACTATTCCTTAACTGAGAAAAAAAATTAGAAAGACAAATTTGTCCCGTCTTCATGAGTATACATCACTTTTTTACCCCTCTATTTCATCATTTCAGCACCAGAGCACTTATCATACCATATTGTAATATCTTTAACACCTTGAGGACTTGAACCGCATCCTATGCATACCTGAACATCCTGTCCCAGCAAGGGGACTTGCACTTGGTAGAGAAAGACTCAGTAAGTGTTTATAAATAAATGAACAAATGAAGCCAATCTCTCAGAGGGAAGTTAGGAAAGGAGAAAACTAGATATGGTATCTTAGGGCCAATAGGAAAGTGAAAGAAACAAAATATTTTAAGAGCTTCATAAGGAAGAGAAACCTTTGTGTGGAGTCAAACGGGGCCCTTGTATGGCTTTAAGTATCACTAGAGAAAGACAAAAACCACAGAAGATCCGGAAGAGACAGTTTCAAGTCAAAAGACTCAAAAGTTAGGGCACTTATTTAGATCTGCAAAACCAGGTTGCAAATTCCCAAGAAACAATCCTAGCCTAAGATATTTCAACAGCAGTTTTCAGGTAAAAGAACTCTAGCTGAAAAATACTGCAGGCTTTGGTGGAGAAGGACAGATGTAAAACAGAAGAAAAGCTCAGTCTAAAACAAATCCCCCCAAACGTTAGAATCCACTTGGATCTGCATATTGGAGTATGGTTCCTCTTCATTCTGAGAACTATTCTTAAATAAAATCCCAGTATAACAGCTGGCTGTAAACAGGACTAAATCCTCTTATATTTTTCATTCAACAAATATTTGAGAGCCTGCTATATGCAGTCACTGCTCTAGGCATCGGGAATAGGGTAGCAAACAAAACAGACAATATGCTCTCAGGAAGCTTTCAATCTAGTGGCAAAAGATACATGACTGACAGATGGGATGGAATGGCAGGCAGTAAGTGCTAAAGAAGAAAAAGAAGGGAGGGAGAGAGCAAGAGTACAGAAGGAAAGAGTGGGAGGGAGCTGGCAAGGAGCTGGTCTTATCAAAAACAGATCTTTTAACCCAGTGGTTTTCAAACTTTAGCAAGTGTCAGAATCACCTGGAGGGCTTGTTAAAGCAGAGGTTTGGGGGCCCCATCCCCAGTTTTTCATCTGTAGGTCCAGGATGGGAAGAGTAATTTGCAATTCTATCAAATTCCCAGATTATGTTGATGCTGTTGGTGTAGGGACGGCACTTGGAGCTAATTGTTCTAACCCAACAGATTAGGAAGCCTCTATCCCATAGGTCTTGATTTACTTCTTTATATATTCATTCATTTCAAAAATATATTCAGTGCCAAGAACTCTGCTAGTCACTAAAATTAAACAGATCCTGCCCTCAAGAAATTTACAGGCTAGGGCGCCTGGGTGGCTCAGTTGGTTAAGCGACTGCCTTCAGCTCAGGTCATGATCCTGGAGTCCCGGGATCCAGTCCCGCATCGGGCTCCCTGCTCAGTGGGGAGTCTGCTTCTCCCTCTGACCCTCTCCCCTCTCATGCTCTCTCTCTCAAATAAATAAATAAAATCTTAAAAAAAAAAAAAAAAGAAATTCACAGGCTAATGTGGGGGGGGGGGGACTCAAATAATTGCAATAGAGTACTATAGAGAGCTCTGAGACTGGTATGTACATGAGCCAGAGGATGGAAAAGCAACCAGTTCTATGGAAGTAATAAGAGTGACTTAGGGATTGCTTCCCAGAGGTCCAACAAGCACTTCTCCACAGGCATATAGTGGGTGGGAAGCCAGCATTTCCAATGAGAAAAATAGCACCAGGCAAAAGCAGAGATGAGAAAAAGTATGGCAGAGGAGTTATAGAAAGTGAGGCTGCAAAGGTAAGCAGTAATCTGATCTCTGAGAGCTTCTCATTCATGTTAAAGAGTTTAAAATTTTATCTTTAGGCAATGACTAGTTGGGAGTAGGGAGAAATGATGTGATCAGGTATAATTTTACAAAGATCTCTCTGGACACATAGGGCCCTTCTTTCACAAAGCATTAGTTTCTCCAAGCCTACACAGCCTCCTAACGTGTGCTTAGTAAATGTATATTTAATTGAACTGAACAAGCTTTCCGTCAAGTGCTATCTTATGGATGAGAGGCAGGCCACCACCTTCCTCACAAGACTCACTTTGGCCAGGACAAGACTTGTAAAACAGGTCCAGCAGCCTCAATTATTGCACATTACTCCTTGTACAACTGGAGTCCCCCCAGAGATTAGGGCAGGCCTTCATTGTTTACATGTCTACTCACCCACTAGACTTTGAGCTCTCTGAAAACAGAATGTCTTAATAGACTCTGAATGCCCATAGCCCTAGCAGGAGACCCAAAACATAGTAGCTCCAGATCCAGTAATGTTGGGTAAACTAATGACTGAGCAAGCAAATTTACCAATAAACCCATGAGATCATATAGTTAAGGATATGGATAAGCTTCAGGGTCCATGTCCCCAAACCCCTTCTGAGAAGTAGAGTCTCCAGTTGAGGCAAGGTGGATTTCATATACACTTGATAAAGGATTTCCCAAATAGGAACAAAAAAATGTTACAAGTGCCATAAAAATCCTGCCAGGTTTCTGGGGGCCCCAATGAGAAGTAAGTTTTGCCTGAAAGGAGTTTGAAGGCAGATGCCAGCAAAGACCCGGGGGGGGGGTGGGTAGGGGAATGAGGCGAGTGGCGGGATTATTCAGCGGACTCTTCAAAGCTGAGTGCGTGCTGGATACCTGCCGATTTCTAGGGCTTAAAAAGTCCTGGAATTTTAAGGCTGGGAGTGACCTGCTCAAGGTCACAAAGTAAGTAGGTGAAGTCACAAGGTAAGACCAATGAGGCATCTATATACTGTTGAGTCCTGTTTTCTCCTGACAGACACAGTAGGCAAAATGAAAGATTATTCTCAGGAACAAGTTTTAAAATATGGGCTAGACTAGTGAATTGAATTTTTATTGGTAACCATAGTACTAACCCTTCCCTCACCTTTCAGTTCTGGGGAAAAAGTGTAAGACAGTTATCCAAGCAGTTTAACAAACAAGCAGCACTTTGCTCCCAACACACATAAATACCAAAACTTCTAAAGCCTTCTTCCAAAATACCCGCAGTAATGTTTGCTGCTGAAACACTCAAGACAGTAAAGGCCATAATAATCACGTCTTTCGAAATGGAGTATTGAACATAAAGTAACTGTCAGTCTCCTTTCCTTGTTTGTTTCTAACTCCACAAGTCAGGGTATTCCCGGGGTGGGGGAGGGGCTGCATAAGTCAAGCTCCATCCAGCCGTATTTTTCAAGGAAGTGAACCCTAGAGGTGAGTCCCCCCGGCCTGAACAGGAGGGACTTTTGCCATGCAGAATGAATCGACGCCGCTTTGCTAGGCTTCCCGGTGGCCCGCCAGGCTTAGCGCCGGAGCACCGCAAAGTTCGCAAGGGAGGCGGCTCCCAGCCCCAGACCTGTCGGGTCTCCCGGCCCCTCCCCCGCTCCGGCCCTCCCCCGGGCTCCCCCCGGGTCTCCAGCTTCTGAGACCGCCGGCCTCGCCGGGCAGTGCACAGGGGGCCTTTGTTGGTCCGCCAAGAGCCGCCGGCCGCGCCGGGCGGCGCCCCGCCTCACCTTACCTGGCGCCCCCTCCCGCCTACCCTGCCCGGCCGCAGGGAATGAATGGGCCCCGGCCCCCAACCCGCGCCGCCCCCACCCCCGCGCCACAACCCCGCAGCCTGCGACGCCAGGGCGGCCGCGCGGGAGGCCGGCTCTCACCTTCCGCGCTCGCTCGGCTCGACTCCGCTCCTCCTCCTCCTCCTCCTCCTCCACCCGGGTGGCGGCGGTCGAGCCGGGGAGTGAGCGCGCGGGTGTGCGCGAGGGGCCGCTTCACTTTCTCCCTCCCGCCGCCGCCGCCGCCGCGCTCGGCGCCTCCCCCACCCTGCTCTTGCCGGGGAGTCCCCTCAGGACGGGCTGGGGGGCGGGGGTCAGCGACAGCCAGGGGGCCGCAGGCAGTTCGGCGACGCGGGAGAAGGGGATGCTGTGAGGGGCGAGAATGTGAGGGGATTCGGGCGGCCTCTGGGGAACGAGGTGGGGAGACAGAGTTCTTTGAGGAGATCTTGAGAGCGCGGGGCCCCGTGAAAGAGGGGAAAGAGTCTGAGGGGAAAGCGTCTGGGAAGTAGGACCGCAGAGCCGGTGAGGGAGACGGCGGGGAGGCGCGAGGGACGAGCGCAGTGGGAGGGAGCGTTGTGGGGGGAAGCCGTGAGGGGCGTCTACAGTGCCGCCGGCACCTAGGGCTACAGCTGCAGCCGCGGCCCGGCCGCCTCCCCCGCCCTCCCGCCCGCAGCCGCGCTATTGTACGCCGCGGGGCCTGGCCCGACCGCCTCTCCCACCGGCCCCCGCCCCCTCCCCCGCGAGGCAGCGGCGCCCGCCGAGCCCGGCCCGCCCCGCCTCCCGCAGGTGGGAGGGGGCGGGGAGGGCTGCCCGACCCACGTGAGGAGGCCAACCCAGGCGTGGGGGAGGGCGAGCGCCTGGGATGACGTCATCGGCGCATGACGCCAGAGGCTGGGGAATCACCCGGCTGCCGCGTGATGTCATTGCGCCCGCGTCTTTCCTCCCCGTGCACTCTCTTCGGCTGTAGGCACCTTTGCGCGGCCTTTCCCTGGGAAGGTTTTGGGACGATTTTGGGGGGCGTTAGTGGTGTGTGTAGTATAGCGTCCAAAAGGACGGCTAACCCCTTGGCCTGGTGGTCCTCTTCAGGTTAAAAAGCACCACCGCTTTTCTGCTAGCTTTCATTGCCAAGAGCTAAATTTGAATACCCCATCTCCTGTGACCTCAAAGTCAGACAATTATTATACTGTTTCTTTTCTTTGTGGGTAGAGGTGCGAGGCGGGAGACCCAGAAAGGATAATGGATGTTTGAACTATCGTGAACTGATAGAATGGTTTTCCTTTCCCATTTTTCTCCTACCACGGAGACTACGTTCAACCCAAACCTTTCCCCTGAGCTCAGACTGTGTATTTCCTAATACCTCCTGGACAGCATCACTTGCATACCCCACTGTACCTCAAATTCCATATGTCCAGAACTGAAACAACATTAGTGACAAGGGGTCTGGAATCAGATTGCCTTGCTTCAATTCCCAGGTGCGCTAACTTTAGTGATAGGACCTTAACATTTCTAAGCCACAATTTCTGCATAATCAATAGTACTTGTGTATCCTTAACTCCATCTCTCTATGCCTATTTTACCATAATAGAAAATACAACCTATTACCATTTCCCCCAAATTTACTAATGTTACTTGCTGGTCTCAGTGAATGGACTGCCATCACCCGATCCGCTATGCCAGAAACCTGGACATAGCCCCCATTCTTACTCCGCCATCACCCTTACCAAGTTGGTCATCAACTTTAGGAGACTATATAGAGTCTCCTAAATATTTCTCAAGTCCTTGCCCTTCTCTTCACTTACCGTCACCTGGACAATTGGAGCAGCTTTCAGTCTCCGAATTCAATTCTTTCTTGCTGGTGACCAGAGAAGTCTTTTAAAACCACAAATCTGATGATGCTTTCCCCTGTTTAAAGACTCTGAAAGGCTTTTGTTGCTTTCAGGATGAAGTCCAGACTCCTTAACTTGGCACTGTACAACTGTTGTGCTTATAGCAGCCTTTCTAGCTTCCTCTCACGTGGAATATCTTTTGTTCCAGCCACACTGAAATGCTACTTAATGTTCTTTGAGTGCACATTTCTTCATATCTCTGAGCTCTTATATCTTTATCTCACTGGCCAACACCTACCCATTCATTCTGCAAAGCCCAGCTCAGATGTCATGTTCATTTATTCATTCAACTAATATTTCTTAAGTTTCCTGGAACCTTCACAATATGTTGTAAGTGTTGTAATCCTACAACACTTCCATGCCTTTTGTGGCAGGTAGCAAGTCTAGTAACTGTATTTGTGTATCTAACTTCCTAAGCTCCTTGAGAGCAAGTCACATTCCTATCCATATCCTTATTCCCAGTACCTAGAACAGTGCCTGATACACAGTAAGAATAAATATGTTATAAAAATGCATTTAATAGGGGCGCCTGGGTGGCTTAGTCATTGAGCGTCTACCTTCGGCTCAGGTCATGATCCCAGGGTCCTGGGATCAAGCCCCATGTCAGGCTCCCTGCTCCGCGGGAAGCCTGCTTCTCCCACTCCCACTCCCCCTGCTTGTGCTCCCTCTCTCGCTGTCTCTTTGTGTCAAATAAATAAATAAAATCTTTAAAAAAAATGTATTAAATAAATGCTTACATAGTGCTTACTATGTGCCAGACACTGTTCTAAGCACTGCCTCCTTTAAACCTCCAATAACCCTATGAGATAGACTACTGGTATCTCCCCATTTTATTGATGAGGAAACTGAGGTGCAGAGGGGTTAATTTAACCCAAGGTCATAATCTAGCAAACTAATTCTAATCTAAACTGTTTTTGCTTGGTCTCTGGTGGACAAAATAATGGCTCCCTAAAGATGTTCATACTCTAATCCCAAGAACCTATAAATATTTTACCTTCCACGACAAAAGAGATTTTTGTGATTAAGGATCTTGAGATGAGGAGGTTATTCTGGATTATCCGGGGGAGATTCAATGTAATCACAAGGATCCTTAAAAGTGAAAGGGGGGAGGAGTGTGGAAAAGGGAAACAGAAGACTGAGGAAGAGGTCAGATGTGAGATGTGATTCAATGTGAGAAGCACTCTACTCACCCTTTGAATACAGAGGAAGAGAGCTACCAGCTAAAGAATAAAACTCCAAAAGTGGGAAAAGGCAAGAAAACGGATCCTTCCTCAGAATCTCCAGAAAGGAACAGAGTCCTGCTGACACTTTGATTTTAGTCCAGTGATACCCATTTCAGACTTCTGAACCACAGAACTGTAAAATAATGAGTGTGTGTTGTTTTAAACCACTACATTTGTGATAGTTTGTTGCAGCAGCAATAGGAAACATACAGTGTCAAATCAAGGGCAACTGCAGGTGCCTGGGTGGCTCGGTCACTTAAGCGTGACTGCAGCTCAGGTGGTGATCTCAGGGTCCCAGGATCAAGCCCCAAGTCAGGCTCCACACTCAGCACGGAGTCTGCTTCTTCCTCTCCCTCTGCCCCACTGCCCCCCATTATCTCACGCGTGCTCTCTCTCTCAAATAAATAAATAAAATCTTTAAAAAAAAAAAATCAAGGGTGAGGGTGACTGCTGCAGGCTAACAATTGGAGGGGGCTACTTGCTAGCAGTACAAGGTTCTTACTTGCATCTACCCAAATGTCTCCATCCCAGGCCTCAGGGTCGCACTCTCTGCCTACAAGAACCCTGACGTTAGCATAAGAGAACATTCAAGGGATCACTGCCACCCTAACTATTATATTCTGAGCCTGATTTTCAGCAGTCTGCTCCCCAGGTGCAGAAGAGGGTTCTTTAAAAATCTTCCATGGGGGTGCCTGGGTGGCTCAGTCCCCTAAGCATCTGCCTTCGGCTCAGGTCATGATTCCAGGGTCCTGGGATCGAGCCCCACATTAGGCTTCCTGTTCAGTGGGGAGTCTGCTTCTCCCTCTCTGGCTCCCCCTGCTTGTTCTCTCTCTCTCTCTCTCTCTCTCCCTCTCTCAAATAAATAAAATTTTAAAAATAAATAAAAATAAAAATCTTCCATAGAGGTCTTCTGGAGTTCATACCATGTCCTGAATTGATGGGTGGATGACCTGACCCTGAAATTCCCTTTCTTCAAGGTTTTTTTTTTTACCTGATTTTTATGTATGTATGTATTTATTTACTTTTTTATTTAAGGGGGGGAGGGACAGAGAAAGAGGAGAGAGAATCTTAAGCAGGCTTCACGCCCAGCACAGAGCCCAATGTGGGCTTGATCTCACAATCCTGAGATCATGACCTGAGCCAAAATCAAGAGTCGACACTTAACCAACTGAGCCACTCAGGCACCCCAAGGCTTTTTTTTAGATAAACTTTTTTTTTCGTAAACTCTATGCCCAACATGGGGCTTGCACTCACAACCCCGAGATCAAGAGTCACATGCTCACCCGACTGAGTAAGCCACGTGCCCCTTTCTATAAGACTTTCAAGATAGTTAATAAAATCCAGCCAACTCCTTGAAATTATAATTAGCATTGCTCCATACCCCATAATTAGCATACCCCATGCAAGAACTAGACCATGCATTCTCAATCAGGGCCAATATCTCCCCCAAAGAAGTGAAAATTTGGTTTGTTTTTTTAAGTTTTTATTTAAATTCCACTTAGTTAATATACAGTGTGATACTAGTTTCAGGTGTACAATTTAATAATTCGATGTGAAAATTTGCTCTAAGGTAGGAAAAGAATGGATATCTTAGATATTGCAATGGTTTATGGCCTCCAAAGATCAACCCTATTTGACAAAATCTTATTCCTTAGTATTAATATCTCTGGCTAAGGATACTTTATTTGTATTGAGCTATAATTGACATATAACATTATATTAGTTTTAGGTATACAACATAGTGATTTGATACGGGTACATATTGTAAAGTAATTGCCACCGCCTAAGTTTCGTTAACATCCATTACCACATATAGTTATAAATATTTTTCTTGTGATGAGAACTTTTAAGATCTACTCTCTTAGTAACTTTCAAATATACAAAACACTATTGTTAACTATGGTCACCATGCTATACATTACATCCTCAGGACTTTATTTTGTAACTGTAAGTTTGTATCTTTTGACCACCTTTACCCCTTTTGCACACTCTCCCACCCAGGATTCTTTTCACTTAATTTTTCTCCTTAGGAGGGTGATTTTTTTTTTAATGTTGAGAATCCCTGTACTAGAGCTACTGCATAATCTAATGTACTTCTTCCATTTGTTCTTCCAATCCACCACAGGGGAAGAGCTGAGCTGTGACAGCATAGAATAGCAGGGGCTATCACCAACTATTGAGTCCTTGTTGCCATCTGATCAGCGAGTAATTCCGTTCCATAATTCTATCCTGAGAGTGCTCACTTTGGGGTCACTCCTGGTACCATCTACCCAAGTTTAGGTTTCCCAAAAACCAGAGCCTGAGATAAATACTTGGGTGCAGGCAGTTTATTTGGGAGGTGACCCTAGGAAACAGGAATGAAGGAAAAAGGAAAGCCAATGTAGAGTGTGTTATTTAGGGTCTCACTTCTGCCAGAGCCTCAGAGACGCACTCAGAATCCCTCCCAGAATAAGCCACCTGAAAGACGGGAGCTTTCCTCCTAAGGCTTCCATCTCTCATTGGGTGAGGATTGTCCCCAGGGCTTTTGACCCCCCTGGACTCTGTGGCTTTGCTTGCTGGTCTAGCAAGCAAATACAGATATTGGAGAAGATTCTGAGGCAGAATAAGGAAAGATGTGAGGTATACACTTGAGGTGACACACGAGCAGCAGGAGGAGAGTTGGAACGGTCCACCACAATTGTGGATGAAATCAGAGGTGGACTAAGGAAATGTGACAAGTACCAGAGACGTTTACTGGCAAACTAAGCAGGTTTCATTTATAGATCACATTATCGGGGCACCTGGGTGGCTCAGTCATTAAGCGTCTGCCCTCAGCTCAGGTCATGATCCCAGGGTCCTGGGATCGAGCCCCGCATCGGGCTCCCTGCTCCGCGGGAAGCCTGCTTCTCCCTCTCCCACTTCCCCTGCTTGTGTTCCCTCTCTCGCTGTGTCTCTCTCTGTCAAATAAATAAAATCTTAAAAAAAAAAAAAGATCACATTATCAAATCAACTTTAGGAGACAATGCCAAACCTATTTTCCAAAATAATTAAATCAGTTTACATTCCCATCAGCAGTGCATGAGTGTTTCAGTCATCCCACCTCCCCACCAATACTTGATGCTATCAATCTTTGTTATTTCAATCATTCAAATGGGTGTGTAGTGATATTGCAGTGTTATTTTAATTTGCATTCTTTTGGTTACTAATGAGGTTGAAAACCTGTTGATAAGTTTGTTGGTCATTTGGATATCTTCTTTTGTGAAGTACCAGTTCAGATTTTTTGCTTTTTTTTTTTTAAGTTTATTTATTTATTTTTTTAGTAATCTACACCTACCGTGGGGTCGAACTCACCACCCCAAGATCCAGAGTCGCACATTCTTCCCACTGAGTCAGCCAGGCACCCCATTTTGCTAAATTTTTTTAAAGATTTTATTTATTTATTTTGAGAGAGAGAGAGAGAAAGAGCACACAAGTGGAGAGAGGAGCAGACAGAGAGCGAGAGAGCGTCCCAAGCAGACTCCCCACTGAGAGCAGAGCCTGATAGAGGGCCATAGGACTCAATCTCAGGACCCCAAGATCATGACCTGAGCTGAAATCAAGAGTCAGATACTTAATTGACTGAGTTACCCAGGCACCCCCCCATTTTGTTCAATTTTTAAAATCAACTTTATCGAGGTATAACTTTCATGTAATAAAAATACACTTATTTTAAGTGTTTACCTTGATGATTTATGACAAATGTATATCCCTTGTTACCACCACCACACCCCTTCTGACCCAGGAATTTCCTTGTGCCCCTTTTCAGTCAATCCCTACCCCCATGGCAATCAATGTTCTGCTTACTATTACTATAAATTAATTTTGCCTGTTCTAGAATTTCGTATAAATGGAATCATGCAGTATGTACTTTTTTGTGCTGGTTTTTAATTCAGCATAATGTTTTTGAGATCATCCATACTGTTTCATGTGTCAGTCAGTACTTTCTTTTTATTGCTGAGTATAAATATGCTATGATTTGTTTATCCATTCAACTGTTGATGGACATTTCAAGTTTGGGGCTATTATAAATAAAGCTACTAGGATCATTCATATACAAGTCTTTGTGTGGATATATGTTTTCATTTCTCTTGGGTGTGAAATGCATGGGTTGCAGGGTAAGCATATATTTAACTCTATAAGAATTGTTAAACTGTTGAGTGCTTGACTGGCTCAGTCAGAAGAACATTCGACTCTCGATCTTGGGGTCGTGAGTTTAAGCCTGAAGTTGGGTGTAGAGATTACTTAAATATAAATAAATAAAGAATTGCTATACTGTTTTCTAAAATGGTTGTACCATTCAGTGTCTTTTTGACATGTCCCCATCATTCTCTGAGCACTTCCTTGATTTTTGGTCCAAGATGTTCTAGGCTCTTCTTGTAGTGTCTTTGACCCAAAATCCTCAAATCAGGCTTTTCTCCAAAGAGTTCTGATTCCTTTCATTGAAAAATTGTATTTAGAAACCGAGATGTAAGCACTAGATGAGGTCATTACTATGGACTGTCACTGTTCCTTGGCGCTCTCAGTGTATATAAGACTCCAAGTAGGGGGGCCTGGCTGGCTCCACCAGTAGAGCATGCGACTCTTGACCATGGGGTTGTGAGTTCGAGCCCCACGTTAGGTGTAGTAATTACTTAAAAATAAAATATTTTTTTAAAAAAGACTCCAAGGAGACTCACTCTCACTCTCCTTCTGGCCTTTAAAAAGCATACCGCCATGAGCTCTACAGCAAAAGGGAAAGGAATTCTGCCAACAACTTGAGGGGGCTTGGAAGCCACTGATAATAAAGGAACCCACCAACACAACGATTGGAGACTTGTGAGACCCTGACAAAGGACCTATCTAAGTCATTTTCAGACTCCTGACCCACAGAAGCTGTATTTTTTTAAGTCAGTAAGTTTGTGGTCATTGGTTACTGAGCAATAGAAAACAGAGACAAGAGGGGTGGGAGAGAAGGCTCCACCAGTTGGCGGCGCTCGTGAGAGCCTGGGAAGGCAGGACTGAGGCAGAGAGCATTTTCCCGTTGCCCTGGCTGTTGCTGCTGGGGAGAACAGTTATGGAGACCGGATTTTTCTGCAGCTGTATCTCAGTGGCCAGCCACTAACTTTGTGGGTGACGAGAGGTCATTGTCATGAGACATGATAGCAGCAGCAGCCCTCGGTTGCAGCTCTGGTGTGTATTCTTGAACATCAGTACTTCATTTGGTGGGTTTCTGATGCCTCTAATTGTGTGAGAGGTGGCAGCTCCACTGGCAAGTCCGTTTGGCAGTGTTGTTCTGGTAGTGATTCCAGCCTACAACTCAATTCTCCTAAATTTGCAACAACCTTTTAAGTACCTCATGTCTCTTTAAATCTTCTTCTACTTAGAATAGCTAGAGTTCATTTCTGTTTCCTTCACCTAAAGCTTAACAGATACACCCGCCTTTGCTTGAGCTAGCTTAAAAGGCTTCCTCTTTCTTGTGGCCAAGTGATTCTGTCTAAGATAACAATGGAGACATCAAGAGTTGACTATTACCACAAAGGGTGGGAAACTGAGGAGTTCAATGAAGCAGAATGAGGGCTAATTCATTCAACCAACACATTTTTCTCATCCTCTGCCCTGTGTCAGGCCCTAGAAATAGAGATGGGTCACGAACACCTCTGCCCTCAAAGAGCTCCAAAGCTAGCTGGGAAGACAAAGGCATATATGAGTAAATCACAGTACTACACTTTATGACCCATAAAAGGAATTAATTAAATACAGTGGGAGCCCAGAGAAGACAGAGGCAATAATTCTGCCTCTCCAGGGGTATTAGGAGATTACATCTGAGGTGGGTCTTCTAGGATGAGTGAGCTTAAAAAGAAGGAAGAGAAAAGGATCCATTACCCACAAGCCTTGTTGGACACAGTGAGTCAGTCACTTTGAAGGCATCGTTCCATTTAACCCTCACAACATCCCCAAAGCTAGGTATTATTATCTCGTTTTTACAAATAAGGAAGCTGGGCCTCAGTGAGGTTAATAATTTGATGATGTCCAACAACTGGATGTAAAGGAAACAAGCTCATAGGATCCATTCTAGATAGTATAAGCATAAAAACACTTACCTCAGGGTGTGAAATTGCTTGAGCAATCATTGGAAGTGCTCAAAGTAAAGACTCCAGGCTGGGCTTTCAGGAGTGACTCCCCAAGTCCTACTAGTGGGAGCAGCAGGGGAGCGGTGGTCCTAGCACACTAGGAAAGCTTCTTTTAAGGCTGCTGGCTCTAAGGGCGCCTGGGTGGCTCAGTTGGTTAAGCGACTGCCTTCGGCTCAGGTCATGATCCTGGAGTCCCTGGATCGAGTCCCGCATCGGGCTCCCTGCTCGGCAGGGAGTCTGCTTCTCCCTCTGACCCTCCCCCCTCTCATGTGCTTGCTCTCTCATTCTCTCTCTCTCAAATAAATAAATAAAAAAAAATCTTTAAAAAAAAAAAAAAAAAAAAAAAGGCTGCTGGCTCTAGAACCCCGCCATCTCCGCTACATTTCACACCAGCATAAACAGTTACTGGGTGCCCTGCCCCTCTCCCAGCTTAACTCAGTTCCAAACTCAGGTCCTGCAAGAGTACATCTGATTCGTGGACACTAACTAGCTGGAAACAAGTCTGGAAAAAGGGATTTGTTTTTCCCACCTCCAGTACAGGGAGACATACCAGAAGGCAGCTGGACTGGATGTTGAGTGAGCCAATACATCATTTCCGCCGCATTCAGTTTGATGGGCTTAGGAATATTCACTCAACAATGATTGATTATGCCTAGCATGTGTGGAAATGGACACTCTCATACACTACTGGTGGAAGTGTAAGGTACTTTGACAGCATCTAATAATATTAAAAGCATGTATCCACTCTGAGCCAGCTTTTAGGAATCTAGCCTACCAAGAAAAAAATAGCACAAATACATGAAGTTCAAGAATGTGCATTGTACATTGTGGCTACATAAATTTGGAAACAACTTAAATATCCATCAATATTGGACTAATTAAATAACTAAATGATACATTCACACAGCAGAATACTATGCAGGCATTAAAAGGAGTTAAATGGATCTCTCTATGCATTGGCCTGAAAAGATGTCCTTCATATGTTGTTGAGTGCAAAACAAAACAATGACCAAAAAAAAAAAAAAAAAAAAAAAACTGAGTTGCAACTACTGTAGTTTATATAACATAATCTCATTTTTTGTTTTTTTTTTAAATGGAGGTAGCAGATATGTCAGTATAAGCATAGGAAAAATTGTTGATAGTGTTTACTCTCAGGGATTGGAAGGGTGAAGGTAGGCAGACTTTCATATGCTTTACTTACATAATTTTTAAAAGCTAGATATTATGGGTAAGATTTGCTTTTCTTGGTTGTAATTTCCAGTATTTTCAGAATATATATATATATATATGTATGTATATATATATATAGTGTGTGTGTGTGTGTGTGTGTGCCTTTTAAACCATTTTTAAGGATAACCTAATATACATTTTTAAATCAGAAATAGATAAAAAGTGAACTGAGTGGTTTGAACCCAGAACGAGTCCCAGTGGCCACTGAACAGGCTCTCCAGTAGGCAGGGCAGAAAGCTTCATGCTCAGACCCAACTCACACTGCAGGGTCAGTGTGAGTTGATCCTGCTTGACTCTGTCCTGAGAGTGGAGGGACAAGCCATGAGGCAGGAACTGCGTAAGCATCTGCAAGTCCAGGGAGGGAAAGGTGTGCCTAGGCTCTTATCTCTTCATATAGATGAATCTGCCATGAGGGCCTACTGTGGGCCAGGCATAGTGTTAGGCACTAGAATTATGAAGATAAATAATATAATCATTGTTCTCAAAATGTTTATTGTCCAAAGAACAATAATATCAATGAAAATTCATATCTGCAATCATAACATTTTTGTAGATCTAGATAGCCCTTAACAATTGACGAAACACTTCTCTTCCTTCCACTTGATTCTCTCAACAGCTCTGTGAGGGAGCCAGGGCACAAGTCATGTCCCCATTTTACAGATGAGGAAACCAAGGTCCAGAGGGAAAGTGACTTAGTCCAAGTGCGTATACCAACTGCATTTTACCAACTGTTTTCACAACCATTAATTCATTCACTGGGGGCACAGCTGGGCCTAGGAGAGGGGCTTGGGGGAGCAGTGCCAGGCTCAGGTCCTGTGTGTGCTGCATTCTATCCTGTGATGCATTCCCTTCAGCTGCTTGATCCCAGAATTCCATCCAACTCAGCAATGCGTAGGGGCCAGTTCTGTTCTGTTCCAAAGGGTGAGGTTGTTCAGTACATCAGTATGGGGAGAACAAAAGGATCTCTACCTTGCTCTGTCCTCTGACTCTTAGACCTACTGTCCTGTGTTATTTTGCATTTTCTGATTTTGCACTAGAGTTCACATTATTGTATGCAAATGTTTTGTTTTGTTTTTCACAAGAATATTAATCTCCATAATGGCAAAAATGCATCATTCTTAGGTATCTTCTAAGAGTATGTCTCTCCCATTTTTCAACTGCTACCTTCAATAAGGAATACAACTAACATATTAACAGAAACAAGTTTCATGCAACAGTACATATCCTTAGCCTGTGCAATGTACCCTGATATTTTCCATTATATGCTATATAATTTCACTTTTTACAAGTCTCCTAAATGCAATAGGATCCTGGATTGAATCCTGGAGCAGAAAAAGCACATGAGTGGAAAAACAGGTAAAATCTAAATAAAAGCTATAGTTTAGTTAATAATATTGTACCAATGTTAATCTCTTAGTTTTGGCTCATGTACAATGGCTACGTATGATGTTAACATTAAGGGAAGCTTGAATGAAGAATATGCAGGAACTTTCTGAAGTATCTTTGCAGCTTATCTGTGAATCTGAAATTATTCAAAAGAAAAAGTTTACTTAAAAAAACAAACCAGGGGGAATAAGGTGGCAAAATGGATGAAGGGAGTCAAAAGGTCGAAAGTCCAGTTATAAAATAAAGAAGTCAGAGGGATATAATGCGCACTATAGGATTATATAGTTAATAATACTATATTACATAGTTGAAAGTTGTTAAGAGAGTAAATCTTAAAAGTCTTCATCACACAAAAAAAGAAATTTTTGTAACTATGTATGGATACGGGTGTTAACTAGACTTACTGTGGTGATCATTGCACAATATATACAAACATTGAATCATTATGTTGTACACCTGAAACTAATATAATGTTATATGTCAATTATACCTCAATAAAAAATAAATAAACCTAGATAAACATGGAGGGGAAAAGCCCCAAATTTTCTAGTCTTAACCATTGAAACTGATTTCATGACCTGCTAATGGGTTGCAATTCATACTGTGAGTGTTCTAGGTGTTTGCTGTCTTTTTGAATAATGCTGATAAGAGTGGTTGTGGGGATGCCCCTTATCACTCCCTCTCTGACTCCCACCTCCCCTGCGGGGCTGCGGATAACCTCTCTCCCTGCCCTTGGCCTTCTCTGTCTTGTCTTACTCTCCAGTTTTTCTATATGGCCTGTCTTTGAAGGGATCTCCTTGCCTGAATCATCTGTGGGCCTTCAAAGAGATACATGATACGTATTTGTTAAATGGATGCCTAAAGGAATAACTGTGTTTCAATACCCTGGTTCCTGGATTTTTCTGCCACTTCAAATTGTAGGAGATATTTGTTTATATATGGAAATCTAGTAGAAAGTCTTTTCTGAAAGCCTTATGTGAAATAAAGTTTCCCAACGCTGGCAGAAAATCTTTCTTGGCAAAAACCTTCATTACCATCTTGGAGACTTCCAGTCACAAAGGAAGAACAGCTTCTATGAAAAAGTTTTAAAATTTTTATACCCATTCACTACTTTAAAAAAAAAACATAATAAAAATGGAGGAAAATAAAAATGAATATCTAAAAGATCACCTCTAAACCCACCGTGAGTAACCACTGTTGACATTATAATACATAACCCCTTTTGTATCTATACACATGTAAATAAACATAAATGTTTTTTAAATAAATGGTCGTATTATTCATAGAATTTTAGAGGTGTCTCCTCAGGCTGTTCCCTCATCTTGGCACGCATTTCCTCCTTTTTGTTCTTCTCCTCAATATTTCCTGCTCATCTATCTAGATTCAACACATGATTCCACCTCTGGAAAGCCTTTTCTGCCCTCTTGGTCTCCCTCTACCCTGGATAGATTAGGTATTACCTCTTGGGTTTTCTAATGAAACTTTGGTTATCTCTTTATTACACTTTGTGTCTGAATGAGCTTTTTACATGTCTGTCGGTCCTAACAGTCCTAACAGTTAGGGAGCTTCTTGATGGCAGGGATCATTCCCAGAGCGAGTTTTGTTGAATGGCTATAAGGATGGGTGGAGGGAGGAGGAATGGACAGCTGAATGAATGATGCAGGGAAAGAGACAGTCTCCTGATTTTCATCTGCTGTGGAGAGCATCCTTAGCCTTTTGGCCCTGCAGCTTCAGCCTCAACTGTGCTGCCATGGAAGAGTCACTGGTAGAGGCATATGGATGATGCCATGCACTCAAATGACTGTCATCTCTATGGGGAAACTCCCTAAATCCCATGGATAATCCAGGCATAGTCCTGGATTCTGGCCCCTCATTCACTGGAGAGGCAGCAGACCTGCTCAGCCATCCTGAAAACCCAGATCTTAGTCTCAGTTCTGCATCAGGAGACCCAGATTTCCATCTCAGTCCTGTGACACACTTGCGATGCATGGCCTTGGACAAGCTACTCCCCCGCTGCAGGTCGCAGTTTTCTCATTGTGCGACATGAGGATTCCATTAGGCGGTTTCTAATTCTCCTTTCAGCACTCACCCTTGATGGCCTCACGATATACTTACTATTCATCTCACTCAGAGAAGAGGCAGGATAGCAGCAGTGAACATTGCCCACATTTCCTAAACTGTGCTCACCGCCACTAACTCACCAAGTGCCCTTGGACAAATCTCTTTGCTTCCCAGGACCTCAGAGTCCTCGTCTGGAGAGTGAAGATTGGGCCAGCTCTTACACACTATGAATTTATGTTCACAGTGCACCCTTTGGAAGCTGTCTAATCCAAAGAGAATATTCCACTTCAAGATGAGTATTTAGAATATCTGAGAATATAATAAGATTGCATTAGCTGATGTTCTCTGTGTTCTCAAAGACCACCATCTTACACTGAAATAGATGTTTTAGCTTTTACCAAAATCACTCTGATTTGAGGCATAGCAGTTCCCAAACTCATTGCAAAAGTTACCACCACAACACACTGGTTTACAGAGCTACCAAAAAAATAAGGAAATGGCAAACATCAATGCTGCAATGCCTAAGTTCTCAGACGCTTGAGAACTTTTCACCTTTTATTCATAAAATGACACAATTTAGAGTTCTCTAAAGGTCATAACTCACTGTCAATATTACTCTAACACCAAGTTTGAGGCTACTTTTCCATTAGAAAAACGATAGTTATTACATTAAGTATAATGGATATTATTGGCCACCGATATGAAATTTCAGTAATGAGCAAGAATTTGGAAAAGCATCTTCTCTCATATAGCAAAGGATGGATATATACATATAAAGAACAGGAAAAAGGCAAGAATGAAACACACTAAAACGTTCACAGTACATGAAAATATGCTGAATATCATTAACCATATAGAAATGCAAGTTAAAACCATGATGAAATACACTATATACTTTTTAGAATGTAAAATACTAAAAAGACTGACCAAATCAAGTGTTGACAAGAATTTCAGAGATGGGACTCTCACACATTAACAAGTGGTAATAGAAAATGTATACTAAATTGGAAAACAGTTTATTATAAAACAGTTTGTAAGTGTCTTTAAAAGCTAAATATATACCAGGTGCCTGGGTGGCTCAGTCGGTTAAGCATCTGCCTTCAGCCTCAGGTCATGATTCCAGGGTCCTGGGATCAAGTCCCGCATCGGGCTCCCTGCTCAGCCGGGAGTCTGCTTCTCCCTCTGCCCCTCCCCCCCACTCGTGGTTGCATGTGCTCTGTCTCTCACATAAATAAATAAATAATATATATTTTTAAAAGTTAAATATATACCTACCTACCATATAAGCTAATCATTCCAACCTTGATAGTTACTGGAGAGAAAGCATATAAAAGTATATATCCATAGAAAGTCTTGTACGTGAATATTCATAGCAGCTTTACTTGTAATAGTCAGAAACTGGAGGCAAATTTTGGGAGTGAAGGGTATCTTGGCTGGGGCAATGACTCCACAGGTGTAGACATATGTCAAAACTTATCAAATTGTTCATCGACAAGTGAACGGATAGACAAATTGAGGTGTATCCAGCCAAGGGAACACTACCCAGCAATAAAAATGAATGAACAATTAATGATTCTCAGCATAATTATGCTGAGTGAAAGAAGTCAGACAAAAAAGGATATGCAGTATATGTTTCCATTGATAGAAAATTCTAGAAAATGAGAACTAATCTATAGCGACAGAAAGGTGGTTGCCTGGGATGGGAGAAAGAATGGGAAGGAGGGATGACAAAGGGCATGGAAAACTTGGGGAGTGATGGATATGTTTATGATCCTGATGGTGACAATGGCTGTATGTAGCTATTATATACATATATATATATGCCATACCTACCAACTGTACATTTTAAATAAGTTTATTTCAAATAATAAACTATTAATAAGATTATAAACTATTAAATATGATTAATATAATATAAATATATATTATATTTATTATGTTTTTATATTTATATTGCAGAAATATCAATAATAAAGGGGTCTATCCAGCTAGAAGATCTAACAGTTGTAGGGCGCCTGGGTGGCTCAGTCAGTTAAGTGTCTGCCTTCAGCTCAGGTCATGATCCCAGGGTCCTGGGATCGAGTCCCGCATCGGGCTCCCTGCTCAGCGGGAAACCTGCTTCTCCCTCTCCCACTCCCCCTGCTTGTGTTCCCTCTCTCGCTGTGTCTCTCTCTGTCAAATAAATAAATAAAATCTTTAAAAAAAAAAAAGAAGAAGATCTAACAGTTGTAAATATTTATGCCCCCAACATGGGAACACCCAAATATAATAAACAATTAATAACAAACATAAAGGAACTGATTGATAATAATACAATAATAGTAGGGGACTTTAACACCCCACTTACATCAATGGACAGATCATCTAAGCAGAAAATCAACAAGGAAATAATGGCTTTGAATAACACAGTGGACCAAATGGACTTAACAGATATATTCAGAGCATTTCATCCTAAAGCAGCAGCATACACATTTGTTTCAAGTGCACATAGATATTCTTCAGAATAGATCACATACTAGGTCACAAATTGGGTCTCAAAAAGACTGAGATCATACCATGCATACTTTCCTACCACAATACTATGAAACTTGAAGTCAACCACCAGAAAAAAAAATTGGAAAGACCACAAATACATGGAGGTTAAAGAACATCCTACTAAAGAATGAGTGGGTCAAGAAGAAAATCAAAGAAGAAATTTAAAAATACATGGAAACAAATGAAAATAAAACACTATGGCCCAAAACCTTTGGGATGAAGCAAAAGCAGTTATAAGAGGAAAGTAAATAGCAATACAGGTCTACCTAAAGAAACGAAGAAAATCTCAAATAAACAACCTAACCTTATGCCTAGAGGAGCTAGAAAAAGAACAAAAAACGAAGCTTACAACCTGCACAAAAAGGGAAGGAATAAAGATAAGAGCAGAAATAAATGATACAGAAACTAAAAAAATAAGAGAACAGATCAATGAATCCAGGAGCTGTTTCTTTGAAAAAAATTAATAAAATTGATAACCCCCTACCCAGATTTATCAAAAAGAAAAGAGAAAGGACCCAAATAAATAAAATCACAAGTGAGAGAGGAGAAATAACCAACACTACAGAAATACAATTATAAGAGAATATTATGAAAAATTACATGCCAACGAATTGGACAAACTAGAAGAAATGAATAAAATCCTAGAAACATATAAACTACCAAAACCGAAACAGGAAGAAATAGAAAACTTGAACAGACCAATAACCAGCAAAGAAATTGAATCAGTAATTAAAAATCTCCCAACAAACAAAAGTCCAGGGCCAGATGGCTTCCCAGGGGAATTTTACCAAACATTTAAAGAAGAGTTAATACCTATTCTTTTTTTTTCCTTCCAAGATTTTATTTAAATTCAAGTTATCTAACATATACAGTAATATTGGTTTCAGGAGTAGCATTCAGTGATTCATACATACAACACCCAGTGCTCATCACAAGTGCCTTCCTTAATGCCCATCACCCATTTAGCCCATCCCCCCACCCACCTCCCTTCCTATTCTTCTCAAACTATTCCAAATAATAGAAATGAAAGGAAAACTTCAAAATTCATTCTGTGAGGCCAACATTACCCTGATATCAAAACCAGATGAAGACTCCACTAAAAAAGAGAATGACGGGGCGCCTGGGTGGCTCAGTTGGTTAACAGTCTGCCTTCGGCTCAGGTCATGATCTCAGGGTCCGGAGATCAAGTCCAGCATCGAGCTCCCTGCTCAGTAAGGAGTCTGCCTCTCCCTCTCCCTCTGTCTGCCCCCCTCCCCCGCTCTTGCTGTCTCTCTCTCTCTCTCTCTCAAATAAAGAAATAAAATCTTTTTAAAAAGAGAGATGATCACAGCTTTGGAATATAGCTTGAAGTCAGGCATTGTGATGCCCCCAGCTTTGGTTTTCTTTTTCAACATTCCCCTGGCGATTCGGGGTCTTTTCTGGTTCCATACAGATTTTAGGATTGTTTGTTCCAGCTCTGTGAAAAATGTTGATGGTATTTTGATAGGGATTGCATTGAATGTGTAGATTGCTTTCACTCATATGTGGAACATACGAAATAGTGCAGAGAACAATAGGCGTGGGAGGGGTACTGAATGGGAAGAAATCAGAGAGGGAGACAAACCATATGAGACTCTTGACTCTGGGAAACAAACTGAGGGTTGTGGAAAGGGAGATGGGTGGGGGATGGGGTAACTGGGTGATGGGCATTAAGGAGGGCATGTGATGTGATGAGCACAGGGTGTTATACTGAACTGATGAATCATTGAACATCAAAAACCAATTGAATTTAAATAAAATAAATAAAGTACAAAAAAATAAAATAAAATAAAAAATAAAAATAAAAGAGAGAACGACAAGCCAATATTCCTGATGAACATGGATGCAAAAAAAATCTCAATAAAATACTAGCAAATCTAATCCAACAGCACATGAAAAGTGCGATTCACCACAATCCCACCACGATGAAGTGGGATTTATTCCTGGGCTGCAAACAAAGTACAACATCCATTCATGACAAAAATCCTCAACAAAGTAGGGTTAGAAGGAACATATCTCAACATAATAAAGGACATATACGAAAAACCTACAACTAAGATCATCCTCAATGTGGACAAACTGAGAGCTTTTCCTCTACAGTCAGGAAAAAGACAGGGATGTCCACTCTCACCACTGTTATTTAGCATAGTTCTGGAAGTCCTAGCTTCAGCAATCAGGCAGCAAAAAGAAAGAAAATGCAGCCAAATCGGCAAGGAAGAAGTCAAACTTTCATTATTTGCAGATGACACGATACTCTATATAGAAAACCCAAAAGACTCTACCAAAACACTGCTAGAACTGAAACACAAATTCAGTAAAGTTGCAGGATACAAAATCAACGTACATTTCTATTGCATTTCTATACACCAATAATGAAGCAGCAGAAAGAGAAACCATATACAATTGCACCAAAAACCATAAGATACCTAAGAATAACCTAAACAAAGAAGTAAAAGATCTGTGCTCTGAAAACGATAGAACACTTATGAAAGAAATTGAGGAAGATGCAAAGAAATGGAAAAACATTCCATGCTCATGGATTGGAAGAACAAATGCTGTTAAAATGTCTATATTACCCAAAGCAATCTACAAATTTAATGCAATCCCTATTAAAATACTACCAGCATTTTTCACAGAGCTAGAACAAACAATCTTAAAATTTGTATGGAACCACAAACGTCCCTGAATAGCCAAAGCAATCCTGAAAAAGAAAACCAAAGCTGGAGGCATCACAATTCCGAACTTCAAGCTCTATTACAAAGCTGTGGTGATCAAGACAGTATGGCACTGGCACAGAAACACGCATATAGATCAATGGGATAGAATAGAGAACCCAAAAATGGACCCACAACTATATGATCAACTAATTTTTTTTAAGAGTTATTTATTTTAGAGAGAGAGAGCATGAGCGGGGGGGAGGGCGGGGGGGAGGGCAAAGGGAGAGAGAGAGAATCCTCAAGCAGACTCTCCACTGAGCACAGAGCCCGATTCGGGACTCCATCCCAGGACCTTGAGATCATGACCTGAGCTAAGATCAAGAGTCAGCTGCTTGACTGACTGAACCACCCAGGTGCCCCAGGTTAACTTATCTTTGACAAAGCAGAAAGAATATCCAATGGAAAAAAGACAATCTCTTCAACAAATGTTGGGAAAACATGACAGCAACAGGCAGAGGAATGAAACTAGACCACTTTCTTCCACCACACACAAAAACAAATTCAAAATAGATTAAAGAAATTGAAAAATGTGAAATATATATATTTCAATATATATTTTTTTCAATACATATAGTGGAATATTACTCAGCCATCAAAAATGGTGAAATCTTGAATCTTGCCATTTGCAATGACATGGATGAAACTAGAGGGTATTATTGCTCAGTGAAATAAATCAGCCAGAGAAAGACAAATACCATATGATTTCACTCATTTGTGGAATTTAAGAAACAAAACAAATGAACATGGAGGGGGAAAGAGAGGTAAACCAGGAAACTCTTAACTATAGAGAACAAACTGAGGGTTCCTGGAGGGGAAGCAGGCAGGGGGATGGGCTAGATGGGTGATGGGGATCAAGGAGAGCACATGTGATGAGCACTGGGTGTTGTATGGAAGTGTTAAATCACTAAATTCTACTCCTGAAACTAATATTGCACTGTATGTTAACTAGCTGGAATTTAAATAAAAACTTGGGGAGGGAAATAAATAAATAAATAACTTCATTTCAAATAATAAACTATTAATAAAATTATAAACTATTAAATATACTGATTAATATAATATAAATATATTTATTATTATATACTTATATTGCAGAAATATCAAGATCAATAAATATATAAATAAAACATAATGATGTCATAAATGTAATAAAATATTAAGTTTAAAATAAACTGAGTTTATTTTATTATTAACTTTGATTTTAAAACAAGACAAAGGAAATAAGAAACTCAACCATTTTCAGTGCTCATTAGTGAGGAAAATACAATAGTTTTTTATATAGTATATAAAAATATTTTATATATTTTTGTGGAGGGGCCACTCTCCAGGGCAGCTGGTCCTGGGTCCACACTGCTTCCTAAAACTTTGAGTTGATATGTGCCACTACCACCACCACACACACACACACACACATGCACACACACACGCACACACACATGCACACACACACGCACACACACGCACGCACGCACACATGCGCACACACAACACTGGATCTTCTGGCATTTTTGGCTTCTACAGAAAGAATGGTTGCATCCTAGTTATTCCTGCCCCCTTGACTTTCTCTTGCACTCACCTGGCAAACCCACCATCCCGCATCCAGCCTCTGCTTCTGCACCTGGCTCTGGGAGTGAGTGGAAGGACTCTGAACACATGTGTGAAAGAGAGGAAGCTCTGCCCCGAGTGAGGGACAGAAGTTTGCTCCCTTGGAAAAACTAGTTGTAATCAGTTCATGAAAGTGAAAACCTTGGAACAGGCTCCTATCATAAAGATGAATGTATGTAACTCAGATTCAGCTCGGGTCCCTCCTCCTCCGAAGTACTGAGACAAAATTGGCTTGGACTCCTCTTGTCTCCAATTCCATATCTTGTGGAAATCCAAAGCCCTCCTCAAGATGTCAATTCTTTTCCAGAGATGCTCTGGTACCATAACCTGGCCTCTGGACTGCTGGCTCCACACCCCTTCCTCTGTTCTACGGTGTATGGATTCAGATGCAAACCTCTTCCGTTTCAGCCCCAACTGTTCTGACATCATCTGGTATACTGCAACTCAATTCTAACGCTAAGCACCCAGACTCATCGGCGGACCCCACCGGTTTAAGGACATGGTCCCCACCAAGACTGTAGCAAGTGTGGTCCCAGGCCACCTATATGTTGACCAACCAGCTACAAATCCAGAGGGTTCTCACAAACCCCCTCAGGTTCTATAATTCACTAGAATGACTCACAGAGCTGAGGATAGCACTATTCTTACAATTATAGCTTTTTGTTTGTTTTGTTTTATAATTATAGTTTTATTAAAAGGGCTACAAATCAGACCAGCCAAATAAAGAGACACTCAGGATGAGGTCTGGGAGGGTCCTGAACACACAAGTTCTGTACCCTCTCCCCATGGAATGAGAGTACCTCATCATCCCAAAAATGTGTTCACCAACCAGGAACCTCTGCTGAGTTTTGGTGTCCAGAGTTGTATTGGTGTTTCATTGTTTAGGCATGACTGGTTAAATCAGGACCATGTGATTGAACTCAGTCTTCAACCTCTCTCCCCTCCCTGGAGGCTGGGCTGGTTCAAAGCCCCAGCCTCCTAATCAGAGGATGGTCTTTCTGTTGACCCGTCTCATTCCTCCATCTAGCGTCCCACCATGAGTCCCTTCACTAGCATAAACTCAGGAGTGATCCAAGGGACTCATGAATAATAAAGACACTTTTATCAATCAGGAAATTCCAAGGGTTTTAGAAGCTTTGTGCCAGGAACCTGGAAATTACTTTTCAGAACTTCCAAATGACTTGAGCAGGGGGGACCCCACCCTATTCCAGTGATTCAAACAAGTGACCAAGCCCAAATAATCGGTACATTCCATCTCCCTGGCCAGACGGCCATTCAGTGATAGGCTTATGGGAATTCTTGGTGAGTGAAGGACTCTTGCCCTTCGGATCACTGAGCTGGTAGAAAGAAAGGCCAGCCTAGCAATGCTGGTGCCCACTTTTGCCACCATATATGAAGAGCCTGCTTGAGAACGAATCACAACAAAGGAAAACAAAATCAAGAGATGGAGAAAGAATTCAAACATAGATGACAAAGTTTCAGTCCCTGAATCCAACCATGTCTAACTAGATACCTGGGTGTTTTTTCTTATGCCAGATTGAGTGAAATTTCTCAATTGAGCCAATTTGCAATTGCAACTGTGCTGAGCAATACCTTGTTTCTTTCTCCCCCTTTTCACAAACAATAAACCAAATTCCTCTCTTTGCTTCATGCAAAGCAGCTTCCCCTCTTGGAGCTGGGCATCTGCTGACATCTGTGCCTGCTGGGCATCTCCAAGTGTTTCCACAAAGACAGTTTCCTCCATATGAGACATATTGGTGCCAACCACTAAGATAAACATTTTTTTCCACTTTGTTACAAAAATATTTATGTAATCAAGATTGTACTGTATGTACAGTTTTCTTATTCTGCTTTTTAAAATTTTCAATCAACAGATATTTATTTAAAAACTGTACGCTAGTCATAGACCAGGTACCTAATATTCTTGAGAATTTTCCTGGGTCATTAAAAAAAGACTTTGCAAGTGTCATTTATTTTTAACTAGCACAGAATATACAATCATACAGATAAGGATTTTTTTAAGCCTTCTTTTTTTTTTTTTTTTTTTTAGCAGTTTTAGGTTCACAGCAAGATTGAGGGAAAAATACAGAGATTTCCCATACTCTCCCTGCCCGCCCCCCTTATAGTTTTAAAACTAAACCTTTATTGTAGAACATTTAGCTTGTTTCCAAATTTTATGAATAATGGTAGACACCTAATGCCACCTAAATCTGTCATCATTTCCTTAGGATAGATTCTCAGAAGTAGAATTTCCAGAAGAACTTCATATTTTACATCCCCCCCCCCCAAAAAAAGGCAGAAAAGAATTTACCAGTCGCCGCTGTAGTAGACTCTGTCCCTCCTGACCCCACATAGCCTGGAGAGATGTGGCCTAAAGTGCTTCCAGATAGCAGAAGAATCACGCTCCTTCCGGGGCGGGGGGGCTTCCTGCTCCCTCTGAGTGTCCCTCCTCAGCTGTCCTTCGGGGCCGCTGACTGACCAGCAGCTGCCCCATCCACCATGCGGCAGGCAGCCTGTCAACCCCAGAGATCTCTGGAGATCTCACAGGACACATATTGTTTGCAGGGATTGCTTGAAAAGAATGGCTTTGAAGGCAAGCCTGAAAGAGAGATGCCAACACAAGAAAGTCAGGGCGAAACGTGACCCAATTTTATTTTTTAAGGCTCTTTTTTTTCTACTTTTAAAAGTTTTCTTTAATGAGCATGTGTGATTTATAATGGAAAAGAAATTAATTTATTGAGAAAAACAGCAACAGAAGAGTTTCTGCAATTTGGTTTGGGGCTGGAGATAATCTTCTGGTTCCTGGAAAACAGCTGTAGTTATCTGGTTTGGTAATGCCTCCCACAAATCCCTGGCTGACTCAGACAAACACATCCGTGCGTTAGTCACCCGAAGGACGGGCTGATTCCCGCGGAGGCCACCACAAAGGGCAGTTGGTGACTGTCTTCAGACCTGGAAGAGGGTTCTACACTGTGACGTGTAAAACTACGGGGTGGATCTAAAACCAGTCTGTGCAAGCCTCCAAAATACGGATTTTTGACTCATTGCCAGAACTCTCTAGCTGTCAGAGTTGTCCAAAGATAAAACCAGCTGTCCAGAAGGTGGTGACCTCTCCATCCCATGAAGTGTTAGAGCACACGCTAGAAGCCAGCTGTCTCGGGTGCGGTGGCGGGAAGCCAAGTTCAAGACCGGAGAGTGCTCCTCAAACTTTTTGGTCTTTACACTCTTAAAAATTATTGAGGATCCTAAAGAACAGTGTCTATACAGATTCTATCAATATCTACCATATTAGAAATTAAAACTGAGAAATTTAAAAATATTAATTTATTTTAAAATAATCTTTGTTCATTATCATTAAGAGCATATTTGTATTTAAAAAATGACCATATTTTCTCAAACAAAAACATTTAGTAAAAAGAACAGCATCACTTATATTTTTATTATTTCTTTACTATATAGAGTAATAGAACACAGATAGACTCCTATCTGCTTCCATATTTAACTTGTTGCAATACGTTCTTCTGGCTGAAGAATAATGAAGAAAACCCATCCTCCGATATGTAGTTGAGAAAGGGAGGAGTATTTTAATTGCTTTTTTCAGATAAGTGGATATTTTTCTTTGATACTACACCAAAACTTGACTAGTGGGAGTTTCTTAAAGGTTAGTTGCATTGTGGAATCTGAAACCACATCAATGAACTTTTAATACTCCCTACACTCATGTGAAGATGATACTGATGGAGGCAAATAACACCTTAGCATTATTATGAAACTAGTTTTGACTTCACAGACACCCTGATGGGTCTTGGGAGCCGCCACCGGCTCCCAGATCGCACTTGAGAATTGCTGAAGCAGGGGCTTGAAGTAAGAGACTATCGCCGTTCATTCAATGCGCACACATGTCCTGGGCACCCGCTGTGGTAAGCACCTGGGATACAACTATGACAGAGACACAGTCCCTACACCCAAAGAGATCACAACTTAATAATAATAAGATGAAACACCTACTGAGTGCTTACCCTGATCCAGGTTCTGCATCACGTATTCTACATACATTATTTCCAACAACTTTATGAAGGGAAAGTACCTATTTCTACAGATGTAGAAACCGAAGCTCGGAGAAGTTATTTACCTTACATTGGCTCACACAGCCTGGTGAAGCCAGGATTTACAGCCAAAGTTAGAACAGCGAGGCTAACTTGCTTCTCTATACATTAAAAAAAATTTTTTTTATCATGGTAAAAGATACGGAACATAGAATGTAGCATTTTAAACGTTTTTAAGTGTACATTTCAGCGGCATTAAGTACATTCATGATGTTGTGCAAACATCACTGCCCCCGTCTCCACAACTTTTTCATCATCCCAACCAGAAACTCCGAATCCATTCTCCCTGTCCCTCGGCTCCAGCAACCTGTATTCTACTTTCTGTCTCTGTGAATCTGTCTATTCTAGGTACTTCATAGAAGTGGAATCACAATATTTGTCCTTTTGTGTCTGGCTTATTCTACTTAGCATGATGTTTTCAAGGTTCATCCATGATGTAGCATCTATTTGTCCTTCATTCCTTTTCTTTTTAAAGATTTTATTTATTGGGGCACCTGGGTGGCTCAGTCGTTAAGTGTCTGCCTTCGGCTCAGGTCATGGTCCCAGGGTCCTGGGATCGAGCCCCGCATCGGGCTCCCCGCTCGGCGGGAAGCCTGCTTCTCCCTCTTCCACTTCCCCTGCTTGTGTTCCCTCTCTCACTGTGTCTCTCTCTGTCAAATAAATAAATAAAATCTTTAAAAAAAAAAAAGATTTTATTTATTTATTTGAGACAGCGAGCACAAGCAGGGGGAGCTGCAGGCAGAGAGAGAAGCAGGCTCCCCGCTCAGCAGGGAGCCCGATCCCGAGCCAACCCACTGAGCCACCCAGGTGCCCCTGTCCTTCAGTCCTTTTAAAGACTGGATAATATCCCATTATGTGTATAGACCACATTTTGCTTATCCATTCTTCTGTTGATGGATGCTACTCAGTAAATTTTATTTTTTTTATTTTTATTTTTTTTAAAGATTTTATTTATTTATTTGACAGAGAGAGACCAGCGAGAGAGGGAGCACAAGCAGGGGGAGTGGGAGAAGAAGGCTCCCCACAGAGCAGGGAGCCCGATGCGGGACTCGATCCCAGGACCCTGGGATCATGACCTGAGCCAAAGGCAGATGCCTAACGACTGAGCCACCCAGGCGCCCCTACTCAGTACATTTTAAATAAACAATTATAATGCGCTGTGATAGAAGTACACACAGGTTCCAAGAGGAAGAAGCAGAGGAGGAGGAACCAATCTAGCTCAGGGTGGGACGGCCAGGGACTGGTGCTGGTGCAAAGGCATGAAGGATTGATGGGAGACCTCCAGCAAAAAGATAGCAAGGGAGGAACTCCCATACCAAGGCCCGGAGGTTTGGGAGAGATATAACCCGCAGGACTGAGGCCGATTTGTGTGAAGAGGGGCAAGAGGTGAGGCTAGAGATATCCCAGCAATGACATTACAGAGCATTTAAGACAGATGGGTGCTGTGCAGAGGCTCTTGGCTGTTTTAACTTATTTAAATATTACAGCAACCCTATGAGAAAACCAGCTCTTCTTGAGTATATACTGAGGGTCAGGCACTGTTCTCACTGCCCTGTGTGCACAGCTTTAATCCCACAGCAACGTTGAGACTGGTACTATTATCGTTCCCATTTTAGAGATAGGAAAGTAAGGCATGCATGGAGAAGATAAAAAAAAAAAATTGCCCAATGTCATGCTAATAAGCTGGAATTTTAACCCAGGTTTTAGCAGCCTTGCTTATCACCTGACAGCTGAGGACATGAGGACAAGGTATGGAATTTAGACTTTCACCTGTCAGGGCCACTGGGCAGGTTTAGGCAGAAAGCAACTGGTTCTGATTTGCATTTTATAATCATTCTAGCTGCTGTCTAGAAAATGGTAAGCAGGAATAGGACGGGAGGCAGAGAGACCAGTAGGAAGCCAGATGAGAAAGGACGAGAATAGGGCAGGGCAGTGGAATTACAGACAAATGGGAGATTTCAAGAGATACTCAGGACACAGAAGAGTCAGCCAAGGGCGATTTATGGGAGAGGGGTCAGGGATTTCCTGCCAGGTTTCTGAGAGGATGACAGTGCAAATCATGAAGATGGGGGATACATGCGAGGAACAGGTTTAGGGTTGGAAAGAATCAGGGGGTGAAGATAATGAGATAATCTGGGACAGATTGAGTCTCTGGTACATCTGGGGAGAGATGTCTCGCCATGTAAGATCCATGAAAGCAAAGATCTTTGTCTCTTCCATTCACTGATGTAGCCCCCTGCCAAGAACAGTACATGGCACAAGAAGACAGCAGTATGTAGTTGTTGAGTGAGAGGGTGTGGGTCAAGAGAGGAAAGCTGTGGCCTAGAGAGGTCAGGAAATCATGATGGGAGCGGGAGCTAGAGATGGTCGACAGCATATAGAGTAGGGAGAGTTATAAGGGCAAACTCTGGGTATGCTAACACTTAAAAGATGGGCAGAGAAAAGGCAACTGATCCCTAGAGAGACTGAGGAGTGGCCAGATAGGGGGAGAAACTAAGAAAAGAGGGGGACGTCAACTGCCATGTCAGACTTCGCAGCTTAGCATTGTTTAAGCTTGATACATAATGCAAGCAACCAACATTTGAACAGTGCTCTCCAGCTTATAACAAATTCTTCTTTTCCTTTTTAATTTCAATCCAATATACCTTCTACTAAATTTTTTATTGAGGTCAGAAGTACTTTGTTATAAGGTTGTGATCATCTTAAGTGTATTTCAGGATGAATGTTTGCATCTGTGTGTATCTGTGTAACCTCCATCTGGATCACAAGAGAGAAATGCTCCAACACTCACTCAAACATCTCCTTCACACGCCTTCTCACTACTCCCCTCCCCATCAGAGACAAGCATTTCTATAACCTTCCATCAGTTCATGCACTCCTTTCAGTTCTTAAATTTCATATAAATGGAATAATACAGTATGTATTATTTTGTGTCTGGCTTCTTTCACTCAGTGTAATATTGGTGAGATTCGTCCATGATATTTTGAGTTTCAGTATTTTGTTCTTATGCGTTCCCAAAAATAGAATTATCCTTGAGGATAATAATTTCTATCTCTAAGGGCTCCTATGGAAATTAAACCTGATTGTGCCCGATAGCCACCCTACAAAATGAATGTCTATTGATTACCTGGCTTTGGTTCAACACCAAAACAATTTAATCACCATAGAGGAATCACTATTCCGTTTTTGCACAATTTGGTGACATTTTGGAGGGGAGTAAGGAAACAGTGGTGTGCTGGTAAACCTGTTTTCTGGGGGGGGTGTGATTCCTGATTTGTAACCTTTGCCGATTTTTATGGTATAATACTCCCACTGTGGCTGATACCAAGCTACCCATGGTTTAACAACTGGCTGGCAACATTCCTGGACATTTCACATTCAGCTCTCCAACATTGCCATGACCAATGAATGATTCAGACTCTGAAGCTCAGACCAGCTCAGAATCTTGTTCAAGTTTTCACACCTGGAACATGGGGTTTTAAGACCAGCCTTTCCTGGCTCTAATTGTCTATGCTTTCCGCCCCCTCTGGAAGGTATTCTTTAAAAATGAGCTGGCATCTGCTGACTCCAAAATTCATAATTTTATTAGTAATCTACTAAGTGAATCATCCAATACTAAAATGTGATATTCATAAACAAAAATTGGGCTGTTACTAAGGTTTATTAAAGACTCTAAATTCGGGTCACCTGAGTGGCTCAGTTGGTTAAGTGTCTGCCTTCAGCTCAGGTCATGATCCCAGGGTCCTAGGATCGAGCCCTGCATCGGGCTCCCTGCTCGGCCAGGAGCCTGCTTCTCCCTCTCCCACTCCCCCTGCTTGTGTGCTCTCTCTCTCTCTCTCTCTGTGTCAAATAAATGAATATAATATTTTTTTTTAAAAAGACTCTAGGGGCGCCTGGGTGGCTCAGTCGTTAAGCGTCTGCCTTCGGCTCAGGTCATGATCCCAGGGTCCTGGGATTGAGCCCCGCATCGGGCTCTCTGCTCAGCGGGAAGCCTGCTTCTCCCTCTCCCACTCCGCCTACTTGTGTTCCCTCTCTTGCTGTGTCTCTCTCTGTCAAATAAATAAATAAAATCTTAAAAAAAAAATAAATAAAAAATAAAATAAAAATAAAATAAAAGACTCTAAATTCAGTATTCCACTAAGAAGTCTAGCTGCCAGGCCAACCTTTGCAACCCCGATTAGCCTCCTGCTGCTCATTCGCCCACCCAGGTGGCTGGAATGCTCTTAATCTGAGTAACGGACCCTCTGTTATCAGACTATGCAATCTTCACAGTGTTGTCTTGAATTTGTTGTGATTTTCAGAGGCCAATAGTCTTCCTCTTTAAAGTTACTGTTATTTAGCTTCCCCTTTTTTGTTAAGGTTAAGTGTTGTAGAACATGTAGTAACACGTATTTGCCCCAGCAGCATTTTTGTCCTAACATTTTCTAATAACCAGACTCTAAGACATGTGTGCATCATGATTCAGTCATGACTCATCCATAACCTCATTGCCAAAGCCGTTGTAAATTTCTTCTCTTAAATGTTGTGTTTGCACTCATGCTTTTGTGGTGTGGCTGGCTGTTAAGTGGTGCTGCTTGAACAATTTGCAACACGCTCTCAATATAAATGCAATTAAATCACTGAATTATCATTAATGTTACAAGGCATTGTTTATAATACAAAATTATATGACCATACATGTTCTCCCATATGGAAATAATAAATGTAAATCCAATTATACATACACCTGTGTAACAGGTGAGAATGAAAGAAATGGGGAAGGTTATTGAGGCTTCGGAACAAGTTCCACATACCACAGAGGGAGGTAATAAGCTAGAGCTGAAGGTGCAGATTTTGGAATCAAAATGGTTCGAATACACCCTAGCTGTGTGATATCATGCAAGATACTTCTCTCTATCTCAGTCTTCTTGTGTCTAAATGAAGCAAATGCTAACTACTACATAAAGATATTTTAAATACTAAAGGTACAAAAACAGACACATAGACCAATGGAACAAGATCAAGAGCCCAGAAATAAAAAACTCGTGCATATACAGTCAACTAATATTTGACAAGGAAGCCCAGAATACTCAATAGGGAAAGGATAGTCTTTCAATAATTGGAGTTGAGAAAACTGGATATTCACTTGTAAAACAATGAAATTGCACACCTATCTTTGCACCACTCACAAAAATCAACTCGAAATGGACCTAAAGACTTAAATGTAAGACCTGAAACCATAAAACTCCTAGAGGAAACATGTGGCAACTGCTCCTTGGATTGGTCTTGGCAACAGTTTTTCAGATATGATATCAAAAGCACAAGCAACATAAGCAAAAACAAAGTGAGGCTACATCAAACTAAAAAGTTTCTGCAGCAAAAGAAATGATTGACAAAATGAAAAAGCAACCTATGGAATAGGAGAAAATATTTGCAAGCCATACATCAGATAAGGGGTTAATATCTAACTTATATAAGGAACTCAAACAATTCAATAGCAAAAAGACTAAAAATCCAATTTATAAATGGGCAGAGGACCTGAACAGACATTCTTTTAAAGAATACATACAAATGGCCAACAGATACATGAAAAGATGCTCAACATCACGAATCATCAGGGAAATGCAAATCAAAACCACAATGAGATATCATCTTACATCTATTAAATTGGTCTATTATCATAAACACAAGAGATAACAAGTGTTATCAAAGCTATGGAGAGGGGGCCTAGGTGGCTCAGTTGGTTAAGCATCCGACTCTTGATTTCAGTTCAGGTCATGATCTCAGGGTCATGAGAATGATCCCCAGACCCCCACTCTGCCCTGAGTGCAGAGCCCACTTGAGATTCTCTCTCTTCCTTTCCCTCTGCCCGCCCCCACTCTCACTCTCTCTCTCTCTAAATAAATAAATAAAATCTTTTTTTAAAAAAGATGTGGCAAAAAGGGAACCTTTGTGCACTGTTGATGGGAATATAAATTTGTACAGCCATAATGGAAAACAGAATGGAGGTTCCTCAAAAAATTAAAAATAGAACTATCATATGATCCAAAAAGCCTACTTTTGGTGAAGAAAATAAAATCACTATCTTAAAGAGATATCCTCACCCTAATGTTCATTGCAGCATTATTCACAATAGCCAAGATATAGAAACAACCTAATTGTCTGTCAATAGATGAATGGATAAAGAAAATGTGATATATATATATATATTATTCAGCCATAAAAAGAAAGAAATCCTGCCATTTGCAACATGGATGGACCTTGAGGGTATTATGCTAAGTGAAATAAATCAGAAAAAGAAATACTGCATGTTCTCACTTACATGTGGAATCTAGTAAAAGCTGAACTCAGAAACAGAGTAGAATGGTGGTTGCCAGGGGCTTAGGTTGGGGGAAATGGGGAATTATCAGTCAAAGGGTAAAAAAATTTTTTTTTTTTATTTAATGAGATAATGCTATGCCTGGAATAAAGTAAATGGTATGTATTATTATTCTTCCTCTGTGGTCTCCTCTCAAGTAAAATCATGGACCTCCCTTCCTATTGCTTCTCCAAGATTTCACCAGATACACAAATATTGTTTGGCAGATTGACTATACAATCTGTCATGCAACCAAGATAAACCTTTGCTAGAAAATCTGAGTAGAATTCATTCTACTTTAATAACTGGACACTCTGTGGACTCGGTTATCTCCTCACCCCAAATCCAGAACTTAAAGTTCCTTCCTACTCTTTTTTAGTGGATAGATGCACTATACACTAGAAATAATTGACACAGGGTTAACTCTCCAAATAAGCATTTTTTCTTAAAGATTTCATTTATTTATTTGACAGAGAGAGACACAGCGAGAGAGGGAACACAAGCAGGGGGAGTGGGAGAGGGAGAAGCAGGCTTCCTGCAGAGCAGGGAGCCCCATGCGGGGCTCGATCCCAGGACCCTGGGATCATGACCCGAGCCAAAGGCAGACGCTTAACGACTGAGCCACCCAGGCGCCCCTCCAAATAAGCATGTTTTAAGAGAGAGTTGTAGCTTCAGGAAAGAACAAAGATGAGTAGTATTGGATCTAAGAAATGATTGTTGAGGTCCATAGAGGCTCTGGAATAGAGTGATTAAGAGTGAGGGTCATGGGGGTATAGTGGTGGTTACCAGGAATTGGGAGGTGGGGGGGGAAAGGGGAAGATATTGTTCAAAGGGTACAAACTCTTCGTATACATATTATATCATATACTTGAATGTTACTAAGAGGGTAGATCTCCAATGTTCTCACCACAAAAAAGAAAGGGTAACTATAGGATAACTATAGTGAATGTTAGTTATTACTAGGTCTGTTCTCAGCACTAGGTCACAGTGAGGAATAAGATAAACAGGTTCTTGCATTAAAGAGCATAACTTGGGGCGCCTGGGTGGCTCAGTCAGTTAAGCATCTGCCTTTGGCTCAGGTCATGATCCTGGGGTCCTGGGATCCAGACTGGTGTCAAGCTCCCTGCTCAGTGGGGATCCTACTTCTCCCTCTGCCTCTGCCCCTACTCGTGTTTTCTCTCTCTCTCTCAGATAAATAAAAAAAAGTTAAAAAAATAATAAAGAGCATAACTTCTAAGTAAGGGATGTACCAGATTTCTTGCTTGTTCTCCAGATCCACTCCCCACCCCTCTCCACCCTGCTCTGTGTCTCCGGAGGTGACTGTGTAACTACATCGGCGGGTTCCCTTGTCTGGTTTCTGGTTCTCTCCCTGGCAGGTGTTACCCATATCCCTCTGTCAAAGGCCACAACTCCTGTAGGTAGCCCACTCCAGGTTCAGGCAACGGATCCCTCTCTCTCTCTTTCAAGCTTGTTACTGGTCATGATCTCGCAGTTGTGGGATCAAGCCCTGCATCAGGCTCCAAGCTCAGCGTGGAGTCTGCTTCAGATTCTCTCTCCGTCTTACTCTCTGCCCCTCCCCCTGCTTGCCCTCTCTCTCTCAAATAAATAAAATCTTTAAAAAAATACTGAATTGCATATTTAGAAGTTGCTAAGAGAGTAGATCTTAAAAGTCATCACAAGAAAAAAACTATTTTTGTAACAATGGAAGGTGACAGATGTTAACTAGACTTGCTGTGGCGATCATTTCCCAACATATACAAATATCAGATCATTGTTGTACACCTGAAACTAATAAAATGTTATATGTCAATTATACCCAACAACAATAAAAAAAATAGTAAAGGATAAACAGCAGACATTATTATTAGTTTCTTGAAGATTCTTCAGAAGTAGCCCAGGCCTAGATGCACATTTTCAATTTTGGAGTCATTAACATATAGACTATTCAAATCACGAGACTGGCTAACCAACACCCCCCAAGAAGATAGTGTTAATGAAGTGCTCACTATGTGAGGCACTCTTCTAAGTCCTTTACAAATATTACCTCACACCATCCTTACAATAACCCCCATGACACCATTATTATCTTAACCCCCATCTTACAGTAACTTCCCTCAGGTCCTGCCGAGACTAAGTGCTGGAGCTGTGCTTGGAACCAGAGCAATCTGACTCTAATGCCTGCCATTTTGCTTTCCCGTGAAGCTCATGGACCTGGAGTGCAATGGCCCTTCACTTGCACAGGCCCCTTCTGAGACTGGGAGAGCTGTGGCCATGTGGTTGCTTCACCATATGTTTTTGAAATTTTGCAAAGGCAAAATCATTTCACCACAAACAAAACCACTTTTTTTTTTTTTTTAAGATTTTATTTATTTATTTGACAGAGAGAGACAGCGAAAGCAGGAACACAAGCAGGGGGAGTGGGAGAGGGAGAAGCAGGCCTCCAGCGGAGCAGGGAGCCCGACGCGGGGCTCGATCCCAGGACCCTGGGATCATGACCTGAGCCGAAGGCAGACGCTTAATGACTGAGCCACCCAGGCGCCCCCAAAACCACTTTTTCTTTCCATTGCAACTACTCCTCATGGCGGGTGGTGGTGGAAAGGTCACAGACATTTTTGGGACCCTGCGAAAGGCAAGTTGAGTTGGGGATAACTTTAGTTTTGGTTTAGTTGGATACAGGTATGTGGTTCACAATCACTTTCACATATAGGTATTATTAGTCGTTCCCGTGTAGGAATCGCTTCCAAGAGTATTCTCACTGCCCTCCGGCAGCAGTTCCCACATCACGACAGTGCAGAGACAGCAGTATTCATCCATATTCAGTATGAACGCATCCGTGGTGCCCAGCACATGTATGTGGGTGGTGCAGGAGAAACAACAATAGATCCTGAAGTTAGTCTGTGGACAGTTCTTCCAGTTATCAGATGTGTGAGATTATAAGGGGGAGGATATGGTTCTCATTGGCAGCTAATCAAAAAAGAAGTTCTCTCGTCAGTAGTATACTCAATATATATTTACTTTTTCTTTTTTGATGGAAGTCATATAAAATAGAATTTATTTTATTTATTTTTAAAGATTTATTTATTTATTTGAGAGAGTGCATGAGCAGAGGGAGAGGGAGAGGCAGAGGGAGAAGCAGAAGCAGACTCCACGCAGAGCGGGGAGCCGGATGCGGGACTCGATCCCAGGCTCCTGAGATCATGACCTGAGCCAAAGGCAGACGCTTAATGGACTGAGCCACCCAGGTTCACCAACTCAGAAGTTCTGTGAATCTTGTAGTTCAAGAGCTTTTATAACCCAATCTCCAGTCCCCCTCATTTTGCTGGAAGTCAGAGGGTGGAGAGGAATGTTCCCACCTTCTACTTTTCCATTTGGTTTTTTTGGTGACCAGCCCCCATTCTGAAGCTATTAAGGGGCCTCATTCTGAGTCATCTCATTAGCATAAACCAAGTGTGGTTGAGAGGGGCTCAGAAAGAACAACAAAAGACATTCCTCTCACTCAGGAAATTCCAACAGTTTTAGGAGCTCAGTACCGGGAACTAGTGACAAAGACCAAACATATATTATAAAACAGTCTGTATGGAGTTGTATACACATCCAAATCAGGACTCTAATTTCTCACTTATTTTACTGAAACCTTTAGAAACATCTTTCCAGATTTCAGTTGAAAATTATGTATTAGAGTTTTATCAACTTTTTGAATAAACTTTTTCCACTTGGTTTGTGTTCAGGCTTCTCTTCCAAGTTTTTGAAAATAAATTTTAGAATCCTGAAATGTTTTGTATCTGTATTGCAAGATTTGAACGACTTTATGATGGGTAGACTCTCTCACTATATTTTGACTCTTTATAGAAAAATCCACATTGGGGGGCACCTGGGTGGCTCAGTCTCTTAAGCATCTGACTCTTTTTTTTTTTTTTTAAGATTTTATTTATTTATTTGACAGAGAGAGACACAGCGAGAGAGGGAACACAAGCAGGGGGAGTGGGAGAGGGAGAAGCAGGCTTCCCGCTGAGCAGGAAGCCCGATGGAGGGCTCAATCCCAGGACCCCGGGATCACGACCTGAGCCGAAGGCAGACACTTAACGACTGAGCCACCCAGGTGCCCCTCTTTTTTTTTTTAATAATTTTTTTATTATGTTATGTTAGTCACCATACAGTACATCATTAGTTTTTGATGTAGTGTTCTATGATTCACTGTTGGTGTATAACACCTAGTGCTCCATGCAATACGTGCCCTCTTTAATACCCATCACCTGGCTAACCTACCCCCCTACCCCCCCTCCCAAACCCTCAGTTTGATTCCCAAAGTCCATAATCTCTCATGGTTCGTCTCCCCCTCTGATTCCCCCCGCCGCCCTTCATTTTTCC
This sequence comes from Halichoerus grypus, assembly GCF_964656455.1. Lineage (NCBI taxonomy): Eukaryota > Metazoa > Chordata > Mammalia > Carnivora > Phocidae > Halichoerus > Halichoerus grypus. The sequence continues at coordinate 56,089,306 of NC_135722.1, forward strand.
CATCCTTCTCCTAATGTCCTCCATGCTATTCCTTATGTTCCACAAATAAGTGAAACCATATGATAATTGTCTTTCTCTGTTTCACTTTATTCACTTAGCATAATCTCCTCCAGTTCCATCCACATTGCATCTGACTCTTGATTTTGGCTCAGGTCATGATCTCAAGGTTGTGAGATTGAGCCCCTCATGGGGCTCCTCACTCAGCATAGGGTCTGCTTGGGATTCTCTCTCTCCTTCTGCCCCTCCTTCCACTTTCTAATTAAATAAACAACCAAACAAACAAACAAATAAATAAAATTTTTAAGAAAATTTTTAAGAAAAAGAAAAATCCACATTGGTATATGTGTTTAAACTACTCCAACCACAAACAACACAAAAATGAAACAACTGTTATAATTAAAACCATTTTATTAATATCTTCATAGACAACAGAGCATCCACAAAATAAAACAAGATGTTATGAAGGAGTAAAAAAAAAAATCTTGGAAGTTAAAAATATAATTGCCAAAATTTCAATGAAGGGTTATAAAATGGTAAAAGAAATCTTCCATAAAATAAGGGGAAAAAACCTGAGTAACATGTGAGACAAAAATAGGAAGTCTACCATCTGACTAACAGGAGATCCAGAAAAAGAACAGAAATGGCAAGAATAAATTTGACGGAGGACTAATAGAATAAGTACTTGGAGCTGAAGGACAGCAGTCCTCAACTTAGAAAGTTCACAGAAGCCTAGCATGATGAGGGACCCAAGGTCTTCAGGCAGACAGATCATTGTGAAGTAGTAGGACCACAGGGACAGAGAGGAAAAGCAGGCCACCTGCAAACGATGCCACCTGACTGACAAAATTTGTCATGACAAATACTGGACACTGGAAAACTGTTAACGGTGCTCTCCAAATTCGGAGGGAATCTGACTTTACAATTGCACAATTTGAATAGAAAAGAGAAAATCACTGAGAATAATGGAACATCCATGTATCCTTCACTCAGATATGGTAACATTTTTTCATTTTTGCTTCAGAAAATAAGTAAGAAATAGAGTACCCCATACCCTCCGGCCACTATTCTCACAAATCAGGTGTGTATCTTCCAGCATATGTTTTCACACTTTTACTACCAGTATGTGCAGCTATAAACACTAAATAATGTGAGTCCTGTGTTTGAAAGGTGTCTGAATTGAATTCTTACAGCATATATCCTTCTGCAGCTTGTTTGCCGCCTTCTGGGTTCTATCCACAAGCAATGTAGCTCACTGCTAGGGGCACATGCAAGTTTTATGGGACCTGAAAAGAATATTGTACTCACGTTGGCAACACATACACTAAGAAGATAGATATTAAGTTATGAAAGCAAAATTATATATAACAGTAAATTTTTATTTAGAATGAGAAAAGAAATCACAACACATCACAACTTTTAAAAAGCAGGAAGTTCCTCAAAAAGTTAAAAATAGAACTATCCTACAATCCAGCAATTGCACTACTAGCTATTTACCCAAAGGATACAAAAATACAGATTCAAAAAAAAAAAAAAAAAATACAGATTCAAAGGGGTACATGCACCCCGATGTTTATAGCAGCATTATCAACAATAGCCAAACTATGCAGAGAGTACAAGTGTCCATCAGCTGATGAATGGATAAAGATGTAGGATGGATAGATAGATAGATGATAGATAGATAGATAATGGAATATTACTCAGCCATCAAAAGGAATGAAAGCTTGCCATTTGCAACAACGTGGATGGAGCTAGAGTGTATTATGCTAAGTGAAATAAGTCAGTCAGGGAAAGACAAATACTATATGATTTCACTCATACGTGGAATTTAAAGAAAAGAAAGAAAACAGATGAACATATGGGAAAGGGGCAAAGAAAAAAAGGAGAGAAGGAAACAAGCCATAAGTGGATCTTAACAATAGAGAACAAACTGAGGGTTGATGGAGGGAGGTGACTGGAGGATGGGCTAGATGGATGATGGGTATTGAGGAGGGCACTTATTGTGATGAGCACTGGGTATTGTATGTAAGTGATGAATCACTGAATTCTACTCCAGAAACCAATATCGCACTGTATGTTAACTAACAAAATTTAAATTAAAAAATAAAAGCTGACAGCCAAAGAAATGCAAAACTTTTACTAATTCACTGAGTGGCACACCTCTATATACTTTTTTCCCTATGACTTCAGTTGCTTACTTTTTGATAGCCTCTTCATAGGATAATGATTTTGTAATATCATTTTCAAAAGAGAGAAGAGAAAGATAATTCAGTTCCCATGGTTGACCAGAATTCGTTCTTTGTAGCTAATAGCTTAGAAAAGTTCCTTTTTGCTTCATAGATCACTTTAGGTGATGTCACATAAACTACTAGGATTGTTGTCAACTTTAGGAAAGCCTCTATTTTGCACTCTGAGTTTTTCTTTTTCATAGCAACCTGTTCTTATTTTGCAGATGCAACATCTTTTATGAGCATACTAATTAGATGATCCTTTTAAATGTGTTTATTCAGTTTTTTGGTTTGTTCTGCTGAGTTATCTTGGCTTCCTCTGGTGTTATTACTTTTTTCTGTCAGTTTTTCTTGTCCTTTATGTCTTACTTAAATGTCTGGCCATCTTTTTTTTATTTAAATTCAATTTAGTTGACATATAGTGTATTATTAATTTCAGAGGTAGAACTTACTGATTCTTCAGTTGCATATAACACCCAGTGCTCATTCCATCAAGTGCCCTCCTTAATGCCCATCACCAGTTATCCCATCCCCCCCTGCCCCCCATCTGGCCATCTTTGATGGTGTACACATGCCCAAGAATGAGAGGACAGGAGAGCTGCTTGAGACTACTGTGTAGGAAGGCTGAGAGCTGTGCTTTATAACATGCAGGGGAGAAAGAGCCATTCTGTTTGGAAATCCTAAAGACCAGACACAGAGGAGAATCCTCATTCATTCCATTCCTTTAGAATAAACCACCAACTTTCTTGCACAGCTTGGGGAGGATCCTGGAAGCCAGGCTCTCTGCACACAGGGATGGGATGGGAGAGTTGAGTAAGGGTTCAGCTCTGTAGCTCACTGCTATCATGAGGGTAGTGGTGGCAAAAACACTGAGAACACCAGCGTAAACAACTCCATGACTATTTTGATTCTTATGGCTTTCACGGTTACCCTTTGGAGAGGTCTATTTTGCCATCTTCCTTTCAGCAAGCGAAGGTAAATCTCAGGAAGAGCTGTATCTCTGGAATTTTGCTTGAGGGCTGGTCAGTGTCCTAAGCCACAAGGCCCTTCCTCTTCCATAAGCTCACAGCTCAGAAAACACTTCTCAATGCTCATCTTAAGAATGTGAGCAAGGCAAAAAAAAAAAAAAAAAAGGAATGTGAGCAAGGCGCAAAGATGTGATGAATACCAATGCCACATTTTTAATTTTTGAAAACTGGGTCAGTCACAGATCTGAATAGCACTGAAACACAGCTGCTTTCAATTTTTTTTTTCTGACAACACGGTCTAATTATAAACTGCAAGAACAACTAAGTCAGAAGTGTGCGTTTGATTACAATACGAGCAGGTGGATTTTGCGTTAACTGTACGTTTCCAGTTCAGAGTGGAGGTTGTCTCCAGTTTGACTTAGAAACACAGAGTCCTAAATCCATAGAGTTTGCAATTTGCAATATGCATAACATGGCGGGGTTACCATGTTACATGACACCATCCCAACAGGGAGGCAAGGCCAAACCTGGTTCTGTTCGTCTCAGTTTCACAGGGGCAAGGGTTTCCCTCCAGGATGCCATCACCTCTCCAGGAGTCCACATCCCTTCACCCCATTTTCTGGGGCTTACAAGAGTCAATGTTGCCAACATGTGAAGGGGCAGACGGGGAAAGAAAACTTGTCAAGGCCTCCAAGGCAAAAGCACTCACTCCAAACCAGATGCTCAGGGACCAGCCCAATTCTGCAGGCGGTGGATGGTGCACTCCAGACGGCAGCACGAGGGACAGCTGGTCCCCACAGCAGCTCCCACCTCACGGTTCCTCTTCCCTCCACTTCTCCCCAGCCACCTCCCCTGCATTTCAGATTTCCCCACATCTTCCTCTTCTGTGGTCCACAGTGACTGCCACCCCCACTCTCTTCTCCTCCGACTTCAGCCTGTGGCCATGGATGTGGTCTCTGTGAGCAGGAAAACCAGCAAGGCTGCAGATCAAACTTTCTGTCTGGAGCAGTGTTTCTAGCATTGGGAGGTGGGTGACTCACGACGACCATACAGGCCAGGAGTGGGGATGGGAGCTACCATGAGGGATGAAATGAACAGGTTTGATGATCTTAGTGGTACTATAGGGCATGGGGAGGGATTTTGCTTTGAGATTTCCTGCTTGTGTCAACTTTTTGGATCAACTGGCCCACTTCTAGCTCAGAAAGAGGGCCTCCTGCTACGTCTGCTATTACTAGCTGCATTTCCTCGGGCACCTGTGAGTGTCCACACTGCCCCAGGTGTGTGTCTTTAGTTCTGTTCCTTTCATCACTCCAGGAAGGTAGGCACTTGTATCTGCGTGCTATAAAGAAACACACTGAGGCTCCCAGAGGCTGATTACCTCACTCAAGACAGCCCTGAAAGCTAAGTAATGGAATAAGTATTTGATTATTAGTCATGTCTTCTGGTAAACTAGGAAGAGACCACGTGCAAGGTCAGACCAATGGGCTGTCCAGACTAGAGTCTTTTTGACAATAGCACAAAGAAAGCATTGAAGAACGCCTGCTTGCACTTCCTTAGCTCACATGTTAGATGCGTGCCCACTACATTCCTACCTACTTATATTCACCTACTAGGAAACTAACGTGAATTAGATATTGACTATATGCCAAGCACTGTGCTGGACACTTGACGCTTCATCTCATTTGCTTCTTATTACCCTCTTCTGAAATAAGAATTGTTACTCTCATTTTTCTGATGAAGAAATTGATGCTCAGAGTCATCATGTAACCGTTCTGAGGTCAAAGAGCCAGTGAATGGTAGAGCCATGACTTGAACTCATCGTGACAAGATTCCAGAGCCCGCTCCATGTGGCTTCCAGGAATCGAAACCCGTTTCTCTTGCAGCCATTCCAATGGCCCCTTTAAGAATCAGGACAAATCATTTTGTGCTGAAGTATAAGAAAGTTGTATCTGGAAAGGTTCTGTGCTGATGCCCTCTGGGCCTTCAGGATGAGCTATTCAAATGCTAACTGAAAACTTGGATGACATAATGGTGTCAGGGTCTAAAAATGTCTAGAAAACTTTCCACTTACATTTGTGAAAATCTGCTTCAGCTCGCTACAGGGCAAGTGAAACCAAAAGCAGGCAGTCATGGGCTAGTCTGCAGTTTCTTGTGGGAGGGGGCTCTCTCATTCACCCGTTCTGTAGCCCCAGCCTAGAACCAAGCACATCGCAATTATTGCCATTTGTTGAGTACCTGTTATGGGCCAGGTAACTTTACAAGCCTCATCTCACTTAATCTCCATGACAGACCTGCAAGGTAGATCATTTCACTGATGCAGACTCCTAAGGCTCAGAGAAATTAAGCAACTTGCCACTAATGAGTAACCCACTGGTACAACACAGGCTACCAGAGAAGGCTTCTTAGAAGGTCAACCTGGAGGATGCATTTGAAGGAGGGAAAGATGAGAAAGACCTAATTAGCAGCAACAAGAACAGTCATAGAGATAGGAAAGAGCATGGTCTTGCTCACACCTAATTCAATAGCAATTTGGGGGGGTACACGGTTCTCAAGTCTTTCCAAAGCATTCGACTTAGTTTCCATAGAAATAATAGTTCAACTTTTTACACTCATATTTCACAGGTTTACACTCATTTAATTAAATTATACCACATGTGCCTAGAAAAATTGAGTTTGCTAGCAAACAGCATTGACTCCTGATAAACATCTAACTCCATTGATGTGGTTATTTACCTTCCTCGTGCCATATTTTTCTTGCTTGTAAATGGCGCTGTTATAAGGATTTAGGTAGTTGATCTATCTAAAAAGCTTGGTAAGCACTCAAATGTTTGAGTGCAGTAATACACAAGTGTGCCTTAGCTGGTAACTTTTCCAGAAGTTAATCCTCTGAGTTGGTTCCATGAAAGTACATGAGAGCTTCTCCTATATTGGGGGTGGTTTTACTAGACAAAGATGCCTGTTACGGATCATAGAAAATCTCCCACCAAAACACCCCTTTTATTGCCTGGTCTTCTAATTAAATGTGCACTTGGTCCTCAGGATATCTGACACATACCTTATCCAAGAGCCTTAGTCACATGTTCGGCCTGAGGGCAGGAAGTAAAACAAAAGCAACTTTCTCCTCCTTCAACATTTGAGTGGCTGCCACAAAAATAAAAAAATAACCTTCTTATTCTCCCAAAAGAACACTTACCATGAGCTTCTTAATCTCTCCTGGAGCACAGCAGATATATTCTCAGGAGTGTCAGGTTGCAAGGTATACACAAATTGCAAGAGTACCGCTGGGAACAAAATATGGCGTACTCTCTGATGTTAGAGGACTCCCAGGGTTGATCTCCTCTCCCAGTCACTGGCAGCCAGTCACCAGCCTCCTAGATGTTACACCTCTCATGGAAAAGCTGGAAGGTAAGGTCCTCGAGAGAAATGTGACAGAAAGAGCAAAGTCTTTAGAGGTAGACATGACTGGACCAAATCACACTTTGCCACTTAGCTGTGTGATCTGGGCAAGTCACTTAACTTCTCTGAGCCTCAGTTCCCTCAACTATACAATAAATCATCTTTGCTGCATCAAATCCTTCAAAAGACTTCATGTGTTAAGGCCGAAATGCACCTAGCACATGACTGGGTACAGAGGAAGCATTTAATGAATGGCAGCCATTAGAATTGATTATTCTCCAAAATAGCTCCTACACTGACCCTTAGGGATAATGAGGCTCTAGAATGTAGTGGCTAAAAGCCAGGCTACCCTGGTTTAAATCCCAGATCTTCTGTTCCTGAACTGGGTAAACTTGGGCAATTTCCTTAACCTCTCTGTGCCTCATTTTCCCTATCTCAAAAATGAAAAAAGTAACAGGACCTATCTCAAAGAATTGTAAGAATTAAATAAGTTGGTATATGCAACATGTTTAAAACAGTGCTTGGAACTGTTAAGTACTATTTCATCTACTACATTACTACTGTATCATAACTGTCTCTTTAACTATGAACACCTTGAAACAAAGGTTGTCTTTCCTTTCTGTATCTCCAGGGTGTCAAAATGACTGCAACAGCTTAATACATGTTAATGGAATGAACTGAAGCATGTCACATGCCATGCAAATCAAGAATTTCCCTAGAAATGACATTAACACAATCCAAACTAACTGGGGGAGGGGGGGAGGAGGAGGCAATTTACTGTGGCTCATATTTATTTATTTTTTAAGATTCTATTTTTAAGTAATCGCTACACCCAACATGGGGCTCGAACTTACAACCCCGAGATCAAGAGTTGCACACTCTACCACTGAGCCAGCCAGGCACCCCTGTTGCTCATATTTAAATTCTCCAAGACTGAATCTTACTTCAGGCACAGTTGAAACCAAATGTAGAAGGGAAGCAGCAGCCCTACCCAAACATAGATTTCTCCAAAGGAAAGAATTTTCTATTATAAGGAGGAGGTGAAAGAGATAATGGGCAGGCAAAAATGCTAGATGCCCTGACATGGGCCAAAAGATGGTTATCAACATCGTTAGTCCTTGACCATTCCAGACAATAAGAATCTGTCCAGTTTTAGTAGGTCTTTTAGGGAAAATATCATAATCTAAGTAGCATAACTGTTCCAGATTTTAACTTCCTCACATGAGGTTCTTCCTTGAATCTAATCTAATCCAAATTCCTTGAGCTTCTATTCAAGATGTTTTTCTTCTTGTTTGTTCCACTGTAGAAATTAAAAAGCAGCGAGGCAAATACTTTATTCTATAATTCAGTCTGAAGACATTTTGAGTAAGAATGACTTCATCAATATGGTGCTACCTGGAGCGGTGTGGCAAGAAGCTGAGTCCAGTGGGAAAGAAAACTGATCCACTGATACTTTTGGCTGGCCCCAGGTTCTGGAATGGAGAGTGGGTGCTGTGATTGCATCCCTAATTCTTATAATCCTCATCTAAAAAAAAAGTTTCTTTTTTCCTCACCCAGCACCCTTATTCAAACAGGACAGGCACAGAGGAAGTGTCAGGAGAGGGGGGATGAAGGGCAAGCTGTACAGAATCAACACACTTGTTAAGTTCTTCCGAGTTCCACTTAAATCTTGAGATGTACTTACAGGACCAAAAATTATTCCCCAGTGGATCAGCAAAGATATCAAGTGTGATTTTTTTTTTTTTTTTTTTGATGCAAAAGAACATTGCAAACTGCTCCGTACTCTGCTTAGATTTGCTGAGGTGCCACCTCAGGTGCTCGCAAAAAGGAGATATGAGAAAGAATTGTCACACCTACCAGCAGCCCTTCCTTCCACCGAGGTCACATCATGCGAGGTGTGATCACTGACGTCAGATGTGCTGGCACTGCCCAGGGCACAATGACAAACATAGCAAGTCAGTCTGTTTTGTAATAACTTTTTCCATGTCTTTCCATCTATAAGAATCGAGTTGAACTGATTTCTATTTTGCTTGTCTCCATTGATCCTTTTTACTATGGAAAATTTCAAAAAAAACACAAAAAACGAAATTAGAAGAGTAGTATAAAAAATACCCATTACCCAGATTCAGCAGCATTAGGATTTGACCACACCGCCTTCATCCATCCCTCTCCTTTTGTGCATAGTGTTTTAAAGCAAATCCCAGACCTCATGTTATTTTGTCTCTAGATATTTCATTTTGCATCTCTAAAATAGATAAATATTTTCTTACATAACCATGCTGCCAGGAACATGCCTAGCTACAGTAACAATTCCTTGATATCATCTAATTCTTAGACCATTTTCATAGTTCCCTGATATCTAAGAAATATCTTTGTTATCGTTGGTTCATTAAAATCAGGATCCAGATGAGGTCCATGCATTGCATTTGATGGTTATGTCTTTTGAGTGTTTTAAAATTTAGAATTGTCCCTCCTCACTTCACCCCACCTTTTATTTCTTCATGCCCTTGACATGTTGATTAAGCTAGTTCAGTGGTGCTATAGAATATCTCATATTCTGGGTTTATCCATTTACGTCCTTGGTGGTCTCACTTAAACCTGAGCCTCCATTTATTTCATGTGAAGTGGAGGTTAGTTCTAAAAGCCTTATTGGCTTCAGGTTCTTTTTCTTTCCTAAGGGAGCATCTCAAGAAGCACATGTGCTGTCTCTTACTGAAGATTGATCTGTGGATTCCGGTGATGTCAGCCAGATCTCTCCATGGTAACATTCTCATAAGCTTTTCATCTAATGCTTTCATTTGCCTTAATCAGTTATATCATTAGGATGGCAAAATGGTGATTTTTCTAATTCCGTCATTCCTTCCACTGTCATTAGCTGGGAATTCTCTGTAAAGAACTCTTCCTCATCAATAGCCCCAGTAGGGCTATTTGGACACCCTGAAATGCAGATTGAATTGGAAAGGCAGCATAATGCTTACTCATTTGCCTTAAATTGCCCTTTTTCAGAGTAAGGCTCGTGACCTAGTTACCACCAATGGCATCCAATGAGTTTGTTCAATTGTTTCTTTTGCCATCTCATGATGCCTCCTCCCCCCATGAACTCAGTAGGCTTTCATATATTCTTTGTATTTCAATAAAATTCAATCACTACCTTTTTGGTTTCTTAAATTATCCCATTCTTGGTCAACTGGAGCCCTGTCATTGGGCTCTTGTGTCCTTTCGCTATAACCCACCCATCTTTGATCACGTAATAGTTTTTGACTCAGCGGGATGTTCCAGCCTCATCCTGTACAGGTACTGTCCCAGACTTGGAAGCAGCCACCCAAGAAGTCCTGGTTCCTTCAAACGGGAAATGTCCCTTAGGGACCGCAATCTAGGCACTAGAGGTTGCCCACTGCCCATGGGTTTTTAATACTTCTAGGCCCTTCTGAAAAGTACAGAAACAGGAGATATTTTTGGAAAAAAAAAAAAACATATTTCAAATATCAAATTTGTAATATTTCTACTATTATTTCTAGTTATTTCTAATACTATATTTATAATTCAAATTTAATGTTAATATTTATATTAATGCCTTTGATTTCACATTTTTCTTCTCTTACATTGAAAATCTTGATTCCTAACATTAACATAGTTACTTATTACTATATGCAACACTGTATAAAAAATAGTTTCAAAATACTAACACAGAGCACCTGGTGGCTCAGTCAGTTAAGCAGCTGCCTTTGGCTCAGATCATGATCCTGGGGTCCTGGGATCCAGCCCAGCATCAAGCTCCTTGCTCAGTGGGGAGTCTGCTTCTCCCTCTCCCCTGCTGCCCACCCTGCTTGTGCTCTGTCAAATAAGTAAAATCTTAAAAAAAAAATACTAACACAAAGACTGCTACTAGCAATGTAACTATTGAATGAAGTGTTAGATTTCTTTGCCCTTAAAATATATACCACAATGTACATACAACAAATATACTATATTGTAATATCACTTGAAATCACTTGAAATAATTTTCTCTGTGCAGCTACATCATTAACTTGATATACAGTTAGGTTCATTGTTTTCCATTTGTTTTAAAATTATAGGAATTGTCATTTTAAATTAAATTTAATGTTTTAATGTTAAATTAACATTTAATTATAAACATAACATAAATGTTAAATGTTAAAACATTAAATTAAATTTAATGTTTTAAATGTGTAAAACACATTTATATGATTCCAATGTAAAAAAAAAAACATAACAGTTGTATTTGCAGAATCTCTTTTCCATCTTTGTCTCCTCCACGCTATGTTGAATTACATGAAATTGCCAATAATTAACCATTTTACCAGCAAAAATGGTAATTTCTATGGAGAGCCATATATATATATATCTCCCCACCCTTTCTTACAGAAAAGATAACTACTATATGTATTAACTACAATATATATTAACTACTATATATATTATTCTCCATTTTGTTTTTTCACTTACTTATGTTCTAGAGATCATTCCTCCACCTTTGTTTTCAGCTGCATTATCTTCCATGCGTGTATGGATGTACCAAAAGTTTTATTCAGTCAAACCTCTATTACTGGACATTTGAATAGTTCCAATCATTTGTTATTAAAAATAATGCCTCCATGAATAATAACCTTGTATGTCATTTCATCTTTTAACCCAGTCCATATTTTTTTATAATTAGATTTTATTTTTGTAAATTTGTACAAATACAGTGCAAGTTCTTTTTTTTTTTTTTTTTTTTTAGGGGGGATGGGTAGAGGGAGAAGGAGTGAGAGAATCTTAAGCAGGCTCCATACTCGGTGCAGAGCCTGACCTGGGGCTTGATCTCACAACCCTGAAATCATGGCCTGAGCTGAAATCAAGAGTCAGTCACTTAACCGACTGAGCTACCCAGGTGTCCCCTACCCAGTCCATATTTTAATCAGTAGGTGTAAGGCCACCCTATCTCAAAGAGACCACCCCCATCATACCTAGCTTAAGTCATTCATTCTGGTGGACATTTGTCCTGGTCTTTGGTACCCAGCACCTTTTGAATACCCTTTTGATGTTAGCAGGATTTTCCCTTTTGAGTTCCACCAAGTTAGAAGGCAGAATGGTCATTCCCCTCCTGCTCCTTTTCAGCAAGGACACAGGCACGTGCCTTGTACTCCTCTGGTCAGATGCACTTAGGTGGGACTCCGGTGAGAAAGGGGGCTGGCAAGGGGAGAAGACTGAAGAGTGCGCTCCTCTCGCTGGTGAGGGTGACAGCAGAGCTGTGTGCTGGGGCGACTGGGTGGTCTGTAAGGCTGAGTTCCTGACGTAGAAGAGGCTTGATGCCTTTGGCAGCAGCGCTGGCAGTCACACCGAGCTCCCGGCAGCTGGCAGTTGCTGAGTGGTGATGGGCCAGAGGCCTGTTTTCTCATTAGGCCAGTTGTGTCCCATAGTTCTGGGTGATTTTCTTGGAAGCTTAGCCCCAAGATTGTTTCCTCCAGTCTTTGCGACAATTCTACAAGCTACCCAATATTCTTTGAATAAACCCTTTTCTGCTTAATCTGTCAGCATCAGCTTCTGCCACTTGTAGCCAGGAAATAATTTATGCAGCAGATGCTGGGAGTCAAGGTGTAAGTTTTAAGTCCCACAGGGGCCTGACCGTCCTCTGACTTGCCCTTTTACCTCTCTTCCTTCATCCTAAGAATGCTTGTGAGTTCTAGGAGAGAAGGGACTGTGGCATATTTAAAAGAACTAGGTCAGTAGGGGCCCAGGAGCTCTTCTGCAGGAAACCCCTTTGAAAATCATCAGTCATAAGTAGAGGGTGTTTTCCTGATTGCTGGAGGGGAAGAAGAGATGGTAGGGATGAAGTCAGCAGAGACCCAGCATAGCTCCTGAGGTCCACGGGGCAGAAGGATGCCGAGACCAACAGATAGAACAGAGGGACTAAATGTAAAGATTTCACCCTCACCCCTAAGGCTTCTCAAGTGAATAATTGGGGCAGGAGATCCTGAGGAAAAAACGTAACTTTCAGATAATCTGGAAGATGGGATCTAGAGAATCAGGACTTCGGGTAATCTTGTGAGTGGACCCATCTGGACCCAGTGGCAGGCTAGACCAGGCCACAGGTACTAAGGCTACAAACTTGTTATCTCTCAAAAATGGCAATTATCCCCCCAGCTTATCATTTGTCCTTCCATTTTGTGTTTGTTGACCAAGAAATTCTTGGTATATATTTAATTCTATTGATATTTTTCTTTGTGATATCTTACAGTTTTTCTGTTTAAATAACATTTTCCCATTCCAAAAATACATTCAACATTATATTCTCTTGAATTCAGTTGGGTGTATGGTGTGATCACCTTGCACTCAATGCTTGGATAAAGCTGGCAGGCTAAAAACAACCAGGTAACATTAGACATACTTCACAAATTCAAAGAATGTTTTGCAATAATGGGATACAATTCTTTACCTCAAAAATTGTCAGGCGTTAGAAAAAAAAACAATGAAGGTGAGCGTGAAGGAAAATGGCATCCTTAGAAGTGTTGTTTTCCACTTACCATTCTGTTCAAGAGCCTAAAGTTAAACAAATAGCAAGCAAGGTGAAAGAAAGAAAGGGAGAAAGAAAGAAAGGGAGACGAAAGAAGAAAGAAAGAAAGAAAGAAAGAAAGAAAGAAAGAAAGAAAGAAAGAAAGAAAGAAAGAAAGAAAGGGAGACGAAAGAAAGAAAGAAAGAAAGAAAGAAAAGAAAAAAGAGAAAGAAAGAAAGAGAAAGAAAGAAAGAAAGAAAGAAAGAAAGAAAGAAAGAAAGAAAGAAAGAAAGAAAGAAAAGGAAGGAAGGGTGGGAGAGAGGGAAGAGACAGAGGGGAAGGGGAAGGGAAGGAGGGAGGGAGAAAGAGAAAGGAAGGGAGGGAGGGAGGAAGAAAGGAAAAGAGGGAACCTGTTGATTGAAGAAGACTTAGGAAACACCACTTGATACAAACGTGGATCTTGTGCAGATGATGATTCCAATAAGCCAACTTAAAAGAGACGATTGGAATTTGAACACTGTGTATTTGATGGCAATAAAGAATAATTATTTGGGGGGTGCCTGGGTGGCTGAGTCGGTTAAGCATCCGACTCTTGATTTCAGCTGAGGTCATGATCTCAGAGTCATGAGGATCGAGTCCTGAGGGCTCTGTGCTCAGCACAGAGTCTGCTTGAGACTTTCTCTCCCTCTCCCTCTGCCCATCTCCCCCCACCCAGCCTCTTTCTCAAATAAGTAAATAAATATTTTAAAAGAAAGAATAAATAATTTGGGGGCGCCTGGGTGGCTCAGACGTTTAAGCGTCTGCCTTCAGCTCTGGTCGTGATCCCAGGGTCCTGGGATCGAGCCCCGCATCGGGCTCCCTGCTCAGCAGGGAACCTGCTTCTCCCTCTCCCTTTGCCTGCTTCTTCCCCTGCTTGTACACACTCTCTGTCAAAAATAAAAAATCTTAAAAAAAAAAAAAAGAATAAATAATTTGTTGGCTGTAATAATTGTGGACATATTTTTTTTAAGATTTTATTTATTTATTTGACACAGAGAGACACGGTGAAAGAGGGAACACAAGCAGGGGGTGTGGGAGAGGGAGAAGCAGGCTTCCCGCGGAGCAGGGAGCCCGATGTGGGGCTCAATCCCAGGACCCTGGGATCATGACCTGAGCCGAAGGCAGACGCTTAACAACTGAGCCACCCAGGCGCCCCTGTGGATATGTTTTTAAACAAGTTCTTATCTTTTAGAGACAAATATGAAAAGATATGATGTCTGGGATTTACTTCAAAACAATGCAATGGTGGGGGAGAGACAAGGATATAAATGAGATGAGACTGGCTATGAGTTAATTGTTGACGTTGGGTGATGGGTACATAAGGGTGCATTATACTAACTACTTTTCCATAGATTAATATTTGAATTTTCCCATGGTAAAAATTTTTAAAAAGAGATGAAAAAAATATATATATATAGTGGCAATGACGTGGCAGTAGGAATTGCTAAATATTCCAAGATAGGTGGTGAAGCTCCAGTTTCTCAGGGTGGCACATTCGGGGCAGATCACGGCCTCACCTAAGCTGGCTGCACCTTGCCGGTGTGCATGGGATTTCACAAGCAGCAAATCTTTACTGAGAGCCTTCTGGTGTGTCAAACCCAATGAGAAAGATTCTTCTGCTGGGATGCAGAAAGAGATGTGCAGTGTACCAGTTTATAGAAATAGTATAATGAAATAATCACTCACACAAAAAGTCCCTAAAGGTTCATCTAAAATCAACATGTATCATTTGTGTAGTTTTTAAAATACACTTTTATTAAGAACAGAACAAAATCTGACCATATCACATTGTTGTTTAAAACGATCCACGAATCTTTTTTTTTTTAAGATTTTATTTATTTATTTATTTATTTGAGAGAGAGAGAGAGAGAAACAGCATGAGAGGGAAGAGGGTCAGAGGGAGAAGCAAGTTCCCCGCTGAGCCGGGAGCCTGATGTGGGACTCGATCCCAGGATTCCCAGATCATGACCTGAGCTGAAGGCAGTCGCTTAACCAACTGAGCCACCCAGGCACCCGATCCACAAATCTTCTAATTGTCATCAGGACAAAGCTCCTTAGCCAGCCTACCTCACATCCAGACCCTGCCTCCTTCCCCAAGCCCCATCTCCTGCCCCTCATCCCCACACACTTTCAACTCCAGTCACAGGAAAGGACTTGTAGTTCCCAGAACATGCCTCTCAGAGTTGATGTTCTCTTCGGCGTTTCAGCCATTCATTCAATAGCATTCATCTGTACTGGGCCTTGCATCATGCTCTGTCTCATCACTTCATGGACTGTCCTTTTCCCTCATCAGTCATTCTTCCAGCCTCTCTTACTTTTCATGTTCTCTGAGAAATCATCTTTGAACCACTCAAGCTGAAAGAGGTGCCCCTCTTCTGTATTCTTTGTATACGGGGAGCAGCAGGGAAAGCATGGGGACATGTCTTATTTCTCCCACTTTGCCCTGAGGGCAGAGATGGAATGCTGTTTAAGCATAGTGTGTGGCTTAAGACTTGAGTCATATTAGAAAACCAATAAACACTTGTTGAATAAATGAGCAAATGAACGACTGAAGCTTCCCCATTAGCATGTAAACCCACAAGGGCAAGGATTTTTGTTGTTTTGTTCTGCTTTATCCTTAGCACCCAGGACAGTACCTGGCACATTAAATATTTGTTGAAATAATGAAAGGTACTTGTCAAAGAAAAATCAAGGCGATGTTGATATTAAAACTCATGTGCAAACTGGCTACTTGCTGTGGTCAGCCTGTCTGTGGATGGGCAGCAGACTTTGATCCTGGGCTAAAAAAGAAATTAAAGACAAAAAGTGCTTTGGAGGTCAAATACAAATCCATATTTTATTGAGTAAATAACCTGGATCTTAAAACTCTCCCTAAGCTCAAGAGAGACCAGAACATTTACTTATTTGTTTTTACATGCACTATTTTAGAAATCACTATACTAAGTGTTGATTTGACTTCACCTAAAAAGAAAAAGTTAAGATTTTTGGAACTGAAGTAGATTCTCATTTGACACAGGTCATTTTCTATGTGTCCATGTTGCCTGTGGATCTAGAGAAACATATGCAGCAATGGGGCCACACATGGTTTCCTACACCAGGAACAGCCAGAACCCTAGGAAATCATGAATGACATCACCCTTATTGATCTAATTTCTAAAAGACAATGGAATAATTTCTTCTTGCCCAAACCTTACTACAGTGGTTTGGACCAGCAATTCCATAGCGGGGTGAGGGGAGGGCTGCACCGACAAAGGACAATTGTTGACCTCCCCACAGCAGCAGGATGGTTTACAAAGTGATCTTTCTTAGGAGTTCTGCCTGGGACTATTGTACACATGACAGGTGCTCTTACGTAAGTAAGGCCGAGTTGGATTCCATTTGGATTTCTTTTCTTCTTAAAACCGTCTTTCTCTGGACTTGTCCTCTCTAAGTCACTAGAACAACAGAAGGGAAAAGTGAGATCTTGAACTTCCTGGGGAATCGAGGCAGGATTTCCTTCCTCTTTCTTTACTCATCCACCTTTTCATGGCTGCCATCCGCTGGGACCTCTTTTGAGAGGAGCTTTTATTCCCTACTTTCTTTCAGGCTTCTGCCTCACATAATCTTCACTGGCTTTTCACAAAGAAAACTAGGACTCCCATTTATTTTATCCAATCCACCGCTACATTCAGCCTTGAAAACAGCATGCAGCGCATTATCCTCACGGGAACAAATAGCAGAATGGAGCCCGACTATTTTCCATGAGGCTGGTTTTTGTTAATCAAACACATTTATTCTCTGAAACATTTTCAGTGCCTGTTGAGAAATAAGTGGTACCAGAAAGGACAGTATCTCTCAGCATGCAACTTAGAAATGTATAGACAATAGGTCTTAATGTGAAAATAAGTCAATAACTTGTGGAGGGACAGTAGGACAGTAGGACCATTTTATGTATGATCAAGATGGATACACTATGGGTACCCTTGACCTAACAGTTCTGCTGTAGGATTCTAGCTCACAGGAACACTCATGCCTGGAAGCAAAGGCATATGAATGGCATTACTTATTGAAATATATATATTTATATATACAGAGCCATATGAACTGACAAAAAGAGACACACTGTATATTGCAATGTGGAAAAAATTCATTGCAGAACAATATGTAATATATGATTCCACTTTTGTTTAAATAATCCACACCATATGTATATGGATGTATGTCCTTTTATATATTTACAGATATAAAGAAGAAGTCTGGAAAGATAACCAACAACAAACTGTTAATGGTGGTTCCTTCCTCTGGAGAGTGAAATCGGGGGAATTTCACTTTTTACTTCATCAGCTTTGGTATTATTTTAATTTATTTTTAGAAAACAATAAGGGAAATAAATAACTGAATTAATACAAGGTAGTTAACACATATAAAGTGCTTATTCTTAGCTGGGCAAGTGCTGGACACTTTATATATCATCTTACTTGTTCCTCCAACTTTCCGAAGTAGGTAATATTATCCCCGTTTACAGATGAGAAAACAGATTCTGAGAAGTGAGTAACTTGCCCAAGGTAACAGGGCTACTAAGTAGCAGATCTGGGATTCGAACCCAGGGCTTTCTGACTTCAAGGCCCAAAATATTCCCATTGGTCCAACAATGCCATTTCGTGTGATATAGTCCAGCTCAGTAGATGGGCTTATTAACACTGCCACATGGCTGCTGAATGTTAAGTTTATTCTTTAATATACAAAAGGGGAAGGAATAGTATAATGAATCCATGTGCTCATTATCATCCAGAGACAACAATTACTAATATTGTGTGTGATTGTTTCATCTACTCCCAACACATACTTTTTACTTTTTAGGAAGCCTTTTAATGCCAATTCAAGACATCATATCATCTCCCCATAAATACTTCAATCTCTAAAAATAAGAACTTAAAAAAAACTCATAATGGTGTGATATCATTTTCACACAAAAAGATAACAATCATTCCTTAATATTATTAAAACCCAATTCATGTAAATTTTCCCAGATTATCTCAAATATATCCTTTTGTGGTTATTCAAATTCACGTCTCTTAAATCTTTGTCTCCTTAAATCTATAATTTCTCCCTTCCTTTTTCTTCATATGACTTACATATTACAGAAACTAAGTCATTCGTCTGGTAGAATTTCCCATCTTCTTGATTTGATTTCTTATATCTTTATGGTGTCATTTAACATGCTTCTCTAACCCTTATATTTCTCACAAACTGGTGATTAGAGACATTAAATTCAGGTTCAATTCTTTTGGCAAGACTTTTTCTTAAGTGGTGATGTATACTTCCTACTGCATTTTATCAGGAGGCAACTAGGGTCTGGCTGTCCCATTTTTAGTAATGCTAAGGTTGAACACTGAGTTCCAGGGATGCCAGCCTGATCCTCACTGACCTTCCACCTAATAGTGTTAGCAGCCATCGATGGTTTTTGCCTAGATCCATTTTTTCATTAGGGGCTTAGGGTCACTTAAAATTCTGTAAGACTTAGGGATATTTTTCAAAGATTTATTTATTTATTTGAGAGAGAGAGCGAGAGCGAGAGAGCATGAGTGGG
This sequence comes from Halichoerus grypus, assembly GCF_964656455.1. NCBI lineage: Eukaryota > Metazoa > Chordata > Mammalia > Carnivora > Phocidae > Halichoerus > Halichoerus grypus. The sequence goes on from NC_135722.1 coordinate 56,107,996, forward strand.
AGGGGTAGAGGGAGAAGAAGAGGAAGAAAGAATCTCAAGCCAACTCCACGCTAAGCGCAGAGCCAACATGGAGTTTGATCTCATGACCCTGAGATCACGACCTGAGTGGAAACCAAGAGTCAGACACTTAACCAACTGTGCCACCCAGGTGCCCCTAAGACTTAGGTATTTTTTAACAAACATCCTAAGATAGCAATACTATGTCTTAGTTTTGGGGCAAGATATTAAAAAAAAAAATCTTCCTTTATCTACTACCCCTCATGGGTTTTTCTTTTGTTTCTGCAAAAGTAATTGAGTTTTTATTGTGTTTTATTTGAGCTTTTATGAGTAATTGTGTTTTGTTTTCCTGAGACCATCAGTATTCTGAAAACTTCTAAGCCCCATGTGGGACCATTTTGCTACTTAGGTTGACATTTTTATTAACCTGTTATTCGGAATTTTTATCTATGCTTCAATTCCTAAATAATTCATAAAAAAGTAAAAAGAAACGGATCTCCCATTCTTCTGTGACAAATATCACAGTAAGCCAGCTAACCTCGGAGGCTCTGAGTCATTTTCAATTTCATGCCCAGGATAAAGGTGGTTTCTGTCAGTGATCCCAAGGCCATTCTTATTCATTTCACATTTATTGTAGCTTCTGTCCTGTTCTGAGGCTAAAGAGAGGAAAGGACGAGGCCCTGTCCTCCAAGGGTTCACAATCTCCTACACCAATAAAATAGGGAAATGTCCCAAAGGTTCTTGGGGTACAGGGAAGAGGCACCCCCAACTATGGAATCAGGGAAAGTTTCTTAAAGGAGATGTTGAGTTTTAGAGGATGAGTGGAAAGTAACTAGGCGAAGGACATTCCAGGAAAAGAAAACCCATCCAAAGCATGGAGGCAGGAAAGAATAGGCCCTTTCAGAGCACTGCACATGGTTTTGTATGGCTGGAGAGTAAGCTTTATAGGGGTGGCTGTGGCGGGGAGGGGCAGGGGCAGGGCACGAGCGCCTTGTCTGCCATACTAAAGAGTTAGGATGTCCTTGAAGGATTTTAAGCAGAAGACTGACAGGATCTAATTTATGTTGTATATTTTTTCCTCAACAGATTTTTTTTCTTTTTTCTCTATTGAAGTCAAATTCACATAACATAAAATTAATCATTTTAAAGTGAACAATGCAGCGGCATTTGGCACATTCACAGTGTTGTACAACTATTACCTCCGTCTAGCTCTAAAACACTTTCATCGCCCCAAAAGGAAACCCATACCCATTAAGCGGGCACTCCTGATTTCCCCCTCTCCCCAGCCCTGGCAACCAACCACCAGTCAGCTTTCTACTTCTGTGGATTTACAGTAATATGGATAGAGTAATATGGATTCATTACAGAAGAATCGGAATATAGATGAGCAAAAGAGGAAAATAAGTATGTCTCATAATCTTAGCATACCATCATAGTTAACTTCTGTATGCTGTGATCCTTCTAAGCAGTTTTTTTCTGTGTTTCCCCACCCCTATCCTCCATGTCCTTTACAGGGCCCTCCAACCTTCTGGAGTACCCCAACTCTTGAGATATAAAAGAATTCTGCTCAAACCCCTATCCTATGTATAGTCCCTCCCAATATCTCTCAGGGTTCTGGGGGGTTTTGAAGATGGAGGCAGGGGTGTCCTCCCTTTAGCCACCTCTAGCTCTGATTTTCTGCCTTGATCCCTACCCTTCATTTACCTCCTGGGCACACTGCCTCTTCTACACTTCCCCAACTCCTTCTCTCCCCAAAATATGGCCTAAACAAGGTGGTGTGTTAGCAAATACTTAAAAAAAAGATTTGGGGGCAACAGAGGATGGCTTACATTGAAGCACGACTCAGAGACAACTTGAAACTGAGTTTCAGAGACGAGTTCTAAGAGTCCAGTAGTCATTCTCATTGGCTGTCTCTCCACCTGGAGCTACAACAGCATTAGCTGCAGGCTTCCCTCCCTCCCTATCTTTTCCATTTTTTAAATTGAATCTCCTCTAACTCATTTCCAATTCCCATTCCCTTTTGCACAAGGCAATTCAAGGTTCCTTTTGCTTTGCTCCAAACTGCAAAGCAATTCTAAACTATTCTGCTAAGTCAAAATGGTCCCTCCCTATGAGAACTCTAGTGCTAGGTTGTCCAACTCATAACTTTCCCCCTACTGGCTGCATTTCCATTATTCTTTCTTATTTTAAATATCTTTCCTTAAATATTTTTTGTTCCTCTTCTCCTACATCTTTTTTTTTTTTTTTAAAGATTTTATTTGTTTATTTGACAGAGAGAGACACAGCGAGAGAGGGAACACAAGTAGGGGGAGTGGGAGAGGGAGAAGCAAGCTTCCTGCGGAGCAGGGAGCCCGATGCGGGGCTCGATCCCAGGACCCTGGGATCATGACCTGAGCTGAAGGCAGACGCTTTATGACTGAGCCACCCAGGTGCCCCTCTACATCTTTTTTTAAAAAATTTATTTATTTATTTGTGTGAGAGAGAGCGCACATGCAAGCAGGGGGAGGGGCAGAGGGGGAGAGAGAAGCAGACTCCCCACTAAGCATGGAGCCGGAAGTGGGGCTCAATCACATGACCCTAAGATCAGAATCTAAGCCAAAATCAAGTGTCCAACACTTAACTGACTGAGCCACCCAGGCCCCCTTCTACATATTTTGAAATGGTTGCACACATCCCCTATTTTGGACACTTACGTGGTTTCCAATGCTTTATTATTATAGACAGTTCCATGTTATATAGTAAAGATTATTAAGGGTATGTATATCCTTATTATACATATGGATATATGTCCTCAATTACTTCTTTGTTGTACATTCCCAGTCGTAGCATTGCTAAAGAGTAAATCCTATCTACTGGCTTTTATATATACCCTCTAGAAGAACTGTATGAGTGGATATACCCAATAATGTTTGAAAGTGCCTGAATCTATTAACCCTTGTTAATAGTGCATATATTTATTATTTTTTTCTTTGTGGTTTTAATTTACATTTCTTTGACTTATAGCGGAGTTGAACTTTTTTGCTTATTAGCCATTTGAAGTTTTTTTGTGTGTGTGTAAAATACTTTTTCTGGTCAACTGTATAGTTTCATTTTTCATTTATTGATTTGGAGGGTCTTTGAATGTTAAGGATATAAGCCTTTGGTTAAGGGTATTTCCTACAATATCATTTCTTTTAACTTAGTTTATGATGAATTTTGCAGTATAAAAGATTCACCTTTTTATACAACCACATCTATCATCCTTTATGAGCTCTGTTTTTAGTTTCATATTTAGAAAGTCATTCCTTACTCCAAAGTTTTGTTGATATTCACCTGTATTTTCTTCTTCTTACAATTCTTAATCCTTCTGGAATTTATCTTTGTGCACTATGTGAGTTTGGGTTTATTTTTCATCGTGATACAGTTACCTTAACACTCCCCACTGATAGGAAGCACAGGCTTTTTTATGTACACAATTCTTCTATGTACTTAAGATATATTTCTGAACTGTGCTTTTTACCTAGTAATGTTTTTATTATCGTATCTTGCTGGTTCATCTTAATATCTGGTAGGAAAAGGCTTTTGGGGTACTATTCTTCCTAAAGATGTGCTTGACTTTCTTTTTGCCTTTTTTCTTTTTTCTTTCTCTTTTGTTTTTGTTCAAAACATTTACTTTGCACCTTATACAGGACACCCCGAAGTTTGCATCATGACTTGAGAGTTACCCCTGGGATCTACAGGCAGTATGTCCATCTCAACAGCATGATTCTGGGAGTTGGGGAGTCATGCAAACACAGGCAGGACTTTCGAGGGAGAAAGGGTGCAGAGCAGGCATGTACTTCAATCCTTTCTTAAGGAAAAGGCAGTAGAGCATTCTGAGTCACTGAAAACTGGTGCAAAAGTTTTGCAAAATAAACTTTAAATAGATTCCTTTCACATTCTAAAAAAAAAGTTCTAGCTATTTTTATTGAGGTTTTGTTAAATTTATAGGCTTCGCCTGAGGAAAATTAATATCTTTACAATATTAAATCTTCCAACACAGTAATGTAGAATGTCTCTCCTTTTATTCAAATCTCCTTATAGATTCTGTGGTAAGGTTTGTAGATATGCACATTTATCATTAAGTTTATTACTAGGCACTTTTTTTTTATTACCATGATATATGGGTTCTTCATTTCTATTTTCTTTCTTAGCTAATTCTTGCTGATATACATTAATTTTTAAATATTTGTCATAATTGCCAAACTTTCTGAACTCTTGTTAGTTCTAACAGTTTTTCAAGCAACCATACAGTCTT